>NC_065589.1:9912832-10521486 GCF_024542745.1 Macaca thibetana thibetana | reverse complement strand
GACTTCAAAGACAAGAACCATAAGAAACCACAAACAACAGAAGTAGCCCTTCAAAAATATCATCAGATACTAGAATCACCACAGTCTAAAAAATATCTATTTCCTCTATTTAAAGAAATAAAAGATAACTTTGAAGGTAACTCTGAATTGTGACATAGCAAATTGGAAAAGAAACCAAAAAAACCTTCTAGAAATAAACATTAAATGAATGAAATTAAAAACTTAGCGAATGAGGAAAAGTATACGTTTGATTAAATATTTTGAAGAGAAAAAGTCAGTGGGTAGATTTAGCAGCAGATTGGATAAAGTGGAAGAGAAAGTTAGCAAACTGGAAGACAGTAAGAAAAAAATTATCCAGACTATTGCATGGAGAGACAAATAGAAAATGCAGAGGAGAGAGCAAGAGACCTAGAGAACAGAGTGAGAAGGTTTAAATAAGTTGAATTAGAGTTCTAGAAGGAGATGAGACAGAAAATGGGCAAAGGTGAAATTTGAAGACAGTGGCTGAGATTTTCCATAGCAGGTGAGATACCATTAAGCAGACCAGTGATTGCAAGTATAATTTTTTTAAAAAAATCCAAATTTAGATACACCAGGAGGAAATTACTGAAAATCAAAGGCAAAAAGAAAAAAGCAGCTGGAGAAAAGAAAAGATTGTCTTCAAAGGAGCACTGGACTGACCAGGATAACCTTTTCTCATTAAATATAATTTAACCATTTCTCATTAAATATACTTCTGATCATATTATTCTCAGAATTTTCAGTGGTTTTCCATTGCTAAAATATAAAATAGATACTCTTCAGAATGTCATATGAGGCCTTTCATAGTCTGGTCCCTGCACCTCGTTTATACACACAAGGCTTTCCTCCTACTCAGTTTACTCTTGCTTGTGTGCCTTTGCACACTCTCTTCTCCCTTTCTAGAATGCTCCCTAGTCTCATCCACCTAGCCATTTCCTACTGAGCCCTTCCATTCTCAACTCAGGGTTTAACTGCTCTGTCAAACTGCGTGGCTCCCATCTCATTGCCCTTAGCACAGTGCTTGCCAGCAGTCACGAACATTATGTGCTTTCAAAATTTGTTTGCATTTTTGCCTCCCTTCCAACATAGGAGCTCCCTGAGGACAGAGCTTGATAGTCCGTCGATATTCAGGATACTCACTGGGTTGACTCCAGCATTTCAGGAAGTCCCATGCCATTTAAATAATATCTTGATACGTTTTCATAGTGCCCCAGTTCTTGCTAATGTGGAGAACAGGTCACCACTGTCAGCACCAGCGTCCTGCATGCTGTCATTGACTGGTTCCCTCTCTTCACTACCCCTCTTTCCTCAGTGAAGCTGGAATAACAATACCTACTTTACCCATAGTATAAGTTGTAAGTTGAAAGAGGTAATATAGGTGAGCATGCTGTGAAAATTCTTTGGCATCATACATTTTCACTAGCTCTATATCAGAGTGAAATTTGCTTAGGCCTAGGGATTTTGTGAAGAAAGGAGCTTATTGGTGCTCCTGAAGACTGTCCCTCCCAAGTCTTTGCCTTAACAGGAGCTAGATGTGGGGTCCTAGAATGATCCTAAGCACTCGGTATGCCCAGCAAGCGTGCAGCATCACAAATGATTATTCACAGTGTATGTTGCCTTGCCCCTGTGAGGACTTGTGTTTTCATTTCTACATTTCACTGGAGAGAGGGGGGCCCGTAAGATAAGTTTTCCATGTTGGTTTTGAGAGATCCAGAAGGGACATATTTTCATTTACAAATACATATTGCATTCTTTTCATTGAATTCTCTTTGGAAATTGTAAATTTCTGTGGCCCTTCATTCAGAGATTGAACAAGCTTGGATTTGTCAGCTTTGGACTTAAATCACTGCCACTATCTTAATTTGGGTTCTGATTGTGTCTCACCTAGATTCTAACCTTAGCTTTCTAAGATCTCTGCTACCATTGTCTCTTCATTCCAGAGTGCTACCAAATTCATAGCCCTAAAATACATGTGTGATATATAACTCTCAAGAGAAGAATTGCCCTGGCTTTTATAATGCTTTATAGGATAGTGTCCTAGCTTGTCAGTTTCATTGTCTGGGCCTGTATGTTAGAAAGTATATTCTGTAGAAAATAGCATTAAATCCTGAAATATCAATGACTTAAACAAGAAAGAAGTTAATTTCTATCTCACGTAGAAGAAGATCAGAGACAGGCAGGCCAGGGCTTGTAGGATAGCTCCACAGTCTTCAGCTCATTCTGTTGTGCTGCTCTGCAGAGTAGAAAACACCCTTGACCTGTGGCCTCTGGGACCAGGATGAGTGTTCAAGGCCCAGCTATCAAATCCATATTCCAGGCCGCAGGATTGAGAAGAGAGTGAAGGAATACCCTTCCTCTGCCCTGTAAGGGTATTCCTGGAAGTCACTAACAACACACTTTCCGCAGGATCTTGTTGCCTAAAATGTAGACATGCGGGGAAGTGGCTGAGGGATGTGGCCTTTTAACTAGGTGGCAGTATGCCCAGCTAAAAATTGGAATTCTTTTTGCTAGGAAAGAAGAGGCTGGATAATTGGGCAGTAACTAGTCCCTCCCATGGGGCCATTCTACCAGCCTTATTTCCCCGCTATTCTAGTCCCTCCCAATGCAGCATTGTGTCCCCCAACCTGTTGGTAGCTACCATAAATCTTTTACTGGGCCTTTACCATGGCAGGCCTGCTCATAGATCTAGGCCTTTCACAAGTTCTGGCCTTTGTCTGGAGTGGCCTTCAACTTCCTTATTTCTCTTTGAAACATCTATATCTATATATCCTTCAAGCCTCAACTCACTTCCTCAGTGAGTTTTCTTCATTAACAGCGATAGAACATTATCCCTTACTTTTGCGTATAGCAGTGTGGTGCACTGGAAGAGTTTCATGGATTTAGTGGCTGCACAGATCTGCATTTGAATATCCTCTCTCCAGCTTGGGCTGGAAAGTTTCTCAGCATATAAATTGTATGTAAAGCAACAGCCCAGGTCTATCTTCTGAGTTCCAGACCTTCATTTTGAATTGCTTACTCAGTTTCTTCACTTAAAAGTCTCATATGTGACCTCTCAAACAGAACCACCTCCGAAACAGAATTATTGATCTTTACCCCTTCTTCTTGTCTTTCCTGTGCCATAAGTGATGCCACTATCAACCAAGTTGCTGGTGTCAGAAAGCTGGAAATAATCCTTGACTTCTTGATAATCCCTAAGCTCTCATATGTAATTATCACCAAGACTATTCAATTCCAAAATATATCCTAATTCCATCTCCAGTGCCTGCATCACAGCTCCATCCACTCATGTCTTGACTATTGCAGTAGCTTTTAACTGGTCTCCCTACACCCACTGTTAGCCTGCTCTTATCTTGCCCTGGGCAGTGTTGCTCTCTTGCACAGAATCCTTAACCATCTTGCTGTTGTACTTAAATTCTGGCTTTTTGTATTCTGCAAGGCCCACACCTGACTTGGCACCCATCTGCCTCTCATTCTCATCTCTAGCCATGCCCATTCTTGCTGACTGGGCTCCAGCCATGCCTCATGGTCTTTGTTCTGGTCCTTGATTGTGTGAAGAACTTCCTGCCTTTGCCCTTTCCTGTGTGCCATTCCTATCCTGGGTCTCTCATTCTCTTCTTCACTCCTGTATACACTGTCCTCATGTCTCAATTTAAATTCTTTCCCTGATCTCTAATCTAAATCATATGTCCTTTCCCCCTTCTTTTTGGGATTATTCTTTCACATTTTTTTTTTTTTTTTGAGACAGGGTTTCACTGTGTCGCCAGGACTGTAGTGTAGTGGCACGATCCTGACTTACTGCAGCCTCTACTTCCTGGGCTCAAGTGATTGTCCCACCTCAACCTCCCAGGTAGCTGGGACCACAGGTGTACACCGTCACACCTGGCGAATTTTTTTTGTATTTTTTGCAGAGATAGGGTTTTGCCATGTTGCCCAGGCTGGTCTTGAACTCCTGGGTTGAAGTGATCCTCCCACTTCAGCCTCCAAAAGTGCTGGGATTACAGGTGTGAGCCAACATGCCCACCCTATAATTTTATATTTATTGAGTGATTATTTATATAATATTCCCACATTAGTCTATAGGGCTGGGATCATATTTCTTTTAACACTGGATCTTCAATGCCCAGTGTTCAATAAATACACATGGAATAAATGAATAATAAGTGATCTTATGATTAAACAATGTAGTAGAGTCTCATTAAATTGACGACTTTGCTATTTTTTTTTTTTTGAGACAGGTTATTGCTTTTTTGCCCAGGCTGGAGTGCAGTGATGCAATCTCGTCTCACTGCAGCCTTGAATTCCCAGGCTAAGGTGATCTTCCCACCTCAGCCTCCTGAGTAGCTGGGATATATAGGCAAGCGCTGCCATGCCCAACTAAATTTTATATTTTTAGTAGAGATAGGGTTTCGCCATATTGCCCAGGCTGGTCTTGAACTCCAAGGCTCTAGTCATCCTTCTGCCTTGGCCTCCCAAAGCATTGGGATTACAGGCATGAGCCACCCTAGACCAGCCGACAACTTTACTATTCAGTGTGGCAAGACATGGTTGTTGGAAATGTATTAAGGTGATTCACCTTTTCATCCTGACATTGTGTTTCTTTATATCCATTGACCATTATCTATGATTCTCACCTGTAAGGCTTTAAAGCTTGGTTTAGTTTATTAGAATGTAACTTTGTCTGAACAAAGCCTCATTTCTGCGAGGATACCCTTCTGAATATAGAACCTGAAAAGGTCATGTTCAGTCTGATAGAAAATCATGATTGGGCCCACTTCTATAGCTTACCTTCTCTCTTTAGATGTAATTTGGTATAACATTTTGAATAGTCGACTTGCTGTTGTTGGGATGGAATTTGAGGTAACGATCATTTGAAGATGGAGCCATGAGTGATCATCACAGAAAGCTGTTTGCCCAGGATTTAGGCTGCCTTGGAAACACAGTCCTCTCACTGCAATGTCTTGATTGCTAGCATTTGAGACCAAACTAGTGTCAAATATCTAAGTAGAGGATATTTATTCATGGTAATTCCATGCTTTGATGTTTTTCCTCAATTACCTTGTTCTGCAGAGCATGTTGGTGAGATATGTTACGGAACAAACAGATCAACAACCTGTGTGGTTTTTTTTCTCTCTACAATTATAAAAAATGTTCTAAAAGCATCTGACGATTTTGGAATCCTGAATTATGGGTTTAAAAGAAAAGATGAACCTTGCTGATGTCCTCTTTCACTGTTAGACAGGGCAATTTACAATAGGAAAGTTTGTGTTTGCTTTTACTTTTTGGAAAACAATGAGGATTCTGCATTCAGAGGGCACTTCAGTAGGTAGATTTCAGCATAGATGGAAAAGCAAACAGTTGATCATTCTTAAACCCCGGTAGGTCAGATCATGTCAGTGTTTCCAGAGTACGCCCAGAATGGTAAAAGTTGGCTTTAAGTTGAGTTTTTGCTAAAAGGCAGCCAGTCCTGAAAAGGATTGATTTATTTATTTTGGCCTTGGCAACATCTAAATGATGATAAGTGCAAGTTTCTCTTAGCTCTCTGGAGAGGCTCCCATGTAAATTGGTTGTGACCCCTAGAATCCAGAATCCCTAACATAGTTGGATAAGAATATTTTGTGGGGAAATCTAATTAACAAGTAAAGATTCAAAATTTTAAATGTTTAGAAGTGTGTAATTTGCTACTTTTGTTCATGAGTGTTTTTAATACTTCTGGTAGAGAGCCTAACTGCCTCTTTCCTCGGGAGATGTGGTTTCAGTTTCTTGGGTGAATGTGCATTTTATAAGTTTTTTAAGAAAGGAAATTAAACATTAAAAGACTTTAAGTACTTTACTCTTTACATAATGTCACTAAGAAAAAGCCAGGAAAATCAGGGTTGGGTTTTAAAATTTATTTATTTAATAAATATAATCTATTTTCCACCATTTTGTTTGTTATGGCTGGTACCAAAGTACTTTTAAAAGTTAACATTTATTATGATTTTGTTTTATTTCAGCAGATGTGCATAATAAATTAACCTATCTCTATTCTTCATTTTGGGCTGGGGCAGCATTTAACATCTAGGTTTTTGGCATTCTGACACACAGGCTATTTAGTTTAATTCAGCATAGTTTGATGTTCTTCACTTGTATGATATTTATGATAGTATGTGAATAATGTTAAGTAGATAAAATGTGGTCTGCTGAGGCTGCATGCTCAGTATGAGTATAATACAGGTATGTGACAGGTCCACTGGGGGCCTGGGGTTCTTCTGTAAAGTGAGTAGTTTGGGGTAACTGGTATCCAAGCATCCTTCTAGATTGAATTTTAAAATCCCACTAATTGATATGCATCTAGTTGATGCCTCCTCTTCTCTCTTTCTTTGTCTTTTTAATGTAGGAAGAGAGGATGGTGATGCACCAGTTACAAAAGATGAGACCACCTGCATTTCACAAGACACAAGAGCTTTACCGGAGAAATCCCTGCAAAGATCAGCAAAGGTCATTGCCTACAGATTTTCTTCACATGTCCAAATGGCTCTCACCTGAGCTCCTTGTTGAAGATCTTGTGTGATTCAGTCAGGACTGTATTTGTTCATTTAATCAGAAAAGTTAGAGCAGAGAATCATAAAAAGTGAATTTAAAAAAAAACTTTAAACATATAAATATGAATCCATCTGCCTGCCTTTGGATAAGGGGTCAAGGCCTTTTCTTTGAGTGTGGGTGTGTTGATTGGAGTTCTATGTTATCTTTGTTGCTTAAACCACACTTGTAATGCCTTTGGATAAGGGGTCAAGGCCTTTTCTTTGAGTGTGGGTGTGTTGATTGGAGTTCTATGTTATCTTTGTTGCTTAAACCACACTTGTAATGCAGCATTTATCACTTCCAGTTTTGGTGGAGTGAGTGGAGTGAGAATTAGACACTGGAGAAGAAGTATGAATATAGACTCTCTTCAGATTTGTACAGTTTTTGCTCCAGTTTTTTTTTATTGTTACCATGCCCATACCTAATTTAAAAATAATTTTTAATGTCTTTTTTAGTTTTTCCAAAGTATTCAATTTAGTTATGAAACAATTGTTTTTATATTCCTATTTCACCATTTTGCACAATTCACTTGTATTCTTTAATTATATAAGCTAGTGTCATTTTCAGATGTGGGATGAAACACAGCTGACTTCTTCTTTTGTTTGTTTGAGACGGAGTTTCACTGTTTTTGCCCAGGCTGGAGTGCTTGGCGAGATCTTGGCTCACTGCAACCTCTGCCTCCCTGGTTCAAGCGATTCTTCTGCGTCCCGAGTAGCTGGGATTACAGGCGTGCACCACCAGGCCTGGCTAATTTTTTGTATTTTTAGTAGAAACGGGGTTTTGCCAGGCTGGTCTCGAACTCCTGACCTCATGATCTGCCCGCCTCGGCCTCCCAAAGTACTGGGATTACAGGTGTGAGCCCACACGCTTGACCAAACACAGCTGACTTCTAACTGTGCAGATAGCTCAAAGTGGTAGAAATGGTGAAGGGCAAAGTATAAAGTGGCATAATGGCATGAGACTTTATGTTTCAGAAGCATCCATCAGTGTGTTTCATCTGGGAATGCAGTGTGCTTACTCTACCCAGCAGGTTGGTTAGTAGAGTATTGCTCTTGCATACTGACATGAGGAATTTCTAAATTATACTCTGTATATTTCAGTACTAACTGTGCTCCAGGCAACATGCTAGGTGTGGGAGATTAGAATGAATGGAAAGCCTGGGGATGGATCTGGCTCACAGACCTATTTTGTTTGACCTTGCAGTATTTAAAAATTTTGACTTCATTGCTTTCAGAAAAAAAAAAAAAAAAAAAAAAAAAAGAGTCATCGGTGGGCGGGGGTGGGGGTGTTCACATTAAAAATTAGACTTTTGGCTTCTCTTGTCAAAACAAAACATTTGGTAACACTAGGCCAAATTCCTAAATGACTGCAGTCAGAGCTGAGTAGAGGCAGCCCTGGAACCTGTGTTCTGTGATTTGCTACTGTCCTCCAAACATGTTTTCCCTCTCCCTTCTCCCTTGTCCCTATCTCCCTTTCTTTTGGATAATGTTTTTAGTGGATTCAACCAAAAATCACAAGGCAAAACAGCACTTGCCTGTGAAACTTATGCTATGGTAGAGTCATTTCCATGACAATCAACATTATATGAATTGCAACTAATGTAGTAATGTCAACCTACTTTATACACTTCCGTGCTGTCAGACATTAAAACAAGAAACAAGAATCTCCAGTTCAGACAAGATGGCATAGACCTATTTTTTCTTGCTCCTTCCACTGAGGATAACTGTAAACCCTGGAAAAAACAAGGGACAACCAAAGGAGAATTCTAAAAGGTGAAAAGAGGAAGGCAAACTAGTTTCGCCAGTACTAGAGAAACATCATAACAGCAGGGACCTCACAACCCCCCACCAACAACAGCAACAACAGAAGGTGGCCCAAGCCCAGTGTTTCTGAATGCCAACCTGGCAATAGAGGGTGGTCCAGCTAGACTCATTCTCTCCCAGATCTAACAGAAATCTCTCCAGCAATACCAGGCAATCCACAGCACCTGTAAAGAGCTCTAATGACAATAAGTGGTTAAGAGAAGGGCTTTCCTTCCTCCCTGAACCTGCAGCTTCTCTTTCCCACCAAGAGACATCAGGTATCTGAGTGGCTCCAACAAGAAGGATTCTACAAGTGGCCCAGCCCAGAAAGCCTCTTTGTTTCTGTGGGGCTGAGACTGTCTTCTGCCCAGAGGCACTGAACATCCAGAGACGCTGGGCATCTACCCAGAAAACACCAGGAAAGGTGATCTGGCCACAGCATGCAGTCAGGTATGGGAAGCCCCCATGTTCTCACAGGCAAGAGAACTTCCCTCCTTCACCCAGAGATACCACGCAGCTGGGTGGCACTAGCAAAGGAGATCTGGTCATAATGTGTGTGTGGTCCAGGAAACCTCTTTATCCTTGTGGACCAGAGACTTCCCTCTTCTACTCAGAAACACTGGGCAGCCAGGTAGCACCAGTAAAGGAGATCCTGCCACAACAAGAAACCCAAAATGGGAAGCTTCTTTGTCCTTGCAGGCTGGAGATCCCCATTTCACACTTAGACCAGGTGGCCTGGCTTGGGGAATTTCTTTCCGCCCACAAAGGCAGTACCAGTAGAGACCAGCGGGAGCCCCAGTGATACCATATAAACCAAACATACCAAGATAGCACTGCAAAGGCTGTTTTCCAAGGAAATTGTCATTGAAACTACAGCCCACAAAAGTAGGTCAGGACCTGCATGCTAAACCTCAACAGGGTATGTGACTGCCTTCTAAAATAAAAGATTTAAATGAGACCCAGAGTGTCTTAACATGATAACCGAAAGGTCCAGGATACAATTGGAAACCACCCGTCATACCAAGAACAGGAAGATCACAACGTGAATAAGAAGACAATCACTTGATGCCAGCACTGAGCTCTTGCAGTTACCCAACAATGATTTCAAAATAGCCATCATAAAAGTGCTTCAATAAGCAATTAAAAACTTTCTTGAAACCTGTGAGAAAATAGAAAATCTCAGCAAAAATTTAGAAATTATAAAAAGGCCGGGCATGGTGGCTCACGCCTGTAATCCCAGCACTTTAGGAGGACAAGGTGGGCGGATCACCTGAGGTCAGGAGTTCAAGACCAGCCTGGCCAACATGGCAAAACCCTGTTTCTACTAAAAACATACAAAAATTAGCTGGGTGCAGTGGCACGTGCCTGTAATCCCAGCTACTAGGGAGGCTGAGACAGGAGAATCACTTGAACCCAGAAGACGGATGTTGCAGTGAGCCGAGATCATGCCACTATATTCTAGCCTGGGTAACAGAGCAAGATTCTGTCTCAAAAGAAAAAAAAAAAATTATAAAAAGGACCAAATGGGAATTATAGTCCTGCAAAGTACAATAACAGAAGTAAAAACACTATTGGATAGGCTCAGTAGTAGAGACGACACAACAGAGAATCATTGAACTTGAGGACAGATCAGTAGAATTTACCCAATCTGAACAGAGAAAGTATAGACTGAAAAAAATTGAACAGAGCCTCAGGGAGTTGTGGGACAACAAAAAGATTGAACATTGAGAAAACTGGAGCCCTGGGAGAGGATCAAGAGAGTGAAGATGAAAGGAGAGATTGTGCAGAATGGGGACAGGTGAAAATATATCTTCAGAGAATTTAAGGTTCTAGCAAAAGGTGTATAACAATGTATAATGCTATCCATCTGTACAATTGTAATTTCTTTGCTGATCAACTCTATACCTTGCGTTTAAGGTTAGAGAATACTGGTGCCTGAAATGTTCCAGGACTGAGGGTTTTTAGGGTGAGGTGGTAGAAGGATCAGAAGAGAAGGCATTTGACAGCTTGAGTAAGAGGACTTGAGGTGATAGAATATGGTGGTTCAAGGCCGGATGCAGTGACTCATGCCCATAATCCTAGCATTTTCAGAGGCCGAGGCGGGCAGATCTCTTGAGGTCAGGAGTTTGACACCAGCCTGGACAACATAGTAAAACCCTGTCTCTACTAAATAAACAAATTATCCAGGCGTGGTGACTGGTGACACATGTCTGTGGTCCCAGAAACTCAGGAGACTGAGGCAGGATTGCTTGAACCTGGGAGGCGGAGGTTGCAGTGAGCCAAGATCACACCACTGCACTTCTGTCTGGGTGACAGAGCAAGGCTGTCTCCAAAGGAGAAAAAAAAAGTGTGCATGTGGTATTGGTATTGTGCGTGCACGCGCACACACACACGCACACACACACGGTGGCTCTGGGAAGGGAGGAAAGGATTTGAGGCTTAGACGTAGCTAACAGACTTGGAGAACAGGCAAGGGTTAAAGGTGCTAGAAGTCTTGATGTGGTGAAAAAGCCTGTGGAGTGCAGCACTGGAGAGCAAGTGAGCTGTGTGATGGATTCGTCAAAGAGCGGGTGTTGGAACTGGACTAGTTCCAGATGATGCTGAGGTGTGGCCATGAGGACGAGTTTTTGAAGTCAAATAGAAGTGAAGGTTACTGGCATTGAAGAGATAGGGGAACGGTGAGGACAGGATGTTGACTAAGTTACTCACCTAGGTAGACGTGGGAGGGCCAGACTGTAAGCCAGATTTCACAGAGTAACCAGGAGGCCAGGAGAGGATAATAGCAAGAAGGGGACCACCTGAACCAGAAGAGGGTGCACATACATGCATGAGGCTGGAAGAGTAAAGGTCTGGGCGTGGCGGTGCAGCATGGGAAAACGCGGACACCAATTTCAGGGGCCGTATGTGGGAAAAGGAGCATCCTCTTCCCAAATGGGCTGGGGAAGACAGTCCTTAGGACAGATAGTTACATGCAAGGGGGAGGGGGGCGTCCCACAGCCTTCTTGAAAGAGGGTACAGCAGTTTGTTTAAAATAGATGTTTTTCAGGGAAGAAGGAAGAGTTAAGAGGGAAAAAGTAGAGCATGTTTTGGGAGTGAGCTTGCATGAGAAGACGGTTGCCCTAAGGTGCTCTCCTGTGGGGTAGTAGCTGGGAGTGACTGGGGGAGAGGTGTGGTGCACTCAACTGGTTTGGAGGTTTCCTGCAAATGGGCTGAGATTCCATATGGAGTCAGGGACATAGAGAAGAACAGCAGCCAGCTCAACTGCAGGCTGAATCTTTGTTCAGGGGTCTGGTGGGATGTCGGCAAGCAGCTCTGAGGAAGGGATGAACCTGCAGACGGGCTACAGTGGGGAAAGGAAGCACTGCAGGAGGAATGCGTTCGGGGGGTGGGGAGTGGGTGAGGGAGAAGACTCGTTTTCTCGGAGAATACTTCTCTCTCAATGGAAGTCGCATGTGTATGTGGTGGAGCGGTGACCTCAATCTTCATTTAGTCAAATTAGAGCTTGGGTTTAATCTTGGAATGGAGGAAGATCAAATATTTCTCCTTTCAGCTGTTGAAGACATAATTAAGAGAAGTAATTTATGTCTAATAACCCTTTTTCTTTTACAAAAAGCACCTACCGTGTTGTTTCTGTGAGATACTGGTATTGCTCATGGGAGAAAAGTATAATGTGGAACAAATACCTGGAGCTATACTTCCCTGCTGGAGTCCCACATGTCTTTATAAGACACAGGTCATGGTAATAAAAGCTCTTTGATTTAATTCATCCATGTATTGCATAATTTTTCTTGGATATATATGCTTACTAGATACTTGTTGCTACTTAAATATAGATTACTTAGTCACAGATCATCACTGAGAGGCACTTATTTTAACCTAGAAAAACTGCTGTTTCCTGCTAGTTGATCAAATTATAACCTGCTGACCTCTCCCAAGTGTAATTCAGTACTGCAGATAAACAACATTGACTATATCTTTGGTGTTTTCAGGTGGTTTACATCTTGGAGAAAAAACATTCTCGAGCAGCAACCGGCTTCCTCAAACTCTTGGCTGATAAGAACAGCGAACTGTTTAGGAAATACGCCCTGTTTTCTCCCTCAGACCACCGAGTGCCTAGAATTTATGTGCCTCTCAAGGACTGTCCCCAGGACTTTGTGGCACGGCCTAAAGATTATGCCAACACACTGTTCATCTGCCGCATTGTGGACTGGAAGGAGGACTGCAATTTTGCCCTGGGGTAGGTGATCTCTGGTAGGAAAAACCACAGGTGACAGGCAGAACTCAGTTTAGGTGGTATTTAGGTAAACTTTTTGTGTATTTTAATTATTATTTCTTTATTGAAGCATAGTTTCTGGTGTATTTTGGTCCTGATTCTTCAGAAGTCACTCTTAGCTGCCACCTCAACTGGTTGCCTGTATGTTCCTTGAATTACCAGGCAGTCACATTTTTGTTTTTGTTTTTTGGTGTAAAACATGAGCATATTCTGAGCCTCTACTTATTTAATGTCATGTGTCCTATTTGTACTTGTGTACCACAGATAATTCATTGCATCAAACAACCAGTCCTCTCCTTGCAGATGCTAGTGTTAAACCATGCAAAGTCTAGACATATTCAGGAGACCCCAGTTTCTTTTGCTTTAAAATATGAACATGAAGGTATATTTGAATGGCATTCTTTTTCGGTATTGATTTCGCCTATGGCATTAAAAACTACCCTATTGTAAGAAGGAAAGGGGTACCATGTTTTTGTGGAAGCTGTCAGAAATCAATCTAACTTAAATATACGTGACATAGTCCCAGAGCATCATGGATGGCCACTTCATTTTGATCTGAAGAAACTGCTGGACCTAGTTGCTTGACCAAATGCTATGCCTGTTTTCTTCTTAGAACTGGTATTCATGTTGAAAGAAAAGCAGTAAGTTTTAGCTATGTCATTAAGTGTTTATTATAGATGATGTCTGGTTTATGCTTCACAGGAAATGACTATAAAGGTATACAATCTAGAAAAGAGCCTGTTGATTTACTTTTATTCTAGTTTAATGTCTTGCTTGTTGGTCATCTCACTTGTACAGGATGTATCCTCCTGGGAATGTCCTATGATTAGGAGAGTCAGCACTGAATGGATGGCTACAATGTACTGCTTGTATTAGGTTTATTCCATACTTAGCTTCTTATGCCTAGCAAAATAAGCCAAATCAAATGTGTGTGTTATATATAAGAGTGTTTCATATATAAGAAACACTACCCTGTGCCACTTTTTCAGTTATATGAAGACTGGTGTGATTTAAATGATCTCATAGCTACTTAGGAACAGTTGTACTTTCTTTTTTTCCTCTCAAGTGGTGTGATTGCAATGTCATCATTTTAAAGCCTAACTCATTATCCAAAAGTGATGTCAACCCCTTGAGCCCTAAATAGTCCTTCTTACAAGCTTGCCAGTTTCTCACCATCAAATCAAAAGGCCCAGTAACGGTTGTGCCACCTGGTCCTGTTGATTGTGCAGCCACACTCTGTTTGGCAGTAAAAGAGGAAGACTTTCACATCAAACCAGGAAATCCAGCCTTGTTTTTTATCTGCCTTTCTGTCATATCCCATTGTGTGTACTTGATTGGACTGCTTCCTTAGTTTTCAAGTTGTAAGGGTGTAGTCAGGAAATCTTCATAGTATGAGTTTCTCTTATTACTTTCATGGCCTTCTAGGTCTTTTTTAATTTTTATTTTTTTATAGCTGAGCCATTACTTCATCAGGAACCCTTTTCTTGAAGGTAAAATACAACAAAAAGGGAGTCAAGGCTTTGAAGCCTCAAGCACATTTGCTGGATCTAAAGAAATAATATTTAAAAATGATAGTTGTTTATTATATAATTTTCAAAATAAAAAATGAAGATAATCATATCTAGATGGAAACATCATGTTTTTTCTCTACCTTCTTAATATAAGGATATAAAAATTATCATTTATGAAAATATGCCTTTTAAAATCTTTGTGAAAAAGAGAAAATTTATTTTAAGAACTAAAATATGGTAGGTTTTCCTGATGAATTTCTCAGATGACGTCTGTTGTATGAGGGATGAGGGCTGCAGCTGTTGAGTATGTTGGTGGTCGCCTTGCCATTTTGTTCTGGTTATCCGTTACTGATCTTTAAGAACTGAGGTCACTGTTTCTTAATCAGAACATGCTGTGCTATGACTGCCTAGGTTTCCTCCTTTATCTTTGCCAGGCTTTGACCAGGAGTGTGATGGTAATACCTGCTGTGGGTACGAAAGTGTGTGGTTAGCTTCCACAAAAACTATCCCTAAAAGTCAAGTTTAGCTAAGGTGGCTTCCTTCTGAATTTCTTCCCTACTCCTATATCTCTATCCTTGAAAGTATTGGACTTCCTTTGCCTATGTAATTGCTTCTAATTATTCAAGTTCAAAGTCATTTACCTCTTCTGTAGTTATGTTTAGTTCACCAGACAGGTTTTGATTCAACTATGTGTAAAGTACTGTGCTATATTATCTGAGAAATACAATGGTAAACAAACTATGGATTCGTTATTTAAGGAACTTATAGTCTAATGCAAAAGGATTTTTGCATATACATATATCATAGGGATAATTTGATTCTAAGGAGTGGAATCCCACTTGAGCTAATTTAAATAAAAGTAGAGATTAATATAAGAAGCTGGTGAGCAGGAAATTGAGGAAGTCTCATGAGAAAATCAGAACTAACAAGGCAACAAAGGAACCACAGTTTCTCTTTCACCCCTGTGACTAGCCCAGCCACCACACAGTATCTTTTCTTTACCCCTTTTTGCATATGAGCTGTGTTATTCTGCTTCTCTCTGCACAGTAGTTTTCTACCTGCACAGCAGCACACATGGCCCCAAAATGGTACTGCCAGTCCTATGGCAGTTACATACTAAAGTCTAGATCACAATACAGAATTTCTGTGGTGGAAAATCTTACTGGTCTAGCTTGAGGCAGGTATTTTCCCTCATCAGTAGTTTCAAGCAGAGGTGGGGGTCCAGAGTCCCATCCATGATTCACACCCAATTAGCAGCGCTGTGGGACTCTCTGGGAATGAGCGTGGATAAAACAGATGGCTTGAATGGCTTATCTCTTTGAGTTCTACCTATAGTACAAAACAGAAGTTGTAAGTTCTTCCATAGGAATAAAATAATTTGGGGGAATTTAGAGGAGGTCGGTGAAGGGGGAAATCCAGGATCACTTCTTACAGGACAGAGGCCTCTTTGCTGAAAGATCACTCTGAGAGTAAAGAATAGATGAGGAGGGACATGCCTAGCAGCAGGAGGTCATAATACACTATTGCAGTAAGACAGATGAGATGGGAGAACCTGAAATAAAGAGTTGCAATGGAGGAAACAAAAGAAATGAAAATATTCAGGGGAGATTAAGAAGGTAAATTTTCCCAGATGTGATGACTAATTAGAAATGGGGCATGAGGGAGAAGGATGGAATCTTGGATGAACTTTCAGGGCTCTGACTAGGGGGAGTGGGTGGATGCTGATGGCACTTAACCACAATTCACTGGGAGCCATCTCAGTTCCTTCCATGGTCTTCACTATCAGAAATCCAACTTGCCATTTCCCAAGCTGACTGTGTATATTCATAGTTCCAAACTTTTGCACGTTACACTTCCTTTCCTAACAGTGGCTTTCTCCTTTCTCTAGTGTTTGCTTGGTGAAATACTCAACTTTTAAACTCAACTCAGTTGTCCACTCAAAAAATGTTCCTTGACTCACAGGCCTCCGTTTTGGTGCTCCCATAGCTTCTATTAGTACTATTATTAGAGCTCTCATCTGTTTGGATTGCAATTGCTTATTTGTTTTACTTGGCCATGAGCTCCTTCAGGACAAGGACACTTAGTGAACATTTGCTGACTGGTCAGATGAGTAGATGGAAATGAATTGATGACCCCAATGTCTTGAGCCAGGTTGACTAGGAAGATGTTGCGCCATGACTCAAGCTAGAAAACACACAAGGAGTAATTTGGAACAGAAAATGATGAGAACTAAGGTTCTATGACTTCAAAGTCCATGCTTGACAATAGCATACAATAAGTATAAAAACTCAGATGGAGAATGCCAAATTGAGAAGGCACAGATATTTAACAAAAAAATTGAATAGAATGCACACATTAATGGAATATATGATGTTAGTAGCTTTGGAAGGATCCTTAGGGAGGACATGGAACTCGGCCTCCTCTTTGCTGTAAGCATTGCTTCTCTGACACCCTAGTGCTGCCTTGGGGCCACCATTTAGGGGCAGCTCAAAGAGTATTACAACATTGGAGACTTCCAGTTGTTATTATTTTCTATCTTGTTCTTAGAATTGTCATGAGAGATCTCATTTGAACCTTGTTCACCTCTGTATACATCACATCTACCACATTTTTATGAATCTTAGTTCTGTAATGCTATCAAAACCCAAGTGAGCCCTTGCTAGCTTTTAGGGGTCACTTTTTTGTTATACATCACAACATATTTAGTACCTTTAATATTTAGTACTAGACTCTGGTCCAGGATAATTAAAAAGCCACATTGGCTTCCTCGCTGGAATGATCTGCAATTATATAATCAGATTTACAGTTTTAAGAGCTTCCCAACCCTCTTAAATCATCTTTCCCTTTAGAAACTCTTACAGTGGAATTCATGCCTATATTTTCTCAGACCTCTGGGAAATCTGGTATCCTAAAGTCTGGAGTTTACAGTTCCAGCTTCTCTTTCCAGGATGTCATGAGCATAGAGATATCATTGTCACTTTCTCCCAGATTTGTCGTGGTTTCTTCTTGAATATTTAAGGGTAAATCTTGAATAAAATGGGAAAATTTTACAGCAGCTACTGTGAGGAACTTAATAGTGTTTCTTGGCAACACTGAAGGCTAACTGAAGATATATGGCATGAACCGACCTAGAGCAAATTGACATATTTATATTATCAAGCAAAGTCTGGTGGCTTTGAGGGTGGAGGAGGAGGAGGAAAAATGAATAGGTCAGTATAGACTGAGAAGTTCTTGGTTGAACATGGAATTGCCTAGGCTTAATGGGAGGCTGTGGAAATGAGAAACAGAATGGGTTACAGTGCTGCTGGCTTTAATGAGTGTGAAGGACAGCAGGTTCCACTGGAGCGGATGATGGAGTGAGGTGAAAGCAGAGGAAGGGAAATTCTGACCTTGGAGGACTGTGGTAGAGATGAGAAGTAGGGGGTGGGGGTCTGTTCTGGTATTGCCTTTGTCTCCTAGCTTTGCACCTTATGGTTGTTGTTAGTCAGTCAGCAATATTTATTGACTGATGGAAGCAAATACTTTGACATTCCATTCCGTTTTGGTAGATATTCAGTTTCTTATAGGGTAGACAGGAATTGAAGAGGTGGTCATTAAATTACATTAAATACATTGAATTGTAATTAGTAGGAAAATCAAACCATGACTAGATTGATAGAAAAAACAAACAGAAGAAATTAGTTTGTTTCATTGAAACATAGGCTCCAAGATTAGCAAACTGAAAAATAACCGTATCCAATCTTTCCCTTTGCAAAAGGAATATTTCATCTTTTTGAGAGCATATTCTTTAAAGACAGCTCTGAGGGAGAAACCAAGTTATGTAATGCTATGGACTCGCATTACCAAATCTATAAGTTTGTACGTTCTTTTCAGGGGGTACGGACCTGGCTGGCTAGAAGGCAAAAAGCAAATCAGGCTGAGGAGGGGGCTCTTTTTTTTGTGACTGTTGGGCTCCACCTGGTGGCCTGTAAGTATCAGCTTTGGAAAAAACTCTGTCTTCAACACTGAGAAAATCCTGGTCAAGGCAGATCAAAAGTTAAAGGAATGGAGGAGAATGATCCAGATCCAGGCTTAGGTTACCAAATCGTTCCTTTCCTTGATGAGCACTGTATGCAGTTTTGGCAGTTCTTCCAAAGTTGCCATCTTCAACTGCAATTTCTAGTGCACCTTCTTGAAAATATTACAATGTAGAGGACCTTAGATAACCATCAGCCTCCTCTTATACTCATTAAATCCTTTCAGCTTCCTCTTTGCTCTCTTCATATCAATACCAACTCATTCTTAAATTTCAAGACCTTTTCTTAAATAATTCAGTATTGTTGACTCTTACTTCTTTTCTCCATGCTTTTATCTATTTTCACTGACAAAAACACCTTTCCTGAGGTCCCATTCCTTAAGTGCTACTTTCTGCTATGTCGTAGTACTGAGCCATAAGAAGCGAAAATAACTTTTTCTCTCTCCTGATTACAGAAAGTAATAGATAAAATATACAGCCAAAGACAAGTGTATTTGCCACACTTCGTTTTTACTTTGTATTGTTAGAAGTTTGGGCCCTCGGTGTAGTTGATGTTTGATTGTTCCCCACTGGTACATTCTCAGGGCTATGATGCCATTATATCTGTTTGCATGGAGTTTCCAACATTGGACCAACATGTATGAGAGCATGTATTTAAGAGTCATAATACGATAGTGGTAATCACTGCAAGAGTGCATGACTGTCTTCTATACATTGTCTAGTTGTAAGAGTAGGAGTTTATAAGAATATTTAGTAGAGAAAAGATGATGAATGGCTGAGAACACTAATCTTGACTATTAAGTGTTCCTGATTTCTTTAAGGCAAGGGGGCCAATTTGAAGGACTTTCTTGTTATATTTTTTTCTGTCTGTAGCTGGTCCCTTCCCTCAATAAGTTTTTAATGGACACATCACCCAGGATAGTAGATCTGATGCTTATTTATAAAGAATGTTTATATGTCTCCCAAGGCCCCCACCTATCATATGTAGGAAGTTGAGAATATTGTTTCAGTGCCATTCAGATTAATTTTACGGTAGGACTCAGTTGGAACGTCATTCATTGTGAATGGGAGCAGTATTCATGGAGGAGCTCTAGTGCTGAAAAATTGAAGTGATGATCATTATAAATAACTAAGGAGGAAAGCTTTCTCTCTTACAACTATTATTGAAACATCAAATTAAACATTTTTAAATTTTATTTTTCCCAAATACATATATATTAAATATTACTGTTAAATTTATTCAAATGTGTACTATAGAAAATGAAAATTTCCCAGAGTTTCATCCCTGGAAATGATCACTATTGAGGTTTTGGTATACATTTGACTAAAATATTGTTTTTAAAATATTTATCAACTTTAATTATAAAGCATATTTCACCGGAAAAAGAATATATGTAACACTTACATAATTTTTGAAACCTAATACTAAAACCAACCCATGAATTCATGAACCAGATTAAGAAATATAACATCACCAATGCTGTTCAAGTCCCCTGTCTGTTCTCCTGTATCCTAAATGATAATTTTTTCCCCAGAGGTAACCACTATCTCAAATATACTAATGAAAATGTACTTGAAAAAATAATTTACCCATATTTATAACCCTAAAGTTATTTTGTTTTGCTTGTTTTTGAACCTTATTCAAAATACCATGTTTTATATATT
This sequence comes from Macaca thibetana thibetana, assembly GCF_024542745.1. Lineage (NCBI taxonomy): Eukaryota > Metazoa > Chordata > Mammalia > Primates > Cercopithecidae > Macaca > Macaca thibetana. The sequence goes on along the minus strand of NC_065589.1, from coordinate 10,501,638 downwards.
CTATCACTTGCCTTTTTTCATTTAACATGTTTCTAAAATATACTCATATATTTAACTCATTTTAATCCATAATATTTCCATTTCCTGAAAATATACCATAATTTAGCAATGTACATTTGGGTTGAACAGAGAATTGTGCTCCTGCAAACATTCCAGTGCTCATTAACTGAAGTTTTTCTAGATTCTACTTAAGAATGAAATTACTGGATGATACATAGGTACATGTTTAACTTTACAACTTTCTAGCCAAGCCATTCCCAAAGTGATTGTACCCCTTTTTAGTCGTACCAGCAGTGTGTACGTGGTTCCATTGCTCCACGTTCTTATTAACACTTGTTAGACTCATTTTTTTGCCAGCCAGGTGGGTAAAAATAGTGATAATCATTATGATTTTCATTATTTTTTCCCTAATTACTGATGAAGTTGAACATATTTTTACATACTCATGGTCATGTTTCCTTTTCTAGACAGTGTCTTCATGTTTTTACCCATTTTTTAACAGTTAATTTTTTATTTAGATAATTTTTATTACAGAAATTGCAAAAATGGAGCAGAGAGTTCCTGTGTATGTTTTATCTATCTTCTCATTATGTTAACATCTTACATGACCATGGAATACTTACCAAAAGTAAGCAATTAATCTTGATATGATACCATTAAAATATAGGTCTTACTCAGATTTTATCATTATTTCCACTAACATTCTTTTTCGGTTCTAGAATCTGGGTCCAGAATCCCGTATGACAGTTAGCTGTGTCTCTGTAGTCTCTCCAATTTGTGACATTTCTTACTCTTTACTTGTCCTTCATGAACTTGAAACTTTTGAAGAGTACTGGCCAGTGATTTTGTAGAATGTTTCTCAGTTTGTGTTTGTCTAATGTTCTCTCGTGATTAGATCGAGATTAGGCATCATTGGGAAAGATACCGCAGAGGTGATACACATCTTATCAGGGACACATAATGTCAGTAAATGATACTGGTGATGTTCACCTTGATCACCCGGTTAAGGAGGCATCTGCCATGATTCCTAACTTACTACTTTTTTCCCTTGTAATTATTATATAATATTTTTAGAAAGATTTTTGAGTCTGTGTAGTATTCTGTTTCTGCTTAATTTCACCCATTCATTTTAGCATACGTTGGTGCTTTTACGCATTTTTAATTGGGCTGTTTGTCATTTGATTTTTTTGGAGTTAAAAATATATATTCCAGAAAGTAATCTTTTTAGCAGTCACTGATATGGAAATTATCTTCTCTCCAGTTTATGAGTTGTCTTTTCATGTTATTAATGGTGTCCTCTGAAGAACAGATGTTTGAAGTTGTCTTTTCTTTTTGCTGCTGGCATGTAGAATTACAGTTAAATTTTGTACATTATCCAATCCAGCCATCTTGCTGTATCCCCTTATTCATTTCAGTACTTGGGATGTAATTTACTTTGGCTCTTCTATGTAGATAATCATATCATTGGTAAGTAATGAGAGATTTATTTCTTCCATTCTAATCCGTATGACTTTTATTTATTTTTCTTATCTTGAATTGGCAACTCACAATTGGAGAGGAGGTATTTTCTACACAGTAACTGATAAAAGTTCAGTTTTGAATAAAAGCAGTAGTAGCAGGCATTTTTTTTTAATCCTGATTTTTTGATGTGTTAGTAAGTTTGCTAATGTGGCAGCTAATTGTGGTAGGACTGGATAATTTACTGAAGTATTTATCTTTGGGTTTTATTTGTTTTTGCCATCCTCAGTTTTCTTAGCTTTGGCATTTCAAGGAAGAATAGTATGCCTCTCTAATAGGTTCAAAGCATTAGTTTGTTTATTTACATATTCAGTCACCAACATGTGTTGGACACCAAAGGCATATAAGTCTCAGTGATATACAGAAATAAAGAAATGTTTATTGTTTTTATGGATGATCCCCCTCATCTATTGATAAGGGAGAGACATACCTAAAGCACCATGACACAGCTAGAAAGTGGCACATGCAAGAAAGAGGATATAACCAAAGGATAGGGACAGTGCTGATGAGATAGATCCACTCTAGGAGACAGGGATGGCTTCCTGGCCTTGCTGCCATATTCCATGAAGATGAAATGATCTGGGTGTATGCTTTGTGGGCCTAGTTCAACATGGAAATTATAAAGGGAGCACCTTTAGGATAGAATTATGTTGCTTAAGGAAGGGCCATTTATAGTATTCTTATGCTCTAGAACCCAGCAGTTCCATGTCAGTGTGTAGTGAATACCTCTACAAGATCTGTGATGCTAACAGTACTAAGATTTTATTTTTGGTAGTAAGAGCTTTACATTTTCTGTTGCAGAGTGAATGGAGGGAGAGGGAAGTTTGCTTCTCATGGATGATCTTTTTAAATATTTTGTAGTAGGATGCTTTTAGCAGCAAATTATAAAAATGCCTGACCCAGAGTGACTTAATAAGAGAAAATATTATCTCACATAAGTGGGAGTTCAAAGGTTGTGCAACTGCAGACCCACTAAAGTCAGTGACTGGATGATGTTACCAGATTGCCTTTTGCTGTCCTCAGCAATCCAGTAGTGGTTTCTCTATGGTTGTGAAGATGGCTGCCAGTACGATTAGGCTACCTGCTTTCTTGATGACATATGACACAAAAAGGGAGACCCTGTCTGCCACCAATGCTGTTGACTACAGTCACCAGCGGAGGCCATACACTGAATTTATTAGAATACTTAGTATCTGTCTGTGGAGTTGAAGGTGAGCTGTATTTCTTGTATGAAAAAGACTAGATTTCTGTGAGGAAGGAGGAGACAGAAGTGAATGCTAGGTAGCAGACCAATAGTGGGCACTATAGTTTTTGTTATAATTATTTTTTCTATAATTTTTAAACTAAAGAACCTCCAACTTTGTGATATTAAAGGAAGCTTAGAAAATAGATTAAAAAATCACTCAGAATTCTCTCTTAAATAATTAACACCATTTGTCCCTTTCAGCATTTTCATAAATGTTTTTACATAGTTAAATTATACTCTACATATATCTTCAAAATTCTTTTTCTGAAATACATAAAAAATTGAAAAATATGACATGGTTTAGTTTATCATTTGTTTGTTGCTCAACATCTAAATTACTTTTACTCCTTTTCTGCTCCACGGTTTTAAAAATAAACTTAATTTTAATTAATTAATTAATTAATAGGAATAGGGTCTTGCTGTGTTGCCCAAACAGGTCTCGAACTCCTGGGCTCAAGCTATCTTCCCACCTCAGCCCCCCAAAGTTCTGGGATTACAGGCGTGAGCTGCCGTGTCTGGCTATAAAAAGAAACTTTATTTTTCAGAACAGATTTAGATTTACAGAAAATTGTCAAGATAGTACAGTTCTCATCTGCCCCTTCTCTCCCACCTCCAAAACTAGTTTTTTCTCTTAACCAATATTGATACATTATTAATGGAAGTCCATACTTTCTTCAAACTTTGTTGTTTTTAAAAATCTAAAGTCCTTTATCTGTTCCAGGATCTCATATTACATTTAGTTGTCTTGTCTCTTTAGATTCCTCTTGGCTATGAGAGCTTCTAAGTTATTTTTGAAGGACATATCTTAATGCAGAATAGGATGAAATGTGGTTTTTAAGAGAATCACCAGATATTTTGACATAGCATTGAATCATAGTTGTCCTAAAGCAGCTGTTAGCTTTTCAGACAGTAAGAAGACAGAAACTACTTAGAAAGTTGTAACATTTGAACTACGTTACATAAAAGGGAAAGTTACTTTCATGATTCATTTTAAATAGAATTTACAATGAAATTAAATTTAAAATATAAAAATAAACCCTTCTGCAAGACAAATACACAATGTAAAAGTCAGTTCCCTAGTAGAATTTGACTTTATTTACATACCAAAGAATTCTGGTTTTCAAGGTGACAGAAGAGTTCATGAGTAAGCAGACAGGATAGGATTCTTTTCTTTCCTTCCCCTTCCCCTTCCCCTTCCCCTTCCCCTTCCCCTTCCCCTTCCCCTTCCCCTTCCCCTTCCTCTTCCTCTTCCTCTCCCCTCTCTTCTTTTCTTTTGACAGAGTCTCACTCTGTCGCCAGGCTGGATTGCAGTGGTTTGATCTCGGCTCACCGCAACCTCTGCTTCCTGGGTTCAAGTGATTCTCTTGCTTCAGCCTCCCAAGTAGCTGGGATTACAGGCACGCATCACCACACCCAGCAATTTTTGTATTTTTAGTAGAGACGGGGTTTCACCGTGTTGGCCAGGATAGTCTCGATCTCTTGACTTCGTGATCCGCCCAGTTGGCCTCCCAAAGTGCTGGGATTATAGGCATGAGCCACTGTTTCCGGCCAAGATAGGATTCTTTCTAGGGCATCTAAGGCCCCTAAAGCATGAGCTCTTTCAGCATGCTGATCTGTTAGATTTTTATCTGCCATAAGCTGTCCAGTCTATGCTGCTGTAAAATAGATCTCCAATGAAAATCCATAATAAATTTATTTAAATAAGGAACTTGAGAAATGTTCTCTGGAACTTGTAAAATAAATGTTAATTACTACTAATAGGAACTGGGAGTCATTAATCACATTTGGAAACCACAACTAAAATATAATTTTGTCTTTATGAGCCATGTTGTAATTTGAGTAAACAAATTGAGACTCTTTGGACTCAGAGTATAACCTGGTAAAAAATTTTGTCAGAACACAAAGCTCCAAAAAGGACAAAAAAAATTTTTTTTTCTCCTTAATTTTCTAAAGGTCCAGTAACTGGTATGACAGGACCGTTTTAACAACTAATATCAGGTCCATCACTTCACTTTCTTCCTTTTATCCTCCCTCCTCCTCACCCTCCCACCACTCCATTCGTGGATCTAGTGCTCAGTGCCAGTCTTTGTGGAGGAATTTCTCCATCTCTTGGTACACCTCAGTTCATCACCTTGCAGTTTTTCAGAAAGGGCTTATGAGAACTATATTCCCTGAGTTCTTGTATTTAGAAATCTTTATCTTTGAAATCTAGTAACTCCACTAGAATATATTTCATTGATGATTTTCGGTAATTTTCTTTCCTAGGACTTACCCTTTCTGTAAACCTAAACCTAAATTTTCTTTATTTCTGAAAGGTTTTCTTAATGACCTAGGAAAATGTTTTCTTTTCCTCATCTCTAGCTCCTTCCTTCAGAAGGAGGAGCTAGAGTTGAAGAACAGAAAATGTTTTCTGGCTGGGCGTGGTGGCTCACGCCTGTAATCCCAGCACTTTGGGAGGCCGAGGTGGGCGGATCACGAGGTCAGGAGATCAAGACCATCTTGTCTAACATGGTGAAACCCCATCTCTACTAAAAATACAAAAAATTAGCCGGGCGTTGTGGCAGGCGCCTGTAGTCCCAGCTACTCAGGAGGCTGGAGCAGGAGAATGGTGTGAACCTGGGAGACGGAGCTTGCAATGAGCCGAGATCGCGCCACTGCACTCCAGCCTGAGCAACAGTGTGAGACTGTCTCAAAAAAAAAAAAAAAAAAAAGAAAAAAGAAAATGTTTTCTGTTACAAAGAATCTTAGAAAATGTTTTCTATTCCTCCTCTGTAGCTCTGTATTTCAAGGATGCCTGGAACTCCTTGGTCTGCCTTTCACATCTGTCTGTTTTCTTTGTTATCTTTTTAAACTCTACTTGCCCAGTTTCATTTTCCTCAGTTTTCTCAAGATTTTACTCTATGATCCTTGTTGCTTTCAAATAGTGTCAGTTCTTCATTAGGTACTTCCAGTGTGACTTTCATTTTCTGTGATGGTTTTATTGTTCTTTTCTACTTATTTCCTGAGATCTAGAAACCTAGTTTTTGTTTCCTTTCATGACTTATTTATTCCTTATGCACTTGCATCTTTGCTTCAAGCTCTTGTTTTATAAAGCTTATATTTTTGGGAGTTCTTGAGAATATTTTTGGGAGTTCTTAAGAATATCTTTGGTCATTTCTGTGGTTATATGCTTATAGAGATTGTTTTGTCCTTCTGCCATTTCTTTTTCTTGCTCCCTTTTTTCTTTTTTAAATGTGGGTTTTTTTTTTTTTTTTAAATAGAATGTTTGAATGGTTCCTTCTACCTCCCCTCCCTGAAATCTTTAAATAATGCGTTCTTCCTGGACTTTAGTATTATGTTTCAGAAACTGGACATTATAAAATGCTTTTTGTCTAAGTTTTTAGCCCCTTTTCTATTTTAGGCGTAAGATAATCGTTTTGGGCCATATTGTGTCCTGGAGGATAGCATTCCAACTTCACCCACTCTTAATTTCAACACAAGAATAGTATGGTCACTGTGTTCTAGGTCTGCCTTGCAAACACTGAGACTCCCACCACACAGAAGAATTTGTTTCTTTTTTTATTAGTGTAGTTCTCTAATAAACTGTATGTGATATATCTCATTGTTTATACTTCTCCCAGAAGCCATGTATGCTATCTAATTAATGGATGGTTAGTTATTTTATGTAACTTTTAATACTATTAGGTAGAATCAGAAGAAATTGTGTTTTATATGTTAATAAATAGTCAAATATTGGCAATTTCATATGCCTCAAAATAATGTATGATTAACTTCTTTATATTATTATTGCCATTCTTGAATTATTAATTCTGAGTAACCTCTCAGTTGGCTTGAGTTAAACATAAATTTTTTTTTAGAAGGAAAGTACATAGCATATTTTATGCCTTTTAATATCAGTCAGGGTTCTTGTAGTCTCGGATTCCAGTTCAGAGGAATCATAATTGTGTCCCCAGAGGTACTAAAACCTTTCAACTACAGAGATGAGCATTATGAAGGCAGAACTAAATATTTTGTGTGTGGGTCTTAAGTGTGATGTTGAAAGGCCTGACTCCTCCCTTGCATTCTTTCTTCTCAAACCGTGTACACTGCCTGTAGGATGCTAAGTCAGAGCACCAATGCATCCTGGAGGATGGTACTCCCCCTCACAACTGATGCCTCCTGGTTAGTCCAACAGCTTAGTAGTCAGATCATTACATTATTCCAGTCAGTGAAATGTGTGCGCTTTGCTTCTTCCAAAAGGTGAAATCCTGAATTACAAGCAATGTTGAGTGAGATAATAGCTTAAAAGATATTTCATAAATCTGAGGATTGTGGTGTTTACATAGCAATATAGGTAGAAGAAATGCAGATAGCAAACCTACAGTAAGCGTCTCTTTTAGTGGAGGAATTACTGCCTTTCCCATCCTGGAAGAGCTCAGTGGATGCGATCTGATGTGAAGTAGTTGGGGGTCCTACTGGCATGGTTCCGTGTCAGGCGCTCAGAGTTGGTTGCTGCTGCTGGCAAGCTAGCGTCCTGCAAGGATGGTATCCAGGTCAGCATTAGTGAGAAGTGAATGTTGTGGAGTGCATTTCCTGCTGCCTTATGCTTTGTTCCTATGTCCCTTGAACAAGCACTGCAGTGATGGGGACATGCATGGGCAGGCCATCTTGCCTCTACAGTGGAAGCCTTTCACTGTGCGCTCTCATGGAGCACAAATAGTTATACCCTGTCTGGACTCATTTCAGTGGGCCCATTTCATCCACATGTCTTTTCCCTAGATGTCCTTGTCACCAGTACTCCAATCTTTCTTCTTTCAGGTTTCTATCCATCTGGCTAAACTTGTAGTCACTGCCTGTCAGCCTATCAGGTTGTCCTTCCTCAGCTAAAGTGGACCACGGACATATGGCTTGAAGTTCTGCCCATTGGGAGAAAGTTTCTGCTATACTGTCTTTTCAGAGACCATCCCTTACAATGGATTTAATGCTATCATGTCTATTTATGACTCATGACAATGGAGGGTCAGTTGGAACTAGGCATTCAAGGTACTCAAACCTTTCTGCATCCTCCTTTATATCGTGTGTGTTTGGGTTCTCTGAATCTTACTCTCTCTGATTAGTGTCCCACGTTTCACCTAAGTGACTTAATGAGACCTTAAATTCAGTGGTGTAATGATTCATCACTCTTTCAATAAGCTTTTTCCGTCTTGGGCTAGCAGCTACAAGAGATTCAAGATACTTTTTTGATGGACATACTAAGTCCCTGAGTTTCAATCTTAGAAATGAATTTAGAATGAAGAATTTAGAGATGAAGCACGTAATTCTTTGTTTCTCCCCCTTTTTCTGGCTCTTCAAGCCTCTCACTGTTTCTGTGAGCCCTTTGATATCCTTTCAATAAATTTCTTTTTTTCTTTTCCAGCCAGCATTGGTCTTCTGTGCTTACAAACAAGGACCTAGACAGACTGTTAAAGATGTTGATATTAGGAGACGAATGTAGGAAACAGAACCTCAGGGACCTGTGAGAACAGTAAATGAGTTAGATGGGTTGGAACTAACTCAGATTCCATTAATTTTCAGAATACAAAATAATTTTTAAAATGACTAATTATTACCTATTATCACCAGAATAAAGTTGTTTTTAAGGTAAACAACATTGTTATAAGTATTCATCTTGTACTCACAGTGTTGAATTCCTGTGTCCTTCAGATTTCAAAGGTTGTGATAATAGGTCCCCCATATCTTCAGTTGGAACTTCATTCTAGTGAACACAGGTAATAATTTTGTCATTTTTGAAAATTAATGGGACCTGAGTCTTTAATTGTCTGGGTTGCTGGTTACAAGCAAGAAAAACCATCTCTGGTTGGGAAAGGAATTTATTGAGAGGATGTTGAAGAACTCACTGAGCACAAGACTTGAATGACCTGAAAAGGGATGTGAACTAAGGCAACTCTGGAAAGCCAAGAATAAGAAGCCCAGCCATCATCTTTTATCAGGATTAGTTTGGTTATAATGCCAGTTATTCTCTTACCACCACTCTTGCAGGACATCGTTTTCACTGGATGCTGCCGCCACCGCTGCTATCACGAGAAACCATGCTAGCTGTCGTGAGTGAATCCTAAGCAGCCTTTTGCCTGTGTGTTTCTGTCTTCACATTCAAAGTCTTGAGTTGAGGCAGAGTTTAAGTCACATACAATGTACTGGATTTCGGTTGTCACAGAGTGAGAGGGGTCTTGTATAAAGAGAGGCCAGGCATTGTGTAGTAGGAATCTGGTCACTTCTATGATGGGAATTGTAGGCTTTTGTCCTGCTTATAGGCAGCGTGCAATTCTTCCCTTCCAATTTGTATGCGTCTTCTTTTTCTTGCTTTATGGCATTCACTAGTACCTCCAGTACAATGTTAAATAGTATTGGTGAAAATGAACACCCTTGTCTTCTTTCTGCTCCAAGGGAAAGCATTTTGCTTTTCACCACTAAGTTTTACATTAGTGCTAGGATTCTCATAGAGGCTTTTAACCAAGTTGAAGAAGTTCCTGTTACTCATGCCCTGAAGGCTTTTGTCTTAAGTGAATGTTGAAATTTTGTCAAATGCTTTTTCTTCATTTACTGAGATGGTTATATGTGTTTGTTTTTTGTTTGTTAATATGATATATTGATTGATGTTTCAGTCAATCAATCCCTGGGAAGTTGGACAAATCTTACATTATTTGGTCATGATGTATCCTCTTTCTTATATATTACTGATTTCTGTTTGTTAATAACCTTGTAAGAATTTTTAAATTTTCTTTTTCAATAACTTTGATATACCTTTGTAAGAATTTTAAGTCTGTTTATGAGAGGTATTGATCTCATTAATCCTTTGGTTTTGATATCAAGGTAATGCTGTCTTCATTAAACTAGTTGGAAACTATTCCATCCACCTCTATATTCTAGAAGAGTTTATGTAGAATTGGCAATAATTCTTTCTTAAATACTTGGTAGAATTCACCAGTGAAGCCATCTGGGTCTGGAGTTTTCTATGTGGGAAGGTTTCAAACTGTGAATTCAGTTTCTTTAATAGTACATTAGATATAATAAATAATAGATATGTTAAATAGGAATATTCAGGTATCAATTTATTTTAATTATCCTACGCAGTTTGCATCTTTCAAGGAATTTGCTCACTTCATCCAAGATGTTGAATTTATTGTCTTAAAGTCATTCATTATTCCCTTATCTTTTTAATGCTTGTGGGATGTAAAATGGTGTTTCCTCTCTCATTCTTGATATTGGTAATTTGTGTTTTTCTCTCCCTGTTTTTCTTGATCAGTCAGGCTAGAAGTTTATCTTTTTCTCTTTTCAAAAAATTAGCTTTTGAGCCAGGTGTGGTGGCTCACACCTGTAATCCCAGCACTTTGGGAGACCGAGGTGGACAGATGACTTGAGCTCAGGAGTTTGAGACTAGCCTGGGCGATGTGGCAAAATCCTATCTCTACAAAAGATACGAAAATTAGATGGGCCTCAGCTACTCAGGAGGCTGAGGTGGGAGTATCACTTGAGCCTGGGAAGTTGAGACTGCAGTGAGCCATGATCATGCCACTGCACTTCTTCCTGGGTGACAGAGTGAGACCCTGTATGAAAAATAGAATTAGTTTTTGGTTTTATTGATTTGTTTTCATTATTCATTCATTTTCTTTTCTTTCTTTCTTTCTTTTTTTTGAGACAGACTCTCATTCTTTTGCCCAGGCTGGAGTGCAGTGGTGTGATCTTGGCTCACTGCAACCTCTGCCTCCCGGGTTCAAGTGGTTCTCCCAGCCTCCAGAGTAGCTGGGACTACAGGCATGCACCACCATGCTCAGCTAATTTTTGTAATTTTAGTAGAGATGGGGTTTCATCATGTTGACCAGGATGGTCTCAATCTCTTGACCTCGTGATCTGCCCGCCTTGGCCTCCCAAAGTGCTGGAATTACAGGCATGAGCCACCGTGCCCAGCCTATTTGTTCATTTTCTATTCATTGATTCTTGTTTCTTCATTATTTCTTTTCTTCTCCTTACCTAGAATCTAATTTGCTCTTCAGTTTTCTAAGGTAGAAGCTTAGATCACTGATTTGACACTTTTCTTCCTTTCCTATGTGAGCATTTAATGCTATAAATTACCCTCCACACAGTGTTTTAGCTATGTCTCACAAATGTTGACATGTTTTGTTTTCATTCAGTTCAAAATTCCCTTCCTCCCTCCCTCCATTCCTTCCTTTCCTTTCTTTTTTGATATAGCATCCAGCTCCATTGCCCAGCCTGCGGTGTAGTGCTGCCATCTCGGCTCGCTGCAGCCTCCGTTTCCTGGGTTTAAGTGATTCTTATGCCTCAGCCACCTGAGTGTCTGGAATTACAGGTGTGTGCCACCACACCCAGCTACTTTTTTGTACTTTTAGTAGAAACGGGTCTCAGACTCCTAGCCAGGCTAGTCTCAAACTCCTAGCCTCAAGTGATCCACCCACCTTGGCCTCCCAAAGTGATAGGATTACAGGTGTGAGCCACCATACCTGACCCCAGTTCAAAAAATATATATATATTTTTTGAGACAGAGTCTCACTCTTTCACCAGGCTGGAGTGCACTGGCATGATCTCGGCTCACCTCAACCTCCGACTCTCTGGTTCAAGGGATTCTCCTGCCTCAGCTTCCCAAGTAGCTGGAATTACAGGCAGGCATCACCACGCCCAGCTAATTTTTGTATTTTTCATAGAGACAAGGTTTCACCATGTTGGCCAGGATGGTCTCGATCTTCTGACCTTGTGATCTGCCTGCCTCGGCTTCCCAAAGTGCTAGGATTACAGGCGTGAGCTACTGCGCTTGGTCCAAAATATTTTTTAATTCTTTTTTTATTTCTTCTTTAACCTATAGGTTGTTAGATTTCCACATATTTGGGGATTTTCCAGATCGCTTTCTGTTAATTTTTCTCTCATATTTTTGCTGTCTGGCTTTTTGATGTATTTTATGGGAGAGACCACCAATTTGTGGAAAAAGTACTCTTCTGAGCCCACATTATATGGTAGGAGCCCACAGGTCAGTCTGCAGGCTGCCGAGATCATAGGCTGGTGGGCAGGTGCACAGGTAGACTGGGCTGGTCTCTCTTGACTAGTGTGAGAAATGGGGCCAGCCCTGCTGCCATCACTGCTGCATTCCAGTAGCAAGCCTGAAGATTGGAATTTGTTCTGCTTATGAGGCAGCCACCTCCCCTATTCCTCTTTACCACTGTGCACATAAGAACTCCAGCAGCCAAGCATCTACACTTACTTAGGAAGCAGAACCTTTTTCATAGAAATCGAATAGCCCCGGAGAATGTCCTGATGCCAGAGCTAAATTTCTTGCAGGAAGAGTTGAGGGCGGACTCTTGGATCACCCTGGTAGATAAGTAGACTTATACAACAGAGGAGGTGGCCATTTTTGGTCTCCGCAATACCCTTTACAAAGGCAGCCAAGGCCCATAACACATTTCCTGTTGGCTGCCTGTATTCAACGCACAACTTTAGACTTGTGATGTGGCATGACAATACTTATGAGAATAGAGAGCTGTCAATTTGATAAGGAGTGAGATCTGCCATCTGAAAGGTGGAACCCTGTGCATAATGTGAGCATTGTCCTGTTAAATGCAATTTAATTTTTAATGGGCCAGTGCCCTAAAATGTCAATGGGTGACTGGTTTACAGATAATTTTAATTTTCTTCTCAGTGGATTTTGTGTTTTCTAACTTCTCTGCAATGAACATGTATTACTTTTGTGTTTAGATAAAATATTTTAAAATTTTAAAGATAAAAACTCATGGAGTTGTGAAATAGGAACATCAGAACTAATCTAGTAAGCATGACTTAAGGTACAGGCACTCTGAAACTAATAAATTTAACAGCACCCTGGGTTGATCATAATATCAGTTTTGACTTCTCTGTGAAGAACAGTTGTAGGGGTCCTAAGAAAATCCCTCTGGTTCTGTTTCTCAAGTCAGAATGCCAAATAAAAAAAGGTAAAATTACACTGTAGTTACAGATTTAACAGGACAAGAGCACTACTATCTCTTCTGCTTTCCCCTTATCCCTCATTTGCAGATGATCGTGTTTCTACTGGTGGAAGGGCAGGAGATTTTAAACTTTCCTACTACCTTACTTTTAGAGAGGAGGCAGGTGCCTATATTCCATTTGTTCGCTAACCCAGTTGTTCCCTTTCTGTTCTATCCACAGGCAGCTGGCTAAGAGTCTTGGGCAGGCTGGTGAAATTGAGCCTGAAACAGAAGGAATACTAACAGAGTATGGCGTGGATTTCTCTGATTTCTCTTCAGAAGTTCTAGAATGTCTTCCTCAAGGCCTGCCATGGACAATTCCACCAGAGGAGTTCAGCAAGAGAAGAGATTTAAGGTAAGCACCTGAAACCCTTTAAGAACGTATTTCTCCCTTTTTGCCTTAACTTTCCTAGGGGATAGGCTTAGATGTTTTCATCTTTCCATGAACATTCAAGTTCAGTTCAGTTGGGAATAAGTGCTTCTGTACCACAGTTGGCAAATTATGGCCCACAGGCTAAATCTACCCCACTACCTGTTTATATACAACCCATGAGCTAAGAATGGTTTTTACATTTTTGAATGGTTGGAAAAAATTAAAACAAGAATAATATTTTGTGAAAATTATATGAAATTCAGATTTCTGCGACCATAAAGTTGCATTGGAACATGACCATACTTACTCATTTTATATGTTGCTTATGCTGTTTTTTGCACTACAACAGCCCAGTTGATGAGTTGCAACCAAGACCATATGACCTGCAAAGTCAAAACTAGTTACTGTCAGCCTTTTACAGAAAAAGTTTGCTGACCCCTGTTCTAGACCATTCTAACTTCAAAAGCTACAGCGCCCATCTTCTCATTGCTATACGCCATAGGTCTGGTCAAGTAAAGACTGTTACCTAATTAGAAGTGCCTTCCTTTAAATGGGCCTCTTCAGGCATAGAGCAAAGGATTCAAGACTTCTGTACTTGGAGCCTCATTTTAAAGCCTTACTTTTAGGTCTGGAATTTGTTGGAAAGTACTTTTGTGGTATTTTTATAACAACATCTTCTTTGAAGATGTTTCTTCATTGTGGGATGTTAGTTCTTTTCTGATATTTCTCTTCAGAATTTGGTTTCAGTACTGGCATTCTTTTTGGATGCCACATGGAGATATTTAGAACCAAGAAACTTTTCATACAACCCACTGAGGCTGTGGAAGGTTTTTGCTAAGGTCATCCCATGTCAAAGTCTTTACCACCACACTTGCTTGCTTCATGCAGCTGAACTTATGACACTTTCAGCTCTGGGTGCCCATTACCCACCTAGTTTGTGAATACTCCCTCTCTGTACCCTCTTACTATTGTATCTTTTAGTACTTTACTGCCTTTTTCTTTTCTTATTGAGGTTAGGCAAGGAAAAGGAGATGATCATTAGTGCCCTTTCCTACTTGTTAGTATCTCTCATAGAACACATATTACATTTGAAGTCAGTTAACCCATATTGCATTCCTGGATTTTAATAGTAACCCCTCTATCACTGAACCCCTGCTAGCACATGGGTGTGTTATCTCTTCAGGGGCTCCGAGGTCTTTGGCCCATAACGTTAACCTCTCGGAACCTTTGTTTTCTCATACACAAATTGAGGGGTTTGTTTTCTGAGGTCATTTCCTGAATCTAGGAATCTATCAAATGATTTAATGGGAAAAGAATGTTAGAATAAATGGTGGAACCTTATTGTTTAGTAGAATTTAGTATAGCCATGCTGCAGTATCTATCAGCATTTTAAATGTACCTCCTCCTGCACCCCAAACTCTACTCAAAAAAGTGTACAAGAAGGTTCATTGCTGTCTTGTCATAAAAGTTAAACATTAGAGACACTGCTAATGACCATCAATAAAGGAATGGTTTAGTAACCTGTGTTATGTCAATATGATAGCATTAATTGCAGCTCTGCAAAAAGGAGCTATATCCATGTTGACTTTCCTAAAAGAATGGCTATAATACATTATTAAGTAAAAGAAGCAAGTTTCAGGGCAATATGAATATGAGCCTATATTTTGTAAAGTAATACAAAAACTGCATAAATGTACACATATGCATATATATGTGTATATATATACACATCAAAGTATATCTGCATAGAACAAGACCTGGAAGGAAATAAACTGTTAACAGTGACTACCATGGAGAGTGGATTCAGTGGAGTGGTAAGGCAATAGGGAAGTGAACTTTGAGTTTTCATTTTGCATACTGCCATACTATTCAAATTATTATTATTATTTTTAAGACAGGGTCTCACTGTATTGCCCAGGTGGGAGTGCAGTGGTGCAATCATAGTTCACTGCAGCCTTGAATTCTTGGGCTCAAGCAATCCTCTGCCTTAGTCTCCCAGAGTGCTGGGATTATAACATGCGCCACCACATCTGCCTAATTCTTTTATGTTACTTTTGTAGAGAAGATGGGGTCTTGCTATGTTGAGCAGGCTGGTTTTGAACTCCTGGCCTCAAGAGGTCTTCCTGCCTTGGCCTCCCAAAGTGTTGGGATTACAGGTGTGAGCCACCATACCTGGTCCAAATTTTTTTTAAAGTAATTTGTATAACTTTAAAAAATTATAAATGTGAAAGTCACAAAATAGAAGTATTCCATTTTTTCTAGCCTTTTAGTGTACAGGTAAATAATACACATGTTAGTGGTTATAGGGCCCAATATTGCTATAAATTCCCACTGTCTTCCCACTTCTTTGGCTCTGTCTTCCCACTTCTTTGACCTTTATTGCCTTCTGGTTTAGACCATAGAATAAGAGGTCCTTAGTGAGACCCTGTCTCTACAAAAAATAAATAAATAAATAAAATATTAGCCAGGCACAGTGATGTGTGCCTACTTGGGAGGCTGGGGCGGGAGGATTGTTTGAGCCTAGGAGTTTGAGGCTGCAGTGAGCTATAATCATGCCACTACATTCCAGCCTGGGCAACGGAGCAAGACTGTCTAAGGGGGAAAAAAAAAAAAAGAAAAGAAACCTTGCTTTGCAGAAAGCCTCGTTAAAATATATCTTAAACACACACACACACACACACACACACACCACACATATGTGCCCTGTGAAAGGATCCAAAGACAGAAGGAGTTTATAGGGTTCTCTCTGCTATTAATGAAGTAACAAGGATTTTTAAAAAAAATTACTTTTGGGGGGGGCGTGGTGGCTCACGCCTATAATCCTAGCACTTTGGGAAGCGGAGGTGGGCAAATCATGAGATTGAGACCATCCTGGCTAACATGGTGAAACCTTGTCTTCACTAAAAATACAAAAATTAGCTGGGCATAGTGGTACGGGCCTGTAGTCCCAGCTACTTGGGAGGCTGAGGCAGGAGAATCGCTTGAACCCGGGAGGCGGAGGTTGCAGTGAGCCGAGATCGCTCCACTGCACTCCAGCCTGGCGACAGAGTAAGACTCCATCTCCAAAAAAAATAAATAAATACTTTGGGCATGGTGGCGGGTGCCTGTAATCCCTACCCAGCCTCCCAAGTAGGCACGCTTGGGAGGCCAAGGCAGGGGAACTGCTTGAACCCAGGAGGCGGAGGTTGCAGTGAGCTGAGATTGTGCCACTGCCTAGGCGATAGAGCGATACTCAGTAAAAAAAAAATTACTTCAACCTTAAAATATGTTATCCTTGCCCATTATCCTCAGGATTATGTTTCTAAAATTCAAATCTGATTTATTTTACTCCTTTGCATTTAGAATTTTTCTAATGTTTCTTAATGCCTAAAGTAGTAATCTCTGAAGTTTAGAAATTATTACTTTAGGCATCAAGAAGTAATATAGTAAATTACCACTAATGCTTGTCTTTATTTTAAAATGATAAATGAATTTACTACATTGCTAGTCTATTATGTACATTATAAACATAAGTAAAAATAGAAAAAAAATGTGAGAAATAAATTTTTAAATACTTTCATTTTACTTACAAAAAGTATAGAAAACTGTATATAGTAATTTTACTTTTGGTGAAAGCAGTATGATTGAATAATATTCTTTATTTATTAAAATTTTACTTTAACAACTAGTAATATGGAAATTCAGAGGTCTGATTCTAAGTTCTGTATATTTTGGTACTTGGTTGTAATGATTATCATAATTGGAAAGGATATATGTTTAGAAGATGTGAGTTGTGCTTACAAAATCATAATACTCATTTCTCAGTCCTATTCACCAATTATATTCCAATTCATTTTGAAATTTGGCTAGTAAATTTCCATCTTTTCTGATGTCAGTTCTTGTTAATTCATTGAGAGATGCTGCATTTTTAGATTAAAAAATATATTTATAATCTCCAGTTACTCATTAGTTGTTATCTTTAAAAACTAGTTAGAAAATTCGGCCAGGCACATTGGCTTACACCTGTAATCCCAGCACTTTGGGAGGCCAAGGTGGATGCATCACCTGAGGTCAGGAGTTCGAGACCAGCCTGGCCAACATGGTGAAACGCTATCTCACTAAAAACACAAAAATTAGCTGGGCATGGTGGCAGGCGCCTGTAATCCCAGCTTCTCGGGAGGCTGAGGCAGGAGAATTACTTGAACCCGGGAGGCAGAGGTTACAGTGAGCCGAGATTGTGCCACTGAACTCCAGCCTGGGTGACAGAGCGAGACTCCATCTCAAAAAAATAAATAAATACAAATGATTCTATTAGGAAGTTTAAGTCTATGGATATGAATATTTTTGTAGTTTATACACTTACATCATTTTAGGCCCCAAATAATATAGCAATGGAAGTATTTCAAAACATCCATTTTAAAAAAATGTTATCTTTAAAATTTGAATATGTTATTTTGTTTTCAAAATGCAGTAATTTGTTTTCTTATTGTTAAAATGTCACCTTTACCTTGAAGGGACAGATTAAGCATGTTTAATTTTCCTAAAGTATCTGATATGTTACATATGACTGACAGCCATTGTTTTGAAATCATAATGTGGCTGGAGTTGAATTCATATTAGACACAGAAGAAATGTCAGTGTTGCCATTTTTCTAGTATTAATGATATTACTAGGAATATTAGTGGTTTAGTATTATCTTCAATATATGGACCTTTGCAGTAATCTTTTTTAGCCAGTTACCTTTTTTGCAAGGATTAGTTTAGCTAAAACTAGACAATATCCATAAATCCATGTATCTGGGCATGAGTAAAGACCCATTAGTTGCAGTTGGCAAAAGCATAGGAACTAAGAGTGCTGCTGTCATTGCCTTTGTGTTCTGGAATGCCAACTCTTTCATCTGTACACCTCACCTACCACCTGACCCACACATCTAGTGAGGGTGCCAGGGTTAATTCATGTAGTTATGTAGTGTCAGTTAATTCCTTATTTTTAACACACATAAAGAGAAGCCATAAGTGTGTGGAATGAGCTCCAGTGATGTAGTTGGTTAGCGTGCAGTACCATACAGCAGTAGGTAAGCATGTTTAGGTAGTTGGATCTGATAACCTTTTCCTTTTCTTTGGCTGGTTTTATGATGGATTTATTCAGTTTTTATACCAAAAATATTTATTGAACACGATCCATGGGCACTGAGGATACAACAGTGAACAAAAATAGATGTATTTGCTGCCCTTGTGGAACTCTCAGTTTTGTGGCAGAAGAACATGAATGAAATTATTAAACAGTAGTCAAACGTAGAATTGTAATGAAGGAGGAGGTGCTTGGTTCAAGTGCTTGTGATCATGTGGTTTCTTCTGCTCTGAGTTCCGCTGCCTTCAAAGAGTTTTTAAAAACAGTATTCATTTTCCTAGGAATGTCAAAAGAAGTAGGATTGAGTCCCAGCACATGCTGAAAAATATGTGCTATATTGAATAAATTAATATATATTTTGAAAACTAATAAAATCAAACCTTTTTCAAACATTTATTTGCACATATTGTTTTTTATATATATATATATATATGCCAAGTAGTAAGTTAGCCACTGGAAATGCAAAGACAACCAAGGGCCAGCCCCTGTTCTTCAGGGAGACAGATTCGTACTCAGATTTATTACAGCAGACAATGGCAAGTGCTGTAAAATAGGTATGAACAGACTGCCAGAGTCATTGGTGCATGAGGTGAGATCTGAGAAATGAGCAGGTTTAGAGGGAACTAGAGTGACTAAAGTTGTCTTCATTTTAGTGATAGTCCATGGCTGCAGAAAGGCAGTGTGTTCCCTTCAGACTCCAAGATCCTTCTATAACAGGGCTTGCAAGTCCTATGGTTTGGTCACTTGATCCCCTGTCCTGGGTCACCCTGCCTCAGAGCCTGCAGTGTTACTCTGGCTCTAGCTACGTAAGAACTTCTACATACCCGTTTAGGTTTGGTATTTGAACAATTATATTTGGAACAGAAAAGTTCCATCAATCTTTAAACCTCATAATCCAATTATGTCAGTAAAATTCCAGTTTTTTGGTCCAATGGAATTGGGGTAATATTTTGCAAACTGAAGTTGAAAGAAATAGTGTTTATTTTGAAAAGAAAAAATGGTTGGTTAGCAATTTTCAAGAAGTTAGGCTTGCGTGAACTCCTAGGGGCGATATAGCCCTCCCGATGGGGGTCACCATTTTTCTGGACCTTCAGCTCTAGTCTCTGGAGAGTCCCTGCTTGCATGGCCTAGACCTGTAGCTGTCTTTAGCAGGGCATCTGAGGCTTTAAAAAAGAAAAGCAACGTAAGTGCTGCAGAAATTTGAGGATCAGGAAGATAATATGTCCAAGGAAACTGCTTAAAGGGGGGTTGCACCAGAAGCTGAAGAAACCCAGAAGTTATTTCTGAGACTGGCTCCAGTTATTTCTAATTTCATTCATATTGTTTTGTTTCCTTTGTTGCTAAACTGGAATAGGAAACCAAAGCCTAAAAGCTCAATTAAAGTGGAAAATGAAAACCTAAATATCGGAGGGGGAAAATACCACGCTAAACTGATTTTTATGTTTTTCCTGTAGTTAGTATTATTATGGAAGTTTGAATCATGTCACTTTTCAGTAAAACCATGAGTTTCATTGGAGTGGAGGTGGTTTCTATAGCTTTTTACAAGAGAACTTGTGGGTATCTATTTCTTTACTATTCCCTCAATAAAAAGGAAGCCCAGTGACCTCCACCAGACCATTACAAATGTGAAACTTGGCACTTAAAATTGCTTGCTCTAAATTTTCCAATTGCCTTCTCTCTTTTTTTTCCATTTAATGTCGTCCTGCCAACTAGTGATTTTATTATTATAAACAGGACATTGTATTCACTTTTAAGAAGAAATATGAAGCTGGAGGTAAAATTACAAACTGCAGCTTCTCGGCTGCCAAAATAGAAAACAATGAGCTAAAAATACTAAGCACAGAAAGGGGGTTGTGGTAAGAAATACTGAAAAATCTTCAAGATGGAGCTGTTCCAAATAGACAGAAATTTCCTCTCACTCCAGGTAAAACCAACCTTGAAATAGCAACTTGAAAGGAGAGTCGTATAATACTAACCTCTTTCAGGTCAACCCATTTGTGGGAAAGCTTTCAAACATAACTAACATTAAATGACTAATGATCTTGCTGTTTATCAGGAAGTCCAATATGATTAAATTGCCATTTGGAAAATGTTCCCCTGGTAAGACAGTGTGGCAGCATTGAAGGAGTGCTAGAAGTTAGTCCTAGTTCTCCCCAGGGCCTAGGTAGGTGATTTTAGGCAAATCAGTTAAATCTGGGGAAGTGGAGAGGAGTGAGCAATTTTATCTTTTGTGAAATGGATTTTTGACCAGATTAGGATTTTTCAAAACATGTTGCTAGGTCATGAATAGGTGTCATGCGGAAAAAGGATCTGTGGGTAAGTGTTTTTGAAAAACAGTGGGTTAATAGATTTCTTAGAGTTTCTTCTCATGGATTCTGGTGGAACTAGTATTCCTTAGAATACATTTTGCAACTTTCTGAACTAGGTATTTCAAACCCCTCTACCTGTAACAGTGCATGACTTTGTATTTGAAATGTCTTTTCTGAGTTATTTAGAGCTATCTCATTCTTGGATTTGAAAGAAAATGGTATCCCATCAGTGACTGTCTGCCGCATTTATCTGACAAATAAATATCAACTGTGCCCCACCATGGACCACCCGGGAAAGATAATTACACAGGAAATTCAAGGGTTGTGCTTTAAATCTCAGTTCTTTGATTGCCAAGGGAACCCCTTCTTTCCTTAGCTGGAGGGAAGCAAGATTAAATTGTTTGGCATCAAATGGGGAAGCTGTCATTGTCAGCTGAAACGACTGGCAGTAGTATTCCTTTCATGTAAATCCCAACTCACTGTGAAATTACAAGAAATGCATAGATAGTAACAAGGATTAATGGGCCCTAAAGTAGATACACAACTGGACATTCTTAATTGTAAGTATTTAGTACTTCGTCAGCCCATAAAATTCATGTTGATAAATAGCACTACTCTCAGAAAAGACAAATACTCAAAGATCAATAGATTTTTTTGTCTGAACAGGTGGAAAAATGCTTACTGGCAAAAGACAATGTTTGAATTTATTCCCTAGAAATATTTTTATAGCACGGTCGAAATACAAGTCATGGGCAAGATAATTTCTACATCTTCTAAAAAAAATCTGTTTGGAAATTAACTATAATGATATAGTGATATTTTAAAATTTCATTTTGTGGTATAGATGGCCTAAGATTTGGAATAAACTGGAGTATAGAGATAACTAAATGTCAGGGTGACAAAGTCTGTTTTTTATATTGAGATATTCAAGTACCACAAAATTAATCCTTTTAAATTCAGTGGTTTCTTGTACATTGGTAGACTCGTTCAACCATCACCACTATCTAATTCCAGAACATTTTTATCACCCCCAAAATAAATTCCATTAGCAGTTACTCCTCATTACCTCTCCACCCCCACTTCTCACAACTACTCATCTGTTTTCAATCTCTGTGGATTTCCCTATTCTGAACATTTCATATAAATGGAGTCATACAGTAAGTTGCCTTCGGTAGCTGACTTCTTTTACTTGATGTGATGTTTTGGGTTTTTTTCTTTGTTTGTTTGTTTTTGAGATGGAGTCTCGCTCTGTCACCCAGGCTGGAGTGCAATGGCGCGATCTCGGCTCACTGCAACCTCCTCTCAGGTTCAAGCGATTCTCCCACCTCAGCCTCCCAAGTAGCTGGGACTACAGGCACCCACCACCACGCCTGGCTAATTTTTGTATTTTTAGTAGAGACGAGGTTTCACCATATTGGCCAGGCTGGTCTTAAACTCCTGACCTTGTGATCCGCCTGCCTTGGCCTCCCAAAGTGCTGGGATTACAGGTGTGAGCCACCACACCTGGCCTACATAATGTTTTCAAGATTCATCCATGTCGTTACATATATCAGAAGGTAATTCCGCTTTGTAGCTGAATAATATTCTATTGTATGGATATTTCACATTTTGTTTATTCATTAGTTGATGGACATTTGGGTTGATTCCCCAGCCTTACTATTATGAATAATGCTGCTATTAATATTTATGTACAGGTTTTGGTGTGGACATTCAGTTATCTTGGGTATATATCTGGTTATATACCTAGGAGTGAAATTGCTGGGTCATATGGTCAGTCTACTTTCAGAGTAATTGTGAAAGTATTTTTCAAAGTAGCTGTACCATTTGCATTCCCTGTGGCAATGTATGAGGCTCAGTTGCTCCATATCCTAACACTTGTTATCTGTATTTGTGATTGTAGCCATCATTGTAGGTGTAGGGTAGTGTCTCATAATGGTTTTGATTTGCGTTTCTGTCATGACTAATGAGACTGAACGTATTTTGATGTTCTTATTGGTCATTTGTGTATTTTCTTTGAAGAATTATCTACTCAGATAGTATCTATTCAGATCCTTTGCCTTTTTAAAAATTGGGTTACCTTTCTATTGTTGAGTTAAAGGAGTAGTTTCTATATTCCAAACACTGGTCATTTATCGGATTTATGATTTGCAAATATTTTCTCCTACTTGTGGGCTGCCTATCTTTCACTTTCTTGATGGTGTTCTTAGAAGCACAAAGTTTCAAAATTTGATGAAGGCCAGTTGAGTCTGTTTTTTTCTTTGGTTGCTTGTGTTTTTCGTGTCATATCTAAAAAACCATTGGCAAAGATCACAAAGATTTAGACATATGTTTTCTTTTTGTTTGTTTGTTTTGAGATGGCATCTCACTCTGTCACCCAGGCTGGAGTGCAGTAGCGCGAGCTGGGCTGCAACCCCTGCCTCCTGGGTTCAAGCAGTTCTGCCTCAGCCTCCCAGGTAGCTGGCATTGCAGGCACCCATCACCACGCTCTGCTAATTTTTTTGTGTTTTTATAGAGATGGGTTTTTGCCACGTTGGGCAGGCTAGTCTCCAACTCCTGACCTCAAGTGATCCACCAGCCTCAGCCTCCCAAAGTGCTGGGATTATAGGCGTGAGCCACCGTGCCTGGCCAACATAAGTTTTCTTCTGTGAACTTTATACTGTTAGTTGTTATATTTATGATCTATTTTTAATCTTTGTAAATGGTGTAAGGTATGGGTCACATTTCATTTTTTTTGCTTGTGGATAACCAGTTGTTTCAGCACCATAAGAAAAACTTGTTGACAAGATGATTCTTTCTTCATGAAATTTATTTGACCATAAATGTATTGGTTTATTTCTGGACTCTCATTTCTGTTCCATTGATCTATATATCTGTCTTTATGCAAGTGCCACACTGTGTAAATTATTGTAACTTTGTAGTAAGTTTTGCAATTGAGAAGTGTGATTCTTCCAACTTTGCTTTTTTTTTTTCTTTCAGATTTTTCCACTATTCTGGGTTCCTTGCATTGCTACACAAGTTTTAGGATCAGCTTGTCAGTTTCAGGAGGCACTCGGGATTTTCATAAGAATTGCTCTGAGTCTGTAGATCAGTTTGGGGAGCATTTCCATTTTAACACCATTAAGTCTTCCAACCTATGAACATGGGATGTCTTTCCATTAATTAGATCTTTAATTTCTTTCAATGATGTTTTGTAGTTTTCAGTATAGAAGGCTTCTTTGTTAAATTTAATCCTATGTATTTTTTCTTTTTGATGCTGTTGTAAATGAAATTGTTTTCTTAATTTCATTTCCAAATTATTAATTGCTAATGTTTAGAAATACATTTTATATTTATGTATAGATCTAGTATCCTACAACATTACAAAAATCATTTGTTGGCCGGGCATGGTGGCTCATGCCTGTAATCTCAGCACTCTGGGAAGCCAAGGCTGGTGGATCAGTTGCGATCAGGAGTTTGAGACCAGCCTGGCTAGCATAGTGAAACACTGCCTCTACTAAAAATACACAAATTCGCCAGGCTTGGTGGCGGGCGCCTGTAATCCCAGTTACTTGGGAGGCTGAGGCAGAAGAATTCCTTGAACCTGGGAGGCAGAGGCAGCAGTGAGCAGAGATTGAGCCACTGCACTCCAGTCTGGGTAACAGAGTGAGACTCCGCCTCAAAAAAAAAAAAAAAAATTGTTAGCTCTGTCTTTCATCGATACCATGGAATTTCCTATGTTTAGAAGTTCATGTCATCTGCAAATAGGGAGTTTTACCTCTTCCTTTCTAAGTTAGATGCTTTTTATTTCCTTTTCTTATGCAGTTACTCAAGCTAGGACCTTCCGTACAGTGTTGAATAGAATTAATGGGAGTGTGCCTCTCTTGTTCTGATCTTGAGGAGGGAAAGCATTCAGTCATTCAGTTTTTTTGTTTGTTTGCTTTTTGGTTTTGAGACAGGGTCTTGCTCTCTTGCCCAAGCTGGAGTGCAGTGGTACAATCACAGCTCACTACAATTCCAGGCTCAAGTGATCCTCCCAGCTCAGCCTCCTAAGTAGCTGGGATGACAGGGTGTGCCACCACACCCAACTAATTTTTGTATTTTTTGTGGAGATGGGGTTTCACCACGTTACCCGGGCTGGTCTTGAACTCTTGGGCTCAAGTGATCTGCCTGCCTCAGCCTCCCAAAGTGCTGGGATTACAGGTATGAGCCGAGAACTCAGCCTAGTCTTTCAATATTAATTGTAATGTAAGCTTTGGGGGTTTTGTAGATGCTCTCTATCAGTTGAAAGCTTTTCCTTCTAGTCCTAATTTATTGAGTGGTTTTCTCATGGAAGAGTGTTGGATTTTGTCAAATGGTTTTTCTGTCTGTTGAGATAATCCTGTGATTTTTGTTCTTTATTATTCTATTTCATTGATTGGCTTTATTATTCTATTTTATCTATTTCATGTTGAGCCACCGCATTCCTGGGATAAATTTCACCCTTGTCATGGTGTATAATCCTTTTTATATTGCTAGATTTGGTTTGCCGGATTCCTTTTTAGGATTTTTGCTTCTGTATTTTTAAGAGATTTCAGTCTTTAGTTTTCTTGTGATAGCTTTGGTTTTATATGAGGATAACACTGGCCTCATAGAATGAGTTTTGGAAGAGTTTGTGAAGAATTGGGGAATTTTTTTTTTCTTTTTTTCTTCTAGCTTTTATTTTAGGTTCAGAGCGTAAATGTACAGGTTTATTATATGAGTAAATTGCATGTCTCTATAGTTTGGTGTACAAATGATTTTGTCACCCATGTAGTGAGCATAGTACCCAATAAGAGGTAGTTTTTTGATCCTTATTCTCCTCCCACTCTAGAACTCATCAGTAAAGCCATCTGGCCCTGTGCTTTTGTGGGGGGCGGGGGGGTTGTTTATTCGATATCTTTTTTTCTTATAGATCTGTCGAACTTTTCCATTTTTATTTTAAGTTCTTTGCAGTTTATTTTCCTAGAATTTTTTTTTTTTTTTTTTTTTTTTTGAGAGACAGAGTTTCACTCTTGTTGTCCAAACTGGAATGCAATGGTGTGGTTTTGGCTTACTGCAACCTCTGCCTCCTGGGTTCAAGCAATTCTCCTGCCTCAGCCTCCCAAGTAGCTGGAATTACAGGTGCGCACCACCACACCTGGCTAATTTTTTGTATTCTTCATAGAGACAGTGTTTCATCATGTTGGCCAGGCTAGTCTTGAACTCCTGACCTCAACTGATCCTACCACCTTGGCCTCCCAAAGTGCTGGGATTATAGGTGTGAGCCATCGCACCCAGCTTCTTCCTAGAAATTTGTCTTTTGCATCTTGGTTATCTAATTTCTTGGCGTACCATTGTTATTAGTATTCCCTTATAATCGTTATTGTTTCTGTAAGATTGGTAGTAATATTCGCTGTTTCATTTGTTAGTTTAGTAATTCGAATCACTCTCTCTCTCTGTCTGGTTTTGGTTAGCTTAACTCAGGGTTTGTCAGTTTTGTTGATCTTTTCACATAGCCAACTTTTAGTTTTATTCTTCTCTTATTTTTTTAATTCTCTCGTTCATTTATTTCTACTCTAATCTTTATTATTTTCTTTTTTCTGCTTGCTTAGGTTTAGTTTGTTATTCTTTGGTTAGTTTCTTAAGGTGGAAGTTTATATTACTGAGTTCAGATCTTTCTATGTTTTGGTTTTGTTTTTTTTTTTTTTTGAGATGGGGGTCTCACTCTGTCTTCCACGCCGGAGTGCAGTTGTGCAATCTTTGCTCACTACAACCTTCACCTTCCAGGCTCAAGTAATCCTCTTGCCTCAGCCTGCCAAGTACCTGGGACCACAGGCATGTGCTACCATGCCCAGCTATTTTTTTTTTTTTTTTGAGTCAGAGTCTCACTCTGTCGCTCATGCTGGAGTGCAGTGGTGTGATCTCAGCTCACTGCAGCCTCCACCTCCTGGGTTCAAGTGATTCTTCTGCCTCAACCTCCTGAGTAGCTGGGATACAGGCGTGCATCACCACGCCCAGCTAATTTTTGTTTAGTTGTTTGTTTGTTTTTAGTAACGATGGGGTTTCACCATCTTGGCCAGGCTGATCTCGAGCTCCTGACCTCACGTGATCTGCCTGCCTTGGCCTCCCAAAGTGCTAGGATTACAGGCGTGAGCCATTGTGCCTGGCTGCCTGGCTGCCTGGCTAATTTTTGTATTTTTTTGTAGAGATGAGGTGTCATCATGTCACCTAGGCTGGTCTTGAGCTCCTGGATTACAGGCATGAGCCATCGTACCTGGCTCTATTTTTTTTATAAAGGCATTTACAGCTATAAACCTCCCTCCCTACTTCCCTGATTGCTTTAGCTGCATCCTATAAATTTTGATAGGTTGTATTTTATTTTCATTTATATCTAAGTATTTTAAAATTTCCTTTGAGATTTCTTCTTTGACCTATTTTTTATTTAGGAGTAGGTTGTTTAATTTCTACATACTTGCGAATTTCTCTAATTTCTTTATGCTGTTAATTTCTAATTCCATTCTATTTTGGTTAGAGAATTTATTTTGTATTTTAGTCCTTGTATATTTATTGAAGCTTGTTATATGGTGTGGAGAATGTTCCATATCCACTTTAGAAGAATATGTATTCTGCTATTGTTGGATGGAGTGTTCTGTAGATACCTGTTAGATCTAATTGATTTATAGTTTTGTTCAAGCTTTCTATTTTCTTGTTTATCTTTTGTTTAATTTTTCTCTCTGTTACTGGATATTGTGTATTGATGTATAAAAGTTGAATTCTGCATTTTTCCCTGAAGTTCTGCCATTTTTTGCTTTGCATATTTTGTGGCTTTGTTGTTAGGTGCATATATGTTTATAATTATTTCATTTTCTAGATGAACTGACCCTATTATTGTTATAAAATATTATCTTTTGTCTTTAGTAACACTATTTGCCTTGAATTCTATTTTGTCTGCTATTAGTTTGACTACTCCTGCTCTCTTTTGTTACTGTTTGCATGACACATGCACAAGCATACACACACATTCACACACACACATGCAATTAAATACTATTAAATAATAATATAATGTGGCAGCTCTGGAAATCATCTTACCTCCCTTCATCTCCAAGGTTTGCTGTTATTGCTGTTTGTTCTTTCTGCTGTTCATTTTCTGACTTTTTTGAACTGTTACTAAACTAAAAAGATAAACAAGAAAATAGAAAGCTTGAACAAAGTAGTCCCAGCTACTCAGGAGGCTAAAGCAGGAGAATTGCTTGAACCTGGGAGGCAGAGGTTGCAATGAGCCAAGATCACGCCACTGCGCTCCAGTCTGGGCAACAGAGCGAGTCTATGCTGTGATCTGAATGTTTGTGTTCCCTCTAGGCTCATAGGTTGAAACTCTAACCCCCAAATTATAGTTTAGGAAGGCAATTAAGTCCAGGGTAGAGCCCTCATGAATGGGATTAGTGCCTTTATAAAAAGAAGCACAAGAAAGAAACCTCACCCCTTTCACCATGTGAGGACACAGTAAAAAGGTGCCATTCATGAGGAAGTGGGCCTTCATCAGATATTGAGTCTGCTAGTATCTTGATCTTCGACTTTCCACTTTCCAAAACTGTGAGAAATAAATGTTATAAGCTACCCAATTTATGGTATTTTGTTATAGCGATTCAAACAAAGACAGTTTGTATTCTTTGTTATTTGAAGCTACTGAAATCTCTGCTTGGCTAGCTTAGTGGTCAGCTAATGAATAAACAGAGATTTCCTTAAATATTTGAAAACAGTAAGTCTCTTAGCGTTTGTTGAGAGGCTCTGTGTAGACTCATACCTTTAATGCTTAGGCATGCACTTTACAACTCTGCCATAGCCTTCACTTCCTGCCATTGTAGAGCTTCAGGGTCAGCCAGAAGTAGGAGCCTAAGACCCTTCTTAACTCTTTCTTGGGCGTGTGTACAGCCCTATGTGTGAGTGTGACCATCTTGATCCCCAGGAATGTGTCAGACCTTTTCACAGCCCTTTATAGATGCCTCATTCTCCAGCTTTTCCTTTTAATGTTTTTGGTCAGCTCTTGTTGACCAGTACTTTAGCTCACTGTTATCACCATCTCAGACAGCTGCCGTGTTAAATAAATACTGCTGAATGTTTTTGATGAACACCCCTGGGGCTATAGGCTGTTTGCAGTGAACAAGGTTTAATGAAGGTCAAATTAAGCAAACCCTGTAAATGGCGGTTTTCAGGGAACTGCTGGATAGGTCAAATAATGACATTTCTTCTGTGATGCTGTTTTTAGGGTGCTCTAAACCATTCTGGCCACTCCAGTGACTGTTCAGCCTCTGGTTTTCACCACGATTACAGTTCTGTTGATTTTAAGGCTACTGTAGAGCTGGAGAGAGGGATGTGGGAATACGGAAAGTAAAACTTTACAAAGTTCACTGTCCTTGTGGATATTTATCCATTTTTCTTGAGTAATTGCACCTCAGATTGTTAAAAGCCTGTGGTTAATTTCCAGAGTTACGCAAAATTTGATTTTGACAATTTTGCCCAGTGTTGTTGCTACTTATATGAAGTAGTAGCTTTTCAGAGGAGGTCTCTACTTTGCCAGTCCCACTGATGCGACTCTCAAGTCTTTTCACTTTTATTGCCTGAGTTGGAGATGAAAGAAGACAGTGTCCTGCAGAAAAAGCTACAAGCTTTCCTGGGAAAATAACAGAGTGAAAGGAAGATAGAATTTGAAAATAAGGTCGGGTGTGTGGCTCACGCCTGTAATCCCAATACTTTGGGAGGTCCAGTACTTTGGTTGGATTGATTGAGTCCAGGAGTTCCAGACTAGCCTGGACAACACAGCAAAACCCTATCTCTACAAAAAGTACAAAAATTAGCTGGGCGTGGTGGCACGTACCTGTAGTCTCACTACTAGGGAGGCTGAGGTGAGATGATCACTTGAGCCCAGGAGGTTGAGGGCACAGTGAGTTGTGATCGTGCTACTGCACCTCAGCCTGGGAAACAGAGCAAGGTACTATCTCAAAAAAAGAAAGAAAAAGAAAAGAAGCGTAGAGTAGTCAGTAATTGTGTGGGCAAATTATTCCTAAGATTAATAATGTTGGGTAGCCTGACATTCATATTAGGGCAGGTCAAAAATGAAATGGTCAACTCTGTTGATAATAGGAAAAGAGGAAAATAAATTTCTTAGCTTCCTATGCAATATCCTGTTGTGCTTTCAGCCTTTCATCTTTCCCCAGTCTTAACTCTGTCATAGTTCTCTGTCTTACCTATGCCTTGCATTGTACTTCATCCATTTTCCAGGGCCCATCTTAAACACTGTGAATCTTTTGTCTTCTCACTCTAGAAGAATTAGCCTTGCCCTTCTCTCTTCTCCCTTGGCAGTCTGCTCACTTGCCCTAATGTCCCTAATTTACTTACTTATGACTCTGTCTCTCTGATGGGTAGCAAAGTTCTCATCAAGAGCAAGGACTGGGTGTTACGTCTCGTTTTCTAGGTGCTAACTCAGTACATGGATCCAGACCCAAATAAAGTGATCATGGAATATTCACCAAGATAGACCATATCTTGAGTCATAAAACAAACTTCAGCTCATGTGAAAATGAAGTCATATAGGTTATGTTTTCTGACCATATGGAACTACAAACTAGAAATCCATAACAGGACAATAGTAAAATATCTAGACACTTAGAAATTAAACAACACACTTATAAATAATTCACTGGTCAAAGAAGAAATCTCAAAGGAAATTTTTTTTAAAAAGTGTAGAACTGAATGAAAATGAAAGCACAACATATTAAAATATGTGAGATGTAGCTAAAGCAGTACCGAGGAAAATTTATAGCTCCAAGTGCTTACATTCAAAAGAAAAAAGATCTCAGCAGTGAGCTATGTTTTTACCTTAGGAAGAAAGAAGAGCAAGGCTGAGCATGGTGGCTTATGCTTGTAATCCCAGCACTTTGGGAGGCCTAAGCGGGTGGATCACTTGAGGCCAGGAGTTAGAGACCAGCCTGACCAACATGGTGAAACCCTGTCTCTACTGAAAAATAAATCCAAAATTAACCGAGTATGGGTGGCTCGTGCCATTAGTCCTAGCTACTTAGGAGGCTAAAGCAGGAGAATTGCTTGAACCTGGGAGGCGGAGGTTGCAGTGAGCCAAGATCACGCCACTGCACTCCAGTCTGGGCAACAGAGTGAGACTTCGTCTCATCAAAAAAAAAAAAAAAAAAAAAAAAAAAAAAAAAGGCAAGATAAGCCCAAAGTAAGCAGGAAGGAAGAAAATATAAAGATAAGCACTTAAGTCAATAAAATTGGAAATTGGAAAACAGTAGAGAAAAATCAGTGAAACAAAAAGCTGGTTCTTTTTTAAAAAACTTTAACTTAATTTTTAAAAGAGACAGGCTCTCACTATGTTGCCCAGGCTGGTCTTGAACTCCTGAGCTCAAGCAGTCCACCTGCCTCAGCCTCCCAAAGTGCTGGAATTACAGCCGTGAGCCACCATTCCAGCCAAAAGCTTGTTCTTGAAAAAAAATTAATAAAACTGATAAGCCTTTAGCAAGATAGATGGATAAACGGAAGACACACATCACATTAGAAGTGATACAGGACATCACTTACAGATACTGCAGCCATTGAAAGGATAGTGAGGAATATACAAATGGTTTTTCAAGAAGTTAATAATTCAACATCTTAGAAGAGATGCGTCAAAGACTATAAACTTTCGTAATTCAACCATGTCATATAGACAATCTGAATAGTCACAAAACTGTTTAAAATATTGAATTCATAATTTAAAAGCTCACAGAAAGGAAGTCTTCAAGCCCAGATGGTTTCACTGGAGAATTCTAGAAAACGTTTAAAGAATTAACAATTTTACACAATCTTTTCTTGAAAATACAATAGGAGAGAACATTTCCTATCTCATTTTATGAAGCCTGACACCAGAACCAGACAGAGGTCATGTTATAAAGAAAACTGTGGACCAATATCCCTCCTGAGCTCAGATGCAGAAGTACTCAGCAAAATGTTAGCTAATCAAATCCAGCAATGTATAAAAAGAATTCTATTGCTATTATAGAAGTGTCTAAAAAAAAAGTATTCTAAACCATGACCTAGTGTGATTTATTCCAGGCATACAAGACTGGTTCAACATTCAAAACCGATTAATGTGTCATGGTACAAATTAATTTAAAGTGGATCATAGACCTGAATGTAAGAGCTAAAACTAGAAATCTCTTAGGAGAAAACAAGAGTAAATCTTAGTGACCTTGGATTGGGCAAGGAAGAAGTGACAAAATAAAAAAATAGATAAATTGGACTTCATCAAAATTAAAAATTTTGTGCTTTGAAGGACACCATCAAGAAAGTGAAAGCATAACCCTCATGGGAAAAATTGTTTTGCAAATTATGTAGGTTAATATATCTAGAATACATAAAGAACTCCTACAACTTAACAATGAAAAAGACAAACAATTTTTAAATGGGCAAGAATTTTAAGACATACTAGTGGTCACTACACATATAGAAAAAAAGCTCGGCATCACCGATCATTACAAAAATGCAAAACCAAACCACAATGAAATACCACTGTACATTCACTAGGATGGCTGTAATTAAAAAACATACAGATAACAAGTGTTGGTGAGGATGTAGTGAAAATGGAACCCTCTTATACTGCTGGTGAGAATGTAAAATCGTGCAGCCATTTTGGAAAATAGTTTGGCAGCTCCTCAAAGGGTTAAACATAGAGTTACCACCAGGCTGGAGTGCAGTGGCGCCATCTTGGCTCAGTGCAACCTCTGCCTCCCAGGTTCGAGCGATTCTCCTGCCTCAGCCTCCCGAGTAGCTGGGACTACAGGCGCACACCACCATGCCCAGCTAATTTTTGTATTTTTAGTAGAGACAGGGTTTCACCATGTTGGCCAGGATGGTCTCAATTTCCTGACCTCGTGATCTGCCCACCTTGGCCTTCCAAAGTGCTAGGATTACAGGCGTGAGCCACTGCGCCTGAATGTTTATAGGAGCATTATTTTAAAAAATGGAAACAGGCCAGGCTTAGTGGCTAAAGTGAGGCAGAGTGAGGAGGATTGCTTGAGGCCAGCCTGGGCAACATAATAAGATCCTGTCTTTATTTTTAAAAAGGGGAGGAGGCCAAGCGTGGTGACTCATGCCTGTAATCCCAGCACTTTGGAAGGCCAAGGCAGGCGGATCACTTCTGGTCAGGAGTTCATGACCAGCCTGGCCAAGATGGTAAAACTCCATCTCTACCAAAAATACAAAAGCAATTACCTGGGCCTGATGGTGTGCGCCTGTAATCGCAGCTACTGTGGAGGCTGAGGTGGGAGAATCACTTGAACCTGGGAGGCGGAGGTTGCAGTGAGCTGAGATTGCACAGCACTCCAGCCTGGGCAACAGAGCAAGACTCTGTCTCAAAAAAAAAAGTAGAGAGAGAGGAAGGGAAACAACCCAATCAACTGTTGAATGTATAAAGTGTTTCCTTTCTCTGCGGAGAAGGGAAAACATGGAGTGATTGCCATGGGTATGGAGTTGCTTTTCTTGGGTAATG
Source organism: Macaca thibetana thibetana (assembly GCF_024542745.1). Taxonomy (NCBI): domain Eukaryota; kingdom Metazoa; phylum Chordata; class Mammalia; order Primates; family Cercopithecidae; genus Macaca; species Macaca thibetana. Next base: position 10,468,559 of record NC_065589.1, on the reverse strand, counting down.
AAAATATTCTAAAATTAGGTAATGATAATGATTATACAACTCTGTACATCTTCTAAAAACTTGTAAATTTTATGCTATAAAATGGTAAATTTTATGCTATAAAATGGTAAATTTAATGGTATGTGACTTTTTTCTCAATAATGGAACAGAATAGAGAACCCAGAATTAGATCCACACAAATATGCCTGACTGATTTTTAACAGAGGAGCAAACGCAGTTCAATGTAGGAAGGATAGCCTTTCATCAAATGGTATTAGAGGAATTTGCCATACATAGGCAAATAAATGAACTTCGATCTAAACCTCATGCCTTATGCAAAAGTTAACTCAAAATGTGTCATGGGCTTAAGTATAAAATGTAAAAGTAGGCTGGGCGCAGTGGCTTAAGCCTGTAATCCCAGCACTTTGGGACGCCGAGACGGGCGGATCACGAGGTCAGGAGATCGAGACCATCCTGGCTAACACGGTGAAACCCCATCTCTACTAAAAAATACAAAAAAACTAGCCAGGCGAGGTGGCGGGCATCTGTAGTCCCAGCTACTCGGGAGGCTGAGGCAGGAGAATGGTGTAAACCCGGGAGGCGAAGCTTGCAGTGAGCTGAGATCTGGCCACTGCACTCCAGCCTGGGCGACAGAGCCAGACTCCGTCTCAAAAAAGAAAAAAAAAGTGAAAGTATAAAACTTACAGAAATGAGCATAGAAGAGTACTTACAGGATGTAGGACTAGGGAAAGAGTTCTTAGACTTTGACATAGTACAGTCCACAAAAGAAGAGGTTGGTAAATTGGATCTCATCAAAATTAAAAACTTTCTGTCTATGAAAGATGCTGTTAAGAAAAGAAAAAGATGAGCTGCAGAAAGAATTTTCTGCAGCTGGAAGAAAATATTTGCAAACCACATATCCAACAAGAGACTAGTATCTAGAGTACATAAAGAACCTTTAAAACTCAACAGTATAAAAGCAATCCAATTAGAAAATGGACAGAAGACATACACTGAAGAGGATATACAAATGGCAAATAAGCAAATTAAAAAATGTTTAACTTCACGACCCATTCGAGAATGCAAATTAAATTCACAATATCAGTACACATCAATCAGAACGTCTAAAGTAAAATAATGAAAAGGCCAAATTGGCAAGAAGTTCTAAGCAATACCAAGTGCTGACGAGGATGCAGAGAAAGTGGATCACTCAAACGTTGCCAGTGGAAATGTAAAATGGCACAACCACTCTGGAAACACTTTGGCAGTTTCTTAAAAAACGAAACACAACCCGGTAATTGCACTCCTGGGCATTTATCCCAGAAAAATGAAAACCTACATTCTCAAAAAAACCTGTACATGAATTTCTATAGCAGTTTTACATAGAATAGCCCAAATACTAGCAACAGCCCAGATGTCCTTCAGTGGATGAATGGTTAAGCAAATTGTGGTATATCCATATTACAGAATGGTACTCGGCAACAAAAAAGAGTGAACTGTTGATATGCGCAAAAGCTTGGATGGATCTTCGGTCTCAAAGGTTACATACATACTGTATGATTCTATTTAATCTTTTTGAAAGTACAATTTTGGAAAGTCAGCTGAGTTTAAGATTCAGAAAAGGCAGGTTTTAGAACTGTAGAACAGATTTGTAGTTGCCAAGATTGAGGGAGGCCAGACAGGTGGGAATTGGGTGCAATTAAGGGATCCTTGAGACAATAGTAGTGTTCATTGTCTTGACTGAGTGGTGTTTACATGAACCTACATATGTAATAAAATTGTATAGCACTTACACACTCAAATGAGTGTAAGTGAGAAATCTAAAGATTGGTGCATAGTATCAATGTCAATATCCTGGTTTTGATATTGTACTATAGTTTCATAAGATTCTACCATTGGTAACTGGGTAAAGGGCACACAACATCTTTATTATTTCTTATACTTGCATTTTAATCTACAATTATCGCAACATAAAAGGTTCTGAGAAATTTAAAAGGAACCAGATTTAAAAAGATGGGAAAGTAATATAGTGTGAGGCACTTGGAAACTTTAGAGCAGATTATATTTGAACTTGGCTTTGAAGGAGGAATAGGATTTTAGTATGCTTTTGTCTTATGTTTTTAAAAAGGGCTGGGCATGGTGGCTCACGCCTATAATCTCAAAACTTTGGGAGGCTGAGACAGGAAGACTGCTTGAATGCAGGAGTTTAAGACCAGCCTGGGCAACATGATGAGACCCTCATCTTTACAAAAAATTTTTAAAAAAATTATCCGGATGTGGTGGCACATGCCTGTGGTTCCAGCTACTCAGGAAGCTGAGATGGGAGGATCACCTGAGCCCGGAAGGCCAAGGCTGCAGTGAGCTTTGATCGTGCCACTGCATTCCAGCCTGGGCAACAGAGTGAGACCCTGTCTCAAAATGGGAAAAGAGAAAACCATGGTTACCTCATGCTCTGAGAAAACCTCTCAGTGGGGGGATATGCCTACATGGTCCTTGAATTGCATCAGTAACTATAGGCCAACGTGAAATTCAGAAGACTGAGATGTTGCTTTAAAGAGCATGAACAACACAATTTTTGGATTGGGAAAGATGAGTAAAATTTGGATACTTTGTGCCTAGGTTCACAAAAGAAGATGAGAGAGAGACATTTTGTGCCTAGGTTCTCAAAAGGAGATGAGAGAGAGAGACAGACAGAGAGAGACATAAGAGAGAGGAGAGAAAGAAAGAAAGAAAATAGGCCTGGCACTTGGGGAAGAAGTCTAGACTACGTATACCTGTTTAGGTGCCTAAAGATAGTAGTTACGGGCACCAAAGTGAATGAGTATACATAGGGTGAGCATATAATCTGATGAGGGAAGAGGACCAAGGATAGACTGTGAAGAGCTCCAAAATTTAAAGGGTGGAAGGAAATTTCTTAGGAAAAGGTGGTGTTGGGGGCACAGAAAGGCAGATATTAGAAGAGCTAAAGAAAAGGCAAAGGCAAAGTTGGTGACAAGTTCCAAACAAGGGTGATCTACCCTGTGCTCTGCTGCAGTGAGGTCAGCTGGGACAAAGCTAGAACAGAAGTCACTGTGTTTAGCCATGAAGCCCTTTTCTTTGTCCTTTGGATATCTCAAGGTCGTGGTGTCAGTGCAGTGATTAGAGCCGAAGCCAGATTATAGTCAACTGAGGAGGTGAAAAAGTGGGGATCCTAGACGTAAACATCTCTTTTAAGGAGGTTTGCTTTGCAGAGGAGGTGGGAGGGAGCTTGAAAGAAGCAGGGTCTTGAAGATATTTGTGCAAATTGGAGAGATTTGAGCTTGCTGGCAAGTGGTGGTTGAGGAACCAGTGGGCGACATACACATTTTTGGACTCCTTTTTGGAAATTGCCTTCAGAGCCTGAGGCACATTTTCAACAATGGCAAATCTTCATCTTTCGAGGGTGGATTTAATTTTTGGAAACAGCCAAGTTTATTCAGAGCCAAGGGTGGTAAATCAGATGGGTGATCAAGTTGGATAACCCAACTTCAAAAAAAAAAAAGTATAATTATAAAGTAGTCAAACTGATATTCTTGTGAAGCTCATGAATTGGCTTAGAAAGTCATCCTTAAAAAATCCCAAGAACCATTTGAGCAGTTGCAGCATTCTCTGAATAGTAGGTGTATGGATTTGTAACTTTGAGGACACTCATTTGTGTGGAAGTTCTATTATATATGTGAAGAAATTGGCCTAGTTACGTTGTGTTTACTCCTAGTGCTCAAATGTAAAGTTGCCATGTAGTCTTTTTGCCTGAGAGGTGACTTAGTGGAGTTATAAATTTGTATATGGGAGAATCAAGAGTTTCAAATTGTGATTATTTAAACAGTTCTGTGGTCTTACAGATGTAATTAGAATTCCTAGGATAGGAGTGTTCCCACAAGCATAACAGTACTTTAAATGTGTGTTCAGTTATCCCTTTCTATAGTCATATTTCAGTTTCTTTTTGAAATAGAGTTATTTTGAAAATACTAAATCGCTACTCTAATCTTGAATATCTGTCAGACCTAAGACAGAGCTGGGCACATAGTAGGCACTCACCGAACATCCCTCTCCTGTCTTCTCTACGCTGGTGTTTGTTATATACCAGGGGTCATGCTAAGAAAAAAAATCAGTTCTTAGGTAGTAGATCATCTCCTGTGGTGTTTGGCCAAAAATATCCAGCATAAAGAAAACAAATGTGTACAGAAGTTTGAAGTTTTTACTTACGTTTGTTGTTAATGGGGTATATATTTATATACCAAAAGATATTTTTGAAGGCTTATGTTATATCTTTATGTACATATTTATCATCTCCTTTAATCATTGAAATAATAACCCTGTGAAACTTGTCCTTATTTTACAGATAAAGAAACTGTGGCTCTGAGTAGTAATATCTTGCCTGAGGTCACATGACTGAGGGGGAGGAACTGGGACTTGATTTCAGATCTGCAGTTTTGGAATCTCTAATTCACTGTCCTCATGTCTCCACTTTCTTAAACCTATGCCCTTAATTTAAAAAAAAAAAAGTTGAATAAAAAAATAAATCAGAAGCGCTTCATACTTCCCCCTTCCTCATACTGAGAAAATAGAAGTTAGAGCTTGCCTTCTTTAAGCTCCTACTGGCTAAAATACTTGATGGCATTGTACTTTATGTCATTCTAATTACAAAAGCAACAGTTTTTAAACTCCTAGAAAGTCGCAGTGCCCTCCCTCTGCCTTCCCACACCTGGAGCTCTCTGCGCTCCCCCAGGGGGCAGTGTGGAAGTGGCGGCTGTAATGTCCTGTCATAGCTTTCGATAATGATAAAGCGTTAGAGAAAGCCAGGACAAGTTAGCCATTCTAGGAAACTTTCCACAGCTGTTGCATTAATTAAGACTTTTTTGGTCCCAAATAACAGAAACCACTGGAACTCACTTAAGCAGAAAGGGGAATTTGTTTTAAGGATCCTGTGATGTCTCCCAGAATCCAAGGGCAGAGAACCAGGGACTGCAGTGAGGCAAGAAACCCAGAAAGACTTCTTTCTTCCTCTCTCCCTCTCCTACTCCACACACTGGCTTCCTTCCTCCCCTTCACTCGACTAGCTCCTTTGCTTCCTCCTCCTTAGTGGGATGGCTGCTATCTACAGCTACCAAGGTGCTCTCCGGGCCCATCCAACCAAAGGGAAACTGATTTCTCTCTTTCCTCCCTGCACACTCCTTCTTCCTTGTTTCCCATCCTCTGTCCCAATTTCCAAATTCTAGGCAAGGATCAGATTATTCCGTTTTGACTTTACATGCTAGTTTGGATGAGTGAGTGTAAGGACAGACAACCTAATGTGACTAGCACAGCTGCGTTCACTCCTACCTTTGGGAATTTTAAATGCTGCTATCACAGGAGTGAAATACAAGAACATAGGTTTTAGAGGCATATTCTGCCACTTACTAGATATATAATCTTGGGCAAGTTTTAGCTCCTGTGAGCCCTACTTTCTTTAAAGTTAAAAGGGATATACAGATAATGTCTGTCTCATGAGGTTGTGGCAGAGTTTAATGTAATAACAGGCATAGTGCTTAGCACAGGGTCTAGCATACATTATTCTTGATAAAATATTGCCCCTTTATTTCTGATGATTATTAAGGCACCTTGCCTTAACAAAAAGATGTTTAAGTCATATGAGGAGTAAAAATTTTAAACTACCTTCTGGTTCAAATTTCTGCTTCCTCTTGCCTATTTTATTCCCCATTTCATCTATCATTGGGTATTAGTATATTTATAATCCAAAGGACTTTGGTTCTAAGAAACCCCCAAAATTCTCTAGGAAATAGTTGGAGGTCTCAAGGTATCACTCAAAGTAGTTTCTACTCTCACAGATATGTTGGTACATAGACTATTAGGTGGAAAGCATTCATAGCTCTACTAGCCTTTTTTTCTAGTGACTGGAGTTGGAAGACCCCAATTAAAGATTCAATTCAGGGCGAGGCCCAGCACTTTGGGAGGCCGAGGCAGGCGGATCACTTGAGACCAGGAGTTCGGGACCAGCCCGGCCAACACGGCAAAACCCCGTCTCTACTAAAAATACAAAAATTAGCTGGGCGTGGTGATGCTTGCCTGTAGTCCCAGCTACTTGGGAGGCTGAGGCATGAGAATTGCTTGAACCCGGGAAGCGGAGGTTGCAGTGAGCCAGGATTGTACCAGTGAACTCCAGCCTGGATGACAGAGTAAGACTGTGTCTCAAAAGAAAAAGAAAAAAAAAAAAAGATTCAATTTAGTAAATATTTATTATCTCTACTATATATATATCTTAGTATATATTAATGGGAATATGTCTTACAAATATTAGTGTATATAGATATATATGCTACTTCTATGTGTGTATGTATACAAACTAATAATTGCAAGATACTGAAATAGGTATTGTTGGAATTAAAAATATGTATAATATATATTTATATAAATAACTGAGAGAAATAGTCCTTTAAAAAGAATAAAGTCTAGAAGAAAAGATTGTGAATCTGCAAAAATCATGAATTCAGGGTGTTTTGGCAGAACTGGTTTACCAGGGTCCCATGTTAATGAAGCTAAGTCACATTAAGTAAGAATGGAGAAGTAGTTTGAAGCCAGATCATGGAGGATACTGGATGCCAAGCTGAGGATTATAGTTCAAAGATAGCTAGAAGCCAGTGAAGGTTTTTGAGAAGGAGAGTATAATGTAATTGTATGTTGTAAGCATTGACTTCGTCCTAATAGCTAAGTGGTAAAGGACTTGAAAGGCAGGAAAGGAGACTGGAGTCCATTTGAAGAGAGCTGCTTTAGTAGGAATGGAAAGGGAGCATTATGAATTCAGGGCCAGTCTAGGGCTTGGTAAGGACTGGGCTATGGGAGTTGGGCTGAGGTAGAGAGTGTGTGCTGGGTGACCCCCAACCTGGAAGCGCAGGAAGAGGTGTAGGTTGCATGAGGGGTCACTTGGGACTCCTCCTCTCCTGAAGTTATTGGGAGTAGAGAAGTAGCACTCCATGCTTCACTATGTTCCAATTCCTGATTTGGAAACTCTCTGAAACAAACAGTTACTATGAGCATATTTTTGACCTAGAATCTAAGTATTTAATATTAAAATCAACCTGGAAGTCATTTTTAGCCTGCTTTTAAAAAACAAAACAAAAAACTATAGAACAAGCTCTGAATGATACAACAGAGTTTGGGCCCAAAATGAATACTTGAAATACATATAATTCTAAGCTTGGCTTTCTCCATTAATGAAAAGAAGGAAATTCATACTTTCTTCTGTTAAAAATTACAAAGTCATACTCAATTTAATAATAGAATCCGTGATTATCCTGAAATACAGCTGAAATTTATTTTGTTTTGTTTTATTTTTGAGACACTGTAACTGCCCAATGGGTTCTTCTTGCCCACTGCCCAGATAGAGCCAATTAGTCAAGACAGGGGAATTACAATAGAGAAAGAGTTTAATACCTGTGGAGCTGGCTAAAACAGGTGGAGTTTTATTACTTCTCAAATCAGCCTCCCTGAAAATTCAGAGGCTAGGGTTTTTAAAAGATAGTTTGGTGGGCAGGGGCTAGGGAATGGGGAATGCTGATTGGTTGGGTTGGGGATGAAATCATAGGGAGTTGAAGCTGTCCTCTTGTCTTGAGTCAGTTCCTGGGGTGGGGTTGGGTGGGGTGGGGATGGTGGGCGGGGGTGCCACAAGACCAGATGAGCCAGTTTACAATTCTTTTTATTTTAAATAGAGATGGTGTCTTGCTGTGTTGCCCAGGCTGGTCTTGAACTCTTGGGCTCAAGCTATTCTCCTGCGTCAGCCTCCCAAAGTGCTGGGATTACAGGCATGAACTCCCATGCCCTTGCCTTGAACAACAGCCTTAGGTTTGATAATAATAATGTTATCCATAGGAGAAATTGGGAGGTGGAGAATCTTGTGGCCTTTGGCTGCATATGTCCTAAACCATTATTTTAAATCTTGCTAATTTGTTAGTTTTATGAAGGCAGTCTAGTCCCCAGGGAAGGGGGCAGTTTGTTTTGGGGAGAGGCTTTTATCATCTTTGTTTTAAAGTTGAAGTATGAATTAAATTCCTCCCAAAGTTAGTTCGACCTATGCCCAGGAATGAGCAAGGGCAACTTGGAGGTTAAAGGCAAGGTGGAATCAGTTAGGTCAGATTTCTTTCATTGTCAAAATTTTCTCACTGTTAGAATTTTTATAAATTTTATACTGTTATACAGAGTCCTGCTCTGTCACCCAGGTTGGAGTGCAGTGGTGCCATCATAGCTCACTACAACCTTGAATTCCTGTGCTCAAGTGATCCTCCCTTCTTGGCCTCCCAAAGCACTGGGATTACAGGCGTGAACCACTGTGCCTGGCCTGGTATTTTAAAAATATATTCATGTTGTTATTCTATATTTTCAGCAGCAAATTTATTACAATGTTTGTATGATTGTCTTACAAAAGTATCTTATCTCACTAAACTGAGACTCTAGTAAATACTCTCAATATTTTATAAAACAGTGTCAGGCCTGTTAAGCATCATTTATGATGCTTCAGCAAAAATATCTTTCCACATCATCATCTGAATAAAAAACACTCATTTTGAGAATACATTTTCCAGGCAGTTCCTTTGCCTCCAGGGGGAATATTTTGAGGCCTCCCAGTGACCATAGGATTAAAAGACTTGACAGGAAAGCCCTAGAATTCTTGAAGAGCAAGGCTTTTGAAAGATTCATTGTTGTGGACTCTCCCTTTGAAAGAGACCACTTTATCTTGCTCCTAAACATCTACAGGACAGACATAGCATTTTCTGAAAAGAAATTCTGGGTAATGTAGAAGAACAAATGTAGGTAGGTAATCTAGTATGGGTAGTGTGTAATGTGAAGAATGATAGTTCCATTTTTATGGTTGCCATAACAATCATACAGTTGTGCAAAAAATGTGTATAGCTTTTATAGAAGGGAGCTGGCACCATTGTAATGCTTCTTCTCATATCAGAACAACTGTTTTCAGATCTGAAAAATAGGGGTGGCTTAACCCTTCCCCAGTTAGCTCAGCATGTTCCCTGAGAAGTCTCTTTGGAGCTCCAGGGCTGTTGAAATGCATTCACCACTTGCATTTGCATTTTAGCCTGATAAATGGATTGAGAATTAAGGATGATGATCCTTTCAACAGCAGGTTCTGAATTCCTAACTTGGGAATTCAAAGGATGAGAAAAGAAATACATTGTTCCTCAAATAGAAATCTAGGAGAGATGTCTAGACATAGTAAATTCCTTCACTTTGTGACTATTCTTAATTCTGTCCACTAGAATTTAAATCCATTAAATGCTGTCCTTTACCCCACTGTGATTAGTCTCAGATAAAGTCATATTAAAATTTGGTTACAATTTCTGTTTTATTTTTACATATTAACTATGTCACTTCTGGAAATTGAGAAGCAAATTTTAAGTATAGTATACTTAAGTCAAAATGTATTCATACATACTCTTTCTTTTACTACCATTTTCCTATTTTTATATCTCCTTTCCTAAGGAAAGTACTTAGGACTTGACTTTCTCAGTCATACTAAGGAGTATTCACTATGAAGAAACTTTATATCAGAACTCTGGATGGAGGTTTTCAGGTTGAGGGTGGGAAATTTTCAGGTTTGGATGGGATATCTAAAATGAAGTAATTGTCAACCTAGTCAGAGAAACTTTTTCTCGTAGAGATTTGGGATAAATTATTACTTTTGCCAAAATGCATCCAGAGTGTTTAAATCTTAAGATAAAGTCTGGAATTCTAGCTGGGCACAGTGGCTCACACCTATAATTCCAGCACTATGGGAGGCCGAGGCAGGTGGATTACGAGGTCAGGAGATTGAGACCAGCCTGGCCAACATGGTGAAACCCCGTCTCTACTAAAAATACAAAAATTAGCTAGGCGTGATGGCGCATGCTCCTAGCTACTTGGAATGCTGAGGCAGGAGAATCGCTTGAACCTGGGAGGCCGAGGTTGCAGTGAACGGAGATTGCGCCACTGCACTCCAGCCTGGGTGACAGAGACTCCATCTCATTAAAAAAAAAAAAAGTCTGGAATTAAGGGTAAAAGTAGGGGAGATTTTCAGCTCTCATTGAAATAGAACTTGGTCTAATTGAGTTATTTTAATAACTTCCCTTTTGGTGAATTCCTGTCCCTTTGAGTCATAGCTCTGTAATTCTGTGACCTTGGGCTTGTCACTTAATCCTTCTGGGCCTCAGTTTCCCCACCCACAAAATGAGAGTAAAAATAATACCCACCATTGTTATAATTCTATCCCCTTAAGGGCCATCTCTAGGAAATAGAGAAAAAAAGTGTTTTTAATGAGAATAAGATTTCTTGTATATTGAAGACCTCTACTATGTTTATAAAATCTGAGAAGATTTTATAGATTATATAGAACTTTTTATGCTTTAACTCTTAACACTTTATATTTAGGGGCTTAGGTATTTGATCCTTCTGTGGTATTATTTCCTGGAAGCTTACAGTCCCTTTGTTTTGTCTGATTTTAAAACTTAATTTGTATTAATTAGTGTTCTCATAGGCTGTTTTAAAGTAACTGCAATCTGATATTTTAAATCTGGATTATAGGTAAACTACTACCAGAGATAAAAGAAGAAAGAGATGTTCAGAGAGAGCTTCGGATAGAGAGACTTTCTGGCCCGGTGGGACTCGGCTGCCCTCATTGCACCCTTAGGCATGGAAAGCTGCATTCTGAACACCAGCAAGCCTAGATATAAATCTTCTTGGACAGGAAATAAAAGAGTCAGAGACCAAGCCATCTCTGCCCTGCGTACAAACTCTCTTGGTTGAGTTGTGCCCAGTAGTTCAGTGCTTTCAGGTAAACTAACTTGGTGGATTCCGGGCCTTTGCCCAAGTTCTTCTTCCCCAGATAGCCTAGGCCTTGCTTCTGCACCTCCTTTGAGTCATCTTCACGAGCCATCTTCTCAGTGAAGCCTATCCTGTCTATCCTATTCATAATTGTAATCAGTACTCTCAGTGCCCCTTACTGTATTCTAATGTTTCTTTTTTTCCTCCATAGCAATTAATTTCAGTACTATTTATTTTTTATCTCCTCCCCTGTAGAAATCTTTGTCTGTTCTCAAATGTGTCCCAAACCCCTAGAGCAGTAGATAGCCACTAAATATTTGTTGGATGCAGCATTTCTTGTCTTTCTCTTGATCTCTGATATCTCCTTCACATTGATGTTCCACTGGTTCCTACAACTCAGACTTGTTCTTGACACTAAATAAGTGAAAATTTAAGAAAAAGGCTACAGTTATTCACAGTTATAAACAGTTTAGAAAAGAAAGGAATGGGCATATTTCTTGAAAAAAGTCACGTTTGAAGAGCTGTATGGTATCAGAGGGAGTCAGCTAATTCTTTGTGGCCATAAAGGGCCTGAATTTTGAAGTTTCTCAGAGTCAGATTTCAATTCAGTGTATAAAGGTGCTTGCTAACAGGTAGAGCTGTCTAATTATTGCCTAATGATGCAGTGAACTCTTCCTCTCACCTCTCCATCCCAGCTTTCAAGATGTGGATTTATCTGTGTGCTTGGTTTTTGTTTGGGGGCATTCAGAGGATAAGATTTGGAGTAGGGTAACCTTCCAATTTGATTATTCTATGATTCTGGTCCCTGAACTGATACAGAGTGATTTCTAGGATTTATTATTAAGTGCAAAAAGCAAAATGAAAAGAGAATTAATAGTATTTGATTATTTGTGTAAGAAAGAAGAGAAAACGAGAAAAATGTATCTATCCGTCTATCTATCTGTCTGTCTATCTATCTATCAATCAATCAATCAAAAAGGAAAACAAACACTGAAAGGGTAATCCAGAAAATGATGAAAATAATTATTTATAGGGGAGAGGTAAGAGCTGGGGGAAGGATAGAGATGGGAATGAGACTTCTCTGAGTATACTAACTTTTGAACCACTTAAAGTTTTGAATATTCAGTAATATAATCCAAAAGGTGGTAAAAGCAAAATTTCTAAAATTGAAATCAAACAAAAGCAAATGGGCCTAATGTTTTTTGAATGTATAGCATCAGCATCTACAGAAAAAAGAATTCAAGTAACTTTTAAGCACTCGAACCATATACCCATAGTGAGTATATTCTAAGGATAAACCACCAAAGAAATCAAACTGAATAGATTTGTTGTGAGTGGTGTTGGCGTTGTAATTCTGAAATAGTTTTGAATATCAAGGCCATTGGGAACTGGAAAAAGAAAGATATAAATATGGAATAGGGGAGATAAGAACTTAATGGTATTAGATTTCAGTTGGGGTTGTCAATATGAACTCATGATTTTTAAACAGCATTTAGGTTGAACCACATGACATTGCCCGTTTTTAGGCCACACATAGTCAAATATTAGCAATTTCATGTGATTCAACCCAATATTTTCTAACTCTGCTTGCTTAAAGGGCCTGGAGGCAATGGTAGCTCAGTAGTAATGAGCATATCTTATGCCCCAGCCTGGTTTCTAAATGCCGTTCCCACCAGAAGGAATTTGGGCTACGTAGGGAAGTCAGTGATTATAAGCCTGGGGCAGGGATTGTACAGCTTGAGAGACTTGCCACAGAGATATGGAGGCTCACTTGAAAGGGCTCCCACCAGCCTAATTTGGGAAAATTTATGTATCAAAAGGAATAGTAGTGGCAGTAGTGGTAATGGATTATAACACAGTGAATTTTTTTAAAAAATCAATGAATTTGTAATGACACTGAAAAAACAAACAAACAAAAAACACTGGGACAGGAAAAAACTTCTTTTAATAGAAGATAGCCAGCAAATGTAGGAGATATAGGATTAGCAAACATTTTACAATTTACAAGGCTATAATTCATTCAGGCAAAAGTCAAGTCATCTAAATGCTGAAACCATTGACCAAAAGGTTGTTTTTTCTTTTTGAAAAGGAAAGAGATGGAGTCTTCTTCTGTTGACCAGGCTGGAGTGCAGTGGCATGATCTCGACTCGCTGCAAACTCTGCCTCCTGGGTTCAAGCAGTTCTCCTGCCTCAGCTGGGATTATAGGTGCCGACCACCATGCCCAGCTAATCTTTTTTATTTTTAGTAGAGATGGAGTTTCACCATGTTGGCCAGGCTGGCCTTGAACTTCTGACCTCAGGTGATCTGCCCGCCTCGGCCTCCCAAAGTGCTGGGATTACAGGCATGAGCCACTGTGCCCAGCCCCAAAAGGGTTTTTGAGAGCAGGATATTCACATGATCTCTAAGTCTCATTCTATATGTTACTTATTATTTACATAGGGTAAAAGGTAGCCTTAACATACACAGTTCTAGCTATTAGCACCTTAACCAAGTAATCCAACCTGACAGCCTAACAGTTTGTGCCTTCTGAAGGTATGCACACCATCACCTGTGAAAATTTGAGGCCAAAATGCTCACCATGAATCTAGTCAAGCCTTTTTACCCAACTTTCCATTTATGGGAAATACAGAGGAGATGAATTTTGACACAATTGGTTTATTTCTCTCTATCCCTTTCTTCCTCCTCCTGTGAGGAAACAATCTAATAAATCCAGAACATGAGACGCTTTACAAGACAACTGACCTGGACTCTTCAAAATAAAAAAGCAACATTATATTTGAAAAACAAAAGATAGGCCAGGCGCAGTGGCTCATGCCTGTAATCCAGCACTTTGGGAGACTGAGGCGGGTGGATCACGAGGTCAGGAGATCGAGACCAGCCTGGCTAACACGGTGAAACCCCGTCTCTACTAAAAATACCAAAAATTAGCCGGGCGTGGTGGCAGGCGCCTGTAGTCCCAGCTGCTCGGGAGGCTGAGGCAGGAGAATGGCGTGAACCCGGGAGGCAGAGCTTGCAGTGAGCTGAGATCGCCACTGCACTCCAGCCTGGGCGACAGAGCGAGACTCCATCTCAAAAAAAAAAAAGGAAAAAGAAAAACAAAAGATAGTTGAACAAGAAACAGGCTAAAGAGACATAACTGCCAAATACAGTGTGGAAACTTTGATTAGATCCTGGATCAGGAGGAAAATGAAAAGCAAAAGAGACTTTTTGGAAACAATCAAAGACATTTAAACACGGTCTATGAATTGGGTGATATGAAAGTATTAATCGTGGCTGTGGTGTTAGTGTTGTGGTTCTATAGAAGAATGCCCTTAGTTTTGGACAATGCATGTTAAAGTATGGAGAGGGAAAGTATCACCATCTCTGTACATTCTTCTTAGTAATTCGGATGTCAAAAATAAACACACAAAACAACCGGCTAGACATAGGAAGGGAGGGATGGAAGGAGGAAAAAGATAAAGCCAATATGGCAAATGTTGAAATTTAATGAATCTTGATGAAGGGTATATGGATGTTCATTTTACTATTCTTTCAACTTTCCTGAAAGTTTAACATTCTTCAAATGAAAATTGAGGGGAAGAAAATTAATTTGAATGTTTTTTCTGGGCTTAAACCATGGCTTTCCTGGCCCATCCCTTGATCTCTGGCTCCCATAGTCCCAGACCCGTCCTGTCCTTTGTCCTCTGCTTCAGGATGTTGTTTTTTTAAAGTATAAAAAGAGGCACGATGGCTCACGCCTGTAATCCCAGCACTTTGAGAGGCCGAGGCAGGTGGATCACGAGGTCAAGAGATTGAGACCTTTCTGGCCAACATAGTGAAACCCCGTTTCTACTAAAAATACAAAAATTAGCTGAGTGTGATGGCACATACCTGTAGTCCCAGCTACTCAGGAGCTGAGGCAGGAGAATCGCTTGAACCTGGGAGGCAGAGGTCGCAGTGAGCTGAGATCACACCACTGCACTCCAGCCTGGTGGTGACAGAGCGCGACTCCATCTCAAAAACAAACACACAGAAAAAAAACAGACTGATGAGAAGTTCATTGAACCGGTGAGTAGAACCGATGAGTAAAGGGATGTAACAGGGCGACCATTTCAGTTTGTTTGGATTAAGTTTCATTACTATCCTTTAAAAAATAAAAGAACTTAATAATCACATTCACTTGGTGTAGAATTTTGCTAAAGCTTGAGTTGACCTTTCTGAGGACCCGAGGTTAGAAACCCCTGGTCAGGTGAAAAGGGCCTGCCCACAGTGCTGCATCATTTCTTTCTGCTAGCCATGTGGCCTCATTAAGTGTCACTTTACCACTGAGTGTTGTGAGGCTGGGGAGGTGGAGGCAAATGGACCAAGGTCACTTTCTGCTCTAAATAGACCATAGAGTTTTCCTGTTCTAAAAAATTTGTGATTTGTGTCTGCTTCTTAGCATCTTTTGTGTGAGTAGAAGTGAGTGAAAGAGTATTATGATATTGGCAACTACCATCAAAAAAAAAAAAAAAAAAAAAAAAAAAGGCACAGCCCCACTGAACAAGGGGACAGACCTAGGTTTGAATGATGATCCCAGCTCTGTGAAATGGAGGCTCAGATGAATTCAGCATCAGATTGTACTGGAATGCTACAGCACCCATCTGGCTGGACTCTCTGCCATGGTACACTTGGGAACACATCCCTGTGAGTGAATGATCCAGCTCTTCCGTTGTTTTTCCTTCTACAGTTTACATAAAATGTGCTGATTTCTATATAAACTGTGATGCCATCTAATCTAAGAAAGTGTTGGATTGAAAGTTTTATTCTTTATCCACTTAAGGTTATTTCTTAATTTTTTTTCCATTGCTTTTTACCCATTCTTCATCATTGACCCAGATCCTCCTCCCCAGAATTACTTGCTAGCACGGAGACAGACCCAGAGTCACGGACAGAGGAGGGCCTCTATAAATTTTGTTAATCTGGAAATGGTCCCTGAACCACAGTTTGTAAAACACTGGTTTATGAGAAAAGAAGATGGGATGAAGACAGAAAAGGACACCTTTGGAAACAATAACACTGTGGTGTGACCACAGGATTGAATGCCAGGAAGTCATGAGTTCTAATCCTAAATGTATTTCCCAAGACACAGTGGCAAAACTGAATGGAAAAGTGCTCCACAAAAGCCCTTTGGTCATTTTTTCATTCATCTCTCCATCAGCTATTCATTACATATGTGCCTTCAACGTGCTGGAAGGGATTGTATCCCTTCAGCCAATCTCATTACCAGACCTGATACTGGCTCCCAGCCTGTCACAGCGATAAGACATATCCATAAGTGGCCACCAACATGCCAGAGACAGTGGCTGTTGCCATCAGAGAGGGGGCAGATTGCAGGCATGGGTAGGGCAGATGGGGGAGAGGTAGCTTCCATTCTGTGGGGCTGTGAGGGTTTACTGGAAAAAAAGCTGGCATTGCAGCCAGGCCTTTAACTGCAATCTATCTTAGACATTGGAGATTGGTGGAATAAGTAGCCCAGTATAGGAACAGCACAAACAACACTTCAGAAAGCAGAGGGTATAGAGAAGAATGTAGCACACGAGGGACATGGGGGAGCATGCAGTCTAACTGGAAAAGTACAGATTGGGGCTGGGTCATGAAGGGCTTTAAATACTAAACTGACTTTCTATTTCTCTTGGTAAGGAGTTGATGAAGGTTTTTGACCAATGCATGCTTTAAGATGCTTAATCTGGCAGCATCTGCAACCTTAGGGAGAACAGTTTCTGTGATGTGGTAGGGGCCATGGCCAAAATCCAGTGAGGTGAATAATGACAAAGTGGTGAGTAAATGTTGCTGTGGTGACTAGACAGCTTCTTCCAGCTTAAAGGAGGTAGAGGTGTGAATACCTTGAGGAACCTGAGGGTACAGGGTCAGAGGAAGAGTGTAAATGACAAAGGAACAGAAATTATTTCTAAGCTTTTGTTATTTCCTAGGGTTCTTGGCGAGGTCTTAAGGGATTATAGAAGACTTTTACTTACTCTTCACGTGTTAATTCCCAGACCAATGGCTTTGGGTAAAACACAGTCTTAGAAGTTTTCTGTCTCTTTAAAAAGTTCTCCTAAGCCCTTCAGTCACGTGCCTTCAGAAATTTTGGTTACATAACGTTGCTCTGAATTGGAATTCTGCAGCCTCATGAACTGGAGTCTCATTCTTTCCCTCCCCCACCTGGCACTTTATTTTCTGCGGGTCAGGGTTAGCTTCTTTCTAACCATTGTTGCGGAACTCTTTAAATATTTGGTCTCACAGGTTCTAAAAGCTGGCAGGCCAGGCTGCTCCCTGCAGGTTGTGAGACCAAAGTCTTCCAGAAAAGGAGCCAGTAAAATCCCAAGCATGTTAACCGAGTGTAACAGCTGCATGGTGCACCACCCCCATCACCCTCAACCCCACCGCACGGGGCTGGGCTCCCAAGTGCTGAGGCCAGCAGCTCCTAGCCACTGTGGCTTGTAAGCAGAAGGAGCCCTCATGCAACACATCGTGGTAGGCTCGTAATTGCGGTGATGACAACAGATTAAATCACTGGCTCTCAGCACTGAGGACTGGGGTTTGTCAGGGTCACTCACCGTTCCTTTGCTTCTCCCAATTTTCCATAGTGAGAGAGCAAGCTTGGAGTCTGCTGCTACAGTACAAATGCTTTCTGAGAGCCCTCTGAGTTTTACTGTCGAGAGGTTCATTCTCTTAGTAGTCTAGGCTGCATCTTTCTTTCTTCCAGCATCCTCTCAACACATGATTCTGGAATGTTGTAATCCCTCAATATACATATGTATTTAGTTATACCCTGCTTTTATCCAAAAATATTTGAAGGCAGTTTACAGATATATATATATATCTGTGTGTATATATATACACACACCCGCACACACACACACACACACATATATATACGCACACACACATATATGTGTAAAATGCAGTGAATTTTGTTGTTGTTTTTGGAGACAGAGTCTTGCTCTATCACCCAGGTTAGAGTGCAGTGGCGTGATCTCAGCTTATTGCAACTTCTGTCTCCCAGACTCAAGCGATTCTCCTACTTCTACTACAAACTGGAAGTAATAGTAGACTACTCCTACTGCTCAGGAGCACTCACCTACTTCTCCTGAGTCGCTGGGTCTATATGCTCATGCCACCACAACGGCTAATTTTTGTATTTGTTTTAGAAACAGGGTTTCACCATGTTGCCCAGGCTGGTCTTGAACTCTTGGGCTCAAGCAGTCTGCCCACCACGGCCTCCCAAAGTGCTGGAATACAGCCATGAGCCACTGTGCCCAGCAAGTGTTTTTTAAAAATTAGGAAATGAGGCAAAAGGAGCACGTGAGTAGGAAAATTAGGCACAGCCAGGATAAGGGTTAGTTCACAAAGTGCAAACTATAAATAAAATCTCCTAGAGGCAAGTTAGGAAGGTTTTCTGAGTTTCCTAGCAGCCAAAGCAAAAAGGAAAGCTTTTTAAAGTTTATTTATTTTATTTTGTACAGCAGACAGTTCATATAGCATAAAAAGGGAAACCATCAAGGATAAAATTTGTGTGTCTGTAAGATACAGATTGTCACGAGAAGAGTGTTTCCTTATACTGCATCAACTTTCCCCATAAGTGCACTCTATAAAAGGATACTGCATGGTCAAATGGGCCCTTGTTCTCCCTGCTTCCCTGCAGTGATAGCATAGTCATTTGGTTGACTTCTTGCAGTGTCCCTTGGGGTAGCCTTGGTGGCAAAGCCCCAAGTAGGACGAGGGCACCATGGGAGGCCTGTGCAGGGTGTTTCAGTGCAGTTCTTCGCATCTCCAAAGGTGCTCCCTTGAGGAATCTTGGTTCTGGGAGATGCTGTCCCACAGAGAAGTGCCAGGAGCAAATGGGTTGGGCAAGAACTATTGATACTGGCATATTAAAGGCTCCTTGAAGCCCTACAATTAAGAAATCAGCCCGGTATTTCCCAAACTGATTTAATCACAAGACCTTTCTTTAAAAAAAATAAAACACTTAATTGGCACATTCAGAAACATTGATCTAAAACAGGGGTCAGCAAACTTCCTGCGAAGGGTCACATAGCAAATATTCTAGGCACAACTAAAACAGCTGTCTGTCACAGCTAGTCAGCACTGCCATTGTATAGAAAAAGTGTGGCTATGTACGATAAAGCTTTATTTGTGAGTAGTGCAATTTGAATTTCCACTATCATTTTTGCGTCACAGAATAGTATTCTCCTTTTGATTTTTTATTTTTTAGTCATTTAAACATATTAAAACTGTTCTCATCTTGTAGGTCATTCACAAACAAGTGGCAGGCCAGATTTGACCAGTGTAATATGGTTTGCCAATTCCTGATCAGGAATAATGTTTGGATGGCTTACCTTTCCAGCAAGCAAGCCTTCCTGAGTACTGTTTGTCAGGTTCCATTTTAATTTAGACTTTTATGTTTCTGGTTTAAGAGCAGATTAAAAAGTGTTAAAGGTAATAGAGAGTTGGTTTGAGTCCTTACAGGCTAGTCTAGGATTTTCCTTAGAAAGCAGTTGTGGGTGCTCCCAAAGAAGACATTTACAAACTGATAAACAGTCTTACACTGTTTATCTTACACGGTCACATATGGTTGAATCAACTTCAGGCTGGAAATGTCTTAATGGGCATTATCATTAATGCACCGGATCGATAGAAATGAAAGTCTCAAAGCACCCAGAGACATTTAATTTTAAGAAAATAAAACTTCCTAGTCAACCCTCCAAGTAATCTAGTAAACTATGGTTTCCCACCTGCAACCAAGCTAATGGAGTTCTTTTTGATTTTGACTAGGGGAACATTTTTTTGGCTTTTATGATGTCATTATGATGAAAGAAGAAGAACCAAACATTCCTACTACCATGTCTGACTTTTTAGTTTCAGTTATACAAGTCCTTTTTATTGAGTACTCAGTGTATATAAAACACTTGGTTAGGTTTTATGGGAGATACCAAAAGGAGACAGAAGTGGATACTTCCTTCTTTACCTTGTGAGCCAAGTTTAAGATCCTCATCAATTACAGCCCATTGCTGTGGTGCCAGGTCTGATTTCACCTCCTGGGCACTTCCTATTGCCATCCATCTGTTCATTCAGCAAACATGTCTGAGGTGCGGCCTCTGTTCAAGGCTCTGGGAACACAGCCCTTGGAGCACACGTTCCAGGAGATCAGTGTTTCTCTTCTCCTCTGGCACTCTTGCTTACAACCTCTTTTATATAGTGGAACCAGAATTACTTCTGTATATCTTGAGGCTTGAACCTTCATGTTCCCTACACTGTGTGTGACTCTCCTCAAAATATTTAGTGGGAGAGTGGGTCTCCTGATTAACCACCCTTTCTGGGATCTGCACTCTAAATGCTCTTGTTCCCTCCACCTGAATGGCACCCAGCTTTCCCTGCCCTATTGTCTTAGCATCCAGTGGGGACACAGTTTTTACCAGATCTGTAATCTTGAAGCCATTAACTATATTAAGCCAAATGCATCTTGTAACAAATGTTACAAGGTAGCTAAATCTATGTACAAACAATAATACATATCTGATCAATTGTTTTTTGATTGAGGAAGATTTTCTACAGTTTTTATTTTTTCCATTTACAAAAGTAATATTCAATTGCATTGAAAAATTTTAAAAATATGAAAAAGTACACATTAAAGGGAAAAAAAAATTAATCCATAAATCTAGCACCTGTCGATCAACCCTATGAATATTTAACATATATGTTTTACTTTTCTTGATTTGAAAGTCACATTAATTTTTTAAAAAAATAGTAAACAATAAAATTGACCTCCTTTTGCTGTATGTAAAATTCTGTGAATTTTAAGACATGTATAGATTTAGTTCCAGTCCCTCTGCTGCCCCCATACAAGCATCCCTTTCCTAGCTCTGGCAATCACTGATCTGCTCTCTGTCTTTTCTCTGTTTTCCTTCCATTCCGTTCTGTTCTCCTCTTCTCCTCTCCTCTTCTTCTCCCCTCCCCTCTTCCCACCCCCCCCCCTTTTTTTTTTGTTTTTGAGACTGAGTCTCTCTCTCTTGCCCAGGCTGGAATGTAGTGGCACAATCTTGGCTTACTGCAACCTCCGCCTCCCGGGTTCAAACAATTTTTCTGCCTTAGTCTCCTGAGTAGCTGGGACTACAGGCGTATGCCACCATGCCCAGCTAATTTTTGTATTTTTAATAGAAACGGGGTTTCATCATGTTGGCCAGACTGGTTTTGAACCCCCGACCTCAGGTGATCTGCCCACGTTGGCCTCCCAAAGTGCTTTGTTTTCTTTTTGAGAGTGGCTCTTTTCACTCAGTTCAATACCTTTGAGATTCATCCAGGCTGTTAGATTTATGAATAATTTGTTAATTTTTGTTGCTAATTACTGTTCCATTTTGGGAGTGTACCATAGTCTGGTTGTCCATTTACCATTTAAGATTACTTTTTGGGTTGGGCATGGTAGCTCACACCTATAATCCCAGCACTTTGGGAGGCCAAATTGAGAGGATCCCTTGAAGCCAGGAGTTTGAGACCAGCCTGGGGAACAGAGTGAGATCCTGTTTCTACAAAAAGTTTTAAAACTACTCCAGTATGGTGGCATGCACCTATACTGTCAGTTGCTTGAGAGTCTGAGGTGGGAGGATCATTTGAGCTCAAGAGGTTGAGGCTGCAGTGAGCCATCCAAACAAGATTATTATTTTTTAAACATTTGACATTTTTGAAATTCTAAAATGTCTTAAAATTAATGTATATATTTAATGTGGTGGGGTTTTTATTTCTTCAAAAGCTATTACAGAATTGATGGTGTATCTTATAATTAATACTCTCTTAGGATCAAAGTATTGTGGTTAGGATTAGAGAGGGCTGTTGGGAGTAATTAGGAGTAGGGTAAGTGGACAGTTAAGACTGAGACAGAGAAAGGCCCCGAGAGCTTGTGGCAGGCCAGCACGAGAGCAGCTTGGCAGCCTCTGAAGACAGGGTCTCGCTCTGTTGTCCAGGCTGGAGTGCAGTGGCCCAATCATAGCTCACTCCTGCCAAGGAAGTTTTGAACAGAGGAGCAACACCAGGAAAGAAGTCTTTAAGAACAAAGCCTGTCTTATCATGGTTGGTACAAGTATGGACAACATCATCAGTGTTGATGAATCAGCAAAAGACAGAGAAATGGTGGCAGTGCACTGCTAGTACTGGTTGGAGTGGAGGAAGAACCTAGGAAGCAGTGAGCACTGACTAGAGAGTGTGGCATGGAGGCAGAAGGGCAGTTGCTGCAGAATACCCCAATCTCCAGGCAGTGCCCAGGCAGGAAAGGCCAGAGGTATGGAGAGCCAAGGACAGCTGCTGCCAAAATCTTTAGGTGTTTACATGGTGGAAATGGGTGGGTTGAGTCAGGCATGCTATATGGGAAACTATAAACAGAATGAGAGTTTCACAGGTTAAGAGTGCAGTGTTCGTAAGGATACCGTGCAAGGATAAAATGGTGAACTTAGTATAAGCTTGGTTGTAGTATATAATTATTCTGTGGAAACAGACTGTGATTTGTGCTACTTCCAGGTAGGCTTATTTTATGGTTAACTGTACGGCCCAGTTTTTTTGCAAAGCTTATTGTTGGGTCTCATCCCCCTGTATCGCATGTCAGATGACTTATTCTTTGGCATACCCCCATTTTTTTCACTATAGGAGAATGAACAGTAAATTATCTTCATAGAGGTCCTTAAAGGACAGCTTCCCATCAGACACTGGAGAAGGATATTTTACCAAAGTTGTAAATTGAAGAATAGTTTACCAAAGTAACTTGCCGCTCTTGTCGGCCAACTCTTCTTGAGAAGCCTCGTTCATGGAAGCAGCCTCATTTTCACCCACTCACATCTCTTCTGGCTTGGGGTGAAGGAGAAGTAGGTGCCAGTTCACACAGAGGAAGAGAAAATCACTCACCCATTTGTCTCTTCCCAGTCTCACATTTAACTAAAGATCTCATTCTCATAGAAGTTATTTTTCACTTTCCCTAACAGAGCACATATACAAAATTCACTGTTCTTTAAAGCTGTACTATGATGGGGCAAAGTTGCTATTATTTGTGGCATTGCTAATTGTTTCTTCAATCTTTCCTAGAAAAGACTGTATCTTCACCATTGACCCATCAACCGCCCGAGACCTCGATGATGCCCTCTCCTGCAAGCCACTCGCTGATGGTAGGATGGAAATTTCTATAGCATCCTGGGCAGCAGGCAGTCTGCATGCCTGTGTGGTTTGCCTGGCTGCCCTGCGCTCCCTAAGCAGCATACTATGCAAGGCTAGGTTTGCTTTGTGCCTGAACTTGCCACAGGCCTCTGAGCCTTTACAACTATGTGACCTTAAGGTTGTGTTCCTGGGCTGGGCGCGGTGGCTCATGCCTGTAATTCCAGCACTTTGGGAGGCCGAGGCGGGCGGATCACAAGGTCAGGAGATCGAGACCATCCTGGCTAATACGGTGAAACCATCTCTACTAAAAATACAAAAAAATTAGCCAGGCGTGGTGGTGGGTGCCTGTAGTCCCAGCTGCTGGGAAGGCTGAGGCAGGAGAATGGCGTGAACCCGGGAGGTGGAGCTTGCGGTGAGCTGAGATCGCGCCACTGCACTCCAGCCTGGGCGACAGAGTGAGACTCGTCTCAAAAAAAGAAAGAAAGAAAAAAAAAAGATTGTGTTCCTGTGGTGACGTTGGTGAGGGTGAGAATGAGAAATATTCTCTCACTAGACTCTTCTTGGGCCTCAGAAGGGGCAACAGTGAGTGCAAAAGAATGAATTGCAAGCCTTGGCCCTTCAGATAGTTCCAGTGTTGGCGTAAGGTATCACAGAAAGAAAGTTCCTAAGGGCTCTGCTTGGGAGAGACATAGGGTTCTTTACCTGAATCTAACACCAAATAACGTGATTGAAAGGGTACTCTTCAAAGTCATGCTTCCAGTTGGGTAGCAGGAACCCTGAGAACTGCCTCTCTAGGGCTGAGCTGGAGAAGCCTGGGCTACTCCCAGTAGGTTTTCATCTGTCCAGCAAGCTGAGAAAGGCAAACTGATAGGGGCTCTTTAAACATTCTTCTGGGATGTTACTGAGCAGGTAAAAGTAGGATTGAGGCTAGTTGTCTTTGGAAATTATAGCTGGAGGAAGGGAATGCAGCAATTGACTCTCAAAGGAAAAATGTAGGATGTGAGAAAAGTGAACCCTACCAATCCTCCCCTCCCCCCTCCCCTCCATTGCCCTCCCCTCCTCTTCTCGACAGAGTCTCACTCTTTTGCCCAGGCTGGAGTGTAGTAGCATGATCATGGCTCACTGCAGCCTCAATCTCCCAAGCTCAGGTGATCATCCCACCTCAGCCTCTCAAGTAGCTGAGACTACAGATGTGCGCCACCAAGCCTGGCTAATATTTTGTATTTATGGTAGAGATGGGGTTTCACCATGTTGCCCAGGCTGGTCTTGAACTCCTGGGCTCAAGTGATCCATCCACCTCAGCTTCCCAAAGTTCTGGAATCACAGGCATCAACCACCATGCCCAGCACCCGCAATCCCTTTTCTAATACCGCAGATGTGCTGCTTCTAGTTTTTACCTATTTCTTGCCCCTCTCTAGGGTGGCTTCTGGGTGACTGCTTTGGCTTTGGTCATCCTCACAGATGATCTTGGCACTAACATGGCCTTTGACATTTGCCCAATGTGGATATCCACCATTGCAGTTTCAGTCTGCTACCAAGCACTGATGGCCTAGTGGCCTAGTCTTTTAAAACATTGCAAAGATGTTCATATCTCCTGTTTTTATCTTCCTTGAAACTATGGGCAAGATTGCTCAGTATTTTCTTTTTTAAAAATTAATTAATTAATCGATTTTTAGAGACAGGGTCTCACTCTGTCGCCCAGGCTGGAATTCAGTGGCTCATTGCAGCCTTGAACTCCCAAGCTCAAGCAGTCTTCCTGCCTTGGCCTCCCAAAGCACGAGCCACCATGGGATTACAAGCACAAGCCACTGTGCCCAGCCTCAATAAAGAAAGATAAAGCATAACAAGAGAAAAGGTCCCCTGGAAATTTTAGAGAAATTATATCTTTTTAAAATCCAAAATTCAAGCAGCCTACTTCAAAAGGCAAGTACTGGCTTGATTTCTTATATTCTTAGCAATCTCTGTTGCATGCAGAGGCTTAGGCATACCTGCTCAGTATGTAGATGCCACTTCCCTAAGCCACAGTGTGAAAAATGCCCCTAGGCTGAAAGCCAGGTGACCATGGACCTCATTCCTCATATTTTCCTTCCCTCTAGGTTCACACCTCTACTGTTTGTGTAATGCTTGGACAGAATTGCTTCCTTTGTTTTGTCCAGTTTCATAGTTGATAATAGCAGAAGGATACATCTACTACCTGTTCCTCTGTCTCAGCTGGCCTGGAACGCTGCACCTTGCAGGGATTCCAGGGAGCTGGCACATGTCCTACCCTACTCACTGCATACACTGCAATTTTATGTCTAGGGTACAAGTGTGTCAGCAGAGGTTTCTTAGAGGAAGTGGTCAAAGATATGGTAGGAAATATAGACTGGGGACAGATTTGGGGACAAATTTTCAGACCAAATAGTGTTTTTTGTTTGTTAGACAATGGAAAGGCAAGCAGATGTTGTTCAGCAAGAGAGCATTCAAAAAGAGGAAAATAATTTAGCACTTCAAGGAAAAGGAGAGAAACTAGAGGCTGGAAAATGAGTCAGAGAAACATTGCAATAGTTACGGACTTGGACTAGATGGTAGCAAAATCAATAGGGGGGTTGGAGTGGGAAGGACAGATGTGAGAAAGGGATAATGACAGAAGAATCTATGGAAATGAATACTGGGGTTGAGGGAGAAGAGTCCAAGATGGTGCCAAGGTTTCAACCTGGATGACTGGGAGATGGAACCCATAAGTTAGAAATGGGAATCAGGAGTACAAGCTGGTTTGGGAGAGAGTATGTTGGCGTGGAGTTGTCCGTCTGATGATATTTATGTTAGTTGCTGCAAATTCTTTGTAGAAGAGCTGAGGTATGTATAAATAAGCTAATTAGACGCAGCCCATGGAACTATATACAAAGAGCCCTGGAGGAGAGGATGCAATGCACCAAAATGCAGTGATTTTATTTGAATAATGGGATCATAAGAGATTTTTTTTCCTTTCTTTAGTTTCCAAATTTTTATAATGTGGCAATAATAGTTTTATAATGAAAAAAATTGTGTAATACAAAAATATTATGAGGTGCCAGAAATCACAGGCCGCTCAGTAGCCTGCTGCACTAGGTGACCAGACACCTTCCATCCACTTAGTTTCTCTGTCGTTCCAGAGGAGCAGTTTGGCAGAGCAGCAGAGAAACGACATGGAAAAGGAGTCAGGGAAGACTCCGAAAAGGCCTGAGTTGGTCAGCAAACAGTTTTACGGTGGCACTTCTACAGTTGGCCTTTGTGACAACAGTTTCTGCCAGGGCCATTTATCCAAGGAGTTGAAAAGGGAAAGTCATTTCCAGTTTGGATTGGGGTGAGATTGGCTAAGTTCAAGTTGAGGTAGTTACCAGTTCATGTCAATTCTTGCTTAGGGGGAAAAATGTTAAAGTTTCAAAAAACAAATAGTGTTTTCTTGGCCTACTTATATCATCTGTAGTTTTGTTTTGTTTGTTTGTTTGTTTTAAAGAAACTGTAAAGTTTAACTTTCCTTTGGTTTCATTAAAATTATCTGAATGACCACTCTGTGAAAAGCAGACAGATGTAACATACCTGGTCCTCACTTTCCCTTTTGGTAGAGTTCAGATGTACTCTGACCAGGACATACCTGGTCCTCACTTTCCTTTTTGGTAGAGTTCAGATGTACTCCAGGACTTGTTAGCAGTGTCTATCAGGTGAGGCACTCCAGTGATCAATTCAACAAATCGCAGTGACCACCTATCTACCAGTAGATCATAATTAGGTTGCAGGCGGAGGAGAGGGTGCCACCTATCTTCGTGAAATCTCAGCTTGGAAGGGATTCTACTAGTCATCCAACCTGGTAATTCTCCACTTTTCTTAGCCTGAAAACACACTTCAGGAGAACACTCCCATGAGCATTACCCAGCAATGTAGAGTTTTTTCACCTTTGTTCAAGAAAATGTTTAGTGATATAAGTGAATAGGAGTGGCATTATAGTGATAATCCAGAATCTGGAGACAGTAATCGTGCGCCTCAGTGTTTTATTATCGTGCCAGGTCACTTGCAGCCTACCTCACAGCTGACCTCAACGCTCAAGTGTGGGAATGCCACAGTTGTCAGATCACCCTCTGGTTTTTGAATTACCTCCACCGCATCCACTTATGGAATGTCTAGATTGCATTTGAACTTTCTACCTTAGAGGCAATTCATTCTGCCTTAAGATGGCTTGACTGTTAGGAAATCCTTCCCTGTAATGATCTGAAACACTGCTCTCTTCCTGTAATTTTCCACTCATTAGTCCCATTTATGCCTCTTGGGGCCCTATAGAACAAATCTAATGTCTCGTTTGACAACCTGTCAGTTACTAGATAACAGTTATCATGTGTCTTCTGAGTCAAAAATTCTCAACTTAGCATCCTAAATATTCTTTGGGGTCCAGTGGATGATGAGGTGTGAGCCCATCTCCCATGTCATGGAGTCATTTCTGCTTTTATGAAGTCTGAAGTTCATGGCTGCCTGTATCCAGACTTCGCCTCCCTGGCTATTAGGGCCTGCGCTCTTCTTGCCAGTTCCTCCTTATTGGGCAGGACTGGGTTCAGAGTAACAGCTACCCATTCTCTTCAATTAATCAAGCATTGTGGCTTTGCCTTAGTCTCTGAGGGAAAATTGTCAGCCTGACCAGCTAGGACCTTTATTCAGCTTTTCATTGATTCAGGCTCCCAGCAGATCCTGCAGGAAATTGAACTTCACTTCTCCAGCATCTTGTTTCTCTGAAGTTGTATTCTCTAATGTGCGCTCTGCTGTTGAACTTACAGGGTTACCCTAGCCAGGCCTTAGAAATGAATGAATGGGAAGGGGGAATGATGGTTAATGGGTTTCAGTTTCTTTTTGGGTGACGAAAATGTTCTGGAATTAGATAGTTGATAGTTGCACAACTTTGTGGACATACCAAAAACCACTGGGGGAAAAGGAGTGAGGGAATAAGTGAATGAGAAGAAATAAACATATCCACTTATCCTTGAGGCTTTCTGGAAATTGGAGTTTATACACCTTAACCACAATTTAGCAGAGGTCTTTATGGAATGCCTAGCTGGATATCATAGTCACATCCCTCATGTCCATCTCTCCTCCTTGCTGCTCTCCTCTCTGAACCATGAAACTACAGCCCCAGGTGCACAGCCCTCTGCTCCGCTGCCCGCTCACATTTCCCATCCCCACAGAGTGCAGCCATCTGACTCAAAAAAAGAAGGGTCTGTCCCACTATCTGCATAGAAAATACTTGGTTAAGTTAGAACAGCATCCAGCCTAAGGGGCCTCTGGGATGCATATTACCTACTGTGCTCAAGGAAGCACCAGTCTGCCTGCCTGGATTGTCTCTGCGGCCTGCCTGGTTGCATGGCTTTTTTGGGGGAGGATGGAGCAGACAGCTCTGTTCCTGGGAGCCCATAGCAATAAGGGAATAGAGTGAGAGTCTAGGAGCAGTGCCTGTAAGGATTTCAGAGACTTCCTAATAAACTCTCTGGCTCCCCAAATGGTTATGTTTGTCACCTGCTGAGAATTTCCTGTATTGACTGATCACCTTTGGAGGCAGTGAGGAAGTAGGAGCTAGAAATTCTTGTGTCCCCCTGTGTGCCCAGGCTTTAGCTAGAAAGCCTGAGGGATAGGATGGGGTGGTAGTTGTTTTAAAGAGCAAAGGGCTGAGATGAAGTCACTGGACCTGCTACTGGGAAGAAACAGGAAACCTGAGAGTCCTGGAGCTTCTGAGTGAAAAGGTTCATGCATGTCTCTAGCAGCCAGGCCAGGCCTCTTCCTGGGCTCTTTTCTCACCTCTGGGAAGACTTCTCCCCAGCAGTCATTCACCCCAGCCCCTTTACATTTCCCTTTGCCCTGCTTCCTCCTCTTGCTGTACCAACTGAAGTCTCCCTCATCCTATAAAACCTTCCTGTACTCTGCTCCAGCTCCAGAACTTTCACTTGTGTCTGTCAGGACACCTTGGAAGAGTTGTCTTTACTTGCTATTGCTTTCTCACTTCCCGTGTATTCCTTATCCCATTTGCAGCGTGGCTTCAGAATGCTGGCTGCAACAGGTTGCCCCAGCCTCAGTTCACTAAGCATCTCTACAGCACTTGGCTCTTTAGTCTGCTCTTCCTCCTTGAAATTCACTCACTCTTCCTTGGACTCAAAGGACCCTCCCTGCTCTTGGTTCTAAATGTGGGCTTTTCTTCTCCAGTCACCTGTTTAACTCACCTTTCACTGCCCAGCCCTTCAGGCATCAGTGCCCCTCCTTTCATGCTCTGCAGTCTTTGCACTTGGTGTCCCCTGTGCCTGGTTTCCCCTTTCCCTGCAAAGCCACGTGGCTGATTTCTCACTTCCTTTCAGGTTTGATTGGTCGCCTTCTCAGTGAAGCCTTCCCTAGCCATTCTGCCTCTGATTCCACCCCTCTCACCTAGCCACCTTTCCATTTTTTTTTTTCTCACCACTCATCACTTGCTAACTAACATAGGTCAAAGGTGGCTTTTTTCTTTGCTTTGAAGATGGAAGATATTTGATATGTTTATGTTGAGAGCTAGGAGATGACAGAGAAGGAAAAGTTGAAAACACAGGCATGAGGAGAGTTGATTGTTTTGCAGGATCTTGAAGAAGAAGGTGGGAGATGAATCAGAGCGTAAGTGGAAGGCAAGGCCAAGGCAGAGGAAGAATGCCCCTCCCCTCCCCTCTCCTCCCGTTCCTCCATCCCCTCCCCTCTCCTCCCGTTCCTCCATCCCCTCCCCTCTCCTCCCGTTCCTCCATCCCCTCCCCTCTCCTCCCATCCCTCCTCTCCCCTCCCCTCTCCGCCCCTCCCCTCTCCTCTCTTTTTGGATGGAATCTCGCTCTGTTGCCCAGGCTGGAGTACAGTGGCACAATCTTGGCTCACTGTAACCTCCACCTCCTGGGTTAAAGTGATTCTCTTTCCTCAGCCTCCCGAGTAGCTGGGACTACAGGTGCACGCCACCATGCCCAATTAATTTTTGTATTTTTAGTAGAGACAGGGTTTCACCGTATTGGCCAGGCTGATCTCAAACTCCTGACTTTGTGATCTGCCTCCCTCAGCCTCCCAAAGTGCTGGGATTAAAGGCGTGAGCCGCCATGCCCAGCCAGAACACCTCTTTCTATGAGACAGAGAGGCAAGACATAGTTGATGGGCCCCTGCTAATGAGGGATCACACCTGGCCATACCCGCTTCCACTGTGAAGTAGAAAGCCGAACGCTGCTGAGAGGGCTGACGGAGTGGTGAAGGAGATAGTCTGAGTGGAAAAAAACAACGCAAACTGCCTTTCCCCTGCTGCCACCCTGCAACAATCAACACAGAAGACTGCTATGACCAAATACTTGGGTGCTTTTTTGCCATACACAAAGCAAGCAATTAGTTCTGCAGCATATGCCAGAGGGTGTCCTCCAATTCAGTTCTGGTATTCTCTGCCTGGAGATAGCATCAGATCCCAAAGATTGAGCTCCTGATCCCACAAGACTGCCTCATGCTTCTGATGCCAGTCGCAGGCTCCAGGTTGGTTTACTTGTGATTCTGTCTGACCAGCTCTAAGTTTGGGATCCTGCAACCCCCTCCTTGAGTTTCATTAATTTGCTAGAGTGGCTCACAGAAAACTCAGGGAAACCCTTAGGTTTAGTGGTTTATTATAAAAGATATTGCAAAGGATACAGATAAACGGTTGCCTAGGGTGAGGTATGGGGGAAGGGATGTGGAGCTTCCATGCCCTCCCCAGGCATGCCACCTCCATGTGTTCAGCTCTCCAGAACCTCTCTGAACCCCTGTCCTATTGGGCCTTTTATGGAGGCTTCATTCGATAGGCATGATTGAAGCGTGGACACCCATGTAGAAATGTGATTGGGCAAAAAGTGTTTGATCTCAGTGACAGACTGAGTGGAGAAACTCAGCAAGGCCTGTCCAGATGCTTCTTGGCCTCTCTGTGCAGCATTCCCTCTTCCAGGTTATCGGGCAGGACCCCTTTTGAAATGGAAGTCTTCCAACCCACAATCAGACAAGGTAGGTCAGAGAACATTTTAATAGGAAGAGGGGAAGATTAGAATCCTGCCTTGGGGAGAAAAAGAAGCTGGTGAAAGGAGGGCAGGAGAAAGTCAGAGAGATTCAGTGGCCTAAAGCTCCCCAACGTTTTAACAAAAGACTGTAATAAGGGCTATAGGAGTCATAAGCGAGGAACCGTGGATGAACACACACACGCGCACACACACACATGTCCATGTCACGCACACATCACAGATAGGATCGGGAACTGACCAGGAATCCATCAGACAAAGCATAGGCAAACACTGCTTAGGTATGTCTGGGTTTGAATCCTACAAAGTCTGGAGAATAATAAGATTTTCTTCAGTAATTCTTAGCCTCCCAGGTGTGGGAGCAGAGGTTGCAGAGATCCAAACTTGGAGGTTTCAGGCCGGGCACAGTGGCTCACACCTGTAATCCTAGCACTTTGGGAGGCCGAGGTGAGAGGCTCATTTGAGGTCAGGAGTTCAAGACCAAACTTGGGAGTTTCCTGGCAGGGAGAGCTGGAGGGGCAGCAGGACAAGGGTCTCACTGAGCCTGTTTCTTCTCCGCCCCTTGCTTTTATGATAGAATCGGCTGGCGTCTAATCAAAGTTTTACAAAGTAATCCTGGAACCACATTTGATTCCTTTTCCTCTCCAGACTGTTGTCATGGTTTTTTCAGTAATTTCCCTCCCTCCTCACTGTCTCCCATCCACCTTGCTGTCCAGTTATCTTTCCTATGTGGCATGCACAAGGACTAGATCATGTAGCTTTTCTTCTTGAAAACCTGCTTGTACCTATGGGTTAGGTCTGCAGTTCTTTAGCAGAGCTTTGTTACCAAAGCCCTTTAAGATTAGCCCTCAGTCTCCTCTCCTGCCACCCCACTTCCCGGTGCACAGTGGGGGCTGGTCACTGCAGGCTCTGCTGATCTTCTGTGCCCTTTCCTGCCTCCAGGCCTCTGCCTGCTCCTTTCCCTCTGCTTACAAGGCCTTGCCTCCCTGCCTCCTTCTGTCAGATGAAATCTGCTTCTAAGAACAACATAAACCTCTGCAGAGCTTTCCTTTCCTCCTAGCAGAATGCATTGTTTCTGTTTATCCTACCAGCAAGTATTCTTCATGTCTTGGATATAGCAATAAACATCATTACTTCTGGATTTAATTCTCTTTTTTGCTTATTTCCTAAGAGCAGGGTGTTCCTTGGATATCTCTACTTCCTGAGTACCTTGGATATCTCTACTTCCTGGTTGCTGCCCTGCATTTTAAAAATGTTTGGTCTAGTCAGATCTAGCCAGGCAACTTATTGCATACCTTCAGTGTTTCACTCCTTTTTCTGGTTCTTGCCTTGCCCCTTTATTTCTGTGTACTTCTGTCCTTAGTTTTGTGGGTTGCCTGTGGGTTCATATCCTGACATATAAACCTGATCCACTTTCTCTCCTAAAAAATTTCTTTGGAACTGGGCATACTTTTCCCTTATTCCATTCAAGTGTTTCAATCCATCTGTCATGTCTCAGTGGTACCTGTAAGATCATTGGATTTATCTTATGTTCATGCTGCTGTTACTCCAGCTCTGTGAATTGGCCCATGTGAGGCTCACTTCCTTCTTCTTATTTCCTTGCCAAGTGTCTTGCGTGGCCTGCACTGCTCTTCTCTTTTCATCCCTACAGGCTTCTGCAGCAACTCATGTCTTCATTTTATCTTGTCATTTCCTCCACTTCCCTCCTGCCTGTATCCTTGCTATTTTCAAATTCAATAAGTGCTAATTTTCTGATAAAATTAACTTCCTGAATGAACCCTAACGTGGTAGTAAAACAAAATTTGTGATCTAAATGCCAATTTTTTTCCCTTTAGTTATATTGGCAAATAGTCTTGCTAGTTAAGAAATGCCTTTTAAACACCAAGTACAGTGCTAGGTGCAGTAGCTTACACCTATAATCCTAGCATTTTGGGAGACCAAGGTAGGAGGATCACTTAAGGTCAAGAGTTCAAGACCAGCCTGAGCAACATAGCAAAACCCAGTCTCTACAGAAAAATTAATTAATCAATTAATTAATAGCTGGGCATAGTGATGCACATCTGTAGTCCTAGCCACGTGGGAGGCTGAGGTGGGAAGACCACTTGAGCCTGGGGGTTCAAGCCTGCAGTGAGCCAAGATGGTGCCACTGCACTCCAGGCTGGGCAATACAGTGAGACTGTGTCTCTAACATAAATAAATAAATCAACACCAAGTATCTCTTCAGTCGCAGTGCTCACCTATAAGTTGGGAGAAGTAGAAATAGGAATTTGAGGGCTGGGCATGGTGGATCACACCTGTAATCCCAGGACTTTGGGAGGCCGAGGTGGGCAGATCACCAGGTCAGGAGTTCAAGACCAGCCTGACCAACATGGTGAAACCCTGTGTCTACTAAAAATATGAAAATTAGCTGGGTGTGGTGGCACGTGCCTGTAATCCCAGCTCCTCAGGAGGCTGAGGCAGGAGAATCACTTGAACCCGGGAGGCGTAGGTTGCAGTGAGCCAAGATCGCACCACTGCGCTCTAGCATGGGCGACAGAGCGAGACTCCATCTACAAAAAAAAAGGAAAATAAATAGAAATTTGATAGTGTAAAAATCCAGGTATTCCTTTGGTAGCAGATAGATCTTAATGCCATGTTGATAAGACATTGGAAATTAGAAAGTTTGTTTTTAGACTGGGCACGGTGGCTCATTCCTGTAATCCCAGCACTTTGGGAGGCTGAGGCAGGTGGATCACCTGATGTCAGGAGTTTGAGACCAGCCAGGCCAACATGGTGAAACCCTGTCTCTACTAAAAAATACAAAATTAGCCGGGTGTGCTGGCACATACCTGTATCCCAGCTACTTGGGAGGCTGAGGCAGGAGAATCGCTTGAACCCAGGAGGCGGAGGCTACAGTGAGCCAAGATTGCGCCACTGCACTCCAGCCTGGGTGACAGAACAAGACTTCATCTCAAAAAAAAAAAAAAAAAAAAGTTTGTTTTTATTTTTTATCTCTTGGGAATGTAGTTGGGTGGTTAAGCTGGTATATGGAGATAACGCCAAGGTACTGGAATTCAGGAATCAGGTGACAGTTCAGAAATCAGGTGACAGTTTAAAAATGAAAGTCAGCTTTATATGTAGGGTTTCCTCTTGCCTGGAGATCTGTGAAACTTCAGAGTAAATCTGTTATTTTAGTTTGCCTATGGCTGAAACAGAATGTTGGCAGTAGTTTTATTCTCTTGAGGGTCACAAAGCCCTTTGAGGATTTCATGATAGCTATGGACTTTCTATATATAGTAGCTATATAAAATTTTGCATAGAACTTACATTTCCAGTAATACCGTGGAATGGATATCCTGAAAAAAATCTTTCTTCACTAAAACTCTGTAAAATGATGCACTTTTAAAAAATGTATGGCAGAACTGGTAAGAAAGTATGGAAAATATATAGAGGCCAGGAATAAAACAAGAACAGGTATACTTCGTATATACCAAAGAAGTGTACATGTGTTAAAGAAAGCAGCTTACCTAATGGCGTCGTCCAATTCTTAGTAGGCCAGAGATTTTGCTCAGGACCTGAATTAATACTACCTGCATAGTGTATAACATTTCTTTTCTTTTTTTTTTTTTTTTTTTTTTGAGACGGAGTCTTGCTCTGTCGCCCAGGCTGGAGTGCAGTGGCGCGATCTCGGCTCACTGCAACCTCTTCCCCTCCAGGTTTAAGCAATTCTCTGCCTCAGCCTCCGGAGTAGCTGGGATTACAGGCGCATGCCACCACGCCCGGCTAATTTTTTTTGTATTTTTAGTAGAGACGGGGTTTCACGATCTTGGCCAGGCTGGTCTTGAACTCCTGACCTCGTGATCCACCCGCCTTGGCCTCCCAAAGTGCTGGGATTACAGGCATGAGCCACTGCGCCTGGCCAGTCTGTAACATTTCAAACCAAATATTTATTTTAAAGTGGCACCAGGTGGATAATACTTCCAGAAGCTGGAAAAATCAAAAGCATATTTCTTCTGGAAGAATTAACTCTCAATCAAACCTTTAAAGATTTGCCACCGATACAGTTCTAGTAAATATTATCTCACTTAAAAAATCATGAAACCCACAGGAAATAAGGTACCATGAGTGAGAGCAGAAAAAAAACAAATGTTGGAATCACATTCACAAAGACTTTAGATATTAGAATAATTGACAATAAAATAAGTATTTTAATATATTGAAAGAAACTAAAGAGTGAATTGAAAGTATGAGTTAGAAAAAAGATATTAAATGACTAAAAGATTTGAAAAAAGAACTAAATAAAACTAGAAGTGATAAACTAAAGTAAGTAAAATTTAAAACTCAACAAATTGGTTTAAAAATTAGACTCAGTAAATAGAGAATTAGAGAATTGGAAGGTAAATCTTAAAAAGTCAAAGTATAACACAAAGGGACAAGCAGGATTATGAAACAGTGGTTAGAAGACATGGAGGATAGAATGAGAAAGTCTAATTTTAAGAGTTCTAGGCCAGGCATGGTAGCTCACGCCTGTAATCCCAAGCACTTTGGAAGGCCCAGGCGGGAGGATTGCTTGAGGCCAGGAGTTCAAGACCAGCCCGGGCAACATACTGAGACCTTGTCTGTATAAAAAATAAAAATTAGCTGGGCATGGTGGTACAAGCCTGCAGTCCTAGCTTCTTGAGACGCTGAGGCAGGAAGATCACTTGAACCTAGTAGTTTGAGGTTACAGTGAGCTATGATTGTGCCACTGCATACTGCAGCCTGAGAGACAGAGTGAGACCCTATCTCAAAAAAATAAAATATAGTGGAGCTTCAGCAGGATAAATAAATGGAGTTCACACCTAGATACATTATATTTAAAGAAGATCTGGAAATCAACCAGAAAGATAGACTGTAGCTGACTTCTCAAGAATATCAATGGAACTCAGAAAGCAATGGAAAAATACCTGCTGAGAGAAAAAAAAGAAAAAAAGCATTCAACTTAAGAATTATTTGCACAAGCTGAGATCTGGCCACTGCACTCCAGCCTGGGCGACAGAGCGAGACTCCGTCTCAAAAAAAAAAAAAAAAAAAAAAAAAAAAAAAGAATTATTTGCACAGCAAAACTATATTTCAAGAAAGAAGGCTGATGAGTAAAGACATATTACTTTTTTATTGTGATAAACTATATGTAACACAAAATTGGCTATTTAAATTATTTTAAAGTTTACAAATCGTTGGCGTTATTTACATGCGCAATGTTGTGCAGACACCTCTTTTTTTAAAAAACGTTCTCATCATCCCAAACGGAAACCCTGTAACCATTAAGGAGTAATTATTCATTCCTCCTCCCCACAGGCCCTGGTAACCTTTAATCTACTTTTTTGTTTTGTTTTGTTTCTTTTTTTGTTTTCAAGAGGGTCCTACTCTGTCACCCAGGCTAGAGTGCAATGGTGGGATGATGGCTCACTGCAGCCTCGACCTCCCAGGCTCAAGCTGTCCCCCAACCTCAGCCTCTCGAATAGCTGGGACTATAGATCTGTGCCAACATGCCTGGTTAATTTTTATTTTTTGTAGAGACAGGGTCTCACTGTGTTGCCCAGGCTGGTCTCAAACTCCTGGGTTCAAGTGATCCTCCCACCTCAGCCTCCCAAAGTGTTGGGATTACAAGCATGAGCCACTGTACTCAGCACAAATAGATTTTAAGGTGGAGGGCATTACTAAATGTAAAGAGAGTCACTAAATTATGATTAGAAGGGTCAATTTGTTGGGAAAATATAATAATTCTAAACATATATTAACAAATAATATGGCTTCAAAATATGTAAGACAATACTTGACGGAAACACAAGGACAAATTGATAAATTCATCATCGTGGTGGGTTAGTTTAATATACCTTTCTCAGGAAATGATAGTTCAAACACACCAGAAATTCAGTGTAACTGTAGAAAATTTGAATAGCACAGCTGATGTTTGCTGTAATAGCCATATCTAGAATATAGTACTTGCAATTAGAGAATACACATTGTTCTTAGAGCACACAGAAAACTTTTGTAAGTACTGATTCTCTATTAAACTGTTAAGCCTATTTCAAAAAATCGTTGGTATTATTCAGATCATGTTCTTAGATTGTAATGCAACTAGATTAGAAATAATTATAGAAAATTTTTCCATTTTAATTTGGAAATTTTAAATAAACTTCTTATTACACATACACAGATTAACAAAAATTAAAGTTTGGCAATATCAAGTTGCCTTTTTTCACCCTCTACTCGAAGATCAGTGGCCAGATGCATGGTATAAATCAGCATGTCCTTGATGCTGTGTCCCCTATTAATGCCTTAAAGATAAGTTACCTACCTTCTCATAGTGACTCTACCTTTGTTGTTGCCTTTCACATGGAATTCAGAGTGTCTTCTTCTTTAGGACCTAGGGTTTCTACTCCTACTACTTTCCTCAGACCATCCAAGAACTACTTAGCTCTTTGAAATATGCTACATGCTGACCTGCTGGCTACCAGTGAGCTAAGGATTGCTGGAAAGCCTGCACTACAGGAGACCATCAAAACAGAAACTGCCTTGTCTGATCAAAGAAACCGAGATACCTGAAGGTTAGCAGTAGAGAAAGGGTTCCCAGCTGGGACTGACAGCTGCCCCATGTGGGCATTCTCTCCTTGGACGTCTGCTCACCCACTTTTGGAGCGGGCGGCACTTGTTGCCACCTTGGTCTATGTGTGATCTCATAATCTGTTGCTTCGCACCTCATACACAATTGAATCTAGACTGTAACTTTTAAACAGGAGTTTGCTAAAGATTGGAAGATAGCAAAAGGAAAATAAACAGAGAAGAACATAAAGCACCACAAAGTGGCTTGCTTTCCACTGCTCCCAAATCTAGGCCCACCTGGACCCTGACCTGTGCCCACACTGAGCATCACCCTGGCAACCCACACCTCAGCATCTGCCCTTTGAAAGCCTAAAACTAAGAGGTCTAGAAAGAGGTCCAAGGGCCTACTTCTTGCATTTTGCATTTCCCCTCTGAAGACTTGCCCCTTCTTCCTAGGAAGAGTAATGTTAGGGGGCGTTCATCCCTTTTAGGGGAGAGTACAGCATTCCCATGCCTTATTCTGCAAGCCACATCAGGACCCTCGCCAGTGCACTACATTGGCAGTGGAAGACCTGCATACTTCAGAAGCAGAGGTCATCTGGTTATACCATTTAGTAGGAGATCTAGTTTGCAGCTTCCCTGCTACATACTCAGCATCCAATCCTGAGCTAATTGAAAGAAACCATTCCTTTATATTGTGCTGTCCACCACCCCCAACTTTGCACAGTGTGCTTTACCTCGGACCTTTCTGTCCTTACACCCCATGCCGTCACAGACCCCCCGTTGACAAGGTATAGAAAGATGGAATCCAAGGCCTGTGTCAGATAGGCCATTGGTTGGAGAAATAGCTTTAAGGTCAGTCAGTCTTCAAGCACAACTTTCACCACAGCCTTCCACTGTGTGAACTTACGAAAGCTCCACTTATGTCCTGCCTCAAAGGAGGGCCCGAGCGGACAGATATGTGTGTATCCACATATATCCTTTATGTTCTCCTCTGCCTGGCGCATGCCTACCCCTCAGGACTGGACCATTCTTTTCAACCATTCTTCTCACCTTGAGTTGTCCTATTCTGAACTTTCCGGCAGGTGGTCTTGCTGTTGTTCCCCTATTTCATTCCTTCTTTAGTTTTCTGGAATTTAATTTACCTCAGACAGAATACCTAGGTTTAAACCCCTGGAGTTAGCCCCACATATACTCTTAGCACATAGGTTATGTGTCTCCCTGTTTCATCCACTTCAGTGAGCTGAATCCTGAAATGCTGCATTTCAAAAGGATGCCCTTGCTGAAAATTGAAGACTGTACCATGGGAGGCACCTCACATTTAATTAGGAAAGTTTAATCTGCTAGCTGTTGGAAACATAAACATTCATAGCTTAAAAATAAGATCTACATGCGCCATTTAATTTAACAAAAAAACTGTGCGTAAAATCTGTGCTTTGTATTTTAGAGGGGAACCCTGATCACTCGTCAGTAGATCTCGGAAGAAAAAAATTCCAGCTGGGCACGATGGCTCACGCCTGTAATCCCAGCACTTTGGGAGACCGAGGCGGGTGGATCACCTGAGGTCAGGAGTTTGAGACCAGCCTGGCCAACATAGTGAAACCCCGTCTCTACTAAAAATACAAAAATTAGCTGGGCATGGCGGGCACCTGTAATCCCAGCTACTCAGGAGGGAGGCTGAGGTGGGAGAATCGGTTGAACCTGGGAGGTGGAGGTTACAGTGAGCTGAATTCATGCCACTGTACTCCAGCCTGGGTGACAAGAGTGAAACTCCGTCTCAAAAAAAAAGAAAAGAAAAGTTCTACTTCAGGGCAGTTTTCTGCTTGGATACATTTCTGGGTTTTGTCTCTGACTTCTTCTTGATGCCCAGTGCTTCGAATGCTGTTCCTCCTACATTCCTCTTCCATGGGAAGTCATTGCTTTTTTTTTTTTTGAGATGGAGTCTTGCTCTGTCACTCAAGCTAAAGTGTGGTGGTGTGATCTTGGCTCACTGCAACCTCTGCCTCCTGGGTTCAAGCAATTCTCCCGCCTTAGCCTCCTGATTATCTGGGATTACAGGCACATGCCACTGTGCCCAACTAATTTTTGTATTTTTAGCAGAAACGGGGTTTCACCATGTTGGCCAGGTGGTTCTGGAACTCCTGACCTCAGGTTTTCCGCCCACCTTGGCTTCCCAAAGTGCTGGGATTACAGGCGTGAGCCACCGCACC
Organism: Macaca thibetana thibetana; assembly: GCF_024542745.1. Taxonomy (NCBI): domain Eukaryota; kingdom Metazoa; phylum Chordata; class Mammalia; order Primates; family Cercopithecidae; genus Macaca; species Macaca thibetana. The sequence goes on along the minus strand of NC_065589.1, from coordinate 10,428,804 downwards.
CAGCTTTGTGAAGTCATTTCTAATCCCATTTTGAAACACTGAATTTTTTCCTCTTGCAGTATTTTATGTCAGAGGGCTTTCTGACCTCAAGCAGATCCCAGGCAACTCAAGTACTTGATCTCAGTCAAATCTTATTTTTGTAGTAGGGCCCTTGATAATGAACCTGGGAAGAGAAATGGGAAATTCTGTAGATCTGTCAGCTCATAAGGAAATGCATGTCTTCTTCATTCATCTGGGGCACTGGCAAGTGAACAATTTTTTTTTTTTTTTTTTTTTTTTTTTTTTTAAGAGCTAGTCTTGCTCTGTCACCCAGGCTGGAGTGCAATGGCGCAATCTTGGCTCACTGCAACCTCCACCTCCCAGGTTCAAGTGATTCTGCTGCCTCAACCTCCCTAGTAGCTGGGACTACAGGCACCTGCCACCACACCCAGCTAATTTTTGTATTTTTAGTAGAGATGGAGTTTCACCATGTTGGCCAGGATGGTCTTGAACTTCTGACCTCAGGTGATCCACCTGCCTTGGTTTCCCAAAGTGCTGGGAATATAGGCGTGAACCACGGCACCCAGCTGGTGAGTGAACAATTTTAACTGTCCTTGTTGTATGATCATTTTTTACTGAATTGTACCTTGACTCAAAAAATCCAAATAACTGAATAGTCATGCGAGGGCTCTGGCATGGAAGTGGGCTTCTGGGATGCTTGCCAATGAGTTCCTTTTTGAGGACACAGAATCTAAGTGGAAAGATTAAGTGGAGAGGCAGCTCCACCCTCTAAGTCTTATTCCTATGTTCCATTCAAATCTTGCTAGCCCGATTTCTGTGGGGTCTGGGCTTTGGAAATTCTCTTTTTTCATGGATGTCTCAGTGCACCTTGTTAAACCGAATTTGGACTGTTTTGTGTTCATCAGCTTCCAGCTCTGCTGATTGGTTCCAGTTTCCTTGCTCATGAAAGCCAAGATAATCTGGCACCCACCAGTCAGGCATCCTTAAGTATCTGGCACCAAGGTAAACCTGGAAGCCAGTTAAGAAGTCCCAGTGATCCAGCATACTCACTGCGTGATGAGAGACAGTTGTGGTATTCCAGAAAGAGCACTGGAATAGGAGCAGGAGAACTGGGTTCTTGTCTCATCTTTGCCTCTACTGCATCATGGAAATTTGGGCATTTCTTTGATTTCTCTGAAATTCTCTTTCCTCAGCTATAAAATGGTGGTTTGAACTAGATAGTTTCTCAAGTGTCTTCCAGTTCCAAATTACTGAGTATATGAAAAACTAAAAGAGCTAAGCTTCATTTATGCCTGTTGTTGCAGAAACACAACTTAGCTTTAAAGATATTTACAGTAACTGCCTAAAGTTGCATATACTTCTGATCCTTTTCCACAAAAGTAGTTTGTATAACAACAAAATGAGAAGGGACACGGTCCATATTCCAGAGGAGAGAATTAACCTCTTCTTACCTCAATGTTCCCTGACATTAAGGGGGATAATAATATCTAACTCAGAATTATGGGGAAGACTAAATGAGATAATCCCTGGCACTTAGAATGGTGCTGGAGAAAAAGGAAGTGTTAAGTGAAAGTTATTATTAATATAAAATTAGAAAGATTAAAATTTGCATGGGCCACAGTGACTCACGTCTGTAATCTCAGCACTTTGGGAGGCTGAGATGGGAGGATTGCTTGAGCCCAGGAATTTGAGACCAGCCTTGGCAACATGGCGAAACTCCATCACTACAAAAATTACAACAATTAGCTGGGTGTGGTGGTGCAGTCTATGGTCCTAGTTACTCAAGAAGCTGAGAGGTGGGAGGATTGTTTGAGCCCAGGAGGTCAAGGCTGCGGTGAGCCATGATCGCACCACTGCCCTCCAGCCTGGGCGACAGAGTGAGACCAAAAAAGTCGCCATGGAATTGTAGTAAGGGTTATGCTGAAATAATAAATGTTCAGCGGTTGCTCAGAAGTCAAGGTGAGACTAGAATAGAGAATACAGAAACAGACCCATTTATATATACAACCACCTGGTTTTTAGCAAAGATGTTACTGCTGTGTAGTGAGAAAAAGATGGCTTTAGTCAATAAATAGTACTAGACCGGTTGGATATCCATATGGGGAAAAAATTGGTTTTGACCCCTGCTTTGTACCACACATAAAAATGAATTCCATGTGGCTCATAGATCTGAGTATGAAAGTAACACATTAGCACCTTTAAAGATAACATAAGAAGAATAACCTTATGACCTTGGTGTAGGCAAAGATTTTTTAAGTGGAGCACAAAAAGTGTAAACTTTAAAAGAAAAGACTGATAAATTAGATTTTATTAAAATGAAGAACATCCATTCATCAAAAGATGTCATTAAGATTGTTGAAAAGGGTGCGGTGGTTCATGCCTGTAATCCCACCACTTTGGAAGGTGCAGGCGGGTGGATCCCTTGAAGTAGGAGTTCGAGACCAGCCTGGCCAACATGGTAAAAACCTCTTTCTACTAAAAATACAAAAATTAGCCGAGCATGGTCATACACATCTGTAATCCCAGCTACTAGAGAGGCTGAGGCACGGGAATCACTTGACCCGGGACGTAGAGGTTGCAGTGAGCCAAGATTGCACCCCTGCACTCTAGCCTGGGCAACTGAGTGAGACTCTGTCTTTAAAAAAAATAATTGTTGAAAAGGCAAGCCACGGAGTGGGAGAAGATATTAGTAATATATGTATCCAGCACATAACTCTTACCAATATATCATATAAAGACTTGAACAGGCACTTCATAAAAGAAGATAACCAATGGTCAAAAACATGAAAATATCGTAAGTCCAGTGGGAGAATGGAGATGAAAACCACCATAAGATACTAATTATGTTCCCACCACATTAGCTAAAAGTTTTTAAAGGTGAAAATGTTAGTGAGGGTGTAGAGCAATTAGAACTCTCATATACTGCTAGTAGGAGTGTAAGTTGCCACACCTACTTTGGGAAACCATTGTACAATATGTAATAAAGTTGAGTGGATTCATAACTCATGGCCCAGCAGTTTTAGTCTTAAGTATATACCCCATAGAAAGGTGTATATATGTACAGAAACGTTCATAGCACCATCACTCAAAATAGCGAAAAACCAAAAACAATCTAAGTGCCTGATAACAATAAAATTAATAAATTGGGGTATACTCTTACAATGGAATATTATATAGCAACAGAGTGAAGCAAATTCAAAACACACATGATGAATATCAAAAACGCTATGTTGAGCAAAAGAAGCCAGACCAAAAATAGATATATACCATATGCATATGAATCTAGTTATGTAAAATACAAAGAAAGGTGAAACTGATCAATGATTATAGATTATAGAGGTCAGAAATGTAATTATCTTTGGTGAGTGTAAAGACTGGGAGGAGGCATGAGAAAAGCTTCTGGAATTCTGCATACGTTCTATTTCTTGGAACTGAGTGGTGGTTACATAAGTATATTTACTTTGTAAAAATTCACTGAACTGTATGCTTAATGTTTGTATGCTTTATGTATTTCATGCCTTAATAAAAAGTTTTATTTAAAAAAAAAATGAAGGAGTACACAAAAAATGGAAACAACCCAAATGTGTCTGCAGCCAATGAATGGATAATTTAATATGGTGTATCCATATAATGGAATATTATTCATTCATAAAAAGAAATGAAGTACATGGTACAACAGGGGTGAACCTTGAAAATAAACTAGGTGAAAGAAGACAAGCATAAAAGGGCACTCATATTCCATTAATATGGGATGTCAGAACAGGAACATCTGTAGAGACCAGAAATAGATTAGTGGTTGCCTGCGGCTGGGAAGGTTGGGAGGAAATAGGGAGTGACTGTAAACACGTCATTACGTATGGGCTTTCTTTTTGGGGTGATGAAAACTTTTAAAATGTATTGTAGTTGTGGTTGCACAACTTTGTGCCTATACTAAAAACCATTCAGTTGCATACTTTGAGTGAACTGTGTGGTATGTTAATGAAATCTCAATAAAGCTTTCATGAAACAAAAAGTTAAGAGATACTGGTAATTGTAATAATGATTAAAACATTGTTAATCATAATCAGCCTTAGGAAAAGGCTGCACCACCATATGGTCCTTTGGTATGATAGGTGAGCACATTGTTACTAGAGTCAGACAATGTTCTAATCCTAGCTGTGCTATTTACGGACTGTGTGACTTTGGGCAAATCATTTAACCTCTCTGAGTCTGAATGTTCATTGGTAAAATGTAAATATTAACAGTACCTAACTCATAGAACTTTTGTGAAGATTATTCATTTAATCAAGAAATAGTTGAGTGTATTTATATGCCAGCCACAATAAATAAAACTATTGTTATCATCCAGGAGATACTGCATCTGAAGAGTCTTAACTCCATTTTAGTGAGAGAGGCTACAAGTGAACTTGAGCGTATGTCATGAGGACAGGACATCTTTCCCCAACTATACCACATCCATATCTATTACAAAATACAAAAGTCATGTTCAAGGCCAGGTGGGGTGGCTCACGCCTGTAACCCCAACATTTTGGGAGGCCGAGGTGGGAGGATTGCTTGAGCCCAGGAATTCGAGCCCAGCCTGGGCGACATAGTGAGACCCCATCTCTACAAAGAATTTAAAAATTAACTGAGCATGATGGTGCATGCCTGAAGTCCCAGCTGCTCAGGAGGCTGAAGTGGAAGGATAACTTGAGCCCAGGGAGGTGGAAGCTGCAGTGGGCCATGATCGTGCTACTGCACTCCAACTTGGGTGACAGAGCAAGACCCTGTCTCACAAAAAACTCAGGAAATTGAGTTATAACTAACTGATATATGGACAGCTCAGAAATAGAAAGTCACCAGTAGTAAAAAGACTGCTTGACAAGGTTTTCATTTCAACAAATATTTATTGTCTCCGTAAAGGAATTACTTTCAGTCATGTTGAAAATCATACTATGTCTACTTACTTGTTCTACTTATTAAAATGTTTGTTCTGCAAAATGAATGTATAATCTTTTAAAATTAAATTGAGAGTGCTTGTAGTCTACAGGTGTTGAAAAAGAAGCAAGTATGAGTTTGTTAGGTACCTGATGCTAAGGGGCAAATCTCCATAATGCAGTGGTTAGGAACTCTGGTTTTGGAGTCAGACCTTGATGCAAGGTGTCTGACCTCCCTGGGTCTCAGTTTCTTTATCTGTAGAAAGAGATTAGTCTCACAGCATTGGAAGATTAAATGAATTAATATAATGAAGTGCTTTAAAAAGTAAGCAGTCAATATGCCATTGTTATGAGACCACCAGTACGGTGGATTCTTATACCATAAGCATGCATAAATTATGTATATAATTTCTGGTTAACTTTTGTGAAGTCTTGGGGGGTCAGAAATGGTTTCCCTTTCATGCAAAGAAATTAATAAGTGAAACTGAATGATTGGATCCAAAAGAGCTAATTGGGCATGGTAAGAAAATAATCCAAATGATATCTCCAGTGTCAGAGAAAAGCCACTAAGGGTTTTTGTCACCGGCATATAAAGCAATGAACTTTTGCCTTTCAGAATTCTAGGTAAATATGAAAGTTGTTTCAATTTCTGATGTAAGGAATGCTGGGATTGGATTAAGCAGTTAACAGTTAACATTTAGTTTGTAGGCATTTTAATACACATAGTTGTTTTATATTTCTTTAAAACATTGAAAATTATATATCTCTGATATATTTGGCTGTTAGAGACTAGTACTTATGTCCTGGGACTATTTTTTTTTTTTTTTTTTTTTTTTTTTTTTGAGACGGAGTTTTGCTCTTTTTGCCCAGGCTGGAGTGCAATGGTGCTATCTCGGCTCACCGCAACCTCCACCTCCCGGGTTCAAGTGATTCTCCTGCCTCAGCCTCCTGAGTAGCTGGGATTACAGGCATACACCACCATGCCCAGTTAATTTTGTGTTTTTAGTAGAGATGGGGTTTCTCTATGTGGGTCAGGCTGGTCTCCAACTCCTGACCTCAGGTGATCCACTCGCCTCAGCTTCCCAAAGTGCTGGGATTACAGGCGTGAGCCATCGCGCCCAGCCGGGACTTTTTAAAAATAGAAAAATCCACAAATGAATGAAAATATGCTACAGTTCTGTTTTCAGACCTAGACCTGGGGGAAACCATTCTACTGGGATTCTACACGTACATTCCCTGCACAGCCTCAGATATAAGAAAGACTGGGTCCCCATGCTGGCCATACATGTCGAAGCCCATAAAAGAGATGACACCACATGCCATGACCTACTATGTACTGCAGTCACATTTCTGGCATGAAAATAGTTGTTTCCTGTTCAGAAAGAGTATGCCCAGTTCTCTGCTACTTCATTTACTAAGTTCACCTTTATGGAGCTTGCCTGCAAAGTGCTTTAGTCACCAAAATCCACCAGGAGAATTGACCAATAAGCTGGCATCAATTTACTGCCTCCTGCTCAGGCTGGCCAGTAGTGCTGTTTCTTGGTGTGTGCTGGGAAGTCAAGAGGTACACAGGTGGCTAGGGTGGACATAGTGTTTTGTTGGTGTACTTTATTTTAAAAATCCAAGACTCTTTACCAAGTAAAACACTTATGATTCAAAAATTAAAGTTTACATCTAAGCAAAAAGAAAAATTCAAAATCCTGTCACTCGAAACCATTGTTACCTTCTTCTTATATTTTTCTCCAGATATTTTAAAGCAGGGTTTGCATTTTTTATTTTATACTTTTTATCCTTGTTGCTTTTCTCAGCCTTTGAAAACTGAAAACATTACAAATGTGTGTAACGGATAAAGGAACAATCCTGGTATCTGCTGCCTCTTAAGATCATCACTGAGGACATTTTTATTCTGCTCCTTCTTAGCAGTAACCTTCAACTTCTGCCTCTATTGACTTGTTGTTGTTTTCAAACTTTGAGCTAGTTTTACTTAACTGGATTTGTCCTTTTCAAACTTTTTTCTTTTCTTGCCTTCAGCCCTGCCTCTTCTTTTTTTTTTTAATAAAGAATTTTGAACATGCACAAAAGCAGAAGGAAGAGTATAATGAAACCCGTTGTTCCCATCACCTAGCCCCTGCATCCCTCATTCCACAGCCAGTCCTGCTCCATTCCCAACCCACCTGTACCCCAGCCCTTATTACTTTGACCTGTTCACTTTGTAATGACCTTCTAGGGTCCTTTGCAGTCCCTAGGACTTCACTGTCTTTTGGCTTTGAGGAAGAACCAAGTGCCTGCCCTGCTGCTCTCAAAGCTTCTCTGGAGCTTGCGCTCTGTCCCAGGCTTGACCGGCTGACCTGGGCTTTCCCCACTCATTGCTGAAATGCCTGGAAGTTCCCAGACGTTGAGTGCGCCAGCCTCGCAAGTTCAGCTCCTCATTCTCTTTCCTGTTAATGAAGAAGGCCATTGCTCAAGTCATTTGGAAGAGGAAAAGTGGAATTTACTACCTGGGTGTTCCTCGTCTGTGCTGTTCATATAAATTTAAACTTAGATTCCTGACAATTACATTGAACATGACAAAAATTGCTGTGTGGGCAGTTTAGTTGAGTACTTGCAGATTGATAGAGCCCTTAGTAATAATGAAGGGAAAAGGCTCTTGAAGCTGCTTAGTTCCAGAAGATGAGCTCACCAGTTAAGGAGTTTGCAACTAAAGGTCCTCATTAACCTCTTGCTGGATGGCAAAGAGGAAAAAGAAGAAGAAAATCCAGGCTCTTCAAATCCTGACCTTTGGAGAGATCTAAGAAGAAGTCATCCTATGCTACCCCCTCCTCATGGTGGGTTCCTGTATTTCATTCAGATTTACTTACCCCAGATGTTTTTTTTCACTTCAACTTCTCTTAAGTTTATAAAATATCCTCAAACCATTACCACGTCATGGCCATGGAGTGCTGCCATGGCTTGCTATACTGGTGGTCAGCTTTTGTGTGAGATTACATAACGAATACCACATGGAGCTGGAAGATGCCAGCGTTTGAGTTGTCCCTCTTACCTAGCAACCCAATCAGTGTTTCTCAGAGGGAATGTGCTTATCCCAAGTAAAAGGTGGAGTTTATTGTGTGGCCACAAGGTGATCCAAGCCCAATTGAGTCTGTCTCCAATATTCAGTAGGATCACGCTGAGGCCAGGGCCCACGTCCTAGCTGCGTCAAGCTGCCCTGAGTCAGGCCCCTCATCGCTGGTGCCGTTTGGACAGCGGAACGTCCCTTTCTCTCAGTCCTCTTGGTTGGATTACCCTTTCTGAGCTTCCAGAATACTGTTTTGTATCTCTGTTGAGGCTCCTGTGTTGGGAAAACTGGCCACAGGATCAAGCCAGAGCATTGTGTTCCCATCATAGACTGGGTGGAAACCAACCTGAGGTACAGGAAATCCAACATCTGTTCTATCTGTCAGGGTGTCCAGCAGGTTGTACTTCTGATTGTGGTCTTCAGGCTCTTTGTTTTTGTTCAGTATGACTGCAGATGGCATTAATAGAGCCATGGTCTGCAGAGTGGATGAGGTGGCAAAGTGAGAAAGTGAGTATGGTACATTCAAGTTACCTTTCCACTTAGCACTCCCTGGTGGCTTCCCATTGCACTAGGAGTAAAGAATGCCTCATCCTGACCCAGCAGGACGGCTCTCCTCAGGGCCCATCCGCCTCACTAGCCTCCCTGCTTCGAGTTCTTCTCTGCTTTCCAGCCATCTTTCTATTCCTTAGACACAGCAAGCTTGCCCCCACCCCTCTTCTTTCGCTCTGGCTCTCCTGCCTGGGATACTCTCCCCCATGTCATCATGTGACGTGGTCTTTCTTAGACCCACAGGTCTCAATCTGTTTCCTCAGAGAGACCTTTTCATTACTAATGAACTCTAAAATAAGCTCCAGGCATTCACTGTTTTATTTTTTCCAAAGTCCTTTTTACTATCTAAGTAATCTTGTCATTTTTTTTGTTTGCTTGTTGCCTTTCTCTCCCAACTTGACTGGAAGCTTGGCATGAGAAGGGAGCTTGTCAGTTTTCTTGTATGTCTCCAGTGCCTAGAAAAGGACCAGTACATAGTAGGAGCTTAATAAGTATTTGTTGCATGACTGATTGAATGAATGAACATGGTTATTAGGAAGATTATGAGGTAACTAAAAGCCAAACCATGTGGTTGTTTAGCCTGAAGGAGAAAAGTCCCAGGGGGCCATATGCTGGCTGTCTCAGTAATTAAAGCTGGTACTACCCTAAAAGCACCTCGCCCTGTTTCACTCCTTTCTCTTAGCCAGATTGCTGTCGTCCGAGGAGATAGGCTTATTCTGGGGACCCTTATGAGCCAGAACTGGAGCCAATAAATGGAAACTCTAGGGAGACATATTTTGGCTTTAAAAGAGAGAAAAAAACAATAAGAATTGCCACTTTACCTGAGGACGTAGTGAGCTTCACCAGAACAGCAGTGAGTTTTAAGTCACCTGAGGTAGGCAGGCACAGCCTGTGTGCTCTCTTGCAGACCTGGTATGGAAAGGGCTCAGCACCTGCATGGGCAGTTAGGCAGGGTTTACAGTCCTTTCAGCCCAGAGCAGCAGGGGGCCTGCCTTATATTTTTTGTTACTTTCTTTTTCTTTCAGTAAATGTCAATCACTGTGGGCCCAGCCCTTTCCCTACCCATCATGCTGATTACAGAGAGTCAGGAGCTAGTTCATGATCTACATGTAGTAAATGGGGGTAGAAGAGTTGAGAAGCTGTAGGAAGACACAGAAGGGGATTGAGCCTGGTCTAGGTCATCAGGGCAGGCCTGCTGGAGGAAGTGACTTTAGGTGGTAGTTTGAAGGACCAGTGGGAGTTGCCAGGAAGAGAAATAGAGATAACCAGGGGGAACCCCATGGGTGTGAGCATGGGAACCCCATCACAGTGTCTTGGGGGTATAACTGTCATTTAAGGGATAAGGACCAGGAAAGTCAAAACATGCACAGAGCAGACCCACATGATGAGCACAGCTCTTTGTGAAGTGGTGATAAGAGGATGGTGTGCAGGGGAGGAGTGGAAGACACAAGACCATGGGATGAGAGGGGTGGGCAAAAACCAGGCCAGGCAGACTATGGAAGCCAGGTCTGGGCTGTGTGCTCAGGGAAGCAGAGGCTCTGGAGGGTGTAGATGGTGAAATGACAGGCAGATTTGTGTTTGGAAAGGGCACTGTTTTCACTATGGAAAATGAGTTTGAGAAATGGCAGGGAGAGCAATAGGAGGTTGTTAGATACTTCTTAGGAGAAGCCATGGTGGTCTTGGCCAAGGTGACAGTGGCGGGAAGGAAGACATATGGGCAGATGTGAGAGATGTATGGAAGGTAGAATCAGAATGATTAATCGACACAGGCCTGAGAAAGTCCCAGGTTTCTTTTTGGTTTAGGCAAGCCTGGGTATCACTTTTGGTTTAGTGGAGGTGATCCCACTTCCTGGGACAGGAAACACAGGGAGAGAAATAGTTTTGCTGACAGTAGGGGCTTACGGAGGTATGAATGTGATGTGACTGTGGGACAGCTGAGTGACAATTCTCAGTAGACTTTTTATACATCAATTTGGAGCTCAGAGAAGTCTAGTCTGGTGATATACAATTAGAAGACCAAAGCACAGAAATGAGGTTTGAATCCCTGGAAGTAGGTGAGACAATCCAGAGAGAAGAGGTGGAATTAGGAGAGAAGGCAGCCTGGGGCAGAGCACAGAGGCTGGGCACACCACACGCAAAGGACATGGAGAGGCAAAGAAACTTGAAGAGGAGCAAACATGGAGCTTAGACACCCAGAGTAGGGCCCAGAGCTAAGGAGAAGTGTCCCAAGGTGTGGGGGTGGGGAGGGCGCAGAATCACCAGGTTTCAGATGCTGCTATAAGGTCAGGCCTACAAAGGTTTGGATTTAGTGCACAGAGGTTACAAGTGACCTGGACAAAGTTATTTTTTACTGATGAAGTATATTAAAAGGCTTTCCAGGTGTCACATGTGCCTTAGTCCATTCAGGCTGCTGTAACAAAATACTGTAGACCAGGTGGCATAAAGAACTAAAACAACGGATTTATTCCTCATAGTCCTTGAGGCTGAGAAGTCCAAGATCAAGATGCTGGCAGATCCAGGGTCTGGTGAGGGCCCACTTCCTGGTTCGTAGAGCAGCACCTTCTCATTGCGTCCTTCCATGGTAGAAAGAATGAGAGAGCTCTCTGGGGTCCCTTTTATAAGGCACTAATCCTATTTGTGAGGGATCTACCTCTGTGGCCAAATCACCTCCCAGAGGTCCACCTCCTGATGCCATCACATTGGGGATTAAATTTCAACATGTGAATTGGCAGCGAGCGGATGGGGAGACTGGGGGGAACAAATATCTATCACAACACATAATATTATTTTATGCGAGGAGTGTCCTGCTGATGTCAAGAAGAGCCTCTGTCACCACTGTAACCACTGTCGAGTCTCAGCAGTGGGTAAAAGTGAATGAAGTGACCCAAGTCTGGAAGGCCCTTATCTCACTTCTGGTAAGGGAAGGCCCCACCTATAGTAGGTGGCCACCCTGGTCCTGCTCATTCCTGGTGCAGGCCTCTTGAGTCGTTCAGACAGTCTCTGCACTACCAGCTAAACATGACTGTAACCTAGAAATGTAGAAGGGAGTGGTTTAGATTTTAAAGAGCTTGTTCATCTAATTAAATAGAACTGGAGTTAGTGGCTTAGTGGTTGTTCTATAATCAGGCCCTGCTACAAGTGGTTAAGGAGACTGACAGTGGGAACCAAAAGAGCCTGCAGGGACAGGAGTGTGGCTGTGAACATGGCTGGGAAGAGTCTCTGCCAGGACTTTTGAATCCAAAGCTGAGAATGTGGCTTCCATGGAGTTATGAGAGATAGGGAGGGATTTTGAGCTGTGGCCCACTGAGATGAAAAATTGGGTTGTATCATCTTGTCTTGGAGTTGCAGTGATAGTGTATGGCGAGGGGTAATAAAAGGAGCAAAGGATCTGGACCCAACCTGGTTTTGAATCTGGAATTTCTCACTTTTTAGCTAGGTAATTAGAAAAGTGACTGAGAAGCTCTCTGCATCTCAGATAATTCATCTGTGCAAAACGATTTGCATAGCTGTAGTCAAAGTTAGCTTGTGTGTGGAGCCCCTAGCACAGAGGAGACATTTAATAAATGATCACTCCTGCTGTCTTTATTATTATTATTATTATTATTATTATTATTTTCTTGAGACAGAGTCTCACTCTGTTGCTCAGGGTGGAGTGCAGTGGCGCGATCCTGGCTCACTGCAACCTCCCCCTCCCGGGTTTGAGTGATTCTCCTGCCTCAGCCTCTCAAGTAGCTGGGACTACAGGCATGTGCCACCATGCTTGGCTAATTTTTGTATTTTTTTAGTAGAGATGGGGTTTCACCATGTTGGCCAGGCTGGTCTTGAACTCCTGACTTCAGGTGATTCACCCACCTCAGCCTCCCAAAGTGCTGGGATTACAGGTCTTTATTATTTTCATGATCATCATTGTCCATGTTACGTTTATGTAGTTGTTATGGATCACAAAACACTTTCAGATGTTCTCACTGATTGCAGTTCAGCTTACTCCCGTACACTTGAGTCATGACACGGGTGTATCTGCGAGCCTCATTAGACCGGGAGCTCCTTAAATGGAGGGGTCCCCACTCACGGATGTCTAGTGCAGGCATAAACTAGAGGATCCATGTGAGGAAGCACTTCCCCTACCAGAGCTCTTCAGAAAGAGAGCAGGTGGCTTCAAGAGGATGTCAGCTTCCCACCCTTGAGGATATAGCAGGGGCCACCTGGCAGGGACACTGTGGGGAAGTGGCTGCACTGGTTGGAAGGCTGGCTTCAAAGAAATGGTTTCTCAATCCCACTTTATAATCTATTAGTGTTTTAATTGGATGAAGCAGTTCTGATGTCCTGTCAAGTTCATTCAAAGGAGTGTTTGTACTCATCTAAGTTTGTGGACCCTGGGCAAAGTGAGCCAGACATGGCTGTCCCGGGGATCCTTCCTCTCCCTGCTCTAACTGCTCTTTAAACACACAGACTCAGCCCTGGCAGATGAAAGTTTTAAATTTAAAAATATTTTAAAAGAATGCTTTTATATGAAAGACAGTATCTTTTAAAATATCAAATTTGTCTTAAACATTTTGGCAGCATATGCCATGTAACTTTTGGATTTATGTTTTCTCTTTCATAGAATAAAAAGTTCAGTGCAACCACCTCAAGAGTTCTGCAAGTTCACATTATGTAAACATATATAATAAAATATTTACTTAGGGTTTCCATAAAAAAGATCCAAAGCAGAGAATAAGAGGGCTTCTCTTTGCTGGTTTCAGAGGCTCTGCTGGGAATTCTGAGTGAAATTTAAGCCTCTTGAATATGTTTTGATTGGCCTTCTTTGTATTTTATCTCCTGTAATGAACTCTTTGTCAGTTTGTCAATTTTGACTAAGGACAGAAAGTTCATGTGTAGTAACAGAGACTGAATTTAAAATTATGGTTTATATCATGATGTAATAATCCTCTCTCTTGTCCTTTAGTCAATATTTACCTGGTAGGCCGATATATTATAATGCTGACTTCAAAAGAAGACTCTTTATTTTACCTTCTCTAAGTGTTGGTTTTAGATACTTGAAATATCAAAACTGGAAGTTGAGCCGTCTGAGACTCTTGGCTGAATTCATGTAAAGTTCAGTTCCTCGATCGCAGGGCAGGTTTCACTGCTCCCAGTGACCCAGCGACACAGCTGCGTGCCTGTCAGAATGAGGCAGCTAAGCTTGGAGTCATGCTGGTTCCTCTCAGCTTTCCAGACAGCCCTCTCCTCTGTGGGAAACAGATCTGTTATGTTACCCCATAGCAGCCAGGATCTCTTAAGTGTACTTAAGTATTCCTTTATGTATTACAGCTACAGGATTGGGCGGAAAAACCTGAAGAATGCCCTGTAGGAAGGTGGTCTCTGAGTGTCACACCAGATGAAGAATAAGGAATCTTAAATTCTTTTCTTTGCTTGAACCCCTTTTTTCAAGCACCCCATGTGTAAGCATTTTTCCATTTTAAAAACTGAGGGAAGAATTATCCCCCGGTGAAGGATTAGGAGGATGATAAGTAGCTACACAGTTTGCAGATAAAATGTGTGATACCTTAGTACTGATCGTTCAGGTCACCAAAGAAGCAAATGGTACTGTGTTAATAAGTTCTTCTGAGCCAACCTGGGTGTGAGTCAGGACTCTGTCAGTGAGTCATAATGGAAAGGGAATTGATTCACTCATTAACTGCCAAGTCCGCAGGTAGACTAGTTTCAGGCTCAGCTGGATCCTGAAGTTCAAATGAGGTCATGATTCTTCTTTTCTTTCTTAGACTATTATTTTCTATATTGGCATGATTATGTAGCATAGATGTTTCCTGGCAGCTCCAGGTTTATGTGGTCCTTAGTGCCTGGGATCCCAGGAGAGAGACCCTCTTGCCTGGAGTTCATATCATTTATCAAGTGTATTGTTCAACTTAAGCAAATTCAACACTATGCTTGTATCTTCCATGTGTTTATCTCTGCCCATTGTGTATCAATATTTATTTTATTTTATTATTTTATTTTTTCAAGACAGAGCCTTGCTCTCTTGCCCAGGTTGGAGTGCAGTGGCACGATCTCAGCTCATTGCAACCTCAGCCTCTGAAGTTCAAGCAATTCTCCTGCCTCAGCCCCCTGAGTAGCTGGGACTACAGGTGTGTGCCACCACACCTGGCTAATTTTTGTATTTTTAGTAGAGGCAGGGTTTTGCCATGTTGGCCAGGCTGGTCTCAAATTTCCTGGCCTTAAGTGATCCGCCAGCCTTGACCTCCCAAAGTGCTGGGATTACAGGCATGAACCACCGTGCCCAGCCTATATACTTATTTTACATGTATACTCTTTTTTGTAATCTGTTCATTTTGTACATTTTCATACACACATACATGTATATGTAAGTATATACATATGTATATACTCTTGTATGTATATGTATATTTTTATTTTCACATATACATTTGATAGATGATTTACAGTATGTTCAAGAATAAATCTTAAGTTTATAACCTAACGACCCTCCCTCATTTAAGGTACAGTTCTAACAGCCTTGGTCATCTGACCAACTCTCTGGTAAACCTGGTAGGGAGGGCAGGGCCTGTTAAAAGACAGCTCCACCAGGAAGGGAAGGAGCAGTTCTAAAAGGAAAAAGAAAGTGGGTCCTTTACCAGAGGGAAAAGATAAACCGACTATTGATTCATTCATTCAGCAAGTACTTCCTGAGAACCTATTATGTGCCAGGCACTCTTCCAGGCCCTGGGCGTACAACAGTAAACATTACACAAAAGGCCTTACTTACCGGGAGCTTACGTAGTAGGGAGAGAGATAACAAACACACAAGCCGATAGAGATATGCTGTGATATCTGGTAGTGCTGAGAGCTCTGAAGAAAGACCGCGGTAAGCAGCAACAGGTGTGGAGTAGTTGCTTTACAGTGCAGGTGGAGGAAATGGGGTTGGGGGGTGGTGGGGAGTTGGAAGAGGCAGATAGGTGGAGGAAGCAGGGGGAGGGGGGTAGAGGAATCTCTTCTTGTTTTGGGATTCTCTTTCAGTTGACCCAAATAAAGTAAGGAAGATTTTGATAGGCAGATACTATTAAGACTATCCCAAGCATAGGGAAAAGTATGAGTCAAGCCAACGTCTAAATGTCTTGAGGGAAGATCTGTTCAGGGAGTGGAAAGAAGTTTCCCATGACAGCTGCATACAGAGCATATGAAGGATGGGGCTGAGGTTGCTTGGGGTGTGACCCTGCAAGGACATAAATAACAGGCTAAGAGTACCTTTCCCAGACCCACATTTAGAAAGATCACAGCAAAGTGTGGAGAGCCAGGTGAGGGGTCACAGAGGCAAGATAGGGCAGCCAGGTGTGCACTGAATAGGGCAATGGCCAGAGGGAATGGGAAGGAAGGGCAGAGCTTTCAGAGGTTGCATCTGCAAGATTTGGGGATTAATTCACTTCTAGTGACCTAAAAGGATTTGTTCATCGCCCAGAATGAGCCATATCTTCTTATGTTTACTCAAAGATAAGAAGTCTTTAGAAATGGGAAACATCTTGGGAAAGTGGTTAATCTTGTTTATTCACAAGACAATTTCATCATCTTTTGCTATACAATGAGGAAGGCAACAGTAGTGCAGGTCACAGGGGGAGGTGGCCAAGGAAGGAGGAAAGCAAGACTGGATGTGGCACCTACATTGCAGGTCCTGTGGCCTCTGGGAGTGACATACATTCAAGGAAAGGACTTCTGGGAGGGAATGCTGTGGCCTTCCATGCCAGCCTGATAGTCTTTCTCGTGCATTTACAGGCAACTTCGAAGTGGGAGTTCACATTGCCGACGTGAGTTACTTTGTTCCAGAGGGATCCGACCTGGATAAAGTGGCTGCTGAGAGGGCCACAAGTGTCTACTTGGTTCAAAAGGTAAAAATCCATCTCCAGTTTCTTTTTTCTTGCTTTGTTTATTTGTTTGTTTCCCTGGAAAAGTGTGTGCTCGCTGTTATGACATGTTCTCCGGAAAGAGAAGCCAAAGAAAGACACAGGTGTTCATCCGAGGCCTCACCCCAGAGTGGCCCTGCTATTTAAGTAACTGACAGATACTCAGCTTCAGAAAGAAAGGAGGCAAAATACCTGCTTTCAAACAATTCTTCTAAAGCAGGGCTTGGCAAACTCAGCCGACACCAGCCACTAGTTTTTGTAAGGTTTTATTGGAACTCAGGCACATGCGTTTGTTCATGTATTGTGGCTGCTTTCATATTACTTCAGCAGAGTGGCATGACGATTTCCTGTTACTATAGGCCCTTTAAGGAAATGTTTTCAACCCCTGTTCTAAAAGGTGGGAGCCAATCTGGTCCTGACCTGCCCATTACAAGATAGCCATGGGAGTCTCTGAGATGGAAAAGCGAAGGAAGATGAGGAGGAGTCTGAGCTTTTCCCTCTCATCCTGACTACACCACTCTTGGTTAGTTGCTAAGTGTCTACAGAACTCCCTAGACTCATCTGTGAAATGCAGGGATTGGACAGATGGATCTCAAAACATCCCTTCCATTCTATGTACCTGTACCTGGCACATTCAATGGTAACCATGAGAATCCATTCCTTTAACAAGTATATATTGAGCACCAATTATCTGGTGGACACTGCAGTAGGCCTCAGAGACAGGGGTTAATAAGAGACCAAGCATGAGTAAGTTCTGCCTTCCACACTGTGGTTTGTGAATTCTGCCAGGTTTCTTTCTCTTCTTTCCCTCCTCTGATCCTCTGTTCATTTGCTCATCTTCCTTCTTTGGCCATATCTGGACTTCCACTTCCTTTCTAGCTTTTTAAAATTTGGCAGTCCAATTTGGGATTCTACCTATACTAGCTTGAGGCTTCCTGCCTCGCAAACCCATGCACTAGGACATGATTCTGGTATTTGCTCATTGACTGCCCTAAGGTCAGAGGAATATCCCCACCATCCACCCTAGAATGCACCACCATAGGTGCATTCTGGAATTTCTGGGCTTTACTTCTAGCAAAGTGCCTACTTAATGTCCACAAAGGTATTGGCACTTCTGGAGCAAAAGCTATCCAGGAACACCCAAAAGTTTCTAAGATTTCTGGTATTTACCAAGTGTTACTGAGAGTTCCTCTCATGTTTTCAACTTGTCCACCCTGAAAACTAACCTCTCAAAAGGGAAGAGACTAGTCTAGGCTTTGAATGCAGCCATATCTTCTAGGGGCTGAAGATCCTGTTGCCTGTGGCCCAAGCTTAGTTCCCCCAATGTAGCTGAGCTTATCTTTTGACAGTGATGTCTTCCACCCCATGGTAGAAGTCACCCTGTCTGAGACCCTTTGTTTCTGCTACAAAGGGAGCTAGCCTAGATGGGCTGTCTTGTCCCAAAGGAAAGCCAGAGCTGTCATCTGCCATAGCCGCCTTCAGTAAGTGGAGGTCGTACCTAGGAAAACCTGGTACCTCCTCTCCCCTGCCCCAGGACAGTACTCTCTGTATCACTGAAACCTAGAATGTTTGAGCAAAACCCTAGCTCCACCTGCTCCAGGAGAATTGGACAGCCAGTTTCTTCAGAAGTACAGCTTTGCCTGCCATTCACATTAGGTGATCAGAACCACCATGTACATGTTTTCTGCCATCCCATAAATGAGAATAGTGAATGGAGAGGAAGACAGAGTTGATCAGAGCCAGGAAATTCTGAGTCAGAAGCTGTGTGATCATCAAAACCCCGTTCCAGGAAACCGTGTCATGGGCAATAGGTAATCTCTATGCACAGTGATGCCTGAAAGACCCAGCACCTTCAGTGACCAATTAGTGAGGATAGCTAGCTGTGTCCTCATCTGAGCAGGAGGAATTCCGTACGAGGCTTTGCTTGTGTCAAACATACTGTGTCCCTACCTGACCTCTGTGGCTGGCCTAAGCCTCAATGCAATATTTAAGAACTTCTCTTTGACCCCCGGCCCCTCATAATGTCTGTGACACCTGTGTCCAAGCTCTGGGCAGGTATAGGCAGCTTAAGAGAATGCAGCACAAACTTCTGACCCGCAAGTATCTCTTGAGCACACAGGGCTTCCTCCCTGACCCCCAAGCCCCAGCTGCTGCGCTCTGCTTTTATAACCAGGAATTACTTTTCAAAATCAGAAAATGAAAAAATCAAATTGGGTTAAGTAATTAAGCGTGTTTCCTTTTCTGTTTCCTTTGGTTTTGTGTTTGTCACAGTTCTAGAATTTCTCTGTGGGACTACAGAGTTGGGGCTCTGTTGCTGAGTTGTGAAAGCGGGGAGCTGGGTGGAGGAAGGGCCCGCATGCGTCTGCTGCCCAGCACTGCCTCCAGCTTGGCAGGCACAAGTGGCGCCGGCCCGCAACCTTGGACAGCAGCAGCTGCGCGCTCTGATTCCTTTGAACCGCTGCTCTGACCTTTCTTCCTACTCGGTTTTGTTTCTTAAAGGACTGTGTCCAGGAACTTTTCTGCTGTTTTCACTTTACTTTGCCTATAAAGGTCTTCTGAAAAGCTGGATGAGCTGCGTTTCCGCTCTCCAGATTCTCTGCTTTCTCACTTGGCACAATCATTTCTCCCAGCTTCATCACACAGGGAAGAGGGGCTGGGGTTCCAGTTGGTTTCCCATCTATAGGCAATGTGGCACTGATTTCATTCAGATCTGTAAGTGACTGATGCCAGAATTGCAATCTTAGCTCATTATCTAAACTGTAATTGGGGGATTAACCTGTGGAATAGGACAGTATACAGCGTAACAGGTCTTGGGTCCAAATACCATCTCACTGACTTTTTAAATGAAATTCTTTTTGTTGCGATTTTGCTCACAGTAATAAGTATTTGGTTATTCTTGTTAACAATAGGGTATACTCAATAGGATAAAAGATAAATTTAAATAGTGTCCATTTAAATATCAGGAAAAAACTTTTTGACAGAAGATGGTTCCATTAGGACAGGGGACAGCTGCCCACCTGAACTTTGGCCTGTCCTTCTCAGAAGGACACAACATTTGCTCAGTTAATGCCTCTCAACTGTCTTCTCTGGGAGATAAATATAATGTAATCGCAAAGTTTAAGGTAATTTTAGAAAATAAGCGAATTAAGCTTTAAAAGTAAAAGAAAACCTAAACAGTTGAAACCTAAACCTGAATTTTCTGCCTACTGGCCCAAGCATTCATGTTATTTTAGGTGTGAAACAGCTCAAGTGAAAGTTCGCCCATAAATCTCTACGATATTTTATTGGTACTGCTTTATAATAGAGATCAAAGATTGGGATTGGAAGCCTGTCTTAATGTAGAGTCCAAAGAGTTTTAAGATGTTTCTTTCTGACACCAGCAGGTTGTCAGATTGTTGATGTTTTGTTAATGTCAAACTGTGTAGCAAAGAGTTGATCAAATTCTGAATTCATGGAAGTGTTGATATGGAAAAGAAAACTCTTTAAACAGAGATGTTGGCTGGCAAGTGAATTAATCTATTTCCTTTAAGTTATTTCAGTGTGTAAGTGGGGAGCTAGCTGAGAGTACCTTGTTGTTAAAACCTCGAAGTCCTCAGAGAAAAGGGGTAAAAGTCACCAATTCTTAGACTGCAGATATGGGCTGCGATGGCCAATGGGTTATCGCACTGAGGCCTGAGGGAATGTGGTGGGAGCCGGCAAAGGCCTGGGCTGAAAGGGGCAGAAGAGGCCCTGCAGCCCCTCCAGGTGGTGGAGAAGCCCCTATGACTTGGCTTGTGGGCATCTGGCTCCCACGTCACTGCTAGTCCTTCCTGCTCCTCCTTGCCTGAATGATTGATTCTTCCCTTCTGTGGCCCTTTGTTTTGGTCACAGGGCTGTCCTGGCTAACCTGCTGCTGAACTTGGCCAGCCTGCCCGCTGTGGCTTTAGCAGATGTTTCTGCTCTCTGAGACTAATATAAGATTTTATAGTCTTGTTGGTACCCCCACCCAGCTGCCTTGGGCAGTGGTGTATTTACCCAAATGATCAATTTCTCTCTACTCTCTCAAGACCTGGTCCAGAATACTTAGAAAGTCAGTGTCCTATCATCACTGTCCCTTTTCTCCACGGTCAGCTCTTAAGCTCTGCCCTGACTCAATTTTGGTCCTGGCCCCAAAGCATGCTTAAGAGGGCTTAGCATCCTTCAAGCCCCGTTTCCTTTTCTGCTGCCTGAAGTCCTTATCAGTCTTCATCCACTTGGTATTTGTTGAGTACCAGCTGTGTGTCATGTTGCAGGGATGTAAAGATGAGACAGATTCTGGTCTTGCCCTGGGGAAGCAGAGGAGGTAGACAGGTAGCAAACACTTGCAATGCATCAGGCTACCTTCAGGTACAGAAGTGCCCCAAAGGTGAGGAGAGAAAGGTGAGTTAGAGAAGAAAGAGAGGTTGTATCTGCCTGGGCTGGTGGTGGGAGAGGAGCTTCTGCAAGGGCCAAGAAGACTTCACAAAGCAATTGTGTTTTGAACAGTGTTTCACATTTTGAGTAGAAAATTTCTAGATAAAAAGTGGGCAGAGAGGGCATTCCAGGCAGAGGCTAGAAAAAGCATAGAATGTTCAAGGAGCAGAATGCAGTTTGAAATTGTTGGGGTGTGCGTTGTAGAGAGAGCCATGGATGAGGTTACAAAGAGAGGCCTGGAGTGGTAGGTGAAGGAGCTCGGATTCTGAGGGCATGTAGGGAAGCGATACGATCTCCTTCGACCAAAATAGAAAATCACCTTAGCAACTGTGTGGTTGAAGGATAGCAAGGCCAGAGACAGGAAAATTGTCATCGGTACCAGGGCCCTTCCCCCCAGTCACATCCTCTTGAGACTCTGAGTAACTACCCCAACACAGAGATCTTTGCTCACAAAATCTTATGAGAGTTTACCGATGTGGTGATGTCCAACTGGACCCCAGGAGAACTAGAACAATAGATGTCTTTAGCCTAGTGCCAAATGGACATTCTGAACAAGCAGCATTTCATTTACTCCATATTACAATGTCTTCCCAATTCTGGCAATGCATATCACACAAGAAGAAGTAGGGAGAAGCAAAGGGCAGGGAAAATGGAGAAGTTAGCTTCCCACTGTTATCTTTGCTGTCCCCTTGGAGATAGGGTTCTTCTCCTGCTTCCCCGTGGGGAACTCTTGGCCACCTGTGACCTTAGCCACTGAACATTGAGGGTCCAGGCTTTTCCAAAAAACCCTTGGCCCCATCGAACCCTCTAGGCCCTCCTTCATCCACAGGACATGCAAAAGTCCATTTACTAAATTCAGCTCCTTAACTATTGGGAAGGTAAAGCAGTGTGTCCTAATATAAATGGAATTGCAGATTATCATTGAGTGGAGATTAGTAAGAGGATGCAAAAGTCTGGAGAATAAGCAAGTCTTATCTAGAATAATTTCTGCTCCAGAATTGTCACTGATTTTTATCCTGAGAGAGGAAGAGAGACATATCCACACTTGAACAGTGAAAGGAGGAGAGGAAAAGACTCATTTGAGAGAGTTAGAATTCAGATCTAGGCTTGGGAAGTGATTGGATATAGAAGGCAGAGAGAGGAGAGTGAAGAATCACAGGCTAATCCTCAGCTGTGTTCTGGGGGCAGGGGTGAGGAGTGTGGTGAGGCATGGGTGCGGTGTTTTTTGGTGGTTTTGATTTTTGGTGGTTTTGAGGGAGTGGTGGTCGTTTGCTTCCTTGCTTATTTAACTTGGGATGGAGTGCTGCTCTTAACAGAGGTAGGAAATGTAGACAGTGGAACAGGTGAAGAAGGGAGGAAAATGCTGAACTTTGTCTTCTCCATGTGGAGTTTGAAATGTTCATGGGACATCCAGTTCATGGTGTCCAGAGGGCATTGTAGAGGTATGTGGAGTCACAAGGCCAGAGGGCCAGGCCTTGGACATGGAAGACACTCATTGTGAGATGGCAGGAGACCAGGGCACACATGTAAAGTGAGTGGGCCTGGGAGAGACTGGCCAAAGGGAAGAGCTGGTAGGTTGCTTGCAACAGATTGAGTCTGATGATCTCAGTTTTCTTTGTGAAGAAGAGTTGAGGTTTTCTATTGAGAAAGATTGAGAAGGCAGTCAGGTAAGAGGTCTGAGGAGAGTAGTAATATTTTGGGACCTTATCTGAGGGGTGTGGGGAAGGAACTAACAAAGACAGGTGAAAGGCCTGCCAACCCTCATGGAGGTAAGAACTAAGACAGCTTAGCAACTCACCTCCATATGGCCCAGCAATTTTCTCTGTCACTGCTCAGTGAGGACTTGCAGAAGTAGGAAAGGCCGATTTATAAGATGGATCATGGGGTTTGTGGAGCTGGGATAGTAGAAGTGAGGTAAATAAAGAACCTTGAAGGAATTATCCTTGTGGTTCACACTGCATAGCGAAGTTAATGAAGACAAGATAGGATAAGACTGGGGAAAAGGATCAAGGGGTCAGGGAATGTGTGAACATTTGCACAGTTTTAATGATAGCCAGGAATTTCCCAACTCCTGGAGAGACCTTTCTTTTCCAGTCAGACATGGTGTTCCACACTTATCACCCTGGCCCCGAGGCTCTCAGGAACCATGGCAGGCCTCATGTAGCTGACCTGTGTGCATGGACTCTTACGCCATGGTCCAGGTGAGTCTCCCTCTGACATACGGGACTTGGATTGGAGAAAGCAGCTGATCAGAAGGGGCTGCCTGCCTCTCCTTTCCAGCCCTCCTCCACAGGGATCCTGCTGTGCCTGGGGTTGTGGGAGAGCACATTCACAGTGACGCTGGCAGGAATTAGGCCCCATTTATGAGAGACTGATGTGCCAAACCACAAATGTGATTGTAACCTCTTAATTCCTTTTCCTTTGAAACACAGAGGAATAACCATCTATTTACAAAACTATATAAACATAAAGAGTGTTTTCTATGAGAATTTCAACTCAATTCTGCTTTAAGACCTGGTAAATGTCTTTTATAAGGAATGCTTCTTAAAAATTAAATATAATAGGGACCAGGCGTAGTGGCTCACGCCTATAATCCCAGCACTTTGGGAGGCTGAGGCGGGTGGATCATGAGGTCTAGAGATCGAGACCACGGTGAAACCCCGTATCTACTAAAAATACAAAAAATTAACCGGGCATGGTAGTGGGCGCCTGTAGTCCCAGCTACTCGGGAGGTTGAAGCCGGAGAATAGCATGAACCTGGGAGGTGGAGCTTGCAGTGAACCGAGAGCACGCCACTGCACTCCAGCCTGGGCGACAGAGCAAGACTGTCTCAAAAAAAAAAAAAAAAAAAAAAAAAAAAAAAAAAAAAAAAAAATTAAATATAATTATACTAACCAAAAAGTTTTAAAGTTCAGCTTTTTCATGAGCACTTAGATTGGTAACTGACCATTGCAGTGTGATTAATAAAATGTATTTTGTGTAAGATATAGGACACCACACAATTTTTATAGCCTGCACAATCACTGCATGTGCTGATAAGTTTTAGGAGGTAGTAGCCCAAACAGTGTAGCTTATACTTAAAATACTAGTTGTTTATGAAGTTTTTTTTGTCGAGATGCTTAAATATAAGTCTCGTGTATTTCATAAAATGTTTTATGTGATGCAGTAAACATAGAAAAAAGAGGTGATCCATCTCCTGGGCAGAAGCCAGTCAGTTGTCTACACACTGGAAGTGCCTACCATGCATCAGGTGTAGAGAGAGACAGGAGTGAGGCCTGGCCCTTGCTCCTGAGGTTTCAGTGTCCGTGGCACTCGAGGCACCTGAAGAAGCAATTAGGACAGTGTGGTAAATGCAGCTGAAGAGCAGGGAGGATGGAGTAAGTGGCTGACTGTGTAGGATGGCCCCAAATCATCTTTGAAAGAACAGGGGAGGTATATAAAATACAGCACACACTATGCCTGGGGGATTTTGGATAAACCTTTTAGTGGCAATGAACTGAATCTGAAAGGATGTACAAGAGTTTGCCAGATGTAAAATATCTAGAAAGGTGTTTCAGAAAGAGGGACTGGCACAAGCAAGAGCTGGGGCAGCACACAGACAGGTGAAGGGGGTGCAGCGGGAAGGCCCATGTGACTGCTGTTGCCAGTGCCCCAGGAGAGGGCCAGGGCACAAGGCGGAAGGGAATGCTGAGCCCGGTGACAGCACACCTTGGACACCACGGACTGGCCAGTGAGCTTTCACTGAGCGTCTTCAGTATTGTTCTACCAATAAGAAGACCAAGACTCAAAATTTTACTAACTTGACCAAAGTGTACAAGAAGCAATCAGCCCAGGATTAGCCCCCAAGCCCGCAGGAAAGGTGGCAAAGCCTTTGTTCTATTTCCTGCACCATGCTGCTGCTGAGCCTATACTTCTTCAGTCATTGGTAAAAAGGTCTTTAGACCTTGTTGTATTTTTTTAAGTGGTGAGGCCCTTTTTGCAAATTATATCTGAACCCCAAATTCCAACATATAGAAACAGATCAGGTTTTCACTAGATAATTAGCATACATTTATTTCATATTTAAATGTGTAACACAACACCAATTAATGAAAACAGTGACTTTCTTTTTAATAAGCTCATTTATTTTGGAATGCTTGCAGTTGACAGAGAACTTGCAAGGGTAGTACAGAGTGGTCCCATACCCAGTTCCTCCATGTTAATGTCTTATGTGACTACGCTTCATGTGTCCTAACTCAGAAACTGACATTGGAATATTACTGTTAGCTAAACTCCTTACTTTATTTGAATTTCACTAGTTT
Source organism: Macaca thibetana thibetana (assembly GCF_024542745.1). Lineage (NCBI taxonomy): Eukaryota > Metazoa > Chordata > Mammalia > Primates > Cercopithecidae > Macaca > Macaca thibetana. The sequence continues at coordinate 10,403,660 of NC_065589.1, read as the reverse complement.
TTCCATCAGTGTTTTCCTTCTGTTCCACGGTCTAGTTCTGGCCCAAGTTATAATGACTTTCTTTTGACAAACACTAAAATATGAAGTTAGGAACTATAATGCATTATCAGATGCTCAGTTTTGTGACTTAAAGTAAGATACTGCCTTGAACACTTAGAAGACACACTATCTGTACAAAAGGCATTACGCCCTGGACTAATGTCATTGCAACAAGCATGCTGGGTGGCTAAGCAGCCAGTTACCAAAATACAGTTGATAGAACAAACTGTCTGTTAATGCAGCCCAGAGGAGAATACAAGAATGCACACCCAGCAAACTTGATGTATTCTGTCTTAGCTCAGGCTCCTATAGTGACATGCCATAGTTTAAACAACAGAGATTTATTTTCTCCCAGTTTTGGAGGCCAGAGTCCCATATCAAGGTGCTAGCCAATTCAGTTCCTGGTGATGGTCTCTTCTTCATTTGTATATGGCTGTGGCCTCACATGGCCTTTTCTCTGTGCCTACTCATGCAGAAAGAGACTTGTGTCTCTTTCTCGTCTTACAAAGTCACCAGTCTATTAGACCAGGGCACCACCCCATGTCCTTATTTAACCTTACTTACCTCTGAAAGACCCTATCTCTATATACGGTCACACTGGGGGTTAGGGCTTTAACATATAACTGCGGGGTGGGTGGGGGGGTGGCAGGGAGGGTGCCAATTTAGTCCCTAGGATAGCCCAAAGGCTGAGTATGTGAAATCTTTATCATTCAACCATGATGGTATCATATTGAAGCTTTCTCCATTTTGTGCACTATTTTTAAACAGGTGAAGATGTACCATTTTATAAAACACTTGATATATACAAGAAAATGTTAAATATTTGGATTACATTGTAATGCATCACAAAATAAGTTAGCAAAGAAAATATAGTATTGTCTGAACTGATGGTGCAAAAGTAATGCAAGAAAAAAATTTCAAAAGTAGTTGTCTGTAAAAGCTTTTACCAAAGGCTGTTAGGAAAAGCTATTACCAAAGATATCAGGTAGTCATTAGGTTTCATATAGATGTTAAAAGAGATGGCATTTTTTAGAAATACCAAACAATTGCCAAAATTATTTGTTATTGGTTTGGGCCATGAGTTCTAGAATTTACTGTTCCATACCAAAGATATTTACTGTACTAAAGTAGAGTACAGTTGCAGATACTTCATGCAGAATAAGAAGCTGCTGGGGTTTGTTCTGTTTCTGCCCATAAAGAAACATAATTTGCTAAATGTACCTCAACTACAGCATGGCCGCCCTTTGTGTATCACTTCTCAGTTACCTAGCATGGGGTTTCAGTGTTATCCATGCTCAACACTGCAAGCCAAAGTGGGCCATAGTAAGTGTGTTGAGTAAATGGCTAGTACTGCTGATGTTTTTAGTTAGAGAGATAGGGTGGATGGTCCCAAGAAAAATATGGGAAAAGGAACAGATAGGCGTAGATAGGAGAGAGTTTTTGAAGTATCTTCAGGAGATACAGGTAGAGATATTCATTTCATCTTTGGAATACTAGAAAAAAACAAGTAATATTTTGGGACCACTTCTAGTCATCATTTGAAAGTAAGCTGAAAAACAATTTTTAATTAAAGGGTATATACTGTTGACTCCGTTTATTATGGAACAGAAAGAACAATAAGGAGAATAAATGATTTAGGCTTAAAAAATGGGAAAATAGATAACTACTTGATCACAATGTTTATCTGGGAAACCTGGATGTATGACCCTTTCAGTTTTATCACTCCAGTGATATTTTAGTGAAGTATTCTCTTAATGTTCCAAAATGTAATTTGGTAAATTGCGGTATATTCAGTTACTAAAACATTGATTCAGCAATAACAATAGCTTATTTTACTTTTAACGAAATCCTGTCCAGAGTTTACACTCAGTTCTTGGGCCCTTAAGTATATGTATAATTCAACTGGAGTACTTATATCCAAAAGCACAAGTACTTCTTGAGTCTAGAGCTTCAGGTTTAGTAGATAATACAATGTAGCTATTTTCCATTGCTTGCAATGTGCTTTTTGTCTTCTTTTACCAGTTCTCCTCACTTTCCCAGCTCACATTCCCATCTGACTCTAGAGGCACATGGAAAAGTATACAATAGTGTGGTCTTTCTGCAGAGTCTTTGGGAACAGAGCCACCTCCATCTTCAGCTTGCTCTGGAAAAGCTGAAGCTGTTCACCAAAACTCTGCCCGCTGGGCTTCTCCTAAGCAGGTTGGAGAAAGGTGCTCATGGGCCTGTGCTCTGTTTACAGGTGGTCCCCATGCTTCCCAGGCTGCTGTGTGAGGAGCTGTGCAGCCTCAACCCCATGTCTGACAAGCTGACCTTCTCTGTGATCTGGACACTGACTCCAGAGGGCAAGGTAACAACTTACACGTTTTCTTTCTCCACTTACCTCTGTTCCATTCCATGAGTCATGAAGTACTCACCATGTGCCTGGCACTGGCTTGGGTGCCATGGTAGCCAGGACAAGGGAGATATGGAGCAGCCGTCATAGAGAAATGTCAGAGTCCCTGCCTCAGAAGAGCCGTCGGCCCCACTTAGAAGGCAAGACTGACCCTAAGCACTTTGAACAGGTTTCATGTCTGTTATCAGGTGAAGGAAGAAATTGAGTAAGCAGAGTGATGCCCGGGAGGCTAATGCAGGAGACAGGGTGTAAGTGGGATTGAATGAGGATTGGCAAAGGCAGGAGGGGCAGCCCAGCCTGCAGTTAGGAGAGCAGAGCCTGTTTGGAGGTGGATGTTAGGTAAAGTGGGAAGTTTACATAGGTGGTGTGAAATCAAACTGGAGAATCACAAATGAATTGTAGGTGTTAGGGCTCCTCTGAAGTGTCATGAGAAAGCTGATTGTAGAAAGGTCAGTGGTGCATCGTCATGCAGGATGATTGGAGCTGTGAAGATGAATTAGCAAGGTAGTGCTATAATCAAGGCACAAGGTGGTGAAACCACAGACCAAGAACAGAGAGAAGGATGTCAGCAGGGATTCCTAAGCATAGGGAAAAAGATGTCTGTGCCTGTTATTGGGATGTGCCTATGCATATCATAGGGAACGACAGGAGAGAGATACATGAAAGAGAAACTAGTCCCCTCCTGCAACCGAAACAACTCCAAACATTCAGAAGTAGGGTCCTGATTAAGTAAGCTCTGGTGCCTTCTCAATGGAATATATGCAGTTATTAAAGTTGTTGACAGAGACCATGGAAGAACATGGGAAGTGTTTATACTGTAATATTAAATGGAAGTAAAAAAAGATACTTAATTATAAAGAGGTTCCAAATAAAGATAGAGGATCAAATACCCACATTTACTTTCATTCCCTCCCAAAACCTCACTAAAACAACAGTAAAGGGATTTTTTTTTAAGACATAAACCCACAAGGACAAAGAGAGTGGGAGAGGAGACAACAGCAACAAAATTTTGGAATCTGGGTAGCAGATGGATGAGTGTAACTGACTTAGCAGTCCTGAGAAAGCTGAATCCTGAGCCAGCAATAGAGAAAGCCAAGAAACAACCCAGTTTACGCAGAAGAACCCTAAACAATTCAGAAATTGACAGTACCAGATAATTCTAGAAGGTGGGGGAGGGGTGGGGGAGAATGAGGCTAACAACAGTATTGAAAGTTTATTTTTAAAAATTGCCCCTCCAGCCGGGCGCGGTGGCTCAAGCCTGTAATCCCAGCACTTTGGGAGGCCGAGGTGGGCGGATCACAAGGTCAGGAGATCGAGACCACAGTGAAACCCCGTCTCTACTAAAAATACAAAAAATTAGCCGGGCGCGGTGGCGGGCGCCTGTAGTCCCAGCTACTCAGGAGGCTGAGGCAGGAGAATGGCGGGAACCCGGGAGGCGGAGCTTGCAGTGAGCCGAGATCGCGCCACTGCACTCCAGCCTGGGCAACAGCATGAGACTCCGTCTCAAAAAAAAAAAAAAAAAAAAAAAAAAAAAAAAAAATTGCCCCTCCTGTAACTTAGCAGAAGATCAGAAATGTGTTCTCTGGACGGGGTAAAGTAAGAGGTGTCGGAACTAGAGAACATCAAACATGCTTGATGGTAGTGATACCTTGGGGGAGATTGAGTGACTGTTGGCATATTGAATGTTAAGAGTATCAGCTTTCTTTTTGCTGCCAGCCCCAGAATTCTGGTCGCCAGGCCTATATCCATGAGTCGGGACATGGGAAAATCTCTGAGGAATCTGAATAGCGAGGAATAAAAACATAAAGATACTAACCTTTAGAGTTTCCCAATCAACAGCCCAGCTGTCTCTCCCTACAGTAAAGTTTACAGACTATTAATAAGCTTCACCCACACAGTCAGAGCTTTTTAGGATTTCATTTCCATGTATGAAGAGACAACCCGAAAGAAGCTTCTAATATGAAATAGGGAAGCTATTACTAATGCATTGATTCAACAATAGCTTTATTTTACTTTGATGAAGCCCTGTCCAGAGTTTACACTTAGCCCTTGGGCTCTTAAGTATATGTATAATTCAACTGGAGTACAAACAAACAGGAAAAAAGTAAACAAACAGGAAATGAAGAAAACACACAGGAAAAAGCAACTAGAACGAAATACACTAGCAGGGAAAAGAAATTAGCACTTATGTCTTTAGGGAATTTTTTAAAAAAAGAAATAGCTGTATCACAAAATCTTGATACTTTAAAAAAGAAACATTTGGAGGGAAAAAAAGAGCTCTTGGGAATTAAACATAGGTTAGAAGAATTAGAGATTCAGGATATCTATTGAAAGGTAAAGTTGGGAGTTGTCCCAGAAAGATATAGAAAAGACAAAAAATTGGAGGACTAGTCCAAGATATACAATATCTGTTCAATGACCATTCCAGAAATAGAGAACAAAGTAAACAGAGGAAAAGAAATGATCAACAATATAATTTTAGGAAATGCCCCATTCCTGGAAGATATAATTTTCCATATTGAAAGGGCATACTGCCTAGCACAGGTATAGAGACACATCATCAAGACACATCATTATAAAATTTCAGAACACTGTGGACAAAGAAAAGACATACAATAAAATCAGAAATCAGAATAACTTCAGACTTTTCTACCACAACCCTAGAAATTAGATGACAGTGAAGCAAAGCTTTCTAATTTCTGAAGGACCGTGATCTCCATGCCAAAATTCTGTACCCAACAAAGCTATCAATAAAAAGGGTAGGAAAGGGCTTTTCCAGACATACAAGGCTTCAACAAAAATGTCCATCTCATACACCCTTTCTCAGGAAGCCACCAGAGGATGTGCTTCACCAAAATGAAGGAGAAGTAAATGAAGAAAGAGGAAGACATGGGACCCAGGAAACAAATAATCCAATACAGGAAAGAAGTGAAGGAATCACTTAGATCAGGGCTGACAGACTTTTCCTGTAAAGGGCCAGATAGTCAGTATCCCTGTCGAAGCTACTACACTATCCTTCAGGTCTGTCTTAAAGAAGATGCTAAGCGCCGGGCGCCGTAGCTTACACCTGTTATCCTAGCACTTTCACAGGCCGAGGCAGGTGGATCACTTGAGGTCAGGAGTTCAAGACCAGCCTGGCCAACATGGTGAAACCCCACCTCTACTAAAAATACAAAAATTAGCTGGACCTCGTGGCGGGCACCTATAATCTCAGCCACTTGGGAGGCTGAGGCAGAACAATCACTTGAACCCAGGAGGCGGAGGTTGCGGTCATCTGAGATCGTACCATTGCACTCCAGCCTGGGCAATAAGAGCGAAACTCCATCTGAAAAAGAAAAAAGAAGACGCTAAGTTGGATCCTCTCATGGGCTTCTACATTCTGTCTGTTGGAATCAGTTGTTTTGGTTGATATGTAGATATGTAGCTGGAAAAGAAAGGAGCATTTTAATAACTTTTTCAGATAATTGTGGCTATTCATTTTTGTACTACACCAGACTTTAATAGTTTCTCAGAAGTTGGTTGCACCAGGCACGGTGGCTAACACCTGTAGTCCCAACACTTTGGGAGGCTGAAGTGGGCAGATTGCTTGACCCCAGGAGTTCGAGATCAGCTTGGGCAACATATTGAAACCCTGTCTCTACTAAAAATACAAAAATTAACCAGGTGTGGTGGCATGCGCCTGTAGTCCCAGCTACTCAGGAGGTTCAGGTGGGAGGATCACCTAAGCCTGGGAAATCGAGCCTGCAGTGAGCCATGATCACGCCACTGCACTCCAGCCTGGGCAATTGGAGTAAGATTCTACCTCAAAAAAAAGGGGGGGGGGCGGGGCTGAGCACTGTGGCTCATGCCCGTAATCCCAGCATTTTGGGAGGCTGAGGCAAGAGAATCGCACAGCCTGGGCAACATAGTGAGACCTCGTGTGGACAAAAAAAAACCAAACAAACAAAAACAAAACAGACACCAGAGTGTGTGCTCACTCTCCCCAAAATACCCGAGTCTAAATAACTATAGTTTGTGTGTCAGTTGTTCCTTCAGGTGAAAATGGTGTTCCATAAAATGAGCAATCAGTTCACAACTCAGTTATGTAAATGCTTTTCCTCAAGACCACCAGCGTGCTTCTACATGCAGCAAAAGTGAAAAAGACTAGCAATCAAGGGTTGAGACATCATAAAATTAATAATCTTTACTCCTCTGTTGAGAGCATTCAGTTGTTCGATACAAGTATGAGGTATTGGAGTGCAGTAGCCACAGATGCGCTGGGTGCCATTGTCGGATTTGCACCAAGGCAGCCGCTTTACCCACGAGGGCTTTTGTGCCACCAGTGTAAATGTCAGCATGTGGAAAGGACAAACACTGCCTTAGTATTATTATGAAAATAGTTTTGACCTCCTGGACTCCTGGAAGGGTCTCAGGGATTCCTAGGGGTACATGGTCCATACCTTGAGAACCAAATGAATAGTTGGTGGAAGGTTTGGAGTAGATTAATATATATAGCACACAGAGAAATCAAGCTGATAAAAAGACAGTTATTAATTCCAGTGAGAATAAAAAGTCGTATAGAAAAGTAACACTTAGTATTTATGTAACCATAATAGTAGATTGATAAAATGAATTCTGATCATTGTCATGTATTAGGAGGATTAAGGACTTGAATAGTTATGTGGGCATGGTGGGGGAGGGAGTGTGTATGGAAGGAAAAATAAATTATCTTCTGTAGTGAAAAGTTTGCAAATAACACCAAAAAAAAAAAAAAAAAAAAAAAAATCAGGAAGTAGCAGACAGGTTATATAGAAAGTTAACACCCAAATACTCTTTTAGAAGAGGTTAAAGTAGTTACTCTTGGGAAGTAACAGAGAGGGACAGGGGGCTGCTTTTTTTCATAACAAGACTTTAAAACTATTTGAACTACGTATACTTTAATATTTTTATTGTGAAAAATTTCAAACATACATGAAAGTAAAGGGCACTATAAACCCATCCTCCCCACCTCCCAGATTCAACTACTATCAAGACTTTTTTTCATTGTCAAAGTATTTTGAAACAAACCACAGACATGTCATTTTGCTCAGACATATTTCAGTATGAAGCTGTAAAAATTTTGGACATTTTCTTATGTAGCACAATGCCATCAGCACACCTAACAGTGACTACTAATGCCTTGGTGTCATTCTAAACCCAGTCCATAATAGATTTCCTTGCTTTCTCCCATAGATTTGCCTGAATTGGGATCAAAACGAGTTCTACACATTATATTTGGTTTTTATGGCTCTTAAATATTGGTTCATTAAAAAAAAGGACCCTTTTAAAGATTTTTTTAAGATTTAAGAGGCAAACGCTATCCGAAAACAAGGAATTATGAGGACAGTATGCCAGCAATCATATTTTGGTGGGGGTGGGAGCATGCATAGGGGAAAAAAATGAATGGAAAAAGACAGTAGGAAATAAAATAGAATGCCAATAGTGGTTATGTTTGGATAGTAAAACTATGAGTAATTTTTTCTACTTTTTTGTATTTTCTAATGTTTTTTGAAAACATGTGTAGCTTTTATATTTTTATAAATGCTTATTTTTGTGAAAGTTTAACTAAACAGAAAATAAAAGCCCATAGAAGAAAGCTAACTTGAGTCAACAGAAAAGAACCTTGAGTCTGAATTATGCCTGCCAAGGTCAGACCCAAGAAATAAAAAGCTGCCCAATCTAATGAGCTTCTAAAATATGAGGGTCATAAAAGAAGCACTAGAAAGTGGCAAACTGTAACTCAGTTGGCCTCTGGGGTTTCTGTTGGAGTTAATGTCTGGTGCCCAGGCCGCTGGCATTAGGGACTAGAGAGCAGGTGTGAAGTAGGCACAGGATCCAGGAGGGGCTGTGGGCCTCAGTGCAAACCAAGCCAGATTGGAAGTAATGAGAGTTTGGACTAGACTCAGGGTTGTAGGGCAAAGCCCACTAACCACACTCCTTGCACTATGGTTATCCAAACACCCTACCCGGACCAAGCAACCACATGAGAGGTAGACCTGGTTGGTTAGTCCTGGGATGAGTATCTCTTACCCACAGTCAAGATGCATGAAATGAGAAGTCAGATTCCAGACTTACATCCAAGGGATGGTGCTTCTTCAAGACACTGGCAAGGAAAGCTTGAGGTTAGCAAGGGCCAGGGGAGCAAAGTTCGGAACCAGATGGGAGGTTCAGGGAGCCAGAGAAGGCCAACGGGCAAGGGGTAGCCCTGCATCAGGAACCCAGTGATGAAGAGGAGGGTCTCTGAAGCCTGTGTGGCCAAAGTCTGAGGCTGGTTTTGCAAGCAGTGGTGACTTGTCTTGGCTTGGACTCAGAAGGAGCCAGAGCAGGGCCAACAGCATCATGCCATAGCTGCTGCGTAGCCACCAGTCTCACCTGGAGTTGAAGTGGAGAAAGCTGTGTATTTTTCCTTAGTCTATTGGAATGGCTTACTTTCTGGAGCAGGCGTGGTCAGCTATAGAAAGACTGTTCCAAAGTTTTCTTAACGCCCACTAAATTTTTTTTAAAACACTCACAAGAAAATCTTGGACATGTATGCATTCATTAAGCTAGTGCTCAGGCTTTTAGGTCAATAAACGCTGAATAATTTATTTTTAGCATATTTCTCACATGTTGGTTGTGAGCGCCTTATTCTCTGACTTAGTAACTAAGTCCTTAGACCTTAGAACCTTAGAATCTTAGGGCCAAAGATCAGAAAAATAAAAGAAGGGTTTCACAATTGATTAGCTCTCCTCAGTTTGTATCTCCTGTGACATCCCTGCTGTGTGCTGTATAGGATTAGTCAGGACCCAGAGTGTACTATGGAAGTCACCTGTTTCAGCCATTTACTTAGGTCAAAAACCACGGGGTGATTCTTGACTTTGGTCTTTCTCTCGTGCTGCATCTGCCAGTGCAGCACACAGTCTGCCAGTGTGTCATCGCTGCTTTGCTTTCTGAATGCCTCCAGAATCAGCCCCCTTCCTTAACTACTGGCACTAATACCTGGGTCCAAGCTATGCTCTCTCACCTTGACAAATACAGTGGCCTCTTGACTGTCCTTGCAGCCTCTGCCCTTGCCCCACGTCATCTCCTCTGCATACAGCTGTCAGAGTGATCCTTCTGAATCTTAAGCCTTGTCTCTCCATTAAAACTTTCCAATCTGTCATTCAGAATAAAAGATAAAACGTCCTGACAATGGTAACTTTTTCCTCATTCTTTTCTGCCTGTCTTCTGTGCTAGAAATGCATGGACTCCAGAGTCTTCTTGCAACCAGACTCTCCTCTCATGTCCTGGAGCGTTGCTGCTCACAGGAGAGAAGCTGCCTTTGATGTATAACCGAGCTCTCTGCTGTGCTGCAGGCCCTCTCCCCAGCTCCAGGGACTTGACATCAGTCAAGGTTGAATTTCCCCACCTGCCATCTTCTCATATCCTTCAAGCCTCTGCCTCTTCCTTGTAGCTGAGCAGATCTTTTCCTCCCTGCTTAACTCATTCCATTCTGAGAATTGGACATTGTAGAACTAAGGTGTGTACCAGTTCGGGCTTTCTCAGCTGAACCTTTAGTGCTACTTGGGAATCCTTTTGTCACTAGGTTCCAAGCCTTTTTTCTTGGGTTCCTCAACCTCAGCCTTGCTATCTACTCCTCTTTCCTTTAAGACCCATCATTTTCCCAAGTACTTTTCATTTCTTCTTCTTGGAAACCAGAGAGGCTAGCCAACTTCAACTGCTGAAGTCCCCCTTGCCACATCAAAATTCCTCTCTGCCTTGCCACTACATGGGAGGCTGAGGCAGGAGGATCACTTGATCAGATGGAGAACAGATCGAGACCCTGTTTCTAAAACATAAATGAATGAATACATAAATAAACAAATATTTGGCTGGGCGTGGTAGCTCATACCTGTAATCCCAGTACTTTGGGAGGCTGAAGTGGGCAGATTACCTGAGGTGAGGAGTTCAAGACCAGCTTGGCCAACATGGTGAAACCCCATCTTTACTAAAAATACAAAAATTAGCCAGGCATGGTGGTGGGCGCCTGTAGTCCCAGCTACTTGGGAGACTGAGGCAGGAGAATTGCTTGAACCTAGGAGGCGGAAGTTGCAGTGAGCCACCTGTGAAGAGAAAGCGAGCATTCCTCTGGGTGTAAGTGGATTGTGTGCAATGGTGCTTCAGTCTAGATATTCACGCCTTAATCTTACTGTGTTCATCTCTTCCTATTTCAGGGGAAGCCTGAGCTTTGCTCGGTGATAGTGGCACTAGTGCGAGGGCTGGGGCTTGTGGAGGAGCCTCTTGTTTGCTGTAGCTACCCCACTGTCTCTGTCGTCTACAGTTGCTAGGACTTTCCCTAGCAAGTTGGCGTCCTTTCCACCACAGGCATGACCTGCCTCTCTCTGCTCTCTTCCAGCCCGTCCTCTCTCAGCCCAGTCCTTTTCAGACACTTGCTGCTTGGCACCTTTGACTTCTTTCACTGCAGGGCTGCCCCTACTAAGGATGATTGCCCTGTGTTCGTAGCTCTAAGAAGCAGCCAAAATCCACTCTGCCTCCCACCCACCATCACTCCAAACAGCCTGGTTTTGTTCCAGTCAGGAAAAGGTTTCTTTCTTCCTCGTATGTTTTTTGAACAAAATATTTTGCATACAGAAGCCCGGAGCTGCTGCAGAAGTGATTTTGTACCTAATTATTTAAGATTATAAATTAACCCCACTTGCAGTTTTTTCAACCAGAGATATATCTTAATGAGGTGCTGACATTTTTCAGAGGATAAATTTAAAAATACCTTTGAATGGAACTGAATAATTTTCAAAGGAGGTGGTCATACTTTTGTATCAATATAGGAAGTTGATATGTGTTTGAGACATACTTGGTTTATTTTACTTCATCATCTGCCTCTGTCTAATTTATGACCTTCACCTGAAATGTAATAAAAGTAACACTAGATTTTGGGTCTGTCTTTAACTGGATCTGGTCTTGGCTGCCACTTAGGAGTTTGTATGACTTTTGACAAGTTCCTGGCCTGTTTTCTCAACTGTAAAATGGGCTGAACAATGCACTCCTCCCAGATGTGCTGGGAGATTTTAGAAGTAGTAGGTATAAGAATACTCCTAGTGTTAGACTACTTCCAGTCTTACTTAGTACAGTAGGTAGGCCTTGAATTACGATGCTTCGGTAGATAATCATTTACTCCTTTTTCAGTAGGTTTTTCCCAGTAATACGCCTTCAGTCGGTGTCGGCACTGTATTTAACTTGACATTCTGAACAGTGATATTGCAGAGTATGTGCAGTAAACTCACCTGCCTACAGAAGATGACCCAAATCCTGTGATTAAGAAAGAAAAGAGGGGCCAGGTATGGTGGCTCACGCCTGTAATCCCAGCACTTTGGGAGGCGAAAGCGGGCAGATCACAAGGTCTGGGGTTCAAGACCATCCTGGCCAACATGGTGAAACCCCATCTCTACTAAAAATACAAAAAATGAGCCGGGCATGGTGGCACATGCCTGTAGTCCCAGCTACTTGGGAGGCTAAGGCAGGAGAATCACTTGAACCCGGGAGGCGGAGGTTGCAGTGAGCCCAGATCGTGCTACTGCACTCTGGCCTGGCAACAGAGCTAGACTCTGTCTCAAACAAAAAAAAAAAAAAAAAGAAAGGAAAGAGGAAAGACATGATCTTTGGTATGAAGGGTTTTGTTTCTGAAGCTCCCCCTGCTATTTCTACTTTTTCCATGAAAAACTCTGTCCTTTTGTCTTCTGCCACTGGCTGTGGTTATGCACTGGGCATTGATGTGAATCCAGTTTCCAAATTGGAAAGTAATGAGGTGTTCCATCCAGAGAGGCCTGCCTTCCATACTGTGAGCTTGGCTGTTCTGAGGACCCCCTCTATTTGGATCTTTGCTTTCTTGCTGCCTTTCTCTGTGTCAGGCGACAACAGGCTCCTTTCTTTTCTGCTTGGCTTCTGCAGAGGATGGTTTCAGGCCTTCTTTCCCTGGCCTAATCATTTTTCAGTACATGTCAGCTATGACTCCCAGAAGCGCTGGATTGTGTTAAGGCAGAGTAGATTCGGCTGCCAGAGGTCCCTGTCCCTGAGCAGGAAGTTCCTGATGGCTCTTCAAGCTTCTACCTCAGCCCTTCGTGTATTTAAAGAGAAGGTTGGGATGGATTTTCAGGGTTGCAGGCATTAAGGAAGAGGACTGAAGTGAAGCAAAAGAGCTATGGGAAAGTGATCATCAGCACTGCAGTCTCCAATTTGGTAGTGTTCCTATGTGCTGTTAGGAAGGGATATCTGTCTTGACTGATAAGGAAACAAAGTAGAGGTGCCCATTAAGGAAAAAAAAGGGAGCTCAAATGAACTGATAGCCAGTGCCACCGTGGGCAGTGAGCAGGCTTTGGTAAAGAGTGACAAGCTGCTGCTTTGGGCAAGTCTCAGGTAATCAATTTTAGGAATACCTCAAGATTCCAAGGGGCTCCTCATCAGGGCCAGCAATCAGAGGGGTGAGAGGGAGCTACAGAGATGTGCTTAGAGCCAGGAGACAGGGGCATGCAGGGCACAGGGGTGTCTGGGAACCTCATGGAACTTGCTGCTAAGTTTTATGCATAAATATTTCAGGGAAGAGGGCCTGGAGCATTCACTAAGTTTTTTTCTGTTTGTTTTGTTTTTTTGAGACAGAGTCTCACTCTGTTGCTCAAGCTGGAGTGCAGTGGCACAATCTCCGCTCACTGCAACCAACACCTCCCAGACTCAAGCAATTATCGTGCCTCACCTTTCTGAGTAGTTGGGATTACAGGCGTGCACCACACCATGCCTGGCTAATTTTTTTTTTTTTCTTTGTGGAGATGGGGTTTCATTGTGTTGGCCAGGCTGGTCTCAAACTCCTGACATCAAGCAGTCCACCTGCCTTGACTTAAAGTGCTGGGATTACAGGCATGAGCCACCATGCTTGACCAAAATTCACTAGATTTTGAAAGCAGTTCTTGACCCATGGTTTATGTGAAAACAGATGCCCAATCAGGGTGCAGTGGTTGCCCTATGCTGGAGCATTCACTTGGGAAAAAGACCACAGACCCTGGGAGGCTGCAGACCCTGTGACCTGAATCCTGGATGCTGGAGGGAACCTCCAGACCACTTGTGAAATGTGAAAGAGAACGGTGGAATAGAATTGAAGCTGACATTTCCTGAACATGCTGAAGGCAGACTGTACAGCACGATGTAGACGCACAGAAGGAGTGACTGGGTTTGGAACGAAATGTAGAAAAGGAAGCAAGCTAAATCACCAGGGGAAACCCTTGAGACCACAAGAATGAAGAGGTCATGGCCCTGTCATTCCAGAGGAGGCTGGAGCAGCTCTTCAGGAAATGTGGATGTGCGAGGAGGACAAGCCTGGCTGAGCCTAAAAGGGGCTCTTCAGACTCTTCTGGAGACCTGCACGTAGCCCTCCCCACTGGGACTGTCAGGTGGTACCTGGAATTGACTCTACAGTTGCTTTTGCCCACAGCACACACATGCTTCCTGAGAGTCAAATTCAGACCTGCTTGCCACAGTGGAAGACTTGTGAGATTATTTGAATCCCTTATGTCTTTGGATAGTGGTAGTTCTTGGAATAATATGGAAAGAATAATTTCAGGATTGTTTTTAAAGAAAAGTTAAAGTCAGTGATTACAGATTCAAGACTCTTATAAGGCTTTGCTCTGGACAAAAATGTGAGTAGTTGCCACCATTCTCTTCCTCTACCCCATGGCTGCCATTTTTCGAGAGTATTGATGCTTCCTTTAAGGGAGGGTGAGGGTACCAAAGTGGTCTCTCCAGCCTTCCAGGGCAGAAGCTGTATTCTCTGGAGGCTTTGTAGTGTGAACAACTCCTGGGCAGGGCTCAGGCCTTCCCCATGGGGGATGCCTACAGACTCTTCAGTTGGCTTTTTGGAAAGTATTGTCTCAGAGGTTGTGAACAGAAGGGTTGGCTGCTAAAGAGCAAGGCAAGGGGGATGTCTGCAAGCTCAGGTTAAAAGGTAAAAGGTTCTACTCTTGACTGGCACTCCCTCCCTTTTCTTGCACAGGAAATACACTTCCACGCATTTATCTCAGAGCTTTTCCATTCTCCTCAGGCCCTCGAACTCCACCTAGCCTCCTTTGTTCTTTGCCTCATGCTCGACTACATAGATTGGGGTTCTGTGATAGTCATGCTCTCCACTTCCCTCTTCTTCCCCTTAAGGTCTCCTCCCCTTTCCTTCCTTCCCTCCTCCCCACCAGGCCACGCTTCCTCTGTCCAGGATGGATGGCCTCCACTTGGCCCAAAATCCCTTTTGTTCTCTTGTGTCTTCAATCTTCCTTCAATGCTGGTTTCTCTTCTTGACCCTACAACCGCCACACAGCCCTCTGTTCTACTCATTCCAAAGCGCTCCTTCCCTCCCATCCTTTTGGAAGTGTTCATCCACACTGGTTGCATTGCCTCCACTTCCAATGCCTCCACCTATCCTTAACCCGGTGCTTCCCAGGCTTTTTCACATGTCACACACAGAAGATGTAGCTGTTTGAGTGGCATAGGGGATGTGTGCAGGAGGCTGATGGGAGGCCGAAGCTCTGGCTGCCCTGGGAGTGAGAAGAGCTAAAGCCCTCCTCACAGCATCTCCAGAATCCATTTGCAGTACATGCCTTAAACCTTTGCAGTGTGACTCTGCCTCTGTCCTATATTTTCCTAAAACAGCCTTCCTAAATACCACCAACCAGCAAATGCTCAATGCCAGGAGCTTGTCTTTGTTTTCTCCTCCTTGATATCCAAGTGGCATTGGACATACACTTGTGGTTTAGAGAGAGTCTAGGGCTGGACTGCTTGGGTTCAGTTCCCAGTTTTGCCAGTCTCTAGCAGTGTAACCTTGGGCAAATTCCTTAATTTCTCTATGCCTTAGCTTCCTCAGCTGAAGAAGAGGATAGTATAATTCCTACCTCATCACGTTGTTATGAGAATTAAATAGTTGCCATATGGAGAGTGTGAACAATGCCTGTCTAATAGCAATGGCTCTCTGAGTGTCCCGTGTTGCCTTTGAGTCCCCTTTCTTAAAGCTCTTTTCTCCTGCTTTTCCTAACGGGGGACATTCCTGGGTTTTGTCCTGTCTCTCTCAGCTCTCTTGTTTTTCTACTGTTTTCATTCCCTGGCTTCTCGTCTCTCCTTAACATGAAGGAGGTGTTAGGCCAAGCAGCCCCGCCTCTCCCGACCGCCCTTTCTTCCATAGATCCTTCCACCTCCAGACGGGCCAGGCCCACATCCGAATGCCTGCCAGATCCCCTCGCCTACATCTCTCCCTGAACCTCAGACCCAGGAGTCCCCAAAATGTTTTAATGCCCTTTTTAAAAAAGTAATACATATTTGTTATACAAAATACAGAGAAGTAAAAATAATAATAAAGTGCACCTCAGTAGTAATCCCACCGTTCAGCTGGCACCACCACTAAACTTGGATATATCTCCTTCAAGCCCA
This sequence comes from Macaca thibetana thibetana, assembly GCF_024542745.1. Lineage (NCBI taxonomy): Eukaryota > Metazoa > Chordata > Mammalia > Primates > Cercopithecidae > Macaca > Macaca thibetana. Next base: position 10,387,780 of record NC_065589.1, on the reverse strand, counting down.
GGGGTTCTCAGCCTGGGCCAGCTTTCCCCCAGAAGATATTTGGCCATGTCTGGAGACATTTTTGATTATCAACTTGGTGTAGGGAGAGGTGCTCCTGACATCCAATGGATAGAGGCCAGGGATACTGCTGAACATTTTATAATACACAGTTCAGCCCCCTGCCCTACAAGGAATTAGTCAGCCCAACAGTGCCGAGATTGAGAAGCCTGTTCTAGACTTCTGTCTCAACATATGTGCCCCAAATGGAACAGTCAGAATGGGTTTTCTCTTTCTAGCCCCATCCTGCTTCTCCACCTGTGTTCCCTCTTTCTGTCAGTGGCCCTGCCTTCCCCTTCTCCCTCACCCCACATCCGAGCTGTTCCCAAGTCCGCAGAGTCCCTGTCTGCCACATTATTGGCAGCTCTCTCCTCTACTCCCCTCAGTGTCGACATCCTCTTTCTGTCAGTGGCCCCGCCTTCCCCTTCTCCCTCACCCCACATCTGAGCTGTTCCCAAGCCTGCAGAGTCCCTGTCTGCCACATTGTTGGCAGCTCTCTCCTCTATTCCCCTCAGTGTCAACATTGATGCCCACTCACCGAAACTAATGAAAAAGCCTCCAGCATGCCTTATCTGTGCCACTGGTGTCCTTGGGGACCGTTCATAGGCATCCATTGCCCATTGGATTAATTCCACGCCGGGTGGAGACTAAGCTCCCTGAGGGCAGCAGTTTCCATGCTGATTCATCTGGGTACCTAGCCCGAACCTGCCACCATTCCAAGCACACAGTCAGTGCTCAGTAAATCTTTGTTGAATGTGTATGGATGAATGGTTGAAGGAAGAAAAACCTGAAAAAATTGGTCCTCACAATTCCCTCACAATATGTCCATCTTTGCAGATCCTTGATGAATGGTTTGGCCGGACCATCATCTGCTCCTGTACCAAACTTAGCTACGAGCATGCACAGAGCATGATTGAAAGCCCAACTGAGAAAATCCCTGCGAAAGAGCTGCCCCCCATTTCCCCAGAGCATAGCAGCGAGGAGGTACACCAGGCCGTCTTGAATCTCCACCAAATTGCCAAGCAATTACGCCAGCAGCGCTTTGCGGATGGCGCACTTCGTTTGGATCAGGTCAGTACATGTTTTTTTAGTGCAGCCAACAGATTTGACTCGTGCCTGAACCCAGCATGGATGAGGGCAGCTTGGCAGGCTTAGACTCTTCCTTCCTTCTCCTTGCCCAGTCACCACACTAAAATCTTGTTCTCTGAGGCCGGCAGGAACTAACTTCCATTCACTCTCCAAATACAGGATATTATGCAGAATATTCTGTATTTTGTATGATTCCACAGGTACACGAGGCCTAATGACATGAGCCAAGGCAAAGAGTGGGTCTGTGTGGGTGGCTCTGACCAAAACCCCCAGCTGGTCTTCCCTGGTAAGGCTGTGTCCAGTCTGTGATCCTCACCTCAGGTCTCTACTCAAATCTGTTCTTTAATGGAGGCAAGAATAGGAGGCATGGAAATTTAGGAGGCAGCTGACCAGTATCTGATACGAAGGCTTGGAAAAAAAGTATTTCTTCTTATACCTCATCTCCCAAAAGAGTTATTTGTTAACAAATTCCAGATTAATATCTGAAGAAGCAGAGAACTGAGGAGACTGTAGAACAGCGGTCCCGTTGTTTTGGGCACCAGGAACCGGTTTCGTGGAAGACAGTTTTTCCATAGACCGGGGTGGGGGATGGTTTCAGGATGAAACGTCCACTTCAGATCATCAGGCATTAGATTCTCATAAGGAGTGTGCAGCCTAGATCCCTTGCATGCACAGTTCACAGTCGAGTTTGAGCTCCTATGAGAATCTAATGCCGCCACTGATCTGACAGGAGGCGGAGCTCAGGTGGTCATACTCACCCACCGCTCACCTCTTGCTGTGCGGCCCAGTTCCTAACAGGTCGTGGACCAGTATGGCCTGTGGCCTGGCAGTTGGGGACCCCTGCTGTAGAACATTGGCTACTGAAGAACACATTGGCCTGGATTGTTATTGATAACTCTGAAATCTCACAGCCATGCTGGCAGCCCTCTGGGACTTAGGCAGCTGTCACTTAAACCTGCTTGAATTTCCATGTCTGAGAGTCAGTAACTATTAGGACCCAGGATTTCTTTCTTCATTGTTTGTCAGTATATTACAGAGCAGAGACTGTGTTTTGTATTATGGACTTTTTTTCTCCTTCATTTATATTTCTTACCCAAACTCTCCTTCCTTGCTTGTTGTGTGTGCTCTGGGAAGTTTCCATGTGTCTGAAATGAGGTGGGTAGGAATGTGGAATTGTTCACCAGACTGCCTAATGCAGACTTCTTTCCCTAAGCCTGTCAGCTGGGAGAAATCTGAAAGGCCTTGTAAAGCCCTCTGATTGAAGTTCTGATTTTATCCTACCTTTTGCAATAGCCTTGCACAAATGCTTCTTAGCAGGCATTGCAAAGAGGTTCTCCCCTGGGCCTAGGAAGAAGTGGCTGCCCTCGGGACCAGTGGATGACCTGTCCTGCCTGTGCGTGGCAGAGTCAGGGTAGCCTCTGGAGTTCTCCTGCTCCTCCTTCCCCAACCTGGGCTCAGGCAGCCTGAGCAGCCCTGTCTATGTGAGAATACTGACAGGGAGACAGGAGGCAGAGCGGACGCTGAAGAAGACAGCAGACATGTTGGAAGAGAAACTAAAGGCATAGGGGATTACAGAAAACCTACTTTCCTTCCTTTAAGAAATCGTTCATGGGAGTGTAAACACATTCCAGTTCTCATTTACAGGTGGCTGGCTGATTGTCAAGTCCAAGGACACTTTACAGTTCTTGCTTCTTAGACTTCTGACCTACACCAGGCCCTTTGAAACCCACCTCCTGGTTCTCTGTTTCTCTTTGTACATCTCCAGTAATGTCCTGCTGGCCCCCTTTGCAAGATGCCTCTTGTGCTTACCACTTTAGGGTTGGCATTCATTCCCTGGGATCTACCCCCGCTTTATTCTTTCTCCATCCATACTCCCACCCTGAGTGACCTCTTGTGAATCTAACTACTAACTGGATGCTAACGAGCCAAAATCTGTCTCTCTATCCATGACCTCCCTCCCCCAGCTCTAGTCCGTCCCCACAATATCTCAGCCAGTCTCCTTCCCTCTGTAAAACACAGTGATCAGTGATGCAGCAGGTGGCACCGGCTGTCTAGTACTGCCTTCTCCCTTGGCCTCTACCAGGGGAGTGGTATGTGTATTCTCAAACCTGGCTAGGCCAGTTGTAGTGTTGTAATTATGCAGTTTAACTAAATATCAGGGAAACTGATCAAATACTAACATAAAAAAGAAGCTGTTGTTTTTATAAAAAACTAAGTTAAATGTTTTGGAAAGACCTGGATAAGGATAAGTCTTTAAAAATTCAGTTGTAAAACAGGGGATAATTATAAAATCCAGTAAGCATTCTGTATTCAGATTGCTTCATAAATGTCTAAATTCTCATTATTTTTAAAGAAACCAAATGATAGGCCGGGCGCGGTGGCTCAAGCCTGTAATCCCAGCACTTTGGGAGGCCAAGACAGGCGGATCACGAGGTCAGGAGATCAAGACCATCCTGGCTAACACGGTGAAACCCCGTCTCTACTAAAATATACAAAAAACTAGCCGGGCGAGGTGGCGGGCGCCTGTGGTCCCAGCTACTCGGGAAGCTGAGGCAGGAGAATGGCGTAAACCCGGGAGGCGGAGCTTGCAGTGAGCTGAGATCCGGCCACTGCACTCCAGCCTGGGTGAGAGAGCGAGACTCCGTCTCAAAAAAAAAAAAAGAAACCAAATGATAAAGTATGAACAGTGAATTGCAAGTGTAGTTTATTCAGAAAAGACTAGTAGAAATCTGGTTAGCATTCCCTTTTTGAAAGCCTTACATTTTAAAAAAATTAATGAATGCATATACATCTATATAAATTAAAACATCTGGTGATGGGTTTGTCGCCTCTGTTTGATTCCCTTCTTTTTCTAACTTCTAGAATAACCAGCCAATGGCTACTGAAGCACATCACAGGAAAGTTTCTGTCGTAACGTTTTAGAGACCTCACCCCACCAGTTTGTTGCAAAGTTCAGTTGAATTAAATGTATGAAATACTCTAAAAACTGTAGAAGACCGTCAGGTGATCCCAGCTCATATGAAGATGGGGTATAATTGTCAAAATAGAAGAATGATCTCAGATTATTGTTAAAGATCTGTTGGCATGTCTCAGAATCAGAGTTTTATTGCTGAAAATGGCTTTGGATATCTGTCTCATTGGCCCTCTCAATTTATCAGTTAGAGAGCTGAAGCTCCTAAAGGTTAAGTGAGTTGCTTATATGCAAGAAATCCAAATCACCCTGTGTTCCCTTTGCCTTCATTTACACCACGCTGACTTGAGAGAGAAAAACATTTTCCTTTTAAGTGGAAAGAAAATCCTCCAAAGTCCTAATTAGGTTCCAGTTAATTAAGGTTTGAAAATAAGGGCTTTGCACCCTTGGAGTTGATTCCTTGGTTCCCCCGAAAACAAGGTGATGGACCCCAGCTTTGGAAGGAGGAGCACATCAATCTCCCACAGCAAAGGACTCTGGTGAGGTCATTTATAAATCAGCTAAATGGCCCTATTCAGAAGTCACTGCATTTGTTCTCCTGCCCCTACTGCCTGCCTTGCCCTCACAAAAATCCATTTTTCCTTGGTGCTTTTTTGAGTAGCCTACTGTTCAGAATTGTTCTCTGATGCTTTGTTTGCCTCAGACCACTATGTCCGTGCTTTTGGTGGCAGTCCTTTAAAAAAAAAAAAATCCATTTAAACTAGCCTCAAGTAGAGATGAGTCTGTGCGAGGGGGTACGATTTATTTACACATCATGCCCTTAGGTTCAGAATAAATGTGTAAACCACAAGTTTCACCTTTCCAAGAAGTCAGTTTACCATGATGACCTTCAGAATGAATGGGAGCTGAGTATACGGCACTAGTATGGTGATTGTTTGTTGAGTTAGGGACCTACTAGTTCCAAAGTCATAGCCTCAGAACTGTCAAGCATCTTGACCACTGTGTATTTGCAGTTGGCAGCTTAGACCGGAGCTGCTTAGCCCATGTCTGAGATAGTAAGCCTCAGCCCTCAGGGCCACCTAGTCTGGCTCCAGTTCCGTGAGGGCCACCTACTAGCAGTCTTGTCTACCCTAGTGTGCTGTCATATATTAGCGTATGTATATACTAGTTCATATCCTAGAGCTGTGATGGGAAACAGATAGGGAAGCACTGCCTTCTGGGTAGGATTACCTGCTCCAAATGTCTCCCTTACCTACAGTTCAACCTAGTTCTAAAGAGGTTCTAGGTACATGAAATGACTCATTTGTTTCACTGCTTGGAAAGCAAATGCAGATGCCACATGCATTCTTGTGCTTTTTGGTTGGATGGGTTGAGTAATACCCCTTCCAGGTGTTTTTTTCTGTCTCTGTGTTTTCTGCTGCTAAATTAATTCTTGGACTTAACATAGATGTTTGTTTTATTTTGTTTATTTATAACATATGTCTCTCGTTTCTGAAAAGGGAGCTCCCATAACAGGGGCCCAGACTTTTTTATGTTGGCAGTAAAAGGAATCATAATGGTTTATAATCATATCCAAATCTTGAGCTTTGGGAGAGGGGGAACTGTTGGAAGTTTGCTGTCTGCCTGGGTCTTGCTCAGTGATTCAGGCCAAACTAACAGACTTTGCAGGTGGGGGTCACAGAGTCCCCTGGCACTTCTGTTTATTGGGACACAAAGCCTGTTCTCAGGCACCTTCCCACTTAGGCCTGACTATAATGTGAAGACAAGGCCTCAGGCTTCTCAGCCATGGCATTCAGAAAAGATACCAAGGGAGGGTGGCAGGGGCCAGAAGAATCCCATTATGAAAGTGTCTTGGGAATATTGATTGATTTTAGGAAGCTACACCTACTGCCTGCTGGGGCTCTCTCTCTAGCCTCTTCCTCATCAGTCAGGTGGCAGGACCCAGAAGCCACTCTGTTTGAGGGCTTCCATGTAAAATAAGCATGAGGTTTGCAGGAAGCTGTGCTCCATCATGGATCCTCTGACAGGTGATTAGGGGATGTGAGCAGTTCCTTCTGGGTCACTAACTTTGGGAATTCAGAGGAAGTTGAAGTAGTGGTGGAGAAAACCTGATGTTACCATCTTCCTAGGCAAATTAAACTCCAGGAGCTTCACAACTGCATCTTATATGAATCCTACTTGGCACAATTTTGAAACCCAAACTGCAGGACGTTTCTTTGAGTGGACTTCATTATAAAGATAGCTTTGTTAATGGAAATTATTTTTAAATACCCTGGGACCCAAGCTTCAGTAGAATGCTGTTATGTATGACCTTGACCTGGCCCAGCCTTTAAGGCAGGGATTGGCAGATATTTTCTGTAAAGGACCAGATAGTAAATAGTTTAGGCTTTGTGGGCCATGCAGTCTCTGTCTCTGCTACTCAACTCTGCTGTTGTAATGTGAAAACACCAGTGTTGCTTTAAATGGATAAATGTGGCTGTGTTGTAACAAAACTTTAAGAACACCGAGATTTGAATTTTGGATAGTTTTCACACATCACAAAATATTGTTCTTCCTTTGATTATTTTTCAGCCGTTTAAAAATGCATAAACCAGGCCGGGTGCGGTGACTCATGCCTGTAATTCCAGCACTTTGGGAGGCCGAGGTGGGTGGATCACGAGGTCAGGAGATGGAAACCATCCTGGCTAACACAGTGAAACCCCGTCTCTACTAAAAATACAAAAAATTAGCCAGGCGTGATGGTGGGTGCCTGTAGTCCCTGTTACTCGGGAGACTGAGGCAGGAGAATGGCGTGAACCGGGAGGCGGAGCTTGCAGTGAGCCGAGATCGCGCCACTGCACTCCACCCTGGGCGACAGAGCGAGACTCCGTCTCAAAAAAAAAAGCATAAACCAGTCTTAGCGCATGGGTCACACAAAAGCAGGTTTGGCCTGTGGTCCATACTTTGCTGACCTCTTCTTAAACAGCCAGCTAGCAATTCAGCCCTGCTATCCAATGAGCTTTTAGCAGCTCATAATCACTTCACAGTGATGGGTAATGGAGAGCAGTTGTGCTAAGTTAACTCTCAGGATGGCTTCATGCAATTAGGTAAATTATTCCTTTGATTAGTACCATGCCTATCCAGTCCAATTGGAGGCGGGGAGTAGAGGAATGAATCAGTTTAGCATCAGTTCCCTTATTCCATTTACAGGCAGGTCGCTTTAATTAGCCTGAAGCAAAAGGAGCAGGGGTTCTCATTTCCCACTTCTGCAAGCTCAGCAGCTCTTCACAGTCAGGTCTCCATCCCACCCAAGCACACTTTCAGGGATGCTGGCTCTGCCTCTTGTAGGTGTGCTGAAGGTGGGGACTGCTCATGGCAAAATGGAGCTCTAAGGAAACTGTATAGCATTTCTCCCCCACACTGCCCCCATTGCCAAATGTAGCAGTATGTTTTGTTGAATCTGTTTCTGTTCCTTCTCTCCAATACAGTCTCTTTCAAGAAATGAGCATTCCAGCTCTGCTGTTTAATTTGTACAGTATATTTGATCCAAGGTAAGAAGGATGGGTACATTTATCCTGTCTGGCTCTTCCTTGGTCTTATTATTTATGTTGTCACCTAAACACACAAGGAAGCTATTGATCATAGGGTTGAGTATATTTGTAGAATCATTCTGTTTTCTTAGTCGTAGAGCTTTTCTATAAATAATATAGGAAAATAATGAGAGAGCCAGCAGGCCACACAGAAAATGTAAAGTGATGTTACAGAACTCTGCCGAGAGTACAGTGAGCTCTCTTGGAGAGGACCAGCTCAGTCTCAGGGGTTCAGGGAAGATTTTCCAGCAGAGGTAATGGGGCACTAGGCCTTCTAAAAGACTTGAGGGTCTAGCCAGGCTGCAAAGGCAAGCAAACTGCTGGTGCAAGCATTGGAGGGATGAGAAATAGCAGATTGTTCCAGGGTGTGTGGTGTAGAGTGCAGAGAGAGAGAGGAGCTAGAGGAGACACAGGCTAGGCCTTGGAGCCTGTAGGAATGAGCCAGGGCAGCTATGGAATGATTTTAAATATGTAAGTGACATGACCAGAACTGGGTTTTAGAAAGAGCATCCTGAAAATGAATAGAATAGAGGAAGTTTATAATCCAAGAGAGAAATGATGAGGGCCTGACTTGAGGTAGGGACTGTGGGGTGAGAGAAAATGATAGACCCAAGAGAGGAAGGAAAATCGATAAGCCTGTGGCAAACTGACTCTCTTGATTAGATGGGGAAGGGAGAGGCAGGATCAAAGGCCTAGGGATCAGGGAATCAGGTTTCCAGTTTAGGCACGTGGTAGTACTGTGTACCACCAGGGAACAGCAGCAGGGTGGAGGTCGAGAAGAGAGAGAATCATTTCTATAACTAGGCCTCTCTGATCCCCAATTCTTTCTTTGGGAAGGAAGCTTTATCATAAAAGTAATATGTTCTCGTGTTAGAAATTTTAGAAAATACAAGAATATAAAGAAGAAATCATAATCACCTATAGTTCCATCACCCAGAAATAACCATGGTTAATATTTTGATATAATTCCTTGTGCATTTGCTCCTTACTGCTTCATAGCAGGAGGGAAGGGTGGCTAGCATAACATATGTATAGTTTTTATTTATATTCTGCTCTTTAATATTATGTAATGAGTTTTTCCTATGTCATTAAAAAATCTTCTAAAACATTATAATGCCTACATAATATTCTGTCATATGAATATACTCTTAAAACATTCAGCTACTCCCCAATTTTGAATATTTTGATTAGATTCTGATTTTTTTGGTACTACAAGTAATAGTACCATGGCCATCTGTGTTCATAAATCTTTGACCTGATCTCTGATTATTTTCTTAGGACAGTCTTAGAACTGGGATGACAGCGTCAAGGATATGGATATATTTAAGAAACCTGAAACATATTGGCACATTCCCTTCCCGAGAGGTTTTACCAATTTTATACTCTTTCAGTAGCATTGAATCAGGGTATCTTACATGGAAACATCTGTCAGGAGTTCTCTGCCTGCATGGAGCGCTCTCTCTCGGTCTCGCGCTCTCTCTCGGTCTCGCGCTCTCTCTCGCTCTCGTGCTCTCTCTCGCTCTCGCGCTCTCTGTCTCTCTCTCTCTCTGTCTCTCTCTCTCAGGTGTCTAGGTCTCTGAGATATCCCAGTGGTTGTGGTTCCTTCATCTTTCATATTTTGTTTATTTTCATGAGCTGTTCTCTACGAAGAGCTCAGTGTGTCACAGACACTTCTCATTGTGTTACTTATTTTAAAAAGTACTTACAAGGGTCCTAAAATTTAAAACAACCGAAAGAGGTGGTTGAAAGTATCTTGCTAAACTCTTGATAATGTTGAGACTGGGGAATGACCCCTGCCCCAAACGAAGGTCCTTTCCTCTCATTGGAATCCTTAAAGAAACCCATTGTGTTTGAAATGGTGCTGAGAACTGTTGTTGCATTCTCAGATCCTCAGAGAACATTTGTAACTTCGCTAGTCTTTTCTCTTACCTCCTGTGTGTATTACCTCTCGGGCATTGTTTGAGTTGATCTGACGTGAATAATTATAAGGAAATCCAATTGAAAACAGAATCGCTCTATATAATCTATGCTCCCCTAAGAATTGCTACACTTCTCTTGAGAGCAGTAACAAACATTACAGGAAGGCTTCTGCCAGAAGTTCAAGGCTTCCATTTAAACATTGATGGCTTATTACTTCAACCGTGGAGATAGTTCTAGAATCAGCGAGGCTTGAAGAATATTAGCTTCGTACGTTTTCCCAGTTACCAGTTTTATAATAATAATATTAGCAAATTTTTCACTTAAATTTATTTATCTCATTTATAAAGTAAATCCACAGCCAAGAATGTGTGTTCTCGTAGCTGTTCAGCACCCAGGCTATCTAGGACAGCCTCCGTGGAAGAGAGTGGGAGGAGGAAGCAGCGAAGGGTGGAACAAGCTGCATCCCTGAGCTTCAGGGAGAACCTGGGAGCGTGAATTTCAGCCATCGCGGGTATTGGAATCTCCCCTTTGAGAAAGGGGAAGAGACAGAGATTGATTTAGTTAATACACTTTATGGAATCAAGGAAAACAATCCATGGTTATGTATCCCAAGGCATGAACAATAGACAAACTTGAAAACTTGACCTAATTATATATAAGCAACACTAATTACAACCACTTACGTGTGCTGGCCACTATTTCTGGCTTGTTCACGAATGCATAAAAACTAATATGTGTCTTTAAGTGTCAGATTAATTCTGTTGAGTGGCTCGTTATTATAACCCTGACCTCTTCATGTGCTCCCTCTCCCTGTAGGCAAGTCACCTGGTCATTTACTCATAATTTTCAAAAATTAGAAGGAATACAGGTTGCATTATTCTGGAAGTTGTTAAAAAAAAAACAGACTCAGAGGTGATATCCGACCAGCACAGGAGGGATGCTTCCTGTGTGTTACAAATACTGCTCGCAGTTCTGTGAAGGAGCCTTAGGCAGCAGAAGACAACTTTCTACCCTCAAGCTGCTTCAGCAATTTGTGAAGAACTGTATGTACCTTAAAAAACACCAATAAGATAAAAGCAAGGGCACAGTCTCTTGAAACAGGGCTGACAGAATTGCAAACCTTATGGTTATTCCGTGGGATGGAATTAGGGAAAGAAGGCCAGTTTGGAGGGTGAAGCCATGAGCCACACTGTGATGAAAGGGAAAAGGAGCTGAAAGGTATGGAGTACCCACGCTGTGAGAGGTAAGGGATTTATCCCCTCACTTCTCTCTCCTCTGAGTTCTGAATCCACTGAGAAATAGTCACACCTATCAGACTGAGATTATTCCATCTTTTACTGATGATATGGGTTTGAAGGCAGTCTAACAGAACAGCCCAGAAGTAGTTAATGTAAAAAGAAACTGGAGTGATTAGTGAGAGGAGAAAGTAGCCAGAGACAGAGAGAACCATGCCCTCTATCAGACTGGGACTGGGGATGGCCCTTGTGTGACCTTCACTGCTAGGTGCCCTTCCAGTGCAGGGTCTACTGGTGAGGACCAGTGGCTAATGCTTCTGTTCTTGGTCAGAACAGCCAGTGCAGATGCTCAGAACTCTGAAAGCAAAATTGACTCCCACCCCACTTCTAGAAGCATTTCACTTGCCTTCTGGTTCTTTCTGCTTGCCTATATTCAGGCTCATTTCTTATAGATAAGGAAAGTCCTACCCCCACCCTACTCTTCCACCTTCACCCTGTGACCTTCTCGGTTCACCTTTTGAAGCTGAAGATTGAAACTCCAAATCCTGCTGCAGAGAAGTTCGCATTTGTTTTTTCCTAGGCAGGGCCAGCCCATCCACCCCTCCTTCCTAGGGTTCCCGTGATACTTCTTTATACCTGTTACCTGTCTTTGCCACACTGTCATATCATCTTGCCATTTTCCATTTGCTTCCCTGTCTCCTTTTCTAAGATTGTGAGTTTCTTAAGAGTAAAGACAACATCTTGTCCACTTTTGTATCGCCAGCCCCTGCCCAGTGCTCATTTTTAACCAGGCATTTCAAGGTCTTCAGACGTCACTATACATACTGATCTTTTTAAAAGATGATGGTAGCTGTGTTCAGGAGAGTGGCTTGTAGCTCTAGAAGAGAGGCATGTTTATATAAGAGGATTAGATACATATTATGAGCCAGGGTGGTTCTCCTTCCTTGTGAATGAAAGGGCCGGGTGTTTGATTTTTTGCCGGGGCATCCAGGGTTTAGAACAAGGTATAATGAGGACTTTCTCAAGGTGGAGTTGCCTGAACAGGTGTGAGGAACCAGGAAGCTTTGGCACCCCCAGGGCCTGGCAGTGCTTCTAAGGCATCCTCAGCACTTCGGTGCTCACTTCTCAGACCAACTGTGTCCCCTTCAGGGGAGCATGGTGGAAGGGGCACTCCAGGGGAAGGGAAAGAGACCCCAATGTGCCACCCTGGGAAGGGAGATGCTGGCCTGCTGGCATGGAAAGGTAGAGAGGCACCGAACTTCCAGAAGTTACTCTAGGGTCAGGTACCATAGCTGCTACTCCCTCTCCTCATGATGGGGATGAAAGCGATTTGTGTATCAAGGTGGCTGTGCAGTCTAATGCTCATTCTGCGAAATTCTGACCAGAGCCTATTTTTGCTTTTAATGGAGATAATTCCCATAAGACAGAGGTTCTCTGTTAGCTGCTGCTGGGCTAAGAAAGGAAGATAACTTATATCCTAGTTGAAGTTGAAAGTGTGCCCAGATGACTTAGACCTAAGTGCCTGGCATGTCCAGGGGACATGAGGTGAGACACAGAGTTCCTGCACTGACCAGGTGATAGATAAGAAACTTCCAGGGGTGAGCAGAGCCCCAGCCAGCACCCCTTGTTCCTCTCAGAGATGTGAACCTTTCAAGTTAGGGACCTTGACAAATGGAACAGAATTTGGCTCCTCTGGGACCCTAGCTTTTGGGTCATTATACTCATAATTAGGCAGCATTTGGACTCTCTTCTTTCTGTTCACGGGACACACTGCACGTCCTTGCCCTGCCTCCATGTCACACTCCACGTCACTCAAATGTGAGCCAAACAGCTACATCAGAGACGTGGAATTCTTTGACGTTAGTAAAACCTGCATTAGGGAAGGGGAACCCTTGCAGCTGACCCTTAGATTTCAACCATGACTGCTTCTTGGGACAGGCCCAGTTTATTTCAGTTTTCATTGTTCAGTGAACTGGGGCTCTGCTGCTAAAGCTGGAATCCTTTTGTTCTGTTTGCTGTCTGTCCTAAACTCTGCTGCCAGACATGCTGCTTTCACCTTGCCACTCAAGAGCCTGCAGTCTTATTAAGTAAATATCATGGATCAGTAAGATTTCAAAAAATATTTTGAAGACAAGATATAATAAGATTGTTGCCTTTTTATTTTACCAAGCAAGGACATTTTCTTTAAAAAGCCAGTTACCATCTATCTTCATTATTTTATAAATGAAAACATTTTAGCATCAAAACAAAGACGATATAATTTCACAATATAGAGCAGTCTTTTACGTTGACTTGGTTGGGCTTGGTGGAAACCTATTTAATTGTCTCATCTTTTTCTCATTTTGTTTGATCTCAAACCAGCCAGTGAGAATGACTGGATTTCTACATCAGATCTAAGTGCCCCTGCCTTTGGGGGCCTCTGTCAGGTACCCTGGTGTCCCCACTTCCCACTAAACCCTATCCTTCCTCCTCCCTCCTGCCTTGCCTCTGTAGAGTCTGGGCCTCCATTTATATAGACTTCTTCTTCCTCCAATATCTCTGGCCCCATTCCCCATCTATCCCCTAGGTGCCTGGTGCGGAACACCATCAGCTCTCACTCATTTTGTTTTGCAGTTTTCTTTCTTTACTCCTTTTTATTTTCCTCCCTGCCTGCATTCTTGACTGTAACTGTTGAGAAGGCAGGTGTCTTACTGTTGCTTCTTTCAGATTTGTAAATCTAGCATGGTGCTGGACACAGAAGAGGTATGCAGGCCTTTAGTGGGGCATCACTAGGCTAGCTCAGAGCTGTTTACAGTGATCTGGATGTCACCTCTGAGGTCCATGGGTGCCCAGGGACACTGTGCCCATTGTATTGTCTACAAGGTGAAAATGTGGTACTGCTCTTCCTCAAGAAACTCCCACATTTTTGAAAGAATGGTAATATTGTAGCATGGTTTGTTTTGCTTTATAATACTTCTTGATTGCCTTGTTAAGTGACATGGCAGACATTTTTAAACTAAAGACAATTTAAGAGCTTTAAATTATTTTATAACTTTAAAATATTCCTTTTGATTTACCTTTTTAATTGCCCACTTTTTTTAGTATCTACCAGGTACAAGGTACTCTGCTAGGTATCGGGGATATAGACAAGGTTAGAACATGGTCACAGCCCTCAGAGTAGCTTACTGTCTCCTGGAGGACGTAGAGGCAGATGGGACAGGGGTGCACAGGAAGAGCCGGACAGCAGGCTGCACCTGCGCCGGGCGTGCACGTGACTGCTTTCGTGTAACACCAGCTGTGGTTTGAAGGGGCCACTTTCAAAGTCGATTAGAAATGTGGGAACTCTGTTTAAAAGTTTTCTCCTAGCCACTTGCTCTTATACTAGAAATGTTGAAAACAAATTATAGAAATTATTTAATTGCTCCTTGAATTGTGACCTCCTTGGGTAAAAGAAATCTGCCAGAGTGGAAGGAGATGAGGGCAACACCCAGGGAGGGGATCCCAACAGGTTTCTTACCTGCTTGTCAGCATGAGGCTGGTAGCTTCCTAAGTAAGATGTGCTCATGAATAACAGAGTCTACTGGTTCGAAGCACATTTGAACAGAGAGCTGTGACTGAGCTCTGAGAATGCTGGCAGTTTGGCAGTTTGAAACTAATTTGCTACTATCAGTTTCAACCTGTAAATTACAGGGAGCTCTCCCCTTTCATTCTTCTGCCTGCTACCTGCCAACCAGGCTCTCAGACTTACCCACCTCACTGGTGGCTGTGCCAGAGCACAGCTGAGCTCACCTCGAGGGGAGCAGAGCTCCTGTCTTTCCTGGACCCTCCTGGCTGCCTAGTTTCCTGGCTGGGATTCCTGACCCCTGGTTGCCAAGACTACCTTGTTGGTCCCTGGGGAGTTCTGTCCTGTTTGCCCAGAGGCCTTGCTCAGACTTGTTCCTTTTTGGTACATATTTCCTCTCCAGACTGCCCCAGGCCCCAACTCTCAGCTCTCCTGTTGCTTCCAGCTTCCAGTCAATGACTGTTTATTTAAGCATCTCCTGTGCAACAAGAGAATGTAGTGATCAAGAGCATGGACCCTGGATCAGACTGCTTAGGTTCTGATCCTGACTCCCTCACTTAGCTGTGTGGCTATAACTCTTCCGTGCCTCAGTTTTATTGTCAGTGAAATGGAGAGTATAACGGTACCTGCGTTACGGGAATATTAGGTTAGATGAGTTGTACCCGTAAAACACTTGGAACAGTGCCTGACACGTAGCAAGCACCCAACAGGGATTAGCTGTGTGGCCAGATGCTGAGAAGGGGCCCATTTCTATCTTCACAGAAGAACTACTTTAACACAGAGGTGAACATAGAAGGACTACAGTCAATGGTGGTGGCCATCAGCAGCCTTGGCATGGAGACTTCGCCTCCTTTATGTACCTTCCAGTCGATTTGGGGGGGCGGGGGAGGATTTGAAATGTAAATGCAAGGCAGGGTGAGCCTCATTGACCCCTGCAGGGAAGCAGAACAGTCTGGTTTGGCTAGGTCCCTGAAGGGAGCTCCATGGTGAGGGATCAGCCTAGGCATGGTGGTACTGAGTTCCTTAATGAGGGTAAGATTTGGGAGCAAGGAAGGCAAGGGGATGCAGTTTTGTACATCACACCGCAAGTCACACAAATGTGAGCTGCGAAATATTTCATCCTGTATTGATAACTAGACCACAGTGTGCATCACACCTGCTAACCTTGCAGCTAGAATGTTTCCAGTTTTTGCTGTTATAAATAACACTGCAATTAATAATCTTATGCATAAAATTCAGAAATCACTTTGGATTATTTCCTTAGGAGTACATTCTTAAAATTACTAGGTTGAAGGAAATTAACCTTTTTTTTTCTGTGCTACTTTTCTCTTTCTTACTTTTATTATTTTATTATAAAAGTAATACATATTTATTTTATAAAAATTTAGAAATTGACCAAAAGTAGCCATTGGTCACCTGTCACTGAGTAATAACATTTTTCTATATATCCTAAGGCATGTACATTTTTAGAGCTTTTGACTTTGAGATTACAGTCACACATTGCTTAATGACAGGGACACGTTCAGAGAAATATGTCGTTAAGTGATTTTGTCATTGTGCAGCATCATAGAGTGTACTTAGACTAACCTAGATGGGATAGCCTATGACCCATCTAGGCTTTGTGGTTTACACAGTTGCTCCTAGTCTACAGACCTGTACAGCATGTGCCTGTGCTGAATACTACAGGCAGTTGGAGCACAATGCTGTGTATTTGTATACCTAAACATAGAAAAATACAATAAAAATATGATATTCTTATCTTATGGGACCACTGGCAGATATGGGGCCCATCGTTGGCCAAAACTTTGTTAATTCTGCACATGACTGAATTTTACAGAAAGTTGAGACTAATTTAGGTTTTCCTCAGCAGGAAACAATAGTGCATTGTTACTGCTTCTCACCAAATTGAGAGTTTGTGGGTTTTGTTTAATCTTTGTTAGTATGATAGATTGGAAATTGTATTTTATTATTGTTTTGACTTGCATTTGTTTTCCTGCTTGTGGGCTCAATCAACTCTTCAATCCTGTTTTTGCCATTTCTGTGAAAGGGCACATTTTACTATTTTATATGCTATCACTAGAATCTTATAATACCTTAAGCACTAGACCTACCAGCCACATTTAGCTAAAATCACTTTTTTTCCCTACTAAGGTATACTTACATACAGTAAAATCCACCCTTTTTAGTGTACAGTTCTGCAAGCTACACATATAGTCGTGTAATCGCCACCACAATCAAGATATAGAACAGTTCCATCACCCCAGAAAATTCCCATGTGCCCCTCTGTAGTCAGTTCTTCTTCCCTAGCCTCAGCCCCTGGCAACCAACAACCTGTTTTGTCTCTTTCTAGTTTTGGCTTTCCAGAATGTCATACAAATGGAATCATTCCGTTGATAGCATTTTAAGTCTGGCCTCTTTCATGTAGCATGAAAGTGCCTTTGAGGGTCGTCCATGTTGTGTGTATCGGTGGTCATTCCCTTTTGTTACAGAGTAGTATTCTGTTGTATAGATATACAACACTTTATCCACTTACCAGTTGAAGAATATTTGGCTTGTTTCCAGTTTTTTACAATATGAATAATGCTATATTTGCCTACAGGCTTTTGTATGACCATTTTTTCCCATTTCACTTGGGTAGACGTTTGCAGTAAGATTTCTGGGTCATATGGTAAGTGTATATTTAACTTCATAAAGAACTGCCAGTTTTCCAAAGTGACTGTACCACTTTGCATTCTCACCAGCAAGGTATGAGAATTCTATTTCTTTTTTTTTGAGACGGAGTTTCACTCTTGTTGTTGCCCAGGCTGGAGTGCAATGGTGCAATCTTGGCTCACTGCAACTTCCGCCTCCTGGTTTCAAGTGATTCTCCTGCCTCAGCCTCCCAAGTAGCTGGGATTATAGGCATGCGCCACCATGCCCAGCTTATTTTTTTATTTAATAAAGACGAAGTTTCACCATGTTGGTCAGGCTGGTCTCAAACTCCTGACATCAGGTGATCTACCCGCCTCGGCCTCCAAAAGTGCTGGGATTACAGGCGTGAGCCTCCATGCCCGGCCAAGAATTCTATTTCTTATGTGCTTGCCAGCACTTGGTATTGTTAGTTTTTTATTTGTTTTGTTTTTCGGGTATGCTAATAGGTGCACAGTGATATTTCATTGTGGTTGTAATTTGAATTTCCCTAATGACAAATTCTGTTGAGCATCTTTTCATATGTATACTTGCTGTCTGCGTATCTTCTTTGGTGAAGTGTCTGTTCATATCTTTTGCCCAGTTTTAACTGGATTGTTTGGCTTATTACTGAGTTTGGAGAATTGGTTTTGTTTTTTGTTTGTTTGTTTTTTGAGACAGAGTCTTGCACTCTCGCCCAGACTGGAGTTCAGTGGTGCAATCTCAGCTCACTGCATCCTCCACCTCCTGGGTTCAAGCGATTCTCCTGCCTCAGTCTCCCGAGTAGCTGGGATTACAGGCACCCACCACCACACCTGGCTAATTTTTTTATATTTTTAGTAGAGAGGGGGTTTCACTATGTTGGCCAGGCTTGTCTCAAACTCCTGACCTCGTGATTTGTCCTCCTTGGCCTCCCAAAGTGCTGGGATTACAGGCATGAGCCACCACGCCCGGCCTGGAGAGGTTTTTTTGTTTTGTTTTGTTTTGTTTTGTTTGTTTTTAAATATTTTAGATACAAATCCTCAACCAGGTTTGTGATTTGCAAATACTTTCTCCCAGTCTTTGGCTTGTCATTTCATTTCTTCTCTCTCCATTCTCTCTGGCTTGTCTTCTCCTCTCTTTTGAAAAGCAGAAGTTTTTCATTGTTATGAAGTCCAATTTATCAATTTATTTTATGGATTGTGCTTTTGGTGTCGTATCTAAGAAACCTTTGACTAATCCAAGGTCAGAAAGATTTTCATCTGTTTTCTTCTGAAGGTTTTTAGGATTTACATTTTAGTTTCTCACTTTTTAAAAATATATTTCCCAGGCCTAGAAGTTTCTTTTGGAAAACAGTTGCACCTGAGAAGATTTGGGATGGAGTTGGTCCTAGGAGCCTTGCCAGGCATGGTGCTCTCTGTGAGCCATCTGAAAAGGAGGTGTGTGCCTTAGAAGTTGCCACAGGGGTGACTTTTAGACAGATACCAGGCTTCTCTGGCTTAAGATTTGGCATCAAACTGAAGATTGTATCATTTGAAAAGAGGGTATGGGATGATGAGAGAAGAACCTCCAAACTTTCTAGATAAATCCTTCTAACTGTTGCACAAAGTCGAAACGATGAATGGTGCCAAATACAGGACTTTGCCGATTACATGCGAATACCCATGT
Organism: Macaca thibetana thibetana; assembly: GCF_024542745.1. Lineage (NCBI taxonomy): Eukaryota > Metazoa > Chordata > Mammalia > Primates > Cercopithecidae > Macaca > Macaca thibetana. Next base: position 10,369,165 of record NC_065589.1, on the reverse strand, counting down.
CAGTGACTCACCCAATCATGCTTTAATCTCATAACTGAGAGGCTTTTAAAAATTATAGTCAACAAGGCAGCTTGCTAGTTATGACTGCCGTTGGAAAGGAGTTTTCCTCAGAACAGCTGGAGTGTAATGTGGTGAGAAGAAAGCCTGGTGTAGGTGAGAGGCCAAGGATTGCCTGCCTGGGAAGGATGTGCAGCTAATGTTTGATAGAAATCTGTGAGATGACCAACCTCAGCCAAGCTAAGTAGAGGCCCTCCATACACTGCAGCCAAAGTGCTCAGAAAACAACATTGATAATCAGCACTGTGTCACTCATGGCAAGACAGATAAAACACAGCTCTGTCTTCAAGAAATGCATGGTCCACTGTGTGATCCATGCTAGGTTGTAGAAGCTGGCAGAAGATTCCAGTTCCAATAAGGCAAGGCAGTTGAGAGCAGCCTGGAAATGGCTTCTCTAAGAATGTCCCAGGCAGAGCATTGCCATGGGTTGGTTTGTTCTGGGTTGTACGGGCCATTGGGTGGCTGTGTCAGAGGAAGGGTCGCAGTGGTAGTGGGAACTGTTGGGGATGTAACCAGGGATGTTCTGGAGGAACTTGTTTGCTCTGCCTTGAAATATGAGTGTTTTAGGCCATGTGCGATGGCTTATGCCTGTAATCCCAGCACTTTGGGAGGCTGAGGTGGGCGAATCACAAGGTCGGGAGATCGAGACCATCCTGGCTAACACGGTGAAACCCCGTCTCTACTAAAAATACAAAAAATTAGCTGGGCATGGTGGCGGGCATCTGTGGTCCCAGCTACTTGGGAGGCTGAGGCAGGAGAATGGTGTGAACCTGGGAGGTGGAGCTTGCAGTGAGCCAAGATCACGCCACTCCACTCCAGCCTGGATGACAGAGTGAGACTCCGTCTCAAAAAAAAAAAAGAAAAGAAAAAGCAATATGAGTGTTTTCTCGAATTCAACTTGGTGCTGTTGAAACATTTTACATACAGGGGTTGTGGGATGGCACCTCTTTTTGAGAAAGATCTCCTTGGCAGCTCTGTAGAGAATGAGTTGGAAGGGGTCAAGGTATATACATCAAGGAAGCCAGTTAGATGGCTGTGGCTGTGTGCAGGTGAGGCCACATAGCTGACAGGAAGGAACAGATGAGAGAAGTGGAATCAGAACCACAAAAGGGAGGGGGGACACCTGGATACACCCAGGTTTCTGACAGCCAGGAAGATGTGCCACCCAGGAGCATCATCAGCACCACCCAGGGGAGGAAGAGAAGGCATCGGATGGAGACCCTCCAAGCTTGAGGTGCATGAGCTGCCAGGTTAAAGACACTTGCCAGGTGGCTGCACTGGAATTCTGTTCCTCCTCTCCTACCTTGTCACAGGCTGCTGCCTCTGAGTTAAGGCGACATGGGAAGCATCAGGATTGCTCATACCTCCCAAAGTACAGCAGGAATGACTAAAAGCAATATGAAATCTAGTTGGCGAGACCATGGTGAGCCACACAGGCCCTTAGGAGCAGCGCGTGGCACCCATGAAAACCTCCATCCCCTGACGGTGAGCCCAGAGGCTACTGTGGAGCAGGACGAAACCAGCCATCCTTCCTTCTTGCTCGCACCCTCCCTCATCACCTCCTACTCTCTGTCTTTCCAGCTGAGCCCTTCTCAGTTATTTAAAAAAAAAAAAGTGAATTCACTCCCAGTCCTTTTGAAACCCAACATGTCAGTGATAGATGAGGGCGTATTCTATAACTTCAAAGGAGAAAAGTTGAGTGAGTGAATGTGGGCCAGAGGAGTTGAAAAGTCCAAGGGAACAGGAGACCCATGGGGTGACCCCACCATCAGGAGGAGTGCCCTCCATCCCACCCCTGCTGGTGCCATGCAAAGGCACAGACAATGCCACTTTCAATAAATCATGAAGGATTCTGAATGCCTGGTTTTGTCCCATTTTCAATGGGCCTTGGGCATATTGCTTAGATATAGCCAGCCATTTGTGCGTGGTTCCCAGCTACTCAAAGGCTCAAAGTCGAGTGCTCTTTCCACTATATAATGGAGTCTTCGCATATGTGATTTTGGGGGAGATGTTTTCAGATTTCCATAGCTAGTCATAGTAAAGATGACCTCGTGGGCAGTTCAGGCCATTGTCCCCTTCTCACATCCAGCCTTTGAGTGAGGCTGTGCTTTCAGGAGTATCCATGCAGCACCTAATTCAATCACACATCTGACCCCTGCCTCTCTTTGGCACTGGCCCCTTCTCTGTGCTCAGTGTGCTGCTGGGGGCCTCTGCACAAACCCGGCTGTTCTGGAGGCATCCTGTGCTAAGCAGAGAGCACTTGGCCATTTTCCCCACTTTCTGAATTCAGGGCCCCCTGGTGAATCTGGCATGGCGATGGCTGCCTGTTCTCATGAGGTTGCGCACATGAAGACGCCTGTTGGAAGCGCCTTTTAAGAATCCCCAGGTTGTTTCCATCCTGGAGTCTTGGAAAGAAAGAGGAAGAATAACCTGGGGTCATTTAAGGGCTGGCATGGTCATTTCCTTAATCATCTGTGACCATTGAGAGCCTTATTTTCTATAAAGAAGCACAGAGGCTTCTTTGGCTTTTCTTTAATAATAACAAACAGCTAGAATTTATTGAGAGCCTGCAGTTTGCCAAGTGCTTTCACACATTCAATCATTTAATCCTCAAGCCTTTTACCCTTTTTTAGAGATGAGGAAACTGAGATTTGAGCTTCAATACTTGTCAAAACTCACATAGCTAGAGGTGGCAGAACTAGGATAGAATCATTTCTCTTTTTATTTGAGACAGGGTCTCGCTCTGTTGCCCAGGCTGGAGTGCTATGGCATGAACATGGCTCACTGCAGTCCTCCTAGGCTCAAGTGATCCTCCCACCTCAGCCTCCTGAGTAACTGGGATTATAGGCATGTGTCACCATGCTCAGCTAAGTTTTTTGAGTTTGGTAGAGATGAAGTCTTACCATGTTGCCCAGGCTGGTCTCCAACTCCTGGCCTCAGGCAGTTCTTCTGCCTCTGCCTTCCAAAGTGTTGGAATTACAGGCATTGTGAACAACTGGGCCAGGACTAGGCCCAGTCTATTTCTTATTCTGCTTAATTTTTCATTTCTCTTGATGGATGTTGATGTTGTTGTTTTATATTCTTCTAAAAATCTAAAAAATGGATCAAGTCCTGACCTTAGGATGGTTTGAAGAGCTGTTTAAAATAGTGTGTGATTCCATGTGGGTAACATCCTCAAAATGACAGATTAATAGAGAAGGAGAACAGATAGGTAGTTGCCAGAAGCTAGGGATGGTGGGGACCAGAGGGTGGCCCAAGGGAGACCTATGTAGGGAGGGAACAGTCTGTATGTAGATTGCTGTAGCAGTTACACAAATGTACGTGTGTCACCAAAATGGCATAAAACTGGACACACATATTGTGCCAGTGTCAGTTTCCTGGGTTTGATATTGTACTATAATTATGTAAGATGGAACCTTGGGTGGAAATTGGAGATCGGCACGTGGAACCTTTCTGTACTATCTCTGCAATTTCCTGAATCTATAATTATCTCAGAATAAAAAGTGGGTTGTTTTTTTTTTTAATTCCTCTGTGTGCAGCACTAGCATTGCCCCCAGGAAATAGCCAGATCTCAGTTCAGGGGCTGGTTGCCATCAGAAAGCAAGTCACATCACACAGTCACAGGTGGCCTAGGAGCGGGGCACAAACTAGAAGAGGGTCCAGGTTTTATCGCCTGTCATATATATGTGAGCTGAGGCGCTCTCGTCTTATGGGAAAGCACTAAACTGAGAGTCAGGGCCCCCGGACTCAAGTATCAGGCCTGCAGGTGTGTGACCCAGAGTACGCTTCTCAACTTCTGTGAGCCTCCAGGCACTTCCCAGCTGCAAAGTAGGCATGGTAACTACATCCACCCTATGAGGCTGTTAAGAGAATCCAGCAGAATGTGTTGATGTGCTTAGTATCTTTGATACCACAATCAATGTTGTTATTTTATCTTTTCCCAATTGTACCCCCTACTTTGTAGTCAAACCAATCTCTTGTGTATTCATGGAACATTGAATATTCATTCTTATTTTTTCTGCTTTTGATCATTTATTCCTTCAACAATTATTATTGAGCACCTGTTTTGTTGAAAATTCTGGAAGGCACTAGGGATACATTGATGGACATAACTCATGTGGTCTTTGCCCAGGGAGAGCTAAAGGTTTTGTTTTTTCCCCATCACCTCCGGAATCTCTCCAGAGTGCATCGTTCAGATCCTTGCTGTCCTGCCAGACTCACCTCAGGTCTCATCTATGCCATGCAGGCCACTGTACCAGATCATTCTCTGAGCTCCCTCAGTGTTAGAGACAGTGCAGCTCAGTCATCTCTGCCGGCCTTTATCCTGAACCTCCCATGGGACCTGGCACAGAGCTGCGCACCACAGAGAGAATGCCCAGCAGGTGCTCGCCCACAGAACTGTGAAAGGAGAGCCAGAAGGAGCCTTAGATAGGAGCCTTTTGATTCTTTCATTTTGCAGATGAAGTCCTGAATAGGGGCCCCGGACTAAATAATAAAAAGTGGCTATATGAGTCCCCAACCCATTTTTTAATAGCATAATAATAGTTCTTATATTGATCTTAATTTTTGTTGTTGTTTTTGGGTTTTTTTTTCTTTATTTCTGTTCTGCAGTATTTTGACTAGTTGACTGACATTTCGTCTTTTAACCTTTTACAGACCCTGAAAGAAGCTCTAGTTCTGGTCTTATTATTACTTAGCTGTGTGACTGGGCCCCAACTGGGGGCAGGTTCATTGAATTGAAAAGGTGAAACCAACCTGTCTCTCACCTGCCCTCCCTGAGTGGGCTCACCTAGCACCTGCAGGCTCCAAGCTGGACATTGCCTGGAGGGAGCCCACCCAGGCATCCCCTTCTTCCAGTCCAGCCTCTCCACCTGCAACTGGTGGGTCAGTCTGCTCAGCTCCCACCTGATTCTTCAGCTCCCACCTTAATTGCCAGTGAGCCTTAAGGAGGCTAACATTCTGAATGCCACTTGCATTCAGTTCTCTGTTAGAATCTAGAGAAGGGGAAAGGTAAATTGTTGCAACTTCCAGCCTCCAACGCAGTGTCCCTGTTTGTGGGAGAAGAAGCAGCAAGTGTGGCCCAGTAGGAAATACCAAGATTTTAGAGCCACATGGGTTTGAGTTCCATTTCCAGGTTGGCCGGGTGTTGATTTATATATTGCCAGACCTTGGGCAGGTCAGTTACTTAACCTCCCTGAGCTTCAGTTTCCTCACCTTCAAGATAGAAGCAGTAGTACCTGGACACTTGTTCCTGGCACAGAGTCTGGTTGCATGTGGAACCTGTGATTCCTACTGCTTATCACGAGGCCCTGCGTTGCCTTAACTTAAAGCCTTTGTGGGGATCACAAAGAGTAAACTTACACTGGGGTTTCTCTATAGGGACTTAAAATCTAGTTGGGACAATATGATTGTTAAACAAGTACACAGCTAGAGACATGTTTCAACTTGAGAATAACTGAGAAGAATCAGGCCACGATAGAAGCAATTTTCATATATCCAGACTGTCAGAAGCCAGCCCTCTGCTATGCTCCGACAGGCTGGAGTGGCCTCTTCCTTCCCCAAGCAGAGATTAATGGACAAGTTGTTACTGGTGCTGAGGTTCTGGGCAGCTTCCTTGTGGAGGCACATCTGTTGACCCAGCAGGGCCTTGGAAGCTTTCTTTTTGAGTAGTGAGTTTCATCTAGAGGCACAGGGCCTCCCTGATGCTGGTGCTGTCTGAAGCAGCCCTGGAGCTAGCGTCACTGGGGCATAAAATCAGGGCTGCCTTGTAGTAGAAGACCCCATGTCAGCACGGCCTCAGGAGAGCAGTGTAGTGGTCGTGGGGCTGCTGAGGCAGACAGCAAGGCTTTGAAGCATTGAATCTTCCTGCTGTGGCCCCAGGAGTCCTACACAGAGAGAGTGTTTCCCAGATATTGCTCAGGTAAAGAAATTGGACCTTATTGTTGTAGAAATTACTCAGGTTTTAGAGTGATCACATTTGGAAATACTGAGTCCCAATCAGCTTGTTCCAGCATGTCATGTTTTGAATTCTGATCTCAACTCATTATCAGGAATAACCTCTGGTCTTACTATATAATACATCAAGAACATCATTAAGTATTTGCTATAGGTAGGCACTGTTATTATCTCTTTTTTACAAAGGAGGCAACTAAGGTAAAAGAGGTTACATACTAACAGGAAGTAAAGCCCAGATTCAAAACCCAGCAGCCTAAAGAGGCTGTACCCTTTACTTCTCTACTAAGCAGCCCCTGTTGTTGGGGTTTGATTTTTGAGACAGAGTCTCACTCTTGCCTAGGCTGGAGTGCAGTGGCACAGTCTTGGCTCACTGCAACCTCTGCCTTCCAGGTTCAAGAGATTTCCTGCCTCAGCCTCCTGAGTAGCTGGGATTACAGGCGTGTGCCACCACGCCTCGCTTTTTATATTTTTAGTAGAGACAGGGTTTCACTATGTTGGTCAGGCTGGTGTCAAACTCCTGGCTGCAAGTGATCCACCTGCCCTGGCCTCCCAAAGTGCTGGGATTACAGGTGTGAGCCACCGTGCCTGGCCTGTCATTGGTTGTTTTCATAGGTAGAAGTGTTCACAAGCAGAAGTTCTTCCTCTTGCCAAAGTCCTGTTTCCCTGGCAGAAAGGTGGACGCAAGAGCATAAACTCTGTCTAACAGGCAGAAAGGTAGACTAGAAGATCTAAACTAGAGTCAAAAGTTAGACTTTGAGATCCTCTGTCTGTCCCCTGAGTTCTAGTCCTAGAGCCCCTAGAGAGATTACCTGGCGACTAGAGGGAAAACAAGTTTCTGCTTAATGAAAACATTCCCCTAAGATTATTGTGAAACTTATTTTTTTAACATTTAACATTATGTCTTGTTTCTTAAATGATTTTCAACTGTGTGAGATTATCCAAGGAGTTTTTTATTACCAAAGCTAATTTTTCGTAGTTAACATTACAAATAGAAAGTTTGTTCATTTTCCTTCTTTTTTTTTTTTTTTTTTTTTTTTTCATTTTATTACATAGAGACAGGGCCTCACTCTTGCCAGGCTAGAGTGCAATGGCATGATCATAGCTCACTGCAGCCTCAAATTTCTGGGCTTAAGTGACCCTCCCACCTCAGCCTCCTGAGTACCTGGGACCACAGGTGCACGCCTATGCTAATTTTTAAATGTTTTGTAGAGACAGAGGTCTCGCTATATTGCCCAGGCTTCTCTCAAACTCATAGCCTCTGGCAATCCTTCCATCTCAGACTCCCAAAGTGCTGGAATTACAAACATTGAGCCACCTCACCTAGCCCCATTTTCCTTCTTAATGGATCCTGGCCTTTCCAGATACCCTCCATTTGGTCTTTGTATTTCATGTTAACTGTAAACTTTTGTCTATACCGTCTTTAAACTTCACAATACCCATGTTTTCCTTGGCGTTACCACAGTTAGAACAGCATCTCTTAGATTGATATGTCATTCTGTAAAGAAACAGACTATCTAAGACACAACTAATTATCTTAGAATAGGAACTTCAGGTAACCCCAGGTATGAGCCCTATAGGTGTCCCTTCCAGTTTGTTCTGAGCAACCTTAGGGATGTCAGATCAATGACCATTTTGTGGCTGGATGGTAGTGAAAAGTGATTCTTCTACCAGGAGGTGCTGCTAAGCCCCCTTGTTGCAGGTAGAAGCCAGGGTGTAGGAGCAGGGAAGCAGGCAGTTGGGGAAGGAGTTAGATTGGCTGCCCCAGGTCCAGAAGGGACCTGAGATGGCAGTGTAGTTCTGGAATATGTTATCCAGATATTTGGCCTTGTCTGGGAGGAAGGAAACAGAATTAGCGTAGAAGCAAGTCATGAACTTTGATGGGAGCTCTTAGCTACATAAGACAGCCTTATGCAGGAGAACTCTTCATTGCCACTTGGTTCTCATTAAAACATCTGAAGATGTGAGCACTGGTTCTTCTGAAATCATAGAGCTTCTCTTCTAACCGATATAGCAGGGGTTTATCATGAGTGCTTTCTTCCAGCAAACCTAGAAAGTATCTCACATTGACCTGTAAAACACACCATGAGGACAACCATAGAGGAACTCAGCTCTATTTCACAGGTAGAAAGTCTAGGACCATCAGAACTCTACCACCAACCCCAGAATCTGGGAGAGAACAGAGACAAGGTCAGAGCTGCTGGCTTCCCGCTTGGGCTTATATAACTCCCCAACTCCTCAAGTCCCTGGAAACTGAGGCCAATTCCCTGGAACATCATTCTGTTCTCTGTTTTTTCAAGAATACAGCCAGCTTGATCACTGGCTCTGAGTATTGTATGGGAATGTCCCGTTTTCTTTTTTTCCATGCACTGAATGCCTACCATTATGGTCATTGTTTCATCAGTTTGTGTTCAAACTTGCCTGGATCTCCTATTTTTATGTATGTTTGGCTTATATTTTGAAGAACTTTGCTTTGTTTGTATATACCCTCATCTGTTTCCAAAAAGATTTTGAGAGGGCTTACAATAAAGGAAATGAACAGTGAGCTGCATTTAAATAATAGAAAGACAGAAAATCAGAATGAAGGAGAGGAGCGTCAGAAAGAATGTGACATCGCTAGGGGTGGGCACAGCTCCTGTGACTGGGCTTCATGTTTTCTGATTTCAGTATCACAGATGCAGTCATCCTGCTTGGTGGGGTGGGGGAGGGAGAGTTTATAAGGTTATCTCTTATAACAAACTCCATTGAACATTGAGAATTATTTTTCCTAGCACCTAAAAGCAGCTTCTCACATGAGGCTTGATATTGGAAATATTCAGTGTTACAACAGTGGAAAGCGTTTGCGTTTTGGGCAAATGAGGAAAGAGATTTTTTTTTTTTTTTTTTTTTTTTTTTTGGAGACTATTTCCCAGGCCTTGTCTAGTTACTGGGCCATGTTCTTGCCTCTCTCATGCCTAAGATCGCAGTGGTGTGATCTTGGCTCACTGCAACCTCTGCCTCCTGGGTTCAAGCGATTCTCCTGCCTCAGCCTCCCAAGTAGCTGAGATTACAAGCACCCACCACCACGCCTGGCTAATTTTTGTATTTTTAGTAGAGATGAGGTTTCACCATGTTGGCCAGGCTGGTCTTGAAGTCCTGACCTCAGGTGATCCACCTGCCCTGGCCTCCCAAAATGCTGGGATTATAAGCATAAGCCACCACACCTGGCCCGGAAAGAGATTTTATAAGGCTATTTCTTAAGACAAAATCTGGTGAAGGGATATATTAACCCAGCCTTGAGGAAGGCAGGTGCTAGAGAGCCAAGCTCATATGATCTACACACATAACTTTCTACCCTAATCTGATGCCAAGATAAAGTGTAGAACATCTCTGAGTGAGTGGAGAGCCTGTCACTTGGGCTACTTCTGTCCCCTTCTCTTTGCTGAGTGTTTGATCGAGGCTGTGTAGCAGTCACTGTAAAGTGGGAGGCTTCCACAAGGCCTGCAGCTTGGGTAGGACCACTGCTGAGGGCAGGACCACAAGCTTTAGAAAGCAGATAGATAGGTAACAGAATTAGTATATTCTATATGCAAGGAAATCTAGATAACATCCTTCTCAGATGTACAACCATCTCTGTGCATTGGAAGGGGTTATAGGCAGTTCCTGCAGTCAGCACTGACACTTTCCTGTGGAAGCAGCTTTGGGTAACTCCATTACTTCAACAGTAGTTGGCCTGAAGCCCCTGAGCTCTGAGCAAAAATGGTTTGATATGGTGATGTTCCAACACAGTCACCTTCTTTGGCCATTAAAATCCTCAAAAATGCTCCAACTTTGATTAGGATGAGGAGATTGACTGCACTCTCTCTCCAGCTGGCTGCATGTGACACACGCAGACTGGCTTATAATGCTGTGTATTCACTGTTGCATATTGCTCAGGCATGTGAGGGGCAAGAACATGGCCCAGTAACTGGGCAAGTCCTGACTGGGAAGCTGCTGAAGTAAAGGTGCTCCTGTTCTGCTAAAAGAGACCCTGGGATCAGGGATGAGCTCTTCCCTGCTGGGCTCACCCAGTAATACAGGTCGTGTGGGACAGTGGTGAGCAGAACTCTCCTGCCATAGATGAGCTGGTGAGCAATGGAGTCACCTTCAGAAGAGGAGGTAGCTTGACCTGGGGGCATGAATGCTACCACCAGGCCCTTTTCTCTTGGGACTGGCTCCTTCCTACAGAGCAGCCCTCCCTGTGGGTTGAGCATAGCTCCAGAGACAGACTTTTTTTCTTCTCAGAAAGTAAAACCTCAGCATTGAAGAATCCTTGTCCTGTCATTTTTAACCTTAATGAGAACAGAACAAGCCTCTGGAATAAGGTGCAGCGCAGTCAGGAGAAGTGGCTTTAAGTGAAAACACAGCTGTGGGGTTTACAGACGGCGCTGCAGGGAGGCGTCATCCAATGGGAGCAGCCAGCCTCACTATAGACTTTCCAACACTAATGAATCGGGAACTCCATGCTGAACAGGGTTTAGTTTGATGGGTCCCTGTGCCAGCAGAAGGATGTATTTTTCTTGAAAGACCAAGGTGCCAGAAATCTCCATGATTACGTTACTGGAGCAAGGTTCTTTTTTGTGGTTTGTGAAGTTGAGCGTCAGGACTGCAGGATTCTCTTGCTCTTTCTCACTCTTATTTTTTCCAGGTCAGAACCAGAGCTTGGGGTGGGGAGGAAAATCCTGCTGAATGAGCAAGTTCTTTCTTAAAAAGCTCTCTCCAAGTCCAAAAAGACTTCAGTGGACTTAGGAGAAAGAAATTTAATACATTGCCATAGAATCGTTGTTAACCAAGTTAAAGCAAAGTCCACAGCATCTTTGTCTTATAAAAGAAAGCAAAAAGGAGATGGAAAAACGAATTGATACTTAGGAAATCCAAACCAAACAGTGAACACTAAAGAAGAAAAACTCAAGATCATCTCAGAATGTGGAGATTTTCTTCTAATCAGATTTTTCTATTAAAAACCAAGGCTGCAGGTAGAAGTAACTTTGATCTTTTAAAGTTTGCCATAAATGGCATAGCTGAAATGTTTGAACTGTGCTAGGATTTACCACTTTCAGCTTAAGGAAGAGTTGGACACCCTGCAAAACCCAGTGGACTATGAGGGGAAGAGTCAACCATGGAGAGGCTGGAGGCTTCCCAGGCCAGCCTTGACCTATGTTTGAACCTTAGTCCTAATAACTAGCAGATTGAAGCAAATTCACAGGCCTTCTGGAGAACCCATGTTGGTTTGAACTGGAGCAGTCCTGGCCAAATAACTCACACTGTACTCTTACCAGTGACCTCCCTCATTACACCCCTGTGAGGGGAGCTCTGAGCTAGCATCCTAGGTTCCCCTGCTCATTCATGGAGTAGCCTGCAGAGGAAGCTGAATGGCTGTGTCCTGCTGGGACTGTAAGTACCTTCCAGGAGGTGGGCAGAGAGAGACCTGGTTGCCCGTGAGAGGTCATCTTGGAGGTATTGTGAACAAAACAGGGAATTCCTAAACTTTTAAACTCATTTTTTGCCCTTCCAAGGTCAGGCCAGGAGTTTTCCAAAGCCTCAAAACCTCTAATGTGGTATCTTCCCTAACTGATGAGTGCCTAGTGGCCCTTTGATGACGTTCTCCAAGTGTGGCTGTTTGACAAAGCTGCCCGTGTGCCTGGGCCAGCTGAAGATCTACCTGCTCAGTAGCCCGGAGGGACCCCTGGCATGCTTGCCTAGCCACACTTTCGTGTCTTGTCCTGTCACTCTTCTGGTTATTCTTATCAATGTAGCCTGGCCCACTGTCCTCACCAGGCTGGGATCCAAAGTAAGGTCACATGTCTTTTAGTAGCTACATTAAAAGACTCAGTGGACACCCCTTCTCCTGCTTACCTAGGACATTCTTTCTGCCCCTAAGTTCTCCCTGAAGTGCCATCCCCAAGCAGCAATAATCTGAGCAGCCTGAGGAAGCTGTACATAGTCCTTAGTCACTCATTCTTGTTACCCACCTGTTACCACCTGCTGGGAGGATGGCCTTGCTGTCTCCATTGTCATCCCACCCAGAGAGGTCAGAGGGGCTAAAGGAGGGCCTCTCAGAGGCCCAACAACCCCAGCGGGGCCTGCATCCCATGTTTCCACAGATTCTGGGGAAGATTCTCCTCTCCCAAGGGTCCTACTCCCTTCAACTCATCCAGGCTTCTAGAGCCCACCCACACGATTCTCTGGGGCCAGTTTCCCGGGGGCCCCACCCTAGAGCAGGAGGCCTAGGTCCAAAGGGGTCCCAGTGGTAGTCTCATGCTCTGGCTGCCTGGAGCCTGCCCTCCTGTGTGACCTCAGCCTGAGCCCCTGGAAAGAGAAGGCTCTTCCATTTTCTGCCCTAGGAGGAGACTGACCTTTCCTTGTTGGGATGAAAGCCTTGCCTCTAACTGAACCCATTTGAAGGCTTCCGCCCTCTGCTGGTGGAAGCTGACAGAGCAGCCTTGTTACTGCCTCTTGGGTCCTTCCCTTCCTTCCCTCTTCACTCAATACCCAGGACCGTTGTGCTGTTGGAAACTGTCCACCCAGAGAAGCCTATTCCGGGGGAAAGGATTGGGTAGTGGTGAGCTCTCCTGCTTGACGTGACGCTGCCTCTGGAGAGAGAAAGGACTTGTGAAGTCTGAGTGGCTGCCATTCTTGCAGGCTGACTTCCCAAGGTGAGCTGCTCTGTGGGTGGGTCCCTGCAGGTGGTGATTAGGGCCAGAGCGCTGCTGCTGCCTGGTTCCTTGCCGTGCCTGAGAGGTAGGAAGCATCTAGTGAGCATTGCTGAGGGAAGGAGCTCGTGCCTCTTCAGGGTGCTGACAAGATGGCAACACCTGAACACTGAGTGTCTGAGCCACAGCTTGTCATTTACTGAGCAGGAGGCAGATGTGAGGCTGAATTTATTTCCTGAAGAGAAAGGAGAAATTCTTTTGAAGGGATGACACTGGACACCTGCTGTGACAGTGATAAGGACACCGAGTGCCCAGGACACCTGGTGAAGCCACCCTCGGACTCTCTGGGGGAAATGCCTCCAGCATCCCAGCGAAGGGGAAAACAAAAGATCAGGGCCACTTGGACAGAGGAGGGACAGGCAGGAAGGGCTCCCCTGGAAGCAGGTGGAGCATGAGGAAGGGCGCAGAGGCCTGAGAGAGCCTGGCCTGCTCTGAACCCCTCAGGGAAGTGGACTGCGTAGCGGGAGTGCACGGAGCTCTGCAGGAGCGGGAGAGCGGACCTTCCCTGTCCTGTAAGACTCCTGCTGTCTGCCCTGAGTGCCTCCCTGGCTGGCACACCCTCCCGAGCACAGGCCTACCTCTTTCCATTGCTCTGTTGCTGTCCATATTTGTTCATATGAACAACCAACCTCCAGAGACCCTGGTCTGTGTTTAATTCACTTTTATATCTCCAATAGCAGGAAGCCATCAAAGGTACTAAAGAGGGAAGTGTTACCAGGCTTATGTTTCAGGAAGATAACAGCTGTGTTCTAGAAAGCGAATTAGGAGAACAGAGCCAAGGGAGTGGGAAGACACATTGTGTGTCAGTGTCCTTAGGAGAAGCATGAGCACAAATTACACAAGGGCAGTAGAGGGCCCGAAGGTGGCAGGGACCAGGCCTGCCTCCACCAAGGCGCTGGCTGCCCACGTTGTCACTTTGGAGTCTGTGTCCTCCATGACTTGGCTCCCTTCTCAGGCTGGTGACAAGCTGGTTGAAGCAGTTCTGGCCCACGTACCCAGAAGTACTCTATAAGCATCCCCCTTGTACCTCATCGGCCTTGGTTGGGTCACACATCCATTCCTAGGGCCAGTTTCTAGGGCCAGGAAATGCCATGCCCTGATTGGCTTAGGTTTCTTATCTCAGAGCTGTCAGGTTCAGCCCTATAGCTAGAGGTTGGGTCTGCTTCCCCCTGAACCCCCTAAACTGGGAAGCAGGACAGGGGAGTCAATAACTGAGTGAAAGTAGGGCATCCTTAGCAAGGAGGAAATGCCTGCTAGCTATGCATCCATGTCTGCTGCAGGAACCAGATGGACCCATTCATTCATGCATTGAACCTTGCACGTGGTAAGCACCTACACACCAGTAGGGACATACTTTGTGGAAACAGCATACCATCATCCTGGGTGAATTACAGTCCTCATGACAGATCTCCCACCCTCATCCCTACCCAGACCCTTGGCTCTCCATTCCTTGACTTCTTTTTGGATCTTGTTTTTGACCAGCCATCTCCAAGGTCAGACACACAGCCTGCTCTCTGACCATGGCCTCGGCCCCTTCAACTCCCTTACCCAGTGACCCCCCACACTCCTTTCCTTGACCCCTCAGACACTACACCCAGAGATTAGCAACATGGACCGCACTTCAGCTCTGCCACTTACTTGGTAATTTGGGCCAAATACCTAATACACTCTCTTGTAACATAGAGGTAGGAACTAGCCTTGCAGGGCTGTTGCGAGGATTAAATAAGATCAGCATGAGAGATGCTTAGGACAGAGGATGTGCTTAATAAATACTAGCTCCATTCCAGACATCGGTCACCCAGCCACTTCTGTTTTCTTCCCGTCAGCCTCCTTCCCATTTATTTCCTTCCTGTTCCCCTGTAGGTCTCCTGGTCCATATGCTGCTGTATTGTATCTCCACTCCCTTACCCCCTTATTCTTTCCTCAAACCTTCCTGGCAGATAGTCAGCTTGGACCAACCTAACTTTCTTCTCGCTAATGTCTAGGTTGCTAGAAAAAAGTTAACAGTGGGACAGATGCTTACTACACAGTAACTTCAGATCCTGTGGCCTCAGGGGGATCCGAATACTCCCTGGCAATCCTTATGCTCTGCCCAGGTCAACTGTTTTTCCTATTCTCCAAAGGAGCAATTTCAAACCTTCATCACTTTCTTCAAACTCCTTCCCCCATAACACTCCCCATTCTTTGCATATAATTTGTCTCCTAAGTTTCAGGAAGGAACCCAAAAAATCACACTAGGACTTTCTAAATCCCCCCTGCCCAATCCACAGATCTCACTGTTATCCCTGCCCATCTTCATTCCTCCTGTGGCTGAGAAAGGGGTTCCACTTTTGTGTTGGATCCAATCCCTTGTTATCTCAGAGACTTCGAATCTGCATTTCTTGCTGTCTCTCTTAATGTCTTCTACCCCACCATCCATAGTGCCTTCTTCCTGTCAGCATTGAAACAAGTCTCTGTCATCTTTAAATACACTCCCTTCAAACACCTTCAGTATACTTCCACATCCTCTCATCCTTTCCCATTCCATTTCATGAATCTTGTCTCTTCCCTAGCACTGTCTAATTTGCTAAAAGAGTTGTATTCACTCATGATCGCCATTTCCTGGCTTTCTACTAGTTTTTCAACCTGTCACCCCTGATCTCTGCTCCCAGCACTCCCTGCAAGAGTCTTTTCTGATAGAGCCAAAGGATTCCTTGTTTGGGAACGTTCTGTGTTACTTGACCTCTTAGAAGGATTTAATGCTGCTGACTACGCCTTCCTTGAGGCATGTTCTCCCCTTGGCTTCTATAATGTCAGAACTCAGAACTCCATAGCCACTCCCTAGTTTCTGTTGTCCAGCTCTTAAATGCAGGTGTTTCTCAGGATTCTATCCAGGGCCCTGTTATCCCTCCAGGTTACAATCTTGCTTGTAAACTTCAGAACTGTATATTCAGCAGCCTACTGGCCATCTCCACTAGATGCCTCTCAGGTATATTAGAATCAGCAATCTCAAACTGAACTCAAACTCTCCTCCCAAACCTGTTGTTCTTCCTTGTCAGGGTGAGTAGCAATAGCATCTGCCCTGCAGCCTGAGCCAGACAATCCTGAACACTATTGTTGACGCTTCTGTCTGTCACTGACTTTATCTCCAGACCATCACCAAGTCCTGTAATGCTGGTGAGGTGAAAGGAATGTGGATTTTGGTTAAAATTCCAGTTCTAATTGTGGTTTGCACAAACTACTTAACCTTTCTCAGCCTCAAGTTCCTCATTTGTTTAAAGGAAGTAGCAATACCTAATTTAAGTGGTTGTTGTCAGGATAAAGGAAAGCCTTTACTTGGTAGGTGATATGGTTTGGCTCTGTGTCCCCACCCAAATCTCATCTTGAATTTTAGTAATCCCCACATGTTGTGGGAGGGACCCAGTGGGAAGTAATTCAGTCATGGGGGTGGGCTTTTCCTGTGCTGTTCTCGTGATAGTAAATAAGTCTCACAAGATCTGATGGTTTTATAAATGGGAGTTTCCCTGCACAAGACCTCTTGCCTCTCGCCACGTAAGACTTGCCTTTGCTTCTCCTTTGCCTTCCACCATGATTGTGAGGCCTCCCCAGCCATGCGGAACTGTGAGTCCATTAAACCTCTTTCCTTTATAAATTACCCAGTCTCAGGTATGTATTTATTAGCAGTGTGAGAACAGACTAATACAGTAGGCATTCAATAAATGTGAGTCCTCCATTCAGTAAACATGACTGCTCTTCTGTTCCAGTCCTCTCTCTCCCCAACCCCATCACCACTTCTGCTGACTTGCCTTATTGTTGAATTGGTGTGTACATAGTTTCCTGACTTTGAGAATCCCCCTGCAATTAGATTTCCCATTGTTCCTTCATGACTAAGGACTAAGTGCTGGTCACCACAGCATTGAGTGCAGTCTGGGAGGCAGATTCCAGCTATCACTGGCACATAGTTAGATGTGTATGTACTTCCAAGTCTTGTCTCTTAGCTGTCTCCTATGCCACCGCACCTCCGTAAGCTAAATCCTCATCATCTCATTTGGGTACTGCAGCAGCCCCTCTAAGGCCTTTCTCCACGCCCTCTCTCACTTCAGTCCTTCTCTGCCTGACCATCATAGCTGGTCTTTCTGCCCTGAAACCTGCCATGGCTTCTCTCTTCTGGCGAAGTGAAGTCCACACACTGCTATGTGCAGCCTGCCTTGCCAGCTCATCTCCCTTGCGTGCCTGTGCCAGCTCAGTGGCTAAGTCCTCTCTGACCCAGTGTCAGTTTTCATGATGAGGGAGCAAGAAGGATGCTTAGATACTGGTTGAGAAGCTGAATACTGTACTTCTTGGGTCTAGTGGCCAGTAGGACAGGCATAAGACACTTAGCTAAGACCAGCTGTCCAGAAAACAGGGACCAAAAGACACAGGAAACCCAGGAGGACTTAGAATTCTGTAAGAATCACCAGTCATAAAATAAGGAGGAAAACCTGTTAGTCTTCTGTCATAGCGATGTATGCTTATGAAGAATTTGGAAAATGCAAAGAAAGTAATCACCTGGAACCTCTTACCTAGTGATGGGCACTGCTGCTGTTTCAGCATGTTCCTTCCAAGTCTTTCCCCCTACCCCCCCGAGGCAGACTCTCACTATGTCACCCAGGCTGGAGTGCAGTGGCACAATCTTGGCTCACTGCAACCTCCACCCCCCAGGTTCAAATGATTCTTGTGTCTCAGCCTCCCAAGTATCTGGGACTACAGGTGCTTGCCACCACACCCAGCTAATTTTTTGTATTTTAATAGAGATGGGGTTTTACCATGTTGCCCAGGCTGGTCTCCTGAGCTCAGGCAGTCCACCCGCCTCGGCCTCCCAAAGTGCTAGGATTAGAGGCATGAGCCACCGCATCTGGCCTCAGTCTGTCTTCTAGGAAGTCTTTGTCCTTTTTTACACAGTCTTCATGGTACACTGTATAATCAAGGGTACATCCTGCTTTATCTCGTCTGTCCAACGTATTTTTCCTGGGTTAGTAAAATTTCTGCCTAAGCCACGTAACGACTGCTTGCTATTCCACATGTGACTATAGGATAGTTTCTTTAACCTTTTGCTATTGCTGGACTTTTTAGTCTTTCCAATAAATAACACTGGGGGGGAGGGACAGTTTTGCGAATAAAACTTTTCTTCCTACATTTCTGATAATTTTTCTAAGCTATAAATTTATAACTTAAATCACTGAGTCAAATGATATGAAAATTTCTAAGCAGTGCAGACTCAAAAGGGACAGAATGAATATAGACCGGACCTCAGCTGCAAAGAGAGAGGTAAAGAGAAAAGGGTTGTAACTAATAGATTCTTTTAAAATTATTTTTTACTTCACAAAGGAGAGGGCTGGGAAGATTCAAGTGGTGCTCTGTAGGGAAAACATGCCTTTGACTTGAGTTCCTGGCTTCATGATGCTCGAGAAGGGCTTGTTTCTGCTTTTGTGTTTTCATCTGGGTCAGTTAGAGGACAAACCATTCCTATGAGTTCCTTTCCCACTAAGGAAGAGAAAAATCATCCAGTATATAATGATGCAGATCATTAGCTGTGTTCGCAGCCTTGTAGTTTAAAAAAAAAAAAAAAATTATAATAATGTATCCTCCTAATGTGCAGTTAATTTTAGTTAAAATTTCCCTTGTGCTTTAAAAACCCGGTGAATTTATAAACATAGTAACTGGCTTGCATTTGGAACGTTCAAGCTGTCATAACCAGCTGGCTGTAGCAGGGCATGCTGCACCTCCTTGCGCTCTGTTGGGAGTTCAGCACTCACCTGAGCACTGCCCTCTCAAATCCAGAAAGAAACCAAGACCTTCCCAGAGTTCCTGTTCCTAATTTTCTGTAACTGAAGAAAGCTAATGAGTGTCTCTCAAACCTTTGACTCCCTGTCAGTCCCCAAATTCAGTCTTTCTCTCAGCAGTGGATCAGCCACCTGACTGGTGATTCAGATTCAAAAGTTTGAACTGTCCTTGATTTCTTCCTTTCTTTCCTTGCCACTGCCAACATCACATCCACCAGCATATCCTGTTGATTCAGCTTCTAACATATACCTCAAATTGTCCATTTCTCTTACTCTATCCCAGCTCCCCTGGCCACTCCCCTAACTCTGGAGTGGCTGCCTCCTGCAGGATGTTGCTTCTACTCTGTAGTCTGTGGTCTGCAGACTGCACTGTAGCCAGAGGGATCTGGCCGAAATAGATTTCTGATTACGTCATCTACTCTTTCTTTGTCTCTTCTTCGCTGTTAAGGTAAAGGCCAGAAATTCCAGTGTGGCCAAGAAGGTCCTCCCCAGAGCCACCCACCGTGTCCCTGGATCTATCAGGGCCCAACTTCACCAGCCATCCTGCAGCTCCTGCCCCAGGGCTTCTGCACTCAACTGTGCTATCTCCCCAGGAGAACCCTCTGCACTCCCCTCCCTCCTCCTCCTGATTCAGAGGAGCCTTCCCTTCTACCCATTCTATCCAGGTCAGGCTCTTTACTTTCATAGAAACATGGGGATTTTTTCTTGCTTCAGAGAGCCTATTTTAATTTGAAGTTCTACACATGTATACACATTCATTGGTGTGATCCTTTGATTGCTATCTGTCTTCTCTGCTAGACAGTAAGACCCATGAAAAGGGTCTGCTGTCACTGTTCTTTCCCTCTCAGCTAGCTCATGTCTAGCACAAGGTAGGTGCTTAATAAATGTATTGGTTGCATGCTGAATGAACGAGTAGAGTCCTGCTGACAGTTGTCATTGATGGATGGGGTCCTTGTAAGGTGTGGGCTCTTCCCAGAGCGGGCAGGCCCAAGTTCTCCACAACACATTGACTTGAGGGAGTGTGACTTTGTTTGATTTTATTTTTTTCATTTCAGCTATTGGAGCGAATAGAGCATGCTGCCTAAAACTTATTTTTTCTTCTCTCTCTGTTCAGCTAAAGCTTGCTTTCACTCTGGACCACGAGACCGGATTGCCTCAAGGATGTCATATCTATGAGTACCGTGACAGCAACAAGTAAGCCACTCAGTGGGAAAGAGTGTCACTTCACATGTGTGCAGCAGTGGTGCCTGTGGGCTTTCTGACACTGAGCTTCCATTGCTAAGTGGTCATCAGGAAGGGAATACACCTTTTACTACTATACTAGAAAATAGCGGGCAGAGAAATATTCCTCTTGTAAGATCTCTTTGCCCCTAAGTATAGAACTTGGGGCACTTGTAGAGGAGCAGTTGTGGTGTGTTAGAAGTAGATGTTGAAGCAGACCTTCTTTCAAGGCTCCAGATGTACCCCAGACACTCTCTACTCTTGGTCTCCAATCATGTGCCTGCTTGTTTGGTTCACTGTGTGACTTTGGCTTTGTTGCAGTCCTCAGTCACTGTCTGTCTATACTTAGGTTTATGGGTTTTGTGATTATCTTCCTTGTGTATTTTATATTAATAGTTGGGAGATTTCTGAGTACTTACAGAGATTTAAATTGGTGGCCTTGTTGGAAAGGTGGCACCTTGCATAATTTCATAGCACCTCCTTTCAACATCATAGACTGCCTCCTTTTTTTTTGGACAGGGTCTTGCTCTGTCACCCAGGCTAGAGTGCAGTGATAGAATCATGGCTCACTGCAGCCCGAAACTCCTGGGCTCAAGTGATCCTCCCACCTCAGTTTCCCGAGTACCTGGGACTACAGGTGCATGCCACCATGCCCAGCTAATTTTCTGAAGTTTTAGTAGATACAGGTCTCCCTGTGTTGCCCAGGTTGGTCTTGAACTCCTAAGCTCAAGCGCTCCTCCCACCTCGGCCTCCCAAAGTGCTGGGATTACAGGTATGAGCCACTGCACCCAGCCACAGACTGCCTCCTTGACTGTGTATTTTTGTTTGTGAGACAGTGAAAGTGGTGGTGAGTGAGGCACAGGGAATGTGCCCCAATGATGACAATAATGGTAATGACGGCAGCTACCATTGAGCACCTCCTATGTGTTAGGCACAGTACTGGGGACTTCACATTTGTTATCTCATTTAATCTTCGTAACAACCCCGGGTGTGTTATTTTATTATTGTCATATTTGCAGAAGCTAAGATCTAGGGAACTAAAGTAATTCACTCAGGGTAACTTGCCACAGCTGTGAGAAGCAGAGTCAACGTTATCATGTTTACTCTGGGGAGAGAATAGATGGAAAACAATTGACCCATATTGCCACTTAGAAACTCCAGTCAGTGACAAGAGCAGTCCCAACCTGGATTTAAGGAGAATGTACTCTGGTCTCATCATCTAAATATCCAGGCTGTTTAATTTCATCCAGTAGAAGGAAACAAATAGGCACATGCCAGTAGAACCATCTATGACCTTCCAAAAGAGAAATCGGTGCCTTCCTCGAGACCTCTGGCGCTGTTTTGGGTGGAAGAGAGGCTACTGGGTGCCCTCATTACCACATCTCCACTGGGATTACCTTCAAGACGTGATGACTCTTTGTAATTTATCTTTAGGAGAATGCCATAGTAACTGGTGTGTACCCCTAATTAATCATAGGAAGGATTGACCAGACATCCTTTAACAATTCTGGCTGGACTGTCTGCTCTTTGGGAAAAGGTTGCAGAGTTTTTATTCAATGGGAGAAGGGCACCAGCTCTCTGTCCTTTAAGTTTATGTCTTAGCTGTTCACATATCCAGTGGCAACAACTTATATTGTCTTTGACTGTGAGAAGAGAAAATAGCCTAGCTCCTTTTTTTTTTAATAGAAACAGTGTGTCATGATGTTTCCTAGGCTAGTCTTGAACTCCTAAACTCAAGCCATCCTCTTCCCTCAGCCTTCCGAAGTGCTGAGATTATAGGTGTGAGTCATCATGCCCAGCCTAGCTCTGTGTCTTGGTCTATCCATAGCTCCTAGCATATTACCAGATCAAGCAATGTAAGAAGATAACTTAGGGTTTATAAATATGAATAAGTTTTGGCCCCCAAAGACCTATAAAAGAAAGTATTTGTGTAGGAAATTGGATACGAGCCATGATCTAGAAAAGTATGGTGATCAAATGCTTTGGTGACTGCTCTCTCTGGTTCTCTCTTGCTTGTATTAGAGTCAGTCTTAGGGTTCATTCTCAATCCTTAGACAACTTTCCTAACCTCTCTGAGTCTCTAGTTTCTTTTTCTTTTCTTTTCTTTTTTTTTTTCTGTTTTTTTGAGACAGAGTCTTGCTTTTGTCGCCCAGCCTGGAGTGCAATTGCATGATCTCGGCTTACTGCAACCTCCACCTCCAGGGTTCAAGTGATTCTCCTGCCTCAGCCTCCCGAATAGCCAGGATTACAGGTGCCCGCCACCACACCTAGCTAATTTTTGTATTTTTAGTAGAGACGGGGTTTCACCATGTTGGTGAGGCTGGTCTTGAACTCCTGACCTAGGTGATCCACCTGCCTTGGCCCCCCAAAGTGCTAGGATTATAGTCATGAGCCACCGTGCCCGGCCTGAGCCTCCAGTTTCTTCATCTGTTCAAAATAGTAGGATTAATAATACCTCTCTGGCGGGGTTGCATGAGGCTCTCTGGCCGGGATGTCATGTTGAAGTGTGTCATCACCAATCTCACATATAGAATGCCCATAGGAAGTGTTGGTTGCCTCTTCTTCCCAAAGAGAAAAACCAGCTCATGACTTCCATTTTCCCAGAAAGTCTTCTGCTAACAGTGTGCTTATGAGGGAAGAGGCTGGTGTGCCTGCCATTCACAGCCTTCAGTTGTGTACGACGCTCTGTCAAAGGCAGACTCTTCTCCTCACTCATGAGTTGTGAAGCACGGAGGACCCCAAAATCCTGACTATGACTTCTCGTCTCCCCCAGACCCTTCCCTGTCTGTATTCCTCTGTTTCCATTTAGGGTCATTTTCCCTACAATGCCTGAATCCAAATATTGGCATAATAGTGGCATTTAGAAAATGAAGATACTCAGCCCAGTCCCTTGAGGGTTCCATGTTGTCTCAGGCCAAGTAACGTGAAGACAACACCAGCAGAGAGAGGAAATTCTACAGATGAAAAAGCTTGCTTGAATATTAGTTTGGTACAACTGATTATTGAAACGATTGCTTTTCCCTTTTGGGTATTCCCTGCAGTACAATTTGTAATCATTTTAACATTCATCTCTGTCTGCCAAATTCAATCCATCAGCAAAAAAAGTTGTTCTGAATAAGTGCTGAGGCTGTTGGATGGTTCTCCCAAATAGTCTTTCCTTTCAAATGGAATGGCCCAGAAAATGGGCACTCCATTTTTATATTTTCTGGATTCTCTTATCAGCCCTCGATTAACGGGATTCAGTATCAAAAGCAGGTCAAGTTTTCTGCAACAGAGAAGAAGAAGGTGGCCCTCAGGTCCATGGGTGGTGCCTGATAGTTTTGATCCTTGGCTCTATGTCATCCTGTTCTCCTTTCACATAAAGGGGCTAATCTCTGCATCTGGGGTCCAGGCAGAACAGTCCCTAGGACTTCTCCATCTTGGATGGGACTTGGATCCTGCCTTCTCTAAGGCTAGGGGCACAGCTCTCGGGTTAACATTCTTAAAGCTCTGAGGTCATTAGAAGAAAGAGAGAAGCTGTCCTATTGTGCCTTGGGTTCAACTAGTAAAGCTCTCCACCTTGAATTATTCTGTCAGCCTCCCAAAAGCTATTCCAATCTGCATCTAAGAGGTGTGAGGCCTCACGCCCCCTGGCAGACGCCACCAGTCACCACCCGTGGACCCAAGGGCCACCTTTTTTTTTCTCTGTTGCAGAAAACTTTACCTGTCTTTAACACTGAATCCAGTTAATCAAGGAGTGATTGACAGTCATTTTTGTCAAATTGAAGTTTGGAGATCTCTTGATGTAGGGCAAGGAACAAGGCCTTCAAGAGTAAAGAAGTGATTTGTGAGAATTCAGTTACACATTTATGAAGCCCCTGCTTTGTACAGTGTGTTCCATGGAGGAGGCAAAGATACGTTAGACCCAGTGCATGCCCTCAGGGTTTGTATAAGTAGCAAAGCACACTCGAGCACCCTGTAGGGATGATGTGCACTTTGGCAGTGGTAGGAATCGAGTGCTGTGGCAACAACGATGAGGAAAGTGAACGCTTCTGACTTTGTGTTTACTGTGTGGATGGTGGTGACCTTCACAGACAAGGAGCTTTGTCAGAAGGCTTCTTTCTCTCCATCCCCACTGCCACCCTCCTTCTCACTGCCAGGACTGTAGAGCTGCTTTGCAAGCTGTTCTTCCTGCTGTTAACTGGTCGGCCTCCGGGCTGTCCTCTGCAGCCTGAGTGAGTGTGCGTGTCTTTTCCTTCTGGTTGCTTTTTAGGCCTTATTTTTGTCTTTTTGTTCTACAGTTTTACTACATTATGTCTGAGTGGATTCACTTTTATTTATATTGTTTAGGACTCAATATAGTTCTCATTTAGACATTTTTATCTATTATCTTTGATTCTCTCTAATCTCTCCTTCTGGAACTTGTTAGAAACCCACCATCTTATTTCATCTTTCCTCTCTTTTCTATTTCCGTATCTGTTAGTGCTGCATTTTAGGAAACTTCCGCAGAAGTGTCTGTCACTTTATTCTCCTTGTAGCAGTTTACTATCTGCTGTTTAATAACCCTTCCCAATATGAATGTTTTTATTTTATTTTATTTTATTTTATTTATTTTTTGAGATGAAGTCTCACTCTGTCACGCAGGTTGGAGTGCAGTGTCTCAAACTCATCTCACTGCAACCTACACCTCCTGGGTTCAAGTGATTCTCCTGCCTCAGCCTCCTAAGTAGCTGGGATTACAGGCATGCGCCACCACGCGGGGCTAATTTTTTTGTATTTTTAGTAGAGACGGGATTTCGCCACATTGGCCAGGCTGGTCTCGAACTCCTGACCTCAGGTGATCTGCCCAACTCAGCCTCCCAAAGTGCTGGGGTTACAGGCGTGAGCTACCACACCTGGCCTAATGTTTGGTTTTTATATTTAATTTTCAGAAGTTCCGTTTCGTGCTTTTGAAAATCAGCCTATTATTATTAATTAATTTTTTTGTGTCCTAGTCTTCTGTTATGATTTCTATTCTTTCTTTTATCTCCCTAATTATTTTGATTGTATTTATTTTATAGCCTCTTCCCAGTTGTTTGAAGATTTTTAGTTCTAGTTCCAAGAGTACCAGTTCTCTTATTTCTTGTGTCTATTGACTCACTCTTCTGTGGTTCATTTTCTCTTGCAATTTGTTTTTTATCATAAGATCGTCTTAGGCTGTACGTGGTAGCTCACGCCTGTAATCCCAGCACTTTGGGAGGCCAAGGCGGAAGGATCACCTGAAGTCAGGAGTTCGAGATCAGCCTGGCCAACATGGTGAAACCCTGTATCTACTAAAAATATGCAAATTAGCTGAGCGTGATGGCACACGCCTGTAAGACCAGCTACCCGGGAGGCTGAGGCAGGAGAGTCACTTGAGCCCAGGAGGCAGAGGTTGCAGTGAGCTGAGATGGTGCCATTGCACTCCAGCCTGGGTGACAGAACAAGACTCCATCTCAAAAAAAAGAAAAAAAAAAGAAAAAAAAAAAAAAAGAATCTCTTAAGTAGGGATTGTGTTTAGTGGGAGTTCCACATACTATGGGTTATGGATGTGTTATCTCATCACTTTTGCATGTGTTCTGCCAAGACCCAGGGAGGTTCATAGGCCTGCTAGTTTGGATGTTAACTCCTTGTCTTAGGAGTCTCACCTCCTGGGTAGCTGGACTCCTCACCCACGTGCCGTGTGGGCTTGGCCTATTTCTCATAGGAGATGCCTCTGTTCTGTGCCACATAAAGACATTCCTCTGCTCTGTGAGAAAGGTCTTCCTGGTTCTTTGTTCAAAGACTAACAGCCCCCAGGATCCTGGCTTTATGTGGGGATCTCAGTTCCAGTTCCATGGCCAGGTCTTCTGCCTCCTGCATGCATTAAAATCTTAGCTCCTGTAACTGTATCAGTGTCTGATACTCCCAGCCCCCAGTTGCCATGGTAAAAATTACAGCTCTGACTTAATTTTTTTTCACTTCAAACATCTGAGAATTTTCCCATTATTCTTCTATACTCAATAATATATTTAAATTATTCTTTTGGTATATTTTATCTATAATTTCTCTGTGTTTGTGTTGGGAAGGAGGTCCACATCAATTCAGTCTCCCATCTTGTCAGAACCGAATATCTGAATAAACTTAAAAATGGTCACTCATTTAGCAAGTGTATAGAGAGTATCTGCTGCATACCTGTATAGTTCTAGGCCTTGGGGCCATGGAGCTGAATAAACGGTGATGCTGTCAACAGAGGCCCATGCGCCAGTGGAAGGGACTGGGCACTCCTCAGCAGCAAGGCAGCCCTGTGTTCCCACCCCACCTGCCTGCCATACAGACCCATTCTGTCTTCCTGCCCTGGCACCCTACATGCTGTCTGTACCAGATTACCTCACGCTCCTGCGTACAACTTGTCCCTGTATGCTCATGCCATTTCCTGCTTCTTAGAACATCTGTCTTTCCCAGAACCTCCTGTCCACCCATCGAGGTAACCTCTGCTTCTCCTTCCACTCTCAGCCAGGTATTTCTTCTCTGGGAAGACACTCCACACCCCTCACAGGCACCACCAAAGCTGGGTCAGGTGTGCCTTCCCTGTGGCCCTGTGCCGTGCCCGTCTGCTCTGTGTCAGCTCTTAGCACTGTGCCTTTCAGCCGTGGGTTTACTTGTTGACTTCCTCCACTGGGCTGATGCTTTTGAAGTCAAGGTCTTGTTGTTTTCATTTCAGTACCCACAGTGCCTAGTCCACTACCTGGCAAATAATGCTTGATGAAGGGAAGGCGGGGGACCTGATTTAGTCCTTTAGGAAGGGAGGAGCATGGCTACAGGGAAGTCAAACTTCTTTCCAGCTTTGTCTTTTCATTTGCTGTAGGATTACGATGATTAAATTACACGTGACATCAGGGAAACTGTCTCCATGGATAGCTCTGAATTCTGAAGAGCTAACATGGAGAAAAGAGAAGCTGTAAAAATGTGGCTTAACTCTAAATGTAGTGGTAATTACAGTCACTTATATCAGTTTCTTACCATTTTCTGCTGGGTACTGAAGCACAGTGATAGCTATGAAGAGCATTAAACTTGTCAGGTGAACTTGTGGAAGCTGCATTCGATCGCAAGGCTATACTCTTGCTCATGATGTCTAGACTTTATGATCCATATACCATAATCATGATGGGAGCTACCATCTTCTGAGTGCCCGCAGACACCAGGCAAGGGGCTTACCCAGGTTATTTCTAGTCTAAAACCATTCAAGAAGAATATTCACAATAAAAAATAGAAATAAAACCAGTGAGAGTCTGAGAGGTTTTATTATTTTCACAATTTTACAGAATAAAAAATAAAAACAAACCAAGACTGAAGAGTCTGAAGAGGCTCACCTGCCAAGGCCACAGAGGTCAAGGGCAGAACCTGGCTTCTGCCTCAGTTGTGGCAAATTCTAAAGCCTGTGCTGTGCCTTCATGACACCTGCCTTTTCTCCACACCAGGAAGCTGCAGGGATGCTGATTCCAGCCTTGTCTAAGCAGGCCTGCTTGGGAAGGCTGGCTGGGAAATCCTGGGATTTCCAGTCCCTGTGAATCCCAGGTTAGGTGGGCAGCTTCTGACTTGTCATCAGAGTTCTGGATTAGGCCAGTCACACTGCTTGGCAGGTCACCATCCACTCGGTGGTGTGTGGTGTGGCTGTGTCAGTTATAAAGACCTCATAGTTTTGGGGGTGCAGTTGCCCTGAGTACCTGCCTGAGTGGCCCTTGTAGTAGACCCTGGCAGGCCCAGGCCCTGGCTTTGGGGTGCCTGCTCCTCTGCCTTGCTGGCAGTTGTGCCTCACTTTGTCCAGGCAGTGAGGCCAGCAGCTGCTGTCCCTGCGGACCTCTCAGAGCCTCCTTGACACTCACAGCCGGGTCCTCCGCCTTACTCCAGTCTTACTGTTAGAACAGGTTAGTTTGCTAAACTAAACAAGAGAAAATCTTTCATTTTTCCTGCCCAGCTACCTGACTCATTTTGGGGCCTTGAAATACCTGTCATTAAACTGACTAGCTGGCCTCTAGACATGTGAGAGAGCTACACTGTGGGATTGATTTCCCTCTGCTGAAGGGTCTGCTGCATTCATGAGCCTGCCTTGAAGGACAGTACTCCTTGCACCTTCCAGAGGATAGGGCAGTTCTGGGCTGCACATCTTCTCCCCAGCCCACGGGCACCTGGTAGCTCAGGTCACTGTAAGGACACCTGGATTCTCTTCCCCAGCGCCCGAGCACATAGTTCTTTCTGCATGCCAACATGCCCCCTGCCCATGGGGGGGCCTGCTCGGCATCCCCCGGGGTCTCAGAACACACTCTCTAGACACAATAGAGTTAGAGAACCAACCCTAAAACCACACTGCGGTTCTCTGTCTCTTGTTTTGTGTTTATCATGGAGGATGTGATGGCTTCGTTCAGGTGCTCTGACAAGTGGACACCAAGCAGGATTAATGTATGAGAGATGTGTTGGGGCAAGGCCTGTGAAGGATGAGGGGAGGGAACAGGGGCAGACCCAGGGCTTCCTTCACCTTACAGCAATCAGCCCTTGTGGACAGTGTGCATCCCAGGGCTTTCCCGTGCTGGCATTATCACAGTGACTCAGGACCTTCTTCCCAGGTCACTGCTGGTGAGTCTTTGAGCAGCTAAGCCACCACTTTGTACAGGGCCTGTCCCTGCCCACACACCACTCAGAAGAGCGTCCCCTTTGCCCCCTAGGTATTGAGCGAGCCACTCCCCAGACTCCATCTTTCTGCCTGTTTCCTCAGAACCACTCCTGTCCCACTTGTGTCAGTTCAGATCTGCAGAGAAGCAGATGCTGAGATGGGATTAGATGTCGAGAAACACATGGAGGAAGATGCCTGTGAAGGATGAAAGGGGAGAGAGCAGCAGAAGGCAGAGGGAACCTTCAGACCTCGACACAAGTCTGGCCCTTGTGAAGGAATTTGGGAAGGAAGGAGGGCTGGGTAGGGAGAGTCTCAGGCTATGGCCCAGGTTTTTTTGTTCAGTTTTGTTTTTTTGAGATAGGATCTCATGTTGCCCGAGCTGGTCTCAATCTCATGGGCTTAGGTAGATCCTCCCACCTCAGCACCCCACCGGCTAGGATTACAGGCCCGCACAATGGCTGTCACCTGCAGCCCAGTTTCAAGGTTCACTGACGGAAAGTCCTCAAACCAAAGCCGAAGTTGCCTGCTGGAGGATCCTGACATCTTGCAGGACCTGGCCTGCCTTAGGACCCTGGAGGCATGCTCACAGGAAGTGTGGCTTCAGGGCAGATGCAGTGGTGGATCAGAGCCCTTGCAGCTGGGGACATTGTCAGTAGTAGATCTCAGTGATGCCTCTTCCTGGCTGCTGCCCTTGAGGAGGGGACAGAGTAGGGTGTTCCTGGATGATGTTTAATTAGTTTCCCCTCTGCTTGGTTCTTTGCCTTTTCCTTCATCCTGAATAAGCAGAGGAAATATTTCCCAGCAGCCCTGACAACTTCAAACCAGCACCAACACTTCTCAGTACTTTGGAAATGACACTTTCTGTCTGCACCTTGGAACTGATGCCAGCTCCTGAGGCTAGGCAGCAGTGTTACCTAACAGCCATTCATTGCAGAGGGCGAGAGCCTCCAGGCCTCCCAGCCACTGCCAGGTTAGCTTGAAGAAGGCCTTTCTTGTTCCTGATGAAGCCTTAGTTTAGGAGAAAAAGGAGCTTGAAATCAAGAGAGAGGAGGGGTTTGGGGGAAGTTGGAAGTGACGCAGCCAGAGAGGTGCCAGGAGTGAGCTCATGGGCGCAAGCCTGCAGCTGTATTGTGCACGTGGGAGTCAGCCACTCACAGTGCAGGTGTGAGCTCACTGTTCCACCACAGCCGTTAGTGTTTGGCACCAGCACGATGCAGGCACAACTCCTGTTTCCACTGCTGGATTCGGGTAGTGTTCAGCGAAGGGAGTGTCTCTCCACTGTCCACCTACGCAGAGGGATGGCCGTGGCTCTTTATGCTCTGCTCTCTTCTCACCTCACTCCATGTAGCAGCAATCAGGATATTTTGTCTGCCAACATGCAGTGCTTCATTTAACCTCAGTTTTGTCTACAGGAAGAGGAGAAGAGGGTATGAACACTCCCATTCTAGAGAGAGAGAAACGGATGCCCTGATAGGTGCCCTGTGCAAGGTCAAGCTGTACATGAGAGGACCTGGATACTACCCCAGCTATCTGATGCAAGCAGGTGTGGGGCCCTAGAACAACTACACATAAGTGGCACTGAGTTGCCCATGGGTCCAGGAGCGGGGAGGGCAGCAAGGCCTGGGGTAGCACAGCTGCCTCCTGTATTTCTGCCCACACCTCTGGAGTGACAGTCTCCTGCACATGGAATCTGAACCACAAGGGGCCAGGACAAGGAGGAGCTCTTTTTCAGCTGTGTTGAGTCAGTGCCTATTCCCCACTTGCTGGGAGAACCAGGGAGGGACAGAGTCTGAAGTCACATTTTATAGCACTCAGTTGCCTCAGCAGAGGTTTCCCATGCTGCTGAGCTATGGTGCTCAGGGCCCTTTGTAGAAATCACTAGATCTTCGACTCTTGCTGGCTTTCTGAGGCCAGAACTGATGCAAGCAAAGAAATGTGGGAGCCGCAAAAATCGGCAGATTGTGCTGGCCACAGACCAGTCGCATACATCAGTGTACACACGCAGGAACACCGGTCCATGTCTAGCATATAGTGTGACTTATGCATTCTGCTATTTTTTCCTATAGTGCACAGACTGGAAAGTAGGTTTTTATAATAAGCTTACTTTGTAAAACTTATTTCTGAATTATGACATGCGTAGAGAAAAGTACACAAATTATGAGCATCTAGTTCAAGGAAATTGTTAGAAAATGAACACATCCGTGTCAAGAAATAGAACATGGCCAAGTGCAGTGGCTCACACCTATAATCCCAGCACTTTGGGAGGCCAAGGCAGGAGGACTGCTTGGAGCCCAGGGGTATGACATCAGCCCAGGCAGTGTAATGACAATTAACGAACAAATTTTTATTAAAAAATAAATAACAAATAGAATATTTCAGCCTCCAGGAGCCTCCCATGTGCCCCTCACTCCTCCCAAAAGGATACCACCATTGTAACTTCTAACAATATAGGTTGGTTTTGCCTGGCTTTGAACTTCATATAAATGAAATTATTTACTATATTCTCTTTTGTGCCCAGCTTTTCTCTTTCAGCATTATGTTTGTGAGAATTCATCTTTGCTGTTGCATCTATAGTCCATTCATCAATTTATCAAATCTGCATTTGTTCAGTCAGCATTTGTATTGTTTCCATTTTGGGGTTATTATAAATCTGCTTGTACATGTCTTTTGGTGCACATACGCATGTGTTGCTTTTGAGTATATAGTAGGAATGAAATTGTGAATCATACGTAATTTAACAAGCAATGTGTGAGAGCTCATCTGTTTATTGGCCATTCAGTAGAGTGCCTTTTCAAATTTCTTGCCTATTTTTCTACTGGGTTTTCTGTTTTTCTTCTTGATTTATAGTCCTGTGTATTCTGGATATCAGTTCTTTGTTGCTTATACATGTTGCAAATATCTTCCACTGTGTAGTTTGCTCTTTTACTGTCTCTGGTGTTATTTTAATGAACAGAAGTGCTTAATTTAAATGAAGTTCAATATGTCGATCTTTTTTATTATGCTTAAATGCTTTTTGTATCCCACTTAAGAAATCTTTGTTTATATTCTAAAAGAATCTACTTAGAATTGATTTTTGAAAATGGTACAGCAAGTTTATTTTTTCCTATGGGTATCTGTTGACCTCGCATCATTTTTTGAAAATACTTTCCCATACCTTAGCACTGCCACCTTTGTCAAAAACAAAGTACCCATATGCACAGGTTTGTTTCTGCTCTCCATTCTGTGTCACTGGTTTATATATCTATTCTTGTACCAATACCACACTGTCTTAATGTTTGTATAAAAATCTTGATATCCAGTAGAGCTAGACTTTCCAACTTGGACTTTTTCTATAAAGAGCACCTATGCTATTCTTGGCCCATTCCATTTCCATATAGATTTTAGAATCAGATTGTCAGTTGCCACATACATGCACACAAACTTACTAGGATTTATATTGAGATTGCTTTAAATCCATACGTCAATTTGGGAAAAATCAACACTTTTATGATAATGAGTCTTCACAAGCATGGTACCTCCCTCTATTTAGAGCTTCTTTAATTTTTCTCAATATAATTTTCTGTTAGAGATCTTGTTCATGTTTCATTAGATTTACTCCTAGGTATTTGATTTGTGGTACTATTTTAAATGGTATTTGTAAATTTAATTTTCTCTTTGTTGCTAATACAAGGAAACAGTTTATTTTTGTTGACCTTGTTGTCATCAATGACTTTCCTAAATATATTTATCAGGTTCAAATAATTTGTAGATTTTTTTCATAACAGTATTTCAGTTCAGTGTAGATGCTTTTTTATTTCCAACATACCTCATCATGTCGTCTGCAAATAATGACAGTTTTACTTTTTCCTTTCCAATTCTCATGCCATGTATTTCTTTTTCTTGCCTTATTGCACTGTACAGTATTTCCTGGACATAATAATAACAGGCATTTATGTCTTGTTCCTGATCTCAAAGAGAAGAGTTTTTACCACAAACTCACTCTTCAGATTATGAAATTTTTTACTGGCATTCTCTTTAGTATACACTTTATTTTTCCCCAAGATGAGTTTTCAATTTGGGAACTTTTTTTAAGTTTTAAGTGGTAATTTATGAACTAGGAGCTAGGAAAATGGTATCTGAATTTTTTTTTTATTTAAATGAAAAGGAACTAATGTTTATCACAAGACTGCTACTCCTCATTTTATCCTTGTGAGGAGATTTTGCCTTGGCCATTTTACGGAAGGATATCATGACTGTACATTTGAACAAGGATTCAAACAGATCTGTCTGACTCCAAAACCCATGCTCTCCTTACTTCTCCCTGATTCCTTGGTAGAATATTGAATGTGAACCCCCAAGGTCATAAAAATACCACTTTTGTCATACATGACTGAGAGGGAAAAGTTGCTAAACTATTAATACCTCACAGGTATATTCAGCATCTTTTCCTTTCCCCAGTAATCTCCTACCCCAAATCTCCTTATATCCCTGTGTTTTAGTCCATTTTCATGCTACTGATAAAGACATACCTGAGACCGGGCAGTTTACAAAAGAAAGAGGTTTATTGGACTTACAGTTCCACATGACTGGGGAGTCCTCACAATCCTGACAGAAGGCAAGGAGGAGCAGGTCACATCTTACAAGGATGGCAGCAGGCCAAGAGAGGGCTTGTGCAGAGAAACTCCCATTTTTAAAACCATCAAATCTCATGAGACCCATTCTCTATCATGAGAACAGCATGAGAAAGACTGGCCCCTGTGATTCAGTTATCTCCACAAGGTCCCTCCCACAACACATAGGAATTATGGGAGTTACAAGATGAGATTTGGGTGGGGACACAGAGCCAAACCTTATGACCCTGTCACCTGCCCCATCCCTCCTTTCCCTGATTTCCATTGCCATGGAAAGGAGCCCTGTGGGGCTGCCTGTGGCCCTAAAGGGCTGCAGCCCTCCTGAGCACCAGCTCAGCACCCACTGGGCCCAGTACAGGGCCTTCCCCAGCCTCTGCTGTCATTCTGTCACCTGTTGTCTGGTGCTGGGAGGTAGGATTGAAGGCTTTCCTCCTGGGCAGGCTGCTCAGGTTGCAAGGTAGATCCTATTTTTAAGCCCTGTAGAGTCTCAGCTGTCCCATTTTGAGGGTTATGAGTCCTACATGGGTTCACAGAATCCCTCTCGCTGAGACTCGGAGGAATGAAGAGGACAGAGAGGGTGGAGACCCAAACCAAGCAGGCCCCGGAGGCCTCAGGGCCCTGGGGCTGAAAGGAGCTCCCTAGACTAAGAGCGCGCCCCACTATTCTCACACCCCACCTTTTGCAGCCCAAATAACTACCCATGGGTGTCCTAAGAGATTTCGCTATGAGACAGAAAAGTCTAGGACACCAGGAACTCTCAAAACTAGATATTTCAGAACTCTCAAAGACCTTGAAGAATAAATGTTTTCATTGTCAATTTAACACAGAGCTACATTAAGCAGCTAACACTTTCCCTTTCTTGAATGTCACTTTGCCATTCCCTTTCCTTATCTTTTTGTGAGGGACTGCAGCTTCTTCCACTCTGGAGAGCCTCCTGGGGCTGCAACAATCCAGCATGACTTGGAGCTCTTTGGGTTTCTTTCCTAGATACTTAATAGCACATGAAGATGTGTTCTTACCAGTGACAGAGGGTGGTGAGAATGACCATTTTTGTTTTCCCTATATCTGTATCTGCCACATCCATACCTTTCTCAGAAGGTACTGGAATGACTCGTTTCTCTCTCAGCCTCTCTGGGTATTTCTCCAACCACAGGTTTGCATCCCCAGGGGGAAGCTGGCTCTCTGATCCCTCATGCTAACCTTTTTAAGCAGATGGCACAGCCAGGCAGTCTTTAAACCCAAGGAGGCTTGCCCCTTCCCTAGACTTCACGGAGTTCTAGAAGAGACTGTGATATTCAGGCCAGGTTCCTGTTTGATGAACAGGGACACTCAATTCCCGGCAAGTGGGGTGAGCGCTTCCAGCCCTCCCCACCCCCATATCGGTGTGCTGGCCCAGACCCAGGGCATGTTCAGGTACTTAAAGTAGCAAATGCCTCTGCTGTAAAAACCCTCACTGGAGTACTGAAAGCCCAGAGCCCAGACTCAGGCCACAGAGGTCTGAGATATACTCTCAAGTAGGTTAGCCCATAAAAGAAACCGGTCATAGGATTACATGTTGGGTCTGAGCCTGAAGAAAGGTGCCCATGGCTGTTACCTTCTGCGGCTGCCTGGCAGGTAATCAGAATGTGCTTGGCTTTCTTAGCTTTTGGCTGTGTGATCTGTGGGGAAGTGTTTCTGATCTATCTTCACTGCCACTCCCAGCTCTCTGGGGCGTTGTGGCTTTTTCTTGGTGGTTGGGCAGGAAGCCTCTAGAGCCTGAAGGAATTGCTGTGCTTGATGACAGGCAGAGGCTATCAATGGCTATAAATCGCCTAGTGGCTGTTTCACGTACTGAAGAAGAATTGAACATGTTTGCTGTCTGTTCTGCGGAGGCTCCTCTGATGGCCGGAACACAGCTGGGAAAAGATTTCATAGAGTGAGTCAGAGCAAGTGCCCAGCTCATGCCCACTGAATTAAGCAAGAGGAAGTGGCTGACTTCCGCAGCTGCTCTGAAAGCCCAACACAGCAAGGCCTGGCTGAGATGAACAACATAGATCATTCCACTGACTTTGGGCTACCCTCAGGCCGACCCCGTGTGACCCCACACCTGCCCCAAAGCTAGGTGAGACCCAGGATCCACCCTCTAAGCCCGGGTTACCAGTAGGGGGTAGGTGCCAAACTGGAGAGTGGACTGTGATGAATGGGTGGCAGAGTTGGCAGAGGAAATGGCTCATCTCCTGCAGTCAGGGACCCCGCTCTCAGCAGCTCCCTTCCCTGAGTGCCCTGGCACTGGTGTGTCTGTGTGTCCAGGAGCCCTGGCACACCACTGTGGCTCTACAGTAGCCTCCTGGGCAGCAGCTCATCAGCTTCCAGCACAGCCTTTGTTGCTCTGTAAATCTGTTAATGTTTGTGCTACCTAGAATAAGAAGGAAGGAGTCATTCTACAGAGAGGATTTATTCTTGCAGGCGCCAAAACCTTGTTCCTTACAATTATGTCCCGTTCTTTAATGGGGTCCCCTGCACTCCACAGTGTCATTCGCCTCCACACTAGCTGTCCCCACAATGCTATGTATTTTCACTGATTTCGCTTGGGGCCCTGCCCTGTCTTTGTCTCTGCCTTTACAGTCAGGCCAGTTGTCACTTCTCCATAGCTGTCCAAGAAGCCTGTAGCACCCTCTCCAGCCACTCCAAGCATGAGGCTTTGTGGGGAGCGTGGAATCTGTGAGCAAGCCGAGGCAAGCTGTTAGGATTCTGTTCAATGGGAGGAAAGGCTCTGAGTGAGGCGCGAAGGAGGGACTTCCCGGGAGGCACACTTACGTGCCCGACCCCGTGTCTACGCTGGCTGCCCACAGACCCTGCTTCTGCCTATTTCCTGGTTCTGCTTCATGTTTCAAAGACTAAGATCAAATGTCATTAAGTTTTAGGTAAGCAAGATATTGTGCTTATTATTGAATTGTTCTTCTTTGGTTTAACAGCCCTCCAGTTTAATCTAAATCTATTTCCTCTCATTAGTCTTTGGTGTAGATAAAAGAGCAGTTAGCTGGTCGCTATCTTTTGTGTCATAAATCTTGTAGGAAACCATTGTTGTGATTTTTCATTGTACCGTTCCTGAAGAGGAAGGAACTTTTCATTCCTTTGGGCTTTTTTTCTAGTAAATCCCCCAGCTGTTAGTGTCATCGAGCTTAACTCTCACATCCTTAAGGCAGCATTAACCTCAGAACCACCAGTACCTTGCTGTGTGCCCTGGGAGGCAAGTTATTACCCTTGGCTTCATGACCCATGGACAGTCCTTGCAATGGAAGGCAAACACATTTGTGGGTAGAGTGTGGAGAATGTGTGTAAAAGGCTTTCCTTGCCCAGGCAGTAAGTGCTGAGGAAACAAGCCACTTTTTATGCTGATAAAATTTGGGCAGGGGTTATGGGGTAGGGGAGTGAGTATGTGTTGATCTGATTCCCTGTGCCCAAGAGCAAGGACAGTCACTTCATCCCAGCCCCCACACGGTGTCGGGAACACAGAAGTGTTCAGCAGATGCTGGACAGATGTCTCCTGGGGGCATGCATGCAGTATTTGCTCTTTTTCCCTCGCATGTTCTGTGTTCCTAACATTCTTCTATTTTGGCGGAGTGGGGAGGTAGAAGGTAGGCAGAGTCTCACTCTGTCGCCCAGGCTGGAGTACAGTAGCCCGATCTCTGCTCATTGCAACCTCTGCTTCCCGGGTTCAAGCGATTCATGTGCCTCAGCCTCCCGAGTAGCTGGGATTACAGGTGCCTTCCACCATGCCCGGCTAATTTTTGTATTTTTAGTAGAGATGGGGTTTCACTATGTTGGCCAGCCTGGTCTTGAATTCCTGACCTCAAGGGATCTGCTCACCTCAGCCTCCCAAAGTGCTGGGATTACAGGTGTGAGCCACCACTGCTGGCCTCTTCTATTTTTTAATTACACCTCTTGTATTTTTTGTCTCCTTAATTCAGTGCAGAGGTTTTCATAATAACACTAATAATATTTATGGAATAGTTAACAGCATGTCAGAGCTTATAATGTTAAATAAGATAACAAAGTTTATCTCATTTAATCCTCACTAGAATAACCCTGTGAGGTAGGTAGAAGAAGTTAGAGAGGTTAAGTAGCCACCTAAGGTTATCCAGGTTGTGTGTGGTTGACGGCGCCCTACCTTTCCCCACTGACTTTAGCAAGACAAGAATACTGGCAAGTTGCTGCTGCCCTCTGGGCTCTGTTTTAAAGTGAAGCTGCTGATCCACAATGGAGAACCCACTCCTGCAAGGCCAGCCTCCACAGAGGCCAGAGGCCAGTGCTGGTCAGAGCGTCCAAGAAGCTGGACTCAAACAAGGGTAACTTGCGGGAATCTTCAGGAAGCCCTTATATTCAGAATTGTATTCTGTGCCACATGGGTCCTTTCCCACCATCAAACTTAGAAAATGACCCCTAGGGAAGCCCTTGGAGTTCAAGGGCGGGCACTGAGAAGTCTACGCACGTCCTCATGGGTTGGAGGACCGGTTTCGCCACGTGTTCTCTGGCCCAGTCGTAAACATCATTCGTTTGCTTGTCCAGCAAACATTATTGGACACCTGCTAGTGCCAGGTACTGCACTGAGCACAAGAGAAGGGCGCAGTTCCTTCCTTTGAAGCCCACAGCCCATTGAGGAAGACAGGTATATAAAACAGCATTTGCAAGGGGGCGACAAGGGCCAGGGGGGAGGTGAGCAAAGGATGCAAGGAGTGGCTCTCAGTGTCGTGCGCACCTCACATGGGAAGGCCAGTGCGGCAGGTGCTGGGTGCTGTCGCCCTCTGCTTCTCCCGGCTGGAGTGTCAGTGTGGGACCCTGTAGGCCCCAGCCCACCCAAGGGGAGGCAAGTGAGAAGGTGCCAGGGTGGTCATGGGACAAGAGCCAGAGGGAAAAGGGCTGGCCAAGCCCTGGAGAACTGAGCAGAGCAGAGAGCCGCCTCGCCAAGCCTCTGTGTTCCGTCTTGTCATGCTTGTTGGAATGAGGAGGAATCCCTAAAGACCATGGATTGAAGGAGAATGGCTCTCCTTCCTACCACTTCCCCACCATCTCTCCCTGAAACCACGGGAGCATTCCACATACAACACAGGGCAGGGGTCTTCCCTTCATGTTCCTTGAGTGCAGTGACCATGGCCACTCCTTTCTCAGAACTCCTACTGCCAGAGTCTTAGCACTGCTGGCCTCCATACCCAGCAGGGAGGTGTGGTCTGCTCCCACATGGCTGGCTGGGCCATTCCTGGGCAGATGGTATCGAATGAGGAACACCCAGTGTCTGTGTGGTTGGCACACAAGACACTGTGGTGGTTGAGAGAAGCAGAGGGCGACAGCACCCCGCACCCTGCCGCACTGGCCTTCCCATGTGGGATGCGCACGACACTGTGTGGTTGGCATGCAGTGGACACACCCTGTACTGCATGCTACCTGTAAGCATGTCTTGCTGAAACTAGCAGCCAGTTCTTTGTTTTGTTGCAAATGACCATTTGACAGTACATCCACAACAGCCAAACATGGCACACGAGGAACTGGGCTTGAGTATCACGAAGATTTACTGATAAATGGACAGCCATAAGCACCATTAACCAGACAACACAGTTACTCTCCATCTTGGTGGCTGCACAGCCCAGTGGACCACACAGGGCCCTCCTGGGGTGTTGGGCAAGGCCCTCCTCCCAGGCAGAGGCAGTTGGACTGAGGCCAGAGAGTTCTAGGTACTGCAGCCTCTGCCAGGAAGAACATTTCTCACCCAGGGGAGGCCCGCAGGAAATGGGCTGGCCCTCCCAGTCATACATGGCTGCCTGGGCTTCGCCTGACCTACCTGTGAAGAAGCTCCCAGAAGACCATTGCTGGTCAGCATCCCGGGTACCAGGAGAGCTTTCTTAATGCATCTGAAAATCCTGGATAAACAGGACTGCCCTCTGCACCCCAGGCTGCCCTATAGGACGGGCTTGGCCTGCAGAGTGGTAGCTCCGGGAAGCAGAGCCCTCAGGTCCAGTCAGGCTTTGGCATGGCCTGGCCTCTCCATCCGACTTACCATTGACCCAGCTTGCCTGGAAGGACTCAGGGCCTAATCCAGATTGTTCTGGTCTTGGTTCTCAGGTAGAATGAGAGTGGCATGGGGAAAAGGGCTGAAGTCTTCACACAGGCTGTGTGAGAGCTCTCAGCAGTCTTTGGTTGACTTTGGGTAGGGGTAGAGATGAAACCCAGCAGTCTTATTGTTCTCCCCCCCTCCCCACCCCACCCTACCCCACGCTACGCCACCTACTCTACCCCTTCCTGTGGACAAAGCAGAGAGGGCAGAGCTGGGGCCTCAGTGCCACATGGGGCAGGCAAATGAAGATGTCAGGGAAGCCCAGAATGTTCTGGGGGCCAGGGGACACATTCATTGAAACCACTCTGAACCTGGGTCATAAAACTGTGTGTCAATATTTTAAAAGTCACAGGATGAATGCAGAGCTCTGCCAAATTCAACATGCTGTGTTCCAGGGGTTGATAAGACGAGCATTAGTTCAGTGGAAAAAAACCGAGACAAGAGAGGTTCTCTTTTAACCTTCTGTGTTTCATGTTTATACTGAGGCAGGCTGCCCTTCCTTGCAGGAGAGGATTCATTCATCATGTAACCAACAAATGAGTCCCAGTCACATTGTCACCTGTCACCTGTGTTGGATTTAAGTGATAACCATCTACAGGCAGTAAGAATGTATCGAGGCGAATGCAGCGTGTCCCATTAGGCCAGCAGAAGCCGTCTTGGGTTTCCTCTGCCAAGTTCATACACCTCTGGTTCAACAGTGATAAGCTGAAGGGAATTTGCTGGAACCATAACTGCCACTCCTAGTCCTTTATTACTGGGGGGCTATGCTTCCATCCCTGAAAATAAGTCTTGTTTGGCACTCAGCATTTTCTATGGAGCAAATAAGCAAATCATTATCGCTGAAATGCCTCATTTGTTCCCCCAAACATTTCACCAGCTCCTCCATGTGCTGCTCAGCTCTGGGATACATAGACGGGCATGGCCAGGTGTTTCCCACCCTCCCCACCCCACGGCCTATGGTCTGCAGAGGAAAACTAGCCTCCAGAAAAGGACAGTCTGGATTCACTGATGAGATTTGGTTTAGATTCAGCCCACAGGACCATGGAGCCAGGGAGGGAGATGCCTGAACTGAACCTGTACAGCCCCACAGGGAACTGAGTGGACAAGGTGGGCTTGGGTATGGGGAGCAGAGTGGGCAGAGTGAAAATCCAGGGTGGCGTAAGAGTCTGGGTGCCTGTCACCCATGAGGAGGCCCCACGGGTTCCCTGGGGAACAGAGGCACTGATCTCCTTGTGTCCGGTAAGGGAGCAGGGCTGAGGCCAGAAACAGGCCAGCGAGAGCCTGTGGGGAGCCAGGGAGTGTGACAGCCAAGGACCCCCAGAGCACTAGCAGCTAAGGACCCTGGGCGGCACTCAGGCCTGGGCGAGGGACTGACCTGGGGAATTCTTGAGATTTTTCTGACTGTACGGAGCTCATCAGGGAAAACGTGGGAGATGCCTGGATTCATTGCCCAGCTCCGAGCTCAGCACGAAAACTGCCTCTTGGAACAGTCTAGAAAGAGGCTCACCTGAGGCCCAGTACCCAGGGGCCATGCTGTCATGTGGGCCAAGGCATCTGAGGGGCAGGGGCCTTCCCCATCCCACTGCTGCCATGGCCCGTGGCCCACTCTGCCCTGCCCTCCTGACCCGGGGACCCAGTGCATCTCTGTGGGGGCTGGGAGGAGCGTTAGCAAAGGAGAGGCTGCACAGGGCACATTCAGTGATGACGGGAAACCAAGAGCAGGAAAAGCAACCGTGCTCTGCCCTGGGCGACTCAGACGGGAAAGGGCCTGAGCCTGAGGCAGCCAGGAGGAGGCAGCCTTACCAGGGAGGCCGTGGCGTGGGCCTCCGTGCTGCTTCTGCCCTCCTCATCCAACTGCAGCGGGACAGAGGCAGAGGCCAAGTGGGGGCCTGGAAACAAGCAGTGTGCTCTCAGGGTGGGCTCTGCATTGAGTTCCCACTGTCAGCAGAGCCTTTGGCAGGTGCCAGAAAGAAATCCTGCTGCTCCCTCCTCCTCAGAGGGTTCAGAGCAAACAAAGCAGGGTCACCTGAGGACAAAGCAGTGGACAGGGTGTCAGGGACCCTGGGTCTGGGAGCTTGGGGAAGTCCTTCCAGCTTACTGAGTTCCCCGTTCTCCTGCCAGACATGAGAACTCTTGACTTCTGAGACTTGACGGACCGAGAGTAGCAAAGTGCCTGGCAGTCTCCACATCCAGCCCTGCCACACCGTGGCATGGGACCTCTGTGGTCACTTCTGTGGCCTCCCAAAGACACCATCTCCCTCGTCACCTTAGGGCCAACAATCTCCTCCCCGTGCACTGGGTGTGGGGGTCAGTGAGGAGTGATGAGGAAGTGCAGAGACCACGCTGCGCTTGTTTTCCTGCAGACTTTAGTGGCTATGTGGTTGGGGTGGTGGCCCTGCTGAAGGGGGTCTGCCCTAGCAGCCGTTTGGGCAGGAGCAGTTTTCAGATGTGAGCACACTCGTTCCAACTTGCAGCAAAGCCGCTCAAGGTCCCAGGAAGCCCAGGCTTCTCTCTTGTTTTTGTGGCTACCTTGGTAGCGTGTGTGTGTAAGAGCATGTGTATGTGCAGGAGAGAAAGACCTGTGCGTTCCAGAACACCCTTCTTCCTTGAACATCCAAGTGCCCAAAGCCTAATTTTAAAACCAAAGTCGATGCCTCCTTAAGTCTGCGATGGCCCAGTTCTGTTCTTGATCCAAGTCTACGGAGCCAGCTTCCCCTGCCAGGGCTTGAAAGGGACCCCTGGCCAGGAGTCAGCAGGGCAGCAAACAAAGCTGTTGGGGGCACTGTGGGGACTCCCCTAGGTGGCCAGGCTTCTGTATGCCTGTGCCACCCTCCTCAGGAGCTTGTTTCCAGTTCCGGTTGGGCAGGGGCTGGCACTGGAGAGAGGCTTATGTGTCAACACCGTAAAGCAGCCAGCAAGCCCTAATGACCACACTCTGCAAGGCCACACAGCACAGACTGGCACCTGGTTCTGCTTGGGGGAAGGGCTGCTGCCAGTCTGCAGGCCTGCCCCTACCTCTGGGAGCAGAGCCCGAACTTGGGGAGTGAATGAGGCTTCTGGGCTGTCTTTACGCTGACAAGGGCCTTCTACACTGTCAGCCTGGCCCCAGCTACCAGCAAGCCCCCTCTTACTCCCCATTACAGCCACTGGGCCTCCCTTTGGCAAGGCATAGGAGCCCAAATGTGGCCCACCTGGCCTCTGGGGACTTCCTTCCTTTAGAGCTAGAAAAACAGCTGCAGAATGTGCCTGGCTGCATCAGGGCCCCGCCCACTCACCTATAGAAAAGCCCTGCTGTGGACTGAGCCTCCCAGCCTAGGAAACCTGGCTCTGGCCTCCCCTGCAGGCCTGTGATGTCTGGCTCCAGAGGCCTTCTCCTCTGGGCTTTTCCATGCCTGTGAACTGGGCCCCATTCATTTCCCTGTGGTTTCATGGGAATGTCCAATGTATTCAGGAGGTTGCAGCGCACCCAGGAGGAGAGGGGTCAGTGAGAGGCCCAAGCTGTGACTGGTGGGCCACCCAGTGGCCACGGCACCCTCTGCTGGAGGCTGGCAGCAGGGTGCATGGCCAGCTGTGGGTGGGGGTCCATCAGTCAAGCAGCTGTACTTCCTCCCCATCCCCCTCCCACACCTAGGCCAGGGGCTCTGCCTGCAGCTCCCTCATGCCAGGCCTCCACTTTCCAGCTCCCGGGCCCCCAGCCCCACCTGGCCTGGCCCGGGACAGAGCTGCCACCAAGATCTCTTCCACTTTCTCTCCCCAGCAGCCTGCAATTCAGTGCCCCACAGACCCCTGCCTCCTGGGCCCTGTGGTTTCCACAATACTACACTCAATTTCTGGCCGCTAAGAACACAGCAGGTTCTACTTAAAGGTGGCCATCACCTGCACCCCATGGGTCGCCCAGCCATGGAGAAGGGGCCATGGTTGGGTGCACAGCTTCTGAGACAGGCCCAGCAGCTGCCTTCATGGCCTCGGCAGAGCCCAGGGCTCTGGAGCTTACAGGGAGCATATGCCCAAGTGTGGAAAATTTGGTCTGCAGAAGAAATGAGGCTGAAATTGGCTGGAAGCAATTCTTATCAAAG
The DNA here is from genome assembly GCF_024542745.1 of Macaca thibetana thibetana. Taxonomy (NCBI): domain Eukaryota; kingdom Metazoa; phylum Chordata; class Mammalia; order Primates; family Cercopithecidae; genus Macaca; species Macaca thibetana. The sequence goes on along the minus strand of NC_065589.1, from coordinate 10,325,982 downwards.
CCACATTAGCAGTTTTCAGCAAGAGCTAATTGAACAAGCTCTGTGAGTGGCCTCATTCCATTAGCAGGAGCGTCCCACAGAGTGTGACAAGGGCCCTGGTGGCTGAGGGCAGAAGAGGCTGTTTCTGTCCCACATTTGCCTTAGGCCTTTGAAAATGGACACATTTTCAGCTTTGGGGACTGGCCCTGCCCCTGCCCTGGCTCCCGCTCATTTCCAAAGCCACTCTCTGAGTGTCCTGTGTGAGGAAGGGGTGAGGTGAGTTTCTCAGCACTTTAGCAGGTGCATGGATCTGAAATGGGACACCTCTGGCTCCTTGCCAGAGGGAGGCTTTGTGGTGAGCGTAGGGGAGGCAGAAGAAACTTACAGAAATATTGCCTTTGCTGTGTTTTTTGCCCAAGTCCCAGAGTTGGGGCACCCAAGCCAGTCACATCATAGGATATATAATAATAATGTCTTATTTATTCAAGGCCAGGAACTTGAACATTGCTTCCCTGTTTTATAGGAAACAAATTGAGATTCCATGAGCTTAAGAAGCAAGTGAGTGGTAGGGCTGGCATTCTATGCATGCCACTGAGGAAAAGGCCCTCGTCTCTTTTCCTCTACTGATGGCAGGGCCAGGAGAGGTGAAGGACACCCCCGAACCCCTACAATCTGCCAGTGAGGACCTTCCTGGCCACAGATGCCTCGGATCCCTGACTATCAAAACCCAGCCCCAGCCTTTCAGCTGAGCAGAGAAATACTCAGATCCGGTTCCTCGGTGGTCAGGGAAGGCAGGCTTCCTCTGAAGCGCAGATGGCTTCATCCCTTTCTCATCTCCTTACCTTTGAGCCCATTACAGCCACTGGGCCTCCCTTTGGCAAGGTCTGAGGGCCCAAATGTGGCCACCTGGCCTCTGGGGACTTCCTTCCTTTGGAGCTAGAAAAACAGCTGCAGAATGTGCCTGCAGGGCCCCGCCAGGGCGAGAGCAGCCTTTCCCAGCATCGTCCTTTAAGATGCGACAGAAACAGGTCCCACCCGAGCCAGCAGGAATGGGGCACCCAGTGTCTGCCTCTGCACAATCTTGATGCTTGCGGGTACCTTCAGGGTGAAGGACGCCCTGTCGTAAATGCATGAAGAGCCCCGCGTTTTGTGTATTGATGTTGATGCTCTTTCTTTAGAGGAACACTTGTGCGCTGTGGGAACCTGTGTGTCTACCACTGTCACCCTTGCTGTGGGGAGTGTGTACTGTGTGGGGGGGCTGGTGACCTTTCCCTGCTGTCTGCCATAGCATGTGAGGGACTCGCCAAGCCTCATCCCTGCCCTCCCTTTCCCGTCCCCTCCTGCCCCAGGGAGGCCCAGACCCAGGGAGGAGGGGTGCTGGGAGGGAGTGACGAGGAGCTGGGGTCCTGGCCCTGCAGCCGCTGTCACAGCACAGCCCACCCCAGACCTCCAGAGTGGTGGGGCCCTGGTGGTGCGGGCTCCAGACACTCGGCCGATGCCAGGTCTGGGACCGAGGCCCCGTCTCCGAGGCCTTGGCTGGCTGTTCTGGAAGGTGGCGCTGGCTGGCAGCCATTCCCAGCCCCTCGGAGAGCAGTTGTCAGGCAGTCCCTGAGCTCCAGTGCCCCATCCCCAGCAGGCCCAGTGATCTCATGCTTGTGCCCCTGGCGCTGGGAGGAGCGGGGTGACACTAGGGCCGGTGCCCACCTCAGAGGAGGAAGGTCTGAGGCCGGGGCGGGGGACAGGGTACGCTCCCATCCAGCAGCCCCAGTGCCCTCTCCGCCCCCTTCAGGGCTCCCCTGGCCCAGAGTGTGGAGCGGCGCAGCCTGACCAACCAGGATCGCTTGGGGCGTTTCAGAGGTTTGGCTGCCCAAGCTGTGCACCTAGCACTGCTCCCCAGGAGAGGGAGGGAGGAGGTCAGGGCAGAGGGCCTTGCTGACCGGGTCATTGTCACAGCCTCCATCTCTGGCCCTGGGTTCCTACAGGAGTGCCTGGGCTCTAAGCTGGAGCTACCCCATCCCAGGACCTTGGGGAGGAGGAGGCTGGGCGCCACCTGCTGGCCCACCGGGGAATTGACAGGGTGGGCGACTGTGGTCCATATGTTGACCCCAGATGAGAACCCTGACCCGCACTTACCCTACCCCACCCACCCTGCACTGTCCAGCTCAGTTCTCTGAGCCATGGTGCGGAGTCCCATTTACAATGGTGAATACTGAACTCGGTGCAACTCTGGCTGCTGGCAGCTGGGCTTGGCCTGCACCTTTCTGTCCCCAAACTCCACTGGGGACCCACCTTCCAGCCACCGCAGGGTGCCACCACCAGAACCAGGGGTCAGCCCCACCTTCGTTCACTCCTACCCAGAGCCCACCTGTTCACTCTGCCCCCATCTGCTACCTGCAGCATCAGAAGGACATGAGGGCAACAAACAGCCCCTGCAGCTGTCCGTAAACATCATGGCCAAGGCTGCGCCTGGGAAGCGGACTCTCTGTGGTGCCAGCTCCCTCCTCAGTGCCCTTGATCTTTGTCTGGGTCCCTGCTTGATGTGGCCCAACTGGCTGTGCCAGAGCTCCACAGGCACTGTCCCGACTCCCAGCCCCAGGAGGGAGGGAGAGGCTGAGACCACAAGAGAAGCAGACTCAGCCACACCAAGGGCCCCGGCACGGTGGGCCTCTCCTCCAAAACCTCGCCAGGCTTCACGTTCAAGTCACCAAGAGTGCACTTGTTCACTGTCGAGGGCAGGGGTGACTCCTGGGACTGTGCTGGGGTCCAGGGAGGACAGGTAGCAGAGTTGCCAGGGAAGCAGCTTGCCTGAGGTCTGTGGTCATGGCAGGGGTTTCCGCAGTGGCCCCGCCCTCTCCGGGTCCCCTCCCTCCTGTCCTTGTCCTCGTGTTTACTGAAGACCATGAGAAGGGATGTGGAGAGCCCCTGCAGGAACTAAGAGCAGGAGCCTGGCTCAGCCCCGAGAGGCCCCCAGATATTCAGTTCCTAAACCCATAGTGGGTGGGGCATGGGCACAGGAGAGTAACCAGGACTGTCTCGCACAACCCTACTCCTTCACCCTCTCTGCCTGGTGGCCTTCTTAGCCTGCAGCCTCAGTGCAACCCGCTATGGGGTCATGCTGCCCCCTGCTGGCCACACTGCAAAACGCAGCCCAGGGTTGGCCCTAAGGCTACACTTGTCCCTCTTCCTGCAGCTGGGCTGGAGGGGAAAGCAGGCACCACACAATAGCCTGGATGCCCTGCCCAGGAGGATTGTCTGACTGCATGGGGAGAAAAGTCCAGAACCATGCCTGGCACATGGTAGTCTTTGTGGAGTGAGAGAGCAAAAGTATGCATGATTGTGTGCATCTGAAGCATCTTGGTGCTGATGGCCTGACCAGTATTAGATATTTTTCAAGCAGGGATTTTGACTCCTCTTGGATTCACAATATCTTATTATGAAATCCAAGTAAGAACAGTCTAATGGCACCAGACAGTGATACAGGTGAGCCTAGAACAGTCAGTGTTCATGTCGGGGACTGCAGCCTACTTTTCAGGGGAGGCTTCAAAAAGAATTGAGGAACAGAGTTGATGGTAGGGATGAAAATCACAGGGCATGTTGAGGAGACCCCCTGCTGGCCATGTGGAGGGCAGGTGGGGCAACAGGAGAGCAGCGCCTGCATCCTGAGGGCTTTCCATGCATCCAGCAGAGGGCTTGCCAGCGCAGAACCTGTCTTCTCTGCGTCTGTGACAGCCCTGAGCAGGTGCCATTGTGACCCCTGTCCTGCATTTGAGACAGAGGATGGATGGGGAGGGCTCTGTGGTTTGTTCAGGATCCCACGGCAAGGATGTTGTGGAGCTGAGAGTCAGACCTGGGCTTGGGAGACTTGTAGTGGGTTAAGGGCTTGAACACAGGGTTTTTGGCAGGAAGTGGTGGGCACAAGCACAGATTAGGGGCTGGGAGGTGGGGTGGCACATTACAGGCAGTTACTGCCACCCAGAGGGCAACATGGACGCTCCTGCTTTTACCTGCTGGGTGTCCTATGTGATAGAAGGGTAGGCTGAAGTTTGATCCTTGTGGTCACACATCCCAGCTGTCACCTGCCTTACTATGTGCCATGAGCCAGCCCAAAAAAGTCCCCATAGAGGAGGAATTAGGGGTGCTGGACTGGCTTCCCTCCTCCCCAGGTGGTGCCTGCCCTCCTGGGGCATTTCCCAGCACTTCTTCCTCTGCAGCTTGGGCTCCCTGGGGAGGCAGATGTGCTCTCAGGACATCCTGGTGGAGCACAGGCACACGTCTGCTCTGGCAGGCCCACCCTGGGTGGAGGAGGGGCTCTGCATGCCAGGGTGCTCTCTCTCTCTGGCTGGCTTTCTTTGCACAAGCGTGGCCAGATGACGAGGCTCACCCGCAGCACCACCCACACCTCCAGGAAGGGAAGTTGATGGCAGGGCTCCGGCTGTGGCCAGGCCTGCAGGAGCTTCCTCCCTGACCTGTCTCACTCAAGGGGAAAGCTCGGGGCTGGGCATGAAGCCTGGGGAAAGGCAGGGAGGGCAGAGTCCCCCCAGCCTAGTCAAGACCCTGATCACCCCATGTCTCCCCGAGGAAGCGGCTTTCCCCATGAAGGGGATCCTGGTCACCAAGGCATGAGGACATGCCCAAGCGCCCATCACAACAGGCTCCAGATGTTGTGCACATTTGTGATCTTCTTGTCCCACCAAAGGAGGGGCCTCATGCCCCAGATTTGATGATAGGGACAGTGGTACTGACCTCAGTGCTGTGTGATACCAACCCCCCAGCCTTTGCCTGGTTCACATCCCGCATCGCCCATCAGTCCCTGCTCCTTCAGTCTGGGACCTTGACCTGCTCAGTCCTTCCATCAGGAGCCACGTCCATTCACAGTGACTGTTGAATCTAATGACACCCAGGTGCTGCAAAGCCAGAGCAGCAGCCCCTGAAAGGGTGACTCTGGGGTCTCAGCCCATCCCCACTCCTGCCCTGTCCCCTGGTGAGGGCTTCCCTCCTGCTGCCTTAGACTATCCTGTCCACCCTCAGAGACCCTGTCGGGAGGCTTCCCTCCAACAGGGCACCATCCCCAGAGGAGAAGGGAGCCAGCACTCCTGGGACTGAGGGGTCCTCGGTCCACTCACCACTGCCACATGCCCCAGGGAGCCCTCTGAGCAGGGGCTGGGCCAGGGCCCCTGGGTTCCCATGGCCTGGACAGGCATGGTGCCCTCTTATAGCCGGGGCTGCCCGAGTTTTCCAGGCACCCTGTCATTCAGCAGAGATCTTTCCTTGGTGCCTTCTCTGGATTGGGTGGGCTGCTGAGTTCTGGGGCTGCTGCGGTGAATTATTTAATAGATAGGTGCTTCCCTGCTCTCCAGGGTCCCCCTCTGGGAGAGCCAGCACAGGAGCTAACCAGTCAGAGGAAAAGGTGGTGTAGACCCACTGGTGCAGGGGAGACCATGGGAGTGCTGGGCAAGACAGGGACTTGGCGGAACACATGAGATGAGGCAGCTGGGAGGTCCTCTTTAAGCTGAGACCTGAAGGGTGATAGAGAGCCAGGTAGGCTGCAGCGTGGGAAAGCCTGAGCAGCTGTCCCCCAACCCCAGCGGTCCCTCCCATCCCACCCACCCTCTGCAGGCTCGTGGAGGAGTTCATGCTCTTGGCCAACATGGCAGTGGCCCACAAGATCCACCGCGCCTTCCCCGAGCAGGCCCTGCTGCGCCGGCACCCCCCACCCCAGACAAGGATGCTCAATGACCTGGTGGAATTCTGCGACCAGATGGGGCTGCCCGTGGACTTCAGCTCCGCAGGAGCCCTCAATGTGAGTGGTGGGAAGGGTTCAGGGGAGGCTCTGCTTGGGGGAAAGAAGAGAAAGACCTGGAAGGTGGGGGGTCCAAGGGCCTCTGCTTCCCCCCAGAGTCCCTCCCCTTCAGCCAGGTCTCTCCTATAGAGGAGGAAGGAGGCCCTGGGAGGAAGGGCCCCTCTGAGTCACAGGGGTCCTGACAATGGGACTTGCCCCCTCACCAGGACTGTGCCAAGCGGGGACCCTGGAGGCCTAGCAGAGGGCAGGGGTCCTGTGGCCAGAAAGGGCTGGTCTTGGGCCCAGAGGCTTTCAGAGTGTGGGGGCTGGAATTGTAGGAATCCTGGGAATGTTCCTGGTGGGTACTTTCAGGTGCTTCATGCCCGGGACGAAGCTAAGAAACCCAGGGCCTTGGCTCTGGTCCTAGAGGAGGGAGAAATCTCACCCAGGCCTGACCGTGGGAGGGGAAGGCAGGTGCCCTAGGCCCGAGAGCTGGAGCCCAGTGAGTCCAGGCCAGTCAGCAAGACATGGAAGGGACTAACCTCAGGCCAGTGTGGGCCACAGGCTGTGGGCAGCTGCCCCCTCTCCCCACCCATCCCCTCTGAGCAGGGCTGAGCCCCCAGGCAGCTCTTCCCCGCAAGAGCAGAGCATGAGGTACTTAGCGGATGACAGGGCCCCGAGCTGGACCACATGTCACACAGGTTACTGGGATTTGCTTCTAGAAAAGCCTGACCCAAACATTTGGAGATGACAAGTACTCACTGGCCCGGAAGGAGGTGCTCACCAACATGTGCTCCCGGCCCATGCAGGTAAGGAGGGCCCAGCCCCAGCCCATGCAGGTAAGGAGGGCCCAGCCCCGGCCCATGCAGGTAAGGAGGGCCCAGCCCTGTCCCATGCAGGTAAGGAGGGCCCAGCCCTGTCCCATGCAGGTAAGGAGGGCCCAGCCCCGGCCCATGCAGGTAAGGAGGGCCCAGCCCCGGCCCATGCAGGTAAGGAGGGTCCAGCCCCGTCCTCGCCGGCTCCCGGGAGCACACTGGCCCCAGACCTGTGACCTCCACATGCAAGCACAGCCCACCACCGTTCCTGCCCTGCTCTGGACATGGCTGGGTGGACGGGGCTGCTCCTCCTCTGCCGGAGGGTAGGAGAGGAGGCCGACCCCAGGCAGCACCTAAGAGGGGGCACCCTGAGCCTCTTGAGTTTGAACCACTGCCTCCTGCTCAGACTTGCTCAAGGACAACATGCCTTGGAGCTGAGGGGCTACCGAGACCTCCTATCAGGCTGGGGTCCTGGAGGAGAGACAGAGTCCCGTGTGGCTTCCTGTCCCGGGGAACACTCCACAGCCTCCACCCCCGCATGTGGAGTCCAGAACCAGCTGTCAGCCTCTGGCCAGTGTGGGAAAGAAGCAGACTTGGCCGTGGGCCTAGGCCTGGGCCTGCAGGGAGGTGGCAGCCTGTGGGGTGGACAGCTGGGCTTGTTCTGGGACGCCTGTCACAGCCCCCAAGGCTGAGCTTCACCCGTGCAGGGCCTGAGCATCCTGGGACCAGGACCCCAGAGGACCCTCGGGCCAGCGGGAGCAGTGGGTGCTGATGAGTCAGCTCTGGGCCCCAGCCCAGCCCAGGGGCAGGGACAGGCTGTATTTCAGGAGCTTGGTCACACAGCAGATTCAGTCTGTTCTCAAGAACTGGATGGCTTCAGCTGACCCCAGTGGATTTATTTTCTGACACTTCAAGCTCTGCTGGGTTTGAAGCCATCAGGATCTGCTTGGGCTTGGCCGCCCTGACTTGCCCCCAGTCACAAGTGTCTGCCCAGCCAAGCACCTACGGCACCCACAGCTGAGAGGGGCTGGGCCGTGCCTGTGGGGCTGTTTCTGTTCTACACGCCAGTGGCTCTAGGCCTGGCAGAGATGGCACAGCAACCCCTGAGTCCCAGAACTGCCTCTGGCTCTGCCCTGCTAGGGCCCCTCCCATGCCCCTGCCTCTAATGCCATCACCTTCAAGGAGGTACAAGCTAAGCTGGAGTTCCAGGGATCAGAGCTGCTCCGGAGTCAGCCAGAGCCTGAAAAGGCTGCATTCTCCTGGCTCGCCTGCCAGGGAGCTCGGAGGCGCCCTTGCCTGGGAATCCGATGGTAGCGAGTCACCAGAAGGTCTGCGGTGCTCCTGTTCCTCGGCCCCGGGAACTGCGGTGGGGACAGGGCAAGGCAGCAGCAGAGAGCACAGAAAGGTGTGAGGGGGCACGCAGTCCCCAGTGAGCTTCTGCATCAGGACTCCAGGGCTGTCCCAGGGACGGCTGGGCCTTTGGGAAAGCCATGGTCCCCACCCCCCGTCCCACCCCACCCTGAGCCACCTCCACCAGCCAGGAGGGGCCAGGGCCCTTCTTCAACCTCACCCAGGTCATCTGGGGAACTGGGCCACCACTGAGAACAAAGCCCAGATGTGTCTGGGAGTGGAGGCTGCGCCCACCTCCCCCGGAGACTTGCCCCCAACTTAACCCAGGGCCCAGCAGGGGCTGGAAGGGAAGTGGAGTTAGGGAGCTGAGTAGGTCACCACCAGCTGCGCCCTGGATTCCAGGGCCCGTGTGCACAGAGTAACGGGAGCTGTCTGTCTGTCTGTCTGGCCAAGGGCACAGGAGGGTGAGTGTGTACAGCAGCCAGGGAGCAAGGGAGCCAGCGAGACACACAGGAGTGACCTTGGACCTCTGCAGGGAACCCGTTCACTCGCTCCCAGGCAGCAGCACTGGCCTTGACACCCAGCCCTGAAAACTGGGGGACTGCAGGGCAAGCAGCTTCAGTGACTGTGGCCCCAGCTGGGCCGGGCTGTGTGCTGGTCCCTAGAGACTCTGGGTATCTCCCCGTCCCAGCCCTGCCTCCTGCCCAGCACAAGGGCCTCTGGAACTCCGCCCTCTGTGTCTCAGACCCTGGGAGGATCAGATGGTTGGAGATGAGAAGGGCCAAGTCTGGCAGGCTGGAAACTGCCTCCCATGGCTGCTGTGGGGTGGAGTACTGGCGAGCACAGAGGTGCCCAGGTGAAGTGTGGCTTCAGCTGGGCAGGATCAGTGCCAGAGGGGATGAGGACGGCCCCGACCAAAGGTGGGCCTGGGCCAGAGAGGAAGCACCTAGGAGCCTGAGGCCCGTATTGCACAAGGCAGGGGGTCCTGGGCTTTCTCTCCCTCCTCCCACTCTGGCCACATGGGAGGATGGACGTTGCCTCCTTGAACAAAGACCCACAGGCTCCTTGGCTTCTGCTTGTGTCTCCAGCAGACACTGTCTGCAGCCCCTGGTGCAACAAAACTGCAGGCTGCCTCCTCCTCCTCCTCATCCACCTCCACCACCACGTCCTCCTCTTCCTCCTCCTCCTCATCATGATCCACCTCCACCACCACTTCCTCCTCTTCCTCCTCCTCCTCCTCATCATCATCATCCACCTCCACCACCACTTCCTCCTCCTCCTCCTCCTCCTCCTCATCATCATCATCATCCACCTCCACCACCACTTCCTCCTCCCTCCTCCTCCTCCTCATCATCATCCACCTCCACCACCACTTCCTCCTCCCTCCTCCTCCTCCTCATCATCATCCACCTCCACCACCACTTCCTCCTCTTCCTCCTCCTCCTCCTCATCATCATCATCCACCTCCACCGCCACTTCCTCCTCCTCCTCCTCCTCATCATCATCATCCACCTCCACCACCACTTCCTCCTCTTCCTCCTCCTCCTCCTCATCATCATCATCCACCTCCACCGCCACTTCCTCCTCCTCCTCCTCCGCCTCCTCCTCCTCATCCACCTCCACCACCACTTCCTCCTCTTCCTCCTCCACCGTCACCTCCTCATCATCATCATCCACCTCCACCGCCACTTCCTCCTCTTCCTCCTCCTCCTCATCATCCACCTCCACCACCACTTCCTCCTGCTCTTCCTCCTCCTCATCCACCTCCACCACCACTTCCTCCTCTTCCTCCTCCACCGTCGCCTCCTCCTCCTCCTCATCCACCTCCACCACCACTTCCTCCTCTTCCTCCTCCACCATCGCCACCGCCGCCTCCTCCTCCTCATCCACCTCCACCACCACTTCCTCCTCTTCGTCCTCCACCATCGCCTCCTCCTCCTCCTCCTTATCATCCACCTCCACCCTTCGTCCTCTTCCTCCTCCACCGTCGCTGCCTCCTCCACCTCCTCCTCCGCCACCACCACCTCCTCCTCTTCCTCTGCCACCACCACGTCCTCCTCCTTCTCTTCCTCCTCCTCCTCCACCATCGCCTCCTCCTTGTACTCCGCTGCCACCACCTCCTCCTCCTCCCTTACCTTTCTTTGTTCTTCTTCCTTCTTCCTGGCGATGGTAGCCGCCCCAGCCCCATGCTGGGGAAGGGTAGGCCAGAGACTCTTCCCTCCTGGTGGTGCTCAGCAGTAACTCAGCAGGGACTGGACTTGGGAGGCTCAGCTCGTGCCCCCTACCCTGACAGCATCCTGGGGGTTCCTGGCTCTCTGGTCCTCAGCGGGGTGGACCTGTCCAGGCCATTCTCAGTGCTGCCACCTTAAGGGCATCTGGGAGGCCCAGGTAGGCCAGATTTGTCTCCTGAAAAGGACTTGGGCACCCATGGGCTCTGCCCAGCCTCCTGGTCTCCCCTTGGGTCCCCTTGTGCAGCAAGGGCCCTGGTCTCAGTCCTCCCTGGCTTCACTCAGCAGCCAGCAGCCCATCAGGTCTGTGCACACACCGCTGCCAACAGTGAGGCTGTGGCTGGTGCCGGCCCTCTGGGCCTGGCCGGGCAGCTGGCCTGGCCAGGCTCTGACCCGGCTCTGACCCATCCTGTCCCACAGATGGCACTGTACTTCTGCTCGGGGCTGCTGCAGGACCCGGCGCAGTTCCGGCACTACGCGCTCAACGTGCCCCTGTACACACACTTCACCTCGCCCATCCGCCGCTTTGCCGATGTCCTGGTGCACCGCCTCCTGGCTGCTGCTCTAGGTGAGGGGTGTGATTGGGGCCAGGGCAGACCTGGGCCAGCTCAGGGCTGCCCATCCCCACAGCGGGTGCTCGGTGGCCCAAGACCACTCTGCCGTGACCGCGGAGGTCCAAGGGTCGGGCGACCCAAGCACAGGGGAGCCTGATCTGGAAACTCCCTACAGGCCGGTGCCGCAGAAGCTGCAGGGGGCCCACAGCCAGCCCTGGACACGGCCAGGAGGAGGGCGCTGACCTCAGAGGGCTGCTTTCTGCTGCCCTGGGAGCTGGGTGCTGGGGTCCTAATCTGTTGCCGGGGGTGCATGCAGCCCATCCCCCAACCATAGCTCTTCCCAGCCCCCCAGGCTCCCACCCTCATGCCTTGCCTACTCCCCCATACAGCACCGCCCACCACCCTGCCCCCTCTTCCCAGGCTATAGGAAGCAACTAGACATGGCGCCCGATACCCTGCAGAAGCAGGCGGACCACTGCAACGACCGCCGCATGGCGTCCAAGCGCGTGCAGGAGCTCAGCACCGGTCTCTTCTTTGCCGTTCTGGTCAAGGTGAGCCCTCCAGCCTGGTGCCCCTCACCTCCCTCTGGCTCCCGACCCTCCTGGGCACCTACTCACCAGGAGGCCTCGAGGAGCCCAGGGCAGTGCCAGGAGGTGCCATGGCTGCAGCACTGTCCCTGCAGGAGAGTGGCCCCCTGGAGTCAGAAGCCATGGTGATGGGCGTCCTGAACCAAGCCTTCGACGTGCTGGTGCTGCGCTACGGCGTGCAGAAGCGCATCTACTGCAACGTGAGTGCCCTGGGAGAGCCCAGGGGTGGGCGGGGCAGCCCAAGCCATCCCACACTGGAGGGGTGTAGGCTGTGATGGGTCACACTCCACCCCTTGCTCCCCCAGTCCTAGCACAAAGCCCACCTGATGGGCCTTGCAGAGACGCCCAGCTCTCCCGCCTGGAATGGTGGCTCCAGGCCCAGGGTCAGGCCTGGCCCCCTTCCCCAAGGACCCAGGAACCAGAGAGCAGGCCCCTCCATGGCCAGTACAGCTCGGCAGGGTGTGCAGGCTTCGGGAACTGTGTTTATAGGAATGTGAAGGAATGAGAGGCCAGAGAATGGTCCTTGGCCGCTCTGGAAACTGTCCCCTGAAGACAAGGAAGAGAGCTGTCCCTGGCTTGGCTCCTGCCCTGAGTGACTGTTGACTCACAGTTCTCTCCAAGGGGACGTGGGCCTGTCCTAACGCCGCCTTAGGGGCTTGGCTCCAGCTGGCCCTGGGGTCTGCAGGTCACCACCTGGGCCCTGTGCCTGGCTTTGAATTTCCTAACATCCAGAGTGCCCTGGGAGTACAGTGTCCAGCCCGTTGTGTGCAGTAAACGTGGTGTTCCTAACCTGGAGCTGGGCAGAAGAGGAAGGACAGAGTCCCCCTGCTGACCCTCGGGACTCTGTGTCCTGAAGTTCAAGTCTGAGTCACCCTGCTGTGGGCCCAGCCCTGCCTGCACTGACAGATGGCACCAGCAGGGGGCGCAGTGCTCTGCCGCCACAGTTCTCTGTCCCCACCTCAGTGCAGTCAGCCCTGGACGCCCCCACCACTTGCCCACAATAGCACACAGAGCTACGGGCCTTCCCAGTCCCCACCCCTGGCCCTTGGTCACTCTCACCTGCTGCCTCAGCCACAGGTGGCCTGGCAGGGCCTCCCTGAAGCTCCCTCCAGCCAGCCAGGGCCCAGGACCGAGGGCGGAGGGCTGCCTCCAATTGAAGCCCTCTAGGGTGGAAGGCCAGGCAGCAGCACCCAGAGCTGAAGCCTGAGGCGTGGTGTTTGCACTCCAGGCACTGGCCCTGCGGTCCCACCACTTCCAGAAGGTGGGAAAGAAGCCGGAGCTCACGCTGGTCTGGGAGCCTGAGGACATGGAGCAGGAGCCAGCACAGCAGGTCAGAACCCCTCTGTGTCCCAGCTCCTCAAGTCCTGATGACCCCTCTCCTGCCTCCTGCGGTGCCCCTCATTCCCTCATCTGTGTCCCCTGGGCTCCCCCAGCACTGCAGCCTCCCGGTGGGGTTCAGGGCCTGCAGGCCCTCCTGGCTTACCCAGACCCCTCTTGAAGGTCCTGCTTTCTGGCACCACCTTCCCTTCCTTGGGGGCAACCACAGTGGAGAGAGAGGCGGGGCTCTGCCTGTCCCTCTAATACAGCAGGGCTGCTGGCCTTCTGGGGTCCTTTTAAGAACCTGATAAAAGCTATGAATTTACAAGCAAGAAATTGTCTGGAACCGTTTTCACCAACAATGTGCCCTGAAGGTGGATCCGGGCCCCCAGGTTGTGTTTCATAAGCCTTGGGAGTGCTCAGGATGTATCTGACTCCCCAGCTCTGCCCTGACCCAGAGCGTTCTTCCTGGAGGGGACCCCCATTACAGACAGGCAAGCAGAGGCTTCCAGAGGCCAAAGGAGGGGCCTAGGGTCCTGCTGCAGGGATGGAGGCGGAGCTGAGCCTCAACATCAGGCCCTGCCGTCCTTGTCCCCTCATGGCCGGGCTCTGCACAGGTCATCACCATCTTCAGCCTGGTGGAGGTCGTCCTGCAGGCAGAGTCCACAGCCCTCAAGTACAGCGCCATCCTGAAGCGGCCAGACACCCACGGCCACCTGGGCCCTGAGAAGGAGGAGGAGGAGGAGGAGGAGTCTGATGGTGAGCCCGAGGACTCAAGCACCAGCTGAGCTCTGCCAGCCGCCTGCCCCACCTGCCTGTCCTGCCACACTGGCTTTAGGAACAGGACCTATTGACACAGAGGGGGATTTTTAATTTGGTTTTTAACAACTCAGGGGTTTGTTTTTACTTTTATTTAATTTTTACAGCTCAACTTTTAAACAAACTGCAGGGGAGAGGGTGGGGCTGGAAGGAAGGCTGAGGCCTGGTCAGCAGTGACCCCAGCAGAGCGGGCCCCAGTCCTCCTGGGAGGCCGGTCCCCCTTTTTTCTGGGCCCTACTGCCCTCCTCTGCCCAGGAAATGGGGGGTTTCTGCAAATCAGTGTCACAGAATAAAATCAAGTGTGGAGTGCCATCTGGTGTGTGGGGCACCTCTGGGAAGCCTGGGCAGTGGAATGCCCCTTGCACCCAGGGCAAGGGACCCAGCTCAGGCTCCACCCCTCGCTGCTGAGCCGATGTCACCGCCCGGAACCTTCCCATCAGTTCCAGCACGATTCAGAGTCGGCTACGTGGCAGATTGATGCCGGAGTCTCATTCTGCCTGATTAAAAATGTAATTAGTATGCAGGACTGAGAGCGCCCCCGTCACCCTGCCCCCGCTTCCTCCTGCACCAGCTCTGCAGGGCCTGGTGGGGGTCATGGGTCCTGCAACACCGTCTCCCCACAGTTCCTCAAGCAGCACTCTGTGAGGCCCTGTGCCCGGCTCTGGTGTGAGTTGGTGCCCTGGCAGCGCTAAGGGAGACTGGACAGAGAAGCTGGCCTGGGCCCGGTGGAGGGGAGGAGGGCCCTCAAGTGGGTTCCCAACCAGGAGGGGAAACCGGCTCCTGGTGACACAGCCTGGCCCCATTGCCCACCCAGTGTCCCGAGTACCCACGGATCCCACCTGCCTCGGGTCCCGGACAGAGCCGGCCGGCCACTGGGCAGTCCCTTCCCCAGCCAGCTCGACCCCAGCCTGCACTCCTTCCCCCTCCGTGGGGGAAGCTCCGTGGCTTGGCTTCCCCGAGAGCTGCCAGAAACTAGGATGAAAGCCGTGGTGAGCACGGCCTCTGCTCCCCCGCACCATGTCCTGGGGTGTCTGGATTAACAAGCTCATTTGATCTGGTTACAGTGAATTTTCTTCAAAGAAACACTCAATCGGGTCCCTTGTCAGAGTGCCTCGTAGCGCCTGAACGACAGTGACTGGGTACGGCTGCCTTTGTTCTGCCACTGTCAGATGGGGCTGGCTGTGGGAGGCGACCAAAGACGTCCCCGCCCCTGCCCTCGGAGCCTTTCCCTCCTCCAGGGCTCAGCCACCTCAGGCGGCCTTCAGTCTGTGCGTCCTGCCACCCCCGAGATGTCCCAGAGGCCACGGTCACCCCATCTGTTCCTGCCCCCAGAACCTTCTCCTGGAGCCAAGTATCTGCAGGGACAGACAAGCGAGCGTCTGGGGGTTTGGTGCTGGGGTGTAGAAGGCTGTGGGGTGCTGCCCTGCCCCAGGCAGCCTGACTGTGACAGCCCCAAATAGGAGACATCCCAGCCCCTTCCCCTCCCCTCTACACTGCCCACCCTCTGAGGAGCAGTGGCCAAGTTCCTCTCTGAACCTCTCAGGCCAGGCTGGCCCTGTCCCCCAGGGCCTCCCATGAAGCCTGGGAGCTATTCCCTCACAGGCAGCACAGACCTGGACGGACACCTGTCCCTGTGACCCAGCGCCCCCAGGCCCCAGTGAGGAGTAGCCGGGGGGTGAACAAGGGGGTTCCTGCTGCCTGGACTTGTTTGGGAAGCAGATGCTGGGCTCAAAGGTTCTTCAGACAACCTCACCTTCCCTGCTGGCCCCAGAGCATGGCAGGTCCCTGGAGCCATGGCATGGGTCCCTGGCCCCAGGCCATGGCAGCCCCAGCCCAGCCCACCCCACCCCATCTGGGGAAGTGGAAACCGTATCCACGAGGGTCAGTTCAGGTCTCTGCCTACAGTGACCTGGCAGTTTTGTGCCCAACTAGGGCCTGGGTCAGGCCCAGGCTGCCCCCACACCCTACCCAGAGCTCAGAGAAGACGGCCCAGCCTTCTCCCCACGTCAGTCATGCTGAGCCCCGCGTCTGCGTTCACTCCTTTAAGGAACGTGGTTGACTCAATTCAGTGCTGCATATTCACAGGATGGCTCTCCATGGGTCCACTAGGGGCCCAACCTCTTATGTGGCCCCTCGCTAAAAGGACTCAACAGAAAGAGTGACCAGGCACTGACCCTCGTTTGCAGGAGGACTTGGCCATTCCCTGAGCTGTCCCACAGCACCTGCCGGCCAGGGCCCAGGGCACAGAGCGAGACTCTGTCTTTTCCTCAAGGAGACACCATGGGGGAGGGAAGGAGAGGTAGACACCACCAACCTCATCCCATGACCAGGGGCTGGCGACGCTCAGAGGCCTGTGAGTGTGTTCTCCACCCTGAAGGGTCAATGCCGGCTCCCTGGACCCAGGGGAAGATGACGCAGGCGGTGGCCCCGCCTGGGGAAGGAACTGAAGCCACCCTCCTGGAGAGAAACTGACGCCTCCCCAGTTCCTGTTAGGAAGGACCTCAGGAAAGAACTGGGATCAGGCATCCTGGGGTGGCGGCCTTTTGGCCCCTGAGGAGGATGTCAGGCCGCAGAAGGGAGGGGATGGGCATGAAGCTTGGGAAGGGGGCGCCAGAGGAGGCAAGGCCTGTGCAGAGGCAGCACCGGAGGCCACTGCAGTGACTCCACCACCCAGCAGTGCCGCCACGAGTCAGGAAGTGGGAGGCCAGGCAGGAGGGGCTGTGATGGCCCAGGTGCCAGGAGAAAGGGCTGAGGGGACAGTGCAGGCGTCCAGAGAGGCCTCGCGGGGACAGGCTGAGAAAGTCACAGGTGGGGATGGGCTTTCTCTAGAGTTGTGTGTGGCCTGAGGACAGTGCAGCAAGGAGGGCCCGTGGTGAGCGCATGCAGCCGAAGCGACAGCTTGGACTCCTTTGTGGGACAAGAGCCTCTCAAGGCCACTGCGGGGTGTTCAGAGAACAAGGCCTGTGAGGATCTGCTGTGCCTGCAGCTGGTCAGTAGAACACTGGGTGTGCAGGGCCAGGGTGGGAAGGAGGAGAGCCGCATGGACGAAGGAGCCGGGCCTGCCCAGCAGTGCCTTTTGGGAGGGCAGGCAGGATGGGATGTGCAGCTGTGACCTGCCCGGCATAGAACTCCTTCCGGCCGGGGAGAGGAGGTCCCTTTTAGCCAGAATGGACCAGGAGGTCCCAGAAAGACCTGGGAGTAAGTGGATTGAGTTGGGCCTTAGAAGGAGAGCCGGGAACAGGCCAGGGGAGTTGGAGCCTGGCCAGGTATGGAGAGAGCAGGGTACACTTGCTGCACCTGTGAGAGGAGCCAGGGGTGGCCCTGGTGGCCTGGGCCCACTTAGCTGGCTGCAAGTCATTACTACAGGCTCTGGATGGAGAGTGCAGAGTAGCATGCTCCTGCTGTCACTCCCTTCTCCAAGTCCACAAAGAGGCAAGAAAGGGAGGATTTTAAACCCAATCCATACTGCATGGCGGGTGAGAGCAGAGGAGCAAACAGCACTTTTGGATCCTGGAAAGCAGAGGATGAGTGAGTGTCCCAGGCATCACTGACCTGAGAAAGGCGACTCCAAAGCCAGCAGCAGCAACAGCTGGAACTGCCCTAGCCTACACCACAGGACCCCCAGCTCTGGGACTGAGCAGCACCGGGGACCTCTGGGCTGGGGTGGAGAGGGATGGCTGGAATCACGTTGCAAACAATATATTCAGTAGGCAGGCAGCTCCCTAGATTCCACCATGGTCTGCAGAGGCCAACACCTGTCCTGACATCTTACTGGCGGGCCCTGGAGAGCCATCTCCTACAGAGGCAAAACGAAGGGTCTCTGGGCCAGGACCAGGCCTGTTCAGGGGGATGTGTGGCTAAGTGCATAAGGGGTGCTGAGACTAGCCCTCGTGTCCAGGCAGTCCCCAGGGCATGGGTAGCCAGGCCCTCCCCTTCCAGACCAGAAATGAGAAGACTCCATCTAATCTCATTGCATGACCAGCGACTGGTGAAGCTGTCAGTTCTCTCTCCATCCCAGCAGGAGACAACCCGACCTCAGAGATCCCTCAACCCAGGGACCCAGCCAGGCCACCCTCCAGAGCATCTCAGTCTGCGAGCCCCTTGGTATACTTGGAGCTTCCAGTCACCCCGCTCATGCCTATCCATGCACAGCCAGGGATTGCCCTTCATGGAGGAAAACTTCCTGAAACAAACGAAACAAGCTCCGTGGGGAACACAGACCGTGGAGGAAAAAGAAAGCTGTAGAAAAAGATAGTGGACACCTTCATGGAGGTGCGAGAGCCATCGTGAAAGGAGAGGAGGTTCTAAAAAGTTCCTAGAGAGCAAAATAAGGGCCCTTGGGGGCACAATGATTGCCACCATGGAGACACATTTCGGTGCCACTGGAGTAAAAACACTGCAGACGGGTGAGCTCTCAACAGATAAATGTCCCTCACCTTCTTTCTCAGGAAAGATGGGCAGAAATGAGGGCAGAAGCCACAGAGAGGAAACCGTGGTGACAGGACCCAGGGTCCTCCAAGCTGCAGTGGAGCAAGTGCTCGGGACAGTGGCGAGGGAGCAGTTCAGCCCCAGGGTGGTGCCTGGCAGCCCGTCTCGGGACGTCCCGCCCAGGGCAGCAGTACAGCAACATGGATAGAAAGCCGAATTCCCCAGAAGAGCCTGAGAGAACACTGAAGTACTTGGCATAGAGCCTCGGGTTGGATTCGTAGTACGTACAGAATGATCCGCATGTGAAGATAAGACGATTATTGGCTTCAGAGAAAACAGCAGTGCAAGCAAGAAAAGGTAGCTAGTCCCAGTTTACGATCTGGCAATAGCGTTTACACAGTCGTCACGATAGAAATGCCGAGTCAGGATCTAGTTTACTGTAGAACTCTATCAGGAGGACTGGAAGATAGGGAATGCAGTTGGTGAAATGGAAGCTAAATGCTCTTTTTCCTCAGTGGGAAGGTGTGGCTTGAAGATGATTATAAACTCTCTGCCTCTTGAATCTTGCCAGGCTCCGGGGCTGCTAAGCTAATAATGTGGCAGAAGGGACACTGCTAGTTGCAGGCCCAGGCCTTCGAGACTAGCAGCTTCCCCGTCTCTGGAAACCCACCTGCCCTTCTGTGAGGAAGCCCAAGCAGCTCTGGAGAAGCCCTTGTGGAGGGGCTGCTCTCAGCCCACAGCCGGCACCAGATGGGCAGCCATGCAGACCCCCAGCCTGCAAGCCAGGCCCGCTGAGGCCTCAGAGTACACACAGGCAGTCCCATCAGCCCTGCCCAGATGGCAGTTTTGTGATCAAAATATAAGACAACAGACTATCATTGTTTAAGGTTGTTTGGGGGTAGTTTGTCACACAACAATAGATAGTAGAACATTAGTAGACTCTGTGTGTGTGTGTGTGTGTGTGTGTGTGTGTGGCATATATATATAGCATATATATATAGCTTAAAATTCAGACATGAAGAAGTATCTTATTTAGCAACAGTGGTAAATATTAAAATAAAAAACCAAGAGAGGGGAAAGTGGTTGCCTCGGAGATGGGAAAATGTGAGGAGGGAGACAGGGAACTGCTGTTTGTTTTGTTTTAACCTCGTAGATCGGTTTGATACTTTAAACTACATTCACTTATAATTTGGACAAAAGTAAAAACTGAAGTTGAAAAAAAATGTATTCATGCTTGGCACAGGAATGATCCATAATTGGATTCCAAGGCTTTTACATTCAGCATAAGGTGTATGAAACAGTCCACTATTCTAGCAACAGATAAAATTCCTACTGACACGCAACCTCAGGTTCCCACTCGGTTAGAAGGCTGCGTATGGTCTTCTACTTAAAGCCTCAAGTAACAGTCATGGCAGTGACAAATCCTCATTGCCTCCACGGAACCTCTAGGCTCATGTGTGAGCCCAGGCTGGGCTGGGGTCCCTGGGAGCCCAGGGTGAGTGGCCAGTCCCTGGGCAACTCCGTGAGCCAGGAGCAGCTGTGTCACCTGCACGGTCGATGGGTCTCCTGCAGAAGAGTGTGCCCCAGTCCTTGCTGGGCACAGATGTAAGAGGTGTTCATGGGTCGAAATCACAGATGTCAAGGGCTGATAGGAGTCAGAGTGGGGACTGGGAGGGCTGAGGCAGGTTAAAGATTTGAGAGGGGCTGCTGTCTCCGCAGCTGCATCACACTGCTCTGCTGTCCCCTCCATGTTCCCCCACTGCGGCCTCCCCTGGGGTCTTGTGGAAGTAACTGAAGGCCCCTCAACCTGGCTCATCATCAGAGCAGACTGTTGATTAGCTGCGGGCAAATATGAAGAGGCGATTTCCTGTCACAGAAAGGCTGTGGTGTCTTTCTGAAGCTACGGAGCTGACGCAGGCTGAGCAGGCTGACCTTCCGCTGGAACTGCACAGGCATAGCCACGCGAAACTGCGCCGGTTTGCCCAGGAGACGCGGACAAGGGCCCAGTAGAACGCAGACAAGGATGGGGCTGCCCATCTTCAGGCCTCTCACAGCCCCTCTGCTGAAGATGCAGAAGCACAGCCCTCCACAGAGGAACGCCCACCCGAGACTCAGGGCGTCTGTGACAGGGATCCAGACACACGACTGTTTTTACTTCAGCAAAAGACTGAGCCAGCAGAGCTGTGTATTGGAAGCAAAGCCTCAAAGCACGATGAACACCTGTAGAGGAGCAGGCAACCCAGTTGCAGATTTGAAGAGGCATGTGGAATTCCTTGTGGCAGAGAAAGAAAGGTTAAGGAAAGAAAGTGTAAACAGGTAAAGGCTGAAAAGGCCAGACTTCTAAAAGGTCCAGTAGAAAAGGAGCTGAATGTGGGTGCTGATTTTGTAGAAAAGTCAGTTACAGAGCGTGCCTCTGCATTCGGAAACCGCTACACCCTCTTCAGCCTTGCAGAGGTTTGCAGCAGATGCCAGGAAAGTCAAGTACGTTCCAGTACCCGATCTTCTCCCTCGGATTTTCCATCTCCAGAGCGTCCCCTTACAGAGCTCTCTCAGGATATTCTGAAAGGATTTATGAGTAATTAAAATGGAAGGCCATAGAAGAAGGGAGAAGAGGAAATAGTACTAAATAATACAATTAATGCAGCAACAAACAATGAAAAGGGAAAGCCACAGGCAAGGGTAATGCTGGAAATGCCTCGTCATCTGGCGTACTGTGGGAGAAGAGGCATTGCCAGGACATGGGGAACAGTCACTGTGAAGCGTGTCGCATATCGGATTCACTGACTTGAGCTAATGATGCCGACGTGGCAGACACTAAACTCATGGAGGGTCAGTTTCTCCTGATACCAACCAAATGGCTTCCTGGAAGATTTTTTTCAAGCAGCAATTATTTTTCTTATCGTCAGGGTTAAAATGTTTAAAAGTATCTTATGTGTAATTAATCTATAATGCCATAAATGATCATGCAAAACCTAAATATTAAAATGACGGCCTGAGGGGCTGCTTCGTATTTGAAACATACTTTGTCTCAGGCATTGATGTATGCATTTTGTTAATGATGTTGTGTTTAAGGTGTGTAAGACACTCCTTTCTAGATGAAACCGTATGTGCCACACTGTGCACTACTCGTAACAATGATAACCTCAAGACTATCAGGAGAAATGTTTAAATTTCCGTGTTATGAAGAAACCAAATTATTAGTTATGCTTCTTAACACCAGTTACCAGTTTACATAATTAATAAGGGTGCATTTTAAGTTCTAACTCTGTTTATTGCATAATGCATCATTTGAAAATACCAAGGAAGTCTGTTCTTTGTTTTTAATGATCCGCGAGTGGAAGGAATGCTAGTTGGCAGTATTTGATTGTAAGAAATCAATAAAGTAATTGTATTTTTTTAAAAAAGATCTGAGCCCTGGTGGAGGCAACAGGACGCGATGACTTTCACATTCAAGAAGGTTCTGGAGAGCGATGCCTTTCACATTCAAGAAGGTTCTGGAGATGAGAGGTGATTCTTAGAATGATGAGCTTCAATTTGCACATGCCTGAGTTTAGGTTCTGAATTTAAAACCTTATTGTAAGATCATCTCTTTGTACCTTCTCTCTTTTTAAGGGTTTTTATAGTTTGGTGGCAGTTTGTTGTTTTGTTTTGTTTTTAATATTTAGAAAGTCACTTTAGGAGAAACATCCATTTAAATAATTTATTTTACTTCAGAACGTTGTTTTTCTCAACCAGGCTCATGAACTGTGTTGTGTTCTTTAACCTTCACAAATTGTGTATTGCTTGGTTCTGGAAACCAGTTAGCCAAATAATTGAGACCCCACCAGAAACTGAAGTGCAAAATAGAACAGGAAAGCAAAACTCTCCATTAGTGTATTCAGCTTAACAGGTTTTCAACCTACCAGTCGTCCTCCTGGTTCTTATGATACAAGATCAAGGTTAAACCACTGAATACAGTTACAGTGTCCTTGACTTCATAAGCGTTCCTTTCCACGCATCCATATAGATGCCCGAAGCACCGTTCAGGGCAGAATTTAGTCTTGTCCCACACTCTCAAAGGACAACCATGATCTAGGACTTGGCTGAACCACACACCTACCAGGTGCCCCTGCCTGTGCTGCCATCCTTGGGCCAAGGGGAGGCCTGGCCCTTGCCACTTCAGCAGGGGTGAAGGGTCAGTCCACTTGGGGCTCAGGGTGCCTGTCTGAGCGCCCCCTCCCTGAACCCACTCCTGTGCCTGCAGCTTCCCGCAGGCTGAGGCCCCAGTGCCCTGCTTGTGCTGCTGAGGGAGGCTCCATGGCCTGTTGAGAGGCCTCCCCAGGAAGCCCGTGGGGAGGAGGTTGGGGTGTCTCCTGCCTTGGGGGTGGGACAGTCCCTTCTTGTTCCCACCCCAGGTACCTGACCCAAGTTCTTCTGTGTGTGAGGAATGCCTGGATGTCCCTCCCTGGTAGGTGGGATGGGACAGAGGGAGGTCCTGCCTACACAGCCCTTAATTAGGAATTTAAGAGATTTGTGCTCTAGGAAGGAACTGCTTCCGCTACCATTTGGCCCACTGTGTGGTGTGCAGACCCTCAGATCGGAAACAGGTTTCAAAGATGTTCAGGACTTGTCTCGTGTTCATGAAGGTCAGGGTTCACCTCTTCCCCCCTGCTCCCCATGCTAACTCTGCAGCAGACCCTGCACTAATTAAGTCCCCACAACAGCCCTGAGCCCCAGGCTCTGTGAAAGTTGTCAGAATCAAAATGGAGCCACTTTTGTCCA
Organism: Macaca thibetana thibetana; assembly: GCF_024542745.1. Classification (NCBI taxonomy): domain Eukaryota; kingdom Metazoa; phylum Chordata; class Mammalia; order Primates; family Cercopithecidae; genus Macaca; species Macaca thibetana. The sequence continues at coordinate 10,303,365 of NC_065589.1, read as the reverse complement.
ACCCTAAGAGCAACAACAAAATAATGTAGCCGGGAGGTTATGAAGGAGGCCCCACCCGCACACCTGCCTGTGATCAGAGCCCTTCCGAAGCCTCTGGGAAGGGCTCTGAGGCACAGACGCCTGAAACGAGACCTTTTTCCAGAACTTCTCAGGACTTTGCAGCTCGCTACATGAGTCAAAAGGACGGCTAGCCGGATGCACAAGAACACTTGCTTGATACGCTGTGTCCACTTGTAAATTGATGTCCGCTCCTGGGATAAGCCCCTGGAACCAGTGTTCTCTTCCTTTCAAAACAACCATGTAGCCAAATGTGGTGGCAAGTGCCTGTAATCCCAGCTACTCAGGAGGCTGAGGCATGAGAATCGCCTGAACCCAGGAGGTGGAGGTTGCAGTGAGCCAAGATCGCACCACTACACTCTAACCTGGGCAATAGAGCAACTAAAAAAAAAAAAAAAAAAAAAAAAAGAGCATGCACTGCTCCTTTGGCCTTTCAAAGCCCTCCTTGCTTCCCCTCTGATGCGCCCCTAGTTTACTAAGGCTGGGGCTCCACATGCAGTGCTGCTGCTTGTTCCCAATTATACTCCACAGTTTTGGGGAGCCTCCCTCTGTTTCTTGAGGTTGGCAGGACTATCCTTCTTGTTCGTAGATGAGGGAATTAAGGCTTGGAGAGGTTCCGTTTTGAAGGACACTCAGTAAGTGGTGGAGAGAGAATTTCAGCTCAGACCCAAAGGCTATTTAATTTACTTCTTTTAAATCCGTGCTTCTTAGCGCTCAGCTAATCACCTATCACCTTGACAGCTTTTTGCCACAGCCACATTACTGCCTGTGGTATTACTGAATATTTTTCTCTACATAAGCTCAGATTTTCCTTAAATCTATTAGAAAAGAAAACTTGTAACTGAAAAATGGAGGACCACCATCTCTTACCGTAAACAGAAGCCACTGTGTATTCCACACACACCAAAAGCAATGTCCTTACAGCCTCCTTAGGTGCTTTGAGTCTAAAGCATGCTTTGTCTTGTTAAAGGGGAGATGGCAAAGTTAGGGTGGCAGTGAAGACATTATAGAACCAACTGAGATTCTCTCCTTGACATTATCAGAAGGGTTGGAAGAGAATCAAAAAATAACCAGCTGGGCACAGTGGCTCATGCCGTAATCCCAGCAGTTTGGGAAGCCAAGGTGGGCAGATCGCTTGAGCCCAAAAGTTTGAAACTAGCCTAAGCAACATAGCAAGATCTCGTCTCTACAAAAAATACCAGCTCCACAGGAGGCTGAGGCAGGAGGATGACTTGAGCCCGGGAGGCCGAGGTTGCAGTGAACTGAGATCACACCACTGCACTCCAGTCTGGATGACAAAGCTAGATCCTGTCTAAAAAATAACTTTCTCATTGTGAAGTTTAATGCTATTTAATGTCTTGTCTGATGGCAGCTAAAACATGCCCCATACCACCTAATCTGGAGTATCACACTTTGGAAATAAGTGTGTGTCACATTTTGGAAAATGCTGATTGCAGTGAAAGTGGGAAATGTGGCTGGAACCCATGCATCTAATCTGGATCACATTGCATAGTGTTCATTCCTTTTTCCTTCTTTGTTTTTAAGATATGTCAAACATGATGAATAGTGCATAAAACAGAAAGGTATGGCCTGAAGAATAATTACAGAATTGAACACCAAAGTAACTGCCACCCAGATCAAGAAATTGTGGCCAGGGTTCCCCCACACCGCCCCATACCTTTCCCATTGAAAACACTATTCTTTCTTACCACTGAATGTTTTTTCTTTTTAAAGATAGGATCTCACTGTGTTGCCCAAGCTGGTCTTAAACTCCTGGGCTCAAGCGATCCTCCGGCCTCTTAAAGTGCTGGGATTACAGGTGTGAGCCACTACACCCACCCACCACTGAATTTTTGGATACTCATTTTATTTTCATAGTTTTTTTTTTTTTTTTTTTTTTTTTTTTGAGACAGAGTCTTGCTCTGTCACCCAGACTGGAGTGCAGTGGCACGATCTTGGCTTACTGCAGCCTCCACCTCCCAGGTTCAAGTGATTCTTCTGCCTCAGCCTCCAGAATAGCTAGGATTACAGGCACATGCCATCACACCCAGCTAATTTTTGTAGTTTTAGTAGAGATGGGCCATGTTGGCCAGGCTGGTCTCAAACTCCTGACCTCAGGTGATCTGCCCGCCTCAGCCTAGTTGCTGGGATTACAGGCATGAGCTACTGCACCCGGCCTCTTTTCATAGTTTTATCCCCCATATAGTTTAGTTTCGCCCCATTTGAACTTCATGTATGTGTAAGATATGTTCTATTCTATGTGTTCCTTTGTGATTTGCATCTTTTGTTCAACTTTGTGTTTTTGAGATTTATTTAATCTGTTGTGTTACAAAATCCTGGTCATTTCCATTGCTATATAATATTCCAGTTATGAAACTCTTGACACTTTTTCTGCTGTTGATGAGCCTTTGGGTTTTTCAATATCTGGCTATTTCAACAATGCCACTTTGCACACGCTGGTGCTTACATCCTGGGACACGTGTGCCAAGTTTCTACAGGACACTTTCCCAGGATGGAATTGTTGCAGCCTGGTGTGTGCACATCTTGACGTCCTGAATGATGCTCTTGAGTCTGGTGTTTGGGGTGCCTATTCCTCCACCTCCCTATGGGTGGATTTTTAGGTCTTTGCCAATCTGGAGTCTGTGATACCTCCCCCACCCCACCCCTGTGGTTTATTCCACATTGATTGGACGCCTTTTCGCATATTTACTTCTGAACTCAGCCTGAGGTTACCAGATCCTCTGGTTGAGGCTCCACCTCTGGGTGTGCCCCGGGCTGCTGGAGAACAGACTCCCTGGAGCTCCATCTATCTGTGCAAGGGAACGGGTCAAACTCAAGTGTACAAGCCGCTCTGGAAGATGCAGCCCAGGCCTGGCTGGCCCAGGGCACTGGTCCCTCCCCCGGCTTCCTCCTCCAGGAAGAGGTGTGCACACACACAGGCACGTACACGTGGGCAAGGCTGGCCCAGCCCAGGCTGCAATCATGACAAAGACCAGGCTCCACTTAATGTTGTCACCACCTGCCCCACCCTTTCCCACAGCACTAGAACTCTGGGCCCCGGCTCCTGCCAGCCCTACCTGTCTGGGCTATGGTTGGTGAGAAACAAGGAGGTGCCAGGGCCGCCAGACCACCCTACCTGCCTACTTTCTGCTGTGTCCAGGACTCATGGCAGCAGGAGGCCAAACCCACACTGTGGCCTGGGCTGTGTGCTTTGAGCTTCACCTCCCTTCAGCACCAGAACAGGGTCTGGCTATAGATGGCTCCCAGGAAATACAGAAAAAATGGGTGAATGAACGAGTGACAGGGTGTCTCATTCCACACAAGACACAGTGAGTGGGAGCGGGGGTGGCTCCTGGCTGCAGGATGCACACTGCCCTCACCCAGATGGCATCTGCCCCCAACACCCCACTCTTCCCTGGGGGACACTGGGGCCCACCCTGAGCTGCCTTTCTCAGGACCCCAGGTCAGGCAAGCCACACCCTACCACTCCCTTCAGCCAGTGTGGCTTCAGGTCACCAAGCGGGGGCAGGGCCAAGGTGGCAACGAGGGGAGAGGCCGGGACACAGTCCTCCCCGATTTCAACTCTGATCTCAGTGTCCATCCAGTCCAGCTCCTCCAGGTGCTGACCCAGGACATGCCTGATGTCTTCACCAGCTGCTGCACCTGCAGAGTTGGGTCGGGGAGCCAGGGTCAGCCCAGCAGCCTTTCACTCTGGTGCATCACTCCTGGCACGAAGAGTGCCCCATCTTTAGGCACCACTTACAAAGCCCAGAGCTTGGTTCTGAGCACCAAGAGGAAACCCTGGAGATAGGGATCCAGGCCCTGCACCCCCGACAATAAGCTCATAGGCTAGAAGAGGAAACTGCCACAGTAACCACCCTGGACATCCCTTAAGGCCACGCCTCCCGAGCAAGGCTGAGAAGGCTGGTCAGGGGCTTCGTGGGGTGGGTCACCTTCCGCTGACAGACCAGGTAGGCTTCCTGGAGGAGGAGGCCTGCGGAGGAGCAACCTGGAGCCACAGAATGGGCTGAGCCCTTAGCAAGGCCTGGTGCTACTGGCTGCAGGGGCATGTGTGGGGCTCCCTATGCTAGGACCATGGCCTCGGGAGGAATCCACCCTCTCAGCTCAGCACCAGCCTCCCAACCCTAAACCAGGCCAGCCCACCTTGGCAGCTGAGAAGTGTTCGTGTACAAAGAGGGCACCAAGTGCCACGCCAAAGTGGTGGTTGGCCCGGCACGGGCAGACCTCGGCCAGCTCCTGCGGCTTGTGGCTTCCCTCTATCTCCCCTGCCAGCTCGCGCAGCGCTTCACGGAATGGCGGGGACAGGTGCTTACTCAGGACCACCACCACGCGCCACACTAGGTAGTTGTGCAGGATCCTGGGGCCAGGTGAAGCCGGTGGATGTCCAGACAGATGTGCATATGGGCCACCAAGAACACTACCCCCACGTGTGCCCCCCAGCCTGTGGCTGGACCCAGGACCCAGACAACCCCACAAAGAAGGGACAAGGGGTCATCCCAGACAATGCAGAGCAGCGGGGAGAGCCAGGATGTCAACCTAGAGCTTGGATTCCTATTCCAGTGCTCAACAGCTGCCTCCCTCAGTGTGGCTACCGGACACAGGTGGAGGTGGAAATCAAAGCCCACCCAGCAGACAGGTCCTGGAGGCTGGTGGACAGGGGCTGGCCGATCTGCAGCCATCCCTATGGGGTGCGGAGTGGATGAGCTGGGTCACCTGCTACACTTAGTCTGTCGCCAGCACTAGCACCTCCTCTTCCTCCGAGAACCAGTAAAACTCCTGGCACGGGTCGATGCTGGCATCCACGTTGGCCGCCAGGAAGCGAGCGGCGCGCGAAGGCCTTGCGCTAGGGGCAGCCCTTGGGACAGGTGCCGCCGCCCGCCGCGATCGACCCAGGTACTTGAGCGCCAGCAAAGCCCCCAGGATGGCGCAGAGGCCGGCGGCGAACACCAGCCCCGACAGCTGGCTCACTTCGCGCAGGTTCCAGCGCGGCAGCCCGGCCCGGGCCCCGGTGGCGCTGCTTCCTGAGAGAAGCCTGAGAGGCAGAGAGGCTCCGCGCACGCCCCCAGTGCCTCAGTGACTCAAGTACTTGACCTCCTGGAACTCGTCGTAGTGCGCCCTCAGGGAATACCGGGACTCCAAGGCGCCGAGGCCGCCGCGGTGCAGCCCTGGGCCACCTGGGCTACGGGATGCGCGCGGCCGCCGGCCTCCTCGTGGGCCTCCGCATGGCCCCGGGACGCAGCTGCGAGAGAAACAGAGTCAAGCTCAGGAGGCGCAGCAGCCCGACGGAGCTCCCGGGCACCACGAGGAGGGACGCAGGTCTGGGTGCAGAGGCCTCAGCTGCGGACCTCATTCACTGCAGAAACCAGGGACGAGGAGGGCTCAGCGGGGCCACGACCCCCGCAAGCACAGTGGAGTCTTCTCCCCTGTCCCCTCCTGCACACATGTGTCAGTCCCTAGGTCGGGAGGGAAGCGGGAAGGGCCGGGCACGGGGCCTGGCACGTAGTGGGCCTTCATTGAAAGGCCGTCCCTCTTCCCTTCGCCTTTCTAGTCCACGACCTACTCCAGCCAAGGCCGGGTGGGGTGAGAGGGAAGGAGTGGAGGCTGGAGTGAGGAGGTGTGGTCAGGGGCGCGTCTATGCGGCACTCTCAGCTCTCGGCGCTGGACCCAGACAGACGTTCCACAAAGTGGCCAAAGAACCAAACTTTGTCCTCGCAGAAATCCGCAGGATCCACCACTCCAACACCGCTCGCTGGCTCCTTCTACTCGGTGGTCCGACGGCCCACCCACCCTTCCTCACCGGCGCGCACCAACACCCCAGGGTCGCGGATACACAGTCCATCCTCTGGACTGCCCTGATGGAGAACCCGAAACCGGCTCAGTCTCCCCGACCCTCGTCTCTGTCTCCGCCCGGGGCCAATCCCGGCTTCAACAGGTTTTCCCCAGAACCCAAACTTGGGTGAAGTTTCACCCCCTCGCGGGGCGCGGGCTGGCCGGGCGCGCCCGGAGTCCTGGAGCCGCGCAGCTCAGTCAGTGGAGACCGAGAGCCGAGCCTGGGAGCCGCAGCTTCAGCCGCGAGGACGTAGATGAAGCCAGGAGGCTCCGCGCAGCGGCCGCGAGGGCGGCGGAGGTGGCCGCTACTGTGGCCACTTACCCGGCAGGTGCGCGCCCAAGGCAGGGCCTGGAGCGGCGCAGTTGCCTGAGTCTCCCAGCGCCCGCTGCCTCTTCTGCCGCACCCCCGCCCGCCCGCCGGCCCGAAGGAGGGGTCGCTATAGCAGCTCCACCCTCCTCCGCCCGCCTCGCGCCCACCTCCTTCCTCCTGCGACCCTCGGGCCACCTGGCAGCTCGGCGGCAGCGCGGACGTAGGTCGGCGGCCCCGGAGACAGGCTCCGTGCGCGGGTTGCGGTCGATGACTCGGGGTCCAGCCGCGTCCCGGGACAAGTGAAGGCAGCGGGTACTCCCGGGAGGAGTCTCCTCCGGTCCCAGGTCCCCACTCGGAGCTGCCCACCAGCCGGCTACAAGGGGGCTGGAGCTACGCAGCTGGGGGCCGTCATGCCTCAGCCTACAGCCCTGGAGCACCGCCCAGAGAGAACTCCTCCTAAAGGATAAGGGGGCCCTGATGGAGTGCCTGGGCTGCCGGCACAGCGCCTGCGCGGAGCGCACCTTCACCAGGGAGCTTCCTTGTCCTCCTGGGAAACCTTGTCCAGGATCAACTCTCCCCGGCGGGTCTAGGCTTCAGGTTGGCCTCGCCCCCTTCCCCCAGCTCCTGATCCAGGAGAGCAACAGAGAGCCTCTGCCAGAAAAAGGCCTGGCGCTGCGAGTGCGGCCCCCATGGCACCAACGTGTAGTTGACCCAGAGCACACCAATCGCGGCCTACGGAAGGTAACTTGGGTTTAGCCTCTGAACACACAGTCCTGGTCACCCTGCACAGACTGTCTTTACTGGGGGCTCCGAGCTCAGCTCCTTGGCTCTCCTGCAGTTTCGCCAAAAGGGAAACAGCCACAGCCCTCCGTCTCCCTCACTCTTTTGGGGTCCCCACCCCTCATTGCTAAACTGACCCCTTGACTCACAAGCAAGAGAATGACAGGCCACAGCAGTGCCCAGCTAAACCCAGCCAAGCCCTGAGTGAGGCAGCTGGATGCCCAGCGTGGATGGGGGTGGGGGCTGCGGGCAGTGGGGGCGGAGGCTGCGGCCAGAGCTGCCTTGGAGAGAGAAGGCCCAAGAGGGTGCAAAGGGCACAGGTGACAGGTTCCGAATCCCAACCTGCGCCTCCTCCCTGAGGAAGGCGGATCCCAGCCAGTCTTGCCTGTGAACGTTGTCAGAAACCAAATGAAGTCACTTTTTCTAAAAACTCTGACAAATACAGGCAGGAAAGGCCATGAGTGGAGAGTCCTCAGGCACAAAATCTGATAAAAACTATCACAAAAGACTGCAAACAACCACTTGCACAAAGGCCATGGCACTTTTGCAAGGACATCTGCCCAGCCACCGCCTGTCCAACCTCAGACTGGTGCCACCCATGTCAATGATTCTTGTAGCCAAAATAATTATCACAAAACAATCCTGTGATTCTCCTTTTTCCTTTAAAAACACATGCAGACACATACTTGAACACACATGCACACACATGCACACGCACATGCTCACACACGCACATATACACTCATACGTACATGCACACATACATGCATATACACACGTGCACACCCATACACACACACACAGGGTGGCTCCCCCAAGGGGCCTCGTCATACCTCAGTTTGCCCACCTGTAAAGGGGGTGATTACAGCCCCTACTGCATGACGCTGCCGTGGGGCTCCATGAGTCAGTACCTGGAGGATGCCTAGGACGGGGCCTGAACTAAACCTGTATAGTCCCATGGGGAGCCGAGTGGAGAAGCTGGACTTCGGCATGGGGAGCAGAGCGGGCAGTGTGGAAACCCGGGGAGCCTAAGGGTCTGGGTGCCTGTCACCCAATAGGAAGCCCCGAGGGGCCCCTGGGAAGAGGCACCGATCTCCTCATGGCTGGTAAGGGAATAGGGCTGAGGCCAGGAACAGGCCAGCAAGAGCCTGCGGGGCCAGGGAGTGTGACAGCCAAGGACCCTCAGAGCACTAGCCTGCTGAGGACCGCAGGCCACACTCAGGCCTGGGCAAGGGACTGACCTGGGGACTCCTTGAGGTTTCTGACTCTATGGAGCTCACCAGGGAGGGAGGTGGTGGTTCCTGGATTCATTGCCCAGCTCAGAGCTCAGTGAGAAAACTCCCTCTTGGAACAGACTAGAAAGAGGCTTGCATGAGGCCCAGCACCCAGGGGCTATGCTGTCGCGCCAAGGTGTCTGAGGGGTGGGGACTTCCCCATCCTACTCCTGTGGCCCACTCTGCCCTGCCCTCTTCGTAACTGCGTCAGATCAATCTGGTTCCACTTGTATGTAACAAAGTTGTGAGTTGTTTTTCAGTTGCCGTGGACCCTGAGGTTGAAGTTTACATACCCTGAGCATGTCCAGATAACAAAGCATGCAACCACTGGGGGGCCAAGGAGAGGGGGACTGAGTTAAGAAGTGGACGCCCAGGATCCAGTGCGACAGAGCTGTGGTGCCATCCCCTGGCAGGATCCAATCAGATCATGTGCCTTGACATTACCTCATTGGAAGATCCAATCAGATCGCACCTCATTTCCCTCTGCTTATAACAGCTGAGCCAGCCCCCAGCTTGGTGAGACACTGCCTTGAGAGCTGTCCTGCTGTTCTAATTGTTCCAAGTCACAAAATCCCCTTGCTAAATCCTCCTTGTTGTGGTCATTGGGTTGGTACCTGCCAGGCAATGGAACCCACCCCTTGTGTGGGTAACAAAATTCTGGTGACTCTGATGGGACTGGGACTTGGGTCCTGTATTAGTAATTTTGACTTGTTATAAAGAAACTCTCGAGGCTGGGTAGTTAATAAAGAAAAGAGGTTTATTTGGCTCAGTGTTCTGAAGCCTGTACAAACATGGCTTCCTGATGACCCAAACACCTCCCACCAGACCCCACCTCCAACGCTGGGGATCACATTTTAACACGGGTTTTGGAGGCCACAGATGTCCAAACCATGTCAGGTCCTGACCCCAAACTGCTCAAAGGCTCCCTATGGGTGAAGCAGTGGGTAACACCAGCTCGCCCCTGCTGACTCGCTCACATTGCCTGAGAGGGGTTGGGTGCAGTTCCCAAGGACCTCTCTCTTGGCGTCCAGGCTGCCAGGCTGCCATTTGGACTGTAAACCAAAAATAAAATTCTAAACCCCCCAGCCATCTGAATGGACCCCTCCTCTTTGCCAAGGGCGTTCCAAAGTTAACCTGAAAAACTAGCTCTGGCCATAATGGAAGGTGAGGTTGGACATGCCTCATTACACTCGCCTCCATTTTGGAATTCAGGAAAAGCCAACCAGCATTAACATCAACACAGACCTTAAGTCTGATGAGAAACACTTATAGTCTATTCTCTCTCAAGCCTACTACGTGAAAGTTTCATCTGTGTGACAAAAACCTGTTATTGTAACCCAGACATTCCTATCTACTGATAATAACTCTTGCAACCAGCTGCCAATCAGAAAACTGTAAACCTGTGTATGACCTGGAGGCCCCCTGCTTTGAGGCGTCTGCCGTCTCAGATGGAACCAATGTCAATCTTACGTGTATTGATGAATGTCTCATGTCTCCCTAAGTGTATAAAACCAAGCTTTGCCCTGACCACCGTGGGCACATATGGTCAGGACTGCCTGAGGCTGTGTCATGGGAGCATCCTGAACCCTGGCAAACTAAACTTTCTAAACTGATTGAGAGCAGTAGCAGATACTTTTGGGTTTACAGAACCTGCCTCAACGGAGCAGAAGTGGCCACCGGCACCTTCTATCTGTGCTCCTCTGGGCCAGTAAGTGGACTTCGCCCTGTGGCTGACTCTCGGCAGCACCCTGGGCCTAACAGTGGGGCCTCTGCAGTAAGTGCAGCACACCTCTGTTTTCTGTTTCTTCTCGGTGCTTCGTGCTCTGCGGGATTGAGAGACATCCATGGGCTGCCACACGGCAGTCTGGATCTGGCTAGCTGACAGTGGGATTGCTTTCAGGAATTAGAATTTTTTTAGAGACATGGGTTTTTCACAGGAAGCCAGTGGCTCTGTCCCCCAGATCCCCATGCTTGCCACAGCTGGGGTCACCAGAAGCAGAAACTGGCATTTGATGCACAAAAAGAGTTGAATCAGATGTGGGCAAGAATCGTGGGATCTGTGGCACCACCAATCCCACTTCTAAGTCCTGGGCAGCTGCCACCAGGCCCCATATAAGGACCCTAAGCTGTGGGGAGTATTAATCATGGCAGGACACCAGAAGCTCCAACGGTACGGAAAAACTACAAAAAGAAGAAGGGGACGGGGGAAAGGGGAGAGGCCGATGCCCCAGTTGGCTGAGATTGCCCTTAAGGTGTTTAACAGCTGTGACCACGTCCAGGAAGGACAAAAGCAACCAACACAAGACAACGATCTACACTACTTACCACGGGTCCTCGCTACAACCAGCCAGGCCTCCCAAAGTGCTGGGATTGCAGGCGGGAGCCACCATGCCCAGCCTGAGGTTTATCTTTAAAGGAATAGAGAGCAATGTTTTAGTCAAGCATAACTTGCTTCTATATTCTTGGTTTTTCTTTTCTGTTTTTTTTTTTTTTTTTTTTTTTTTTTTTATGATGGGGCCTTGCTCTGTTGTTCCTCCCAGGCTGGAGTACATATTGTGATCAGAGCTCTCACTGCAGTCTCAAACTCAAGCAATCCTCCTGCCTCAACCTCCCAAGTAGCTGAGACTACAAGTGTGCACCACCATGCCTGACTAATTTTTAATTTTTTTTGTGAAGGTGGGGTCTCTCTGTGTCGGCCAGGCTGGTCTTGACCTCCTGGCCTCAAGCAATCCTCCTACCTCAGCCTACCAAGATGTTGGGATTACAGGTGTGAGCCACTGTGCCTGGCCTAGTTTTTCTTAATGTGTCTAAATTGTTTCATGTAACCAGGATTTCCCATGCTGTCATTAAATGTATTTGCCTGCTCAAGGTAATCAGCCTAGGAAATGAAGATTGGTTAGGAACACTGAGGGCTAAGGGTTTTGCATGTATGTAACTTTCTGTATTCCTTTTGAAGTCTTTTGACTGTCATTCTGGTTAAATGAGTAACTATTATTTAGCAGTGACCTATGATTTTTTTTTTTTTTTTTTAGACAGGGTCTTGCTCTGTCACTTAGGCTGGAGTGCAATGGTGCAATCACCCAGCTTACTGCAGCTTCAACTTCCTGGGCTCAATCAGTCCTCCACTTCAGCCCTCTGAGTATGTGGGACTACAGGTGTGCGCCACCATGCCCAGCTAATTTTTGTATTTTTTGTAGAGTTTCACTATGTTGCCCAGGCTGATCTTAAACTCCTGGGCTCAAATGATCTGCCCGCCTCAGCCTTCCAAAGTGCCGGGATTACAGGCTTGAGCCACTGTACCCGGCCTAGCAGTGACCTATGATTCTGTTGAAGGAAATACTTTGAACTTTTTGACAACTTTGGCAGATTTCTCTGGAATCCAAATCCTATATTAAGCCTTTTGTCCTAAAATTAACTTGGAGATTTTTTCAGGTGGGTCCCCTGGAGAGTCTCAAAGGATGTCTCTCTCTTCTTGGGAAGATATTAAATGATTAGGCTTATTTCATTAATAATATAAGAAGCTTTGTCAAATAAGAAATGGTCGTTAACTTTCAGTGTGTTATCAAAACACGTGCAACTGCATAAGATTCCTAAAATACTGACATGTGTCATACTGCAATTATTCTGTGTGCCACAGAAATACTAAAATGTTCTCGCCAGTTGTAAACTCTCATCAGATCTTTCACTATGGCTATTCTGGGGTTTTATCATCCACAGGTTATTTATTTATTTTTTAGTTTTTAGTTTTTAGAGACAGAGTCTCCCTCTAGACCCCAGGCTGGAGTGCAGTGGTGCAATCTTGGCTCATTGCAACCTCCGCCTCGTGGGTTCAAGCGATTCTCCTGCCTCAGCCACCCTAGTTGCTGGGATTATGGGTGCATGCCACCATGCCCGGCTGATTTTTATATTTTCAGTAGAGACGGGGTTTCACCATGTTGGCCAGGCTGGTCTCGAACTCCTGACCTCAGGTTTTTGCCCATCTCGGCCTCCCAAAGTGTTGGGATTACAGACGTGAGCCACTGCGCCTGGCCCATAGTTATTTTAAATTCTTCTCTGGAAGTATCTGCAATCACCTATAATCCAAAATTGCTAACCAAATTAAGCAAAACATGATAAGGATGATGTTTATATTACTTAAATGTTTTATTTTCCAGATTCAAGTACCTTTTCTGTCATAAACTATTTATAGTTTGCAATCATTTGGTAATGCATCCTTCGTGACTATGGGTGAAAGCATTTGCTTTTTCTCCCTACTTGATTCCTCCAAAATTCAGAAACTATTTGTGAATATTCTTATTTTTATTTATATAATTTCAGTAAAAATTTGCTTTCTTTTGTTGCAGTTGAGACAGGGTCTCACTCTGTCACCGAGGCTGGAGTGCAGTGATGCGATTATTCATCCTGGGCTCAAGTGACCCTTCTGCCTCAGTCTCCCGAGTAGCTGGGACCACAGGTGTGCACCACCATGCCCTGCTAAGCTTTTAAAAATATTTTTGTAGAGATGGGGGTCTCACTACACTGCCCAGGCTGGTCTCGAACTCCTGGGCTCAAGCAATCCACCCATCTCAGCCTCCCGAAGTGCTGGGATTATAGGCATGGGCCACTGAGCCCAGCTTCTCTCTCTTTAAGAGAGATACAATTGGAAGCATCGGTTATATCACCAAGGTTTGGACTGGATGTCATATTTAACTATGTGTCATATTTAAAATGTCTGACTTAAAGAGTTCCCAGCCTTACAGTGAGTGAATGAAAATCGTCACTTCCAGGCAGGCCCAAGAACCTTAAGACTGTAAGATGAAATCTAAAGTCGGCCTTGGAGCCGGCCATGGTGGCTCACACCTGTAATCCCAGCACTTTGGGAGGCTGAGGTGGGTGGATCACATGAGGCCAGAAGTTTGAGACCAGCCTGGCCAACATGACAAAACCACGTCTCTAATAGAAACACAGAAATTACAGCCGGCAGCAGTGGTTCACGCCTGTAATCACAGCACATTGGGAGGTCGAGGCAGGTAGATCACCTAAGGTCAGAAGTTCAAGACTAGACTGGCCAATGTGGTGAAACTCCATCTCTACTAAGAATACAAAAATTAGCTGGGTGTGGTGGTGGGTGCCTGTAATCTGAGCTACTCAGGAGGCTGAGGCAGGAGAATCGCTTGAACCCAGGAGGCAGAGGTTGCAGTGAGCTGAGATTGTGGCACTGCACTCCAGTCTGGGCAACAGAGCCAGAGTTGGTCACACACACACAAAAATAATAAAATAAATAAATACCTACATACATAAAGTTGGCCTGTTTGGCTTCCTAGCTGCTAGAGGCTCTAACCCTGAGCTTTTCTATATAATTGATGTGGAGAGAAAATGTTAAGCTTCTAAGGAAAGCAGAGTCCAGCGGCGATTAGACCATAACCCTGTGCATTAGCTTCACGTCCTTGTTACCCGCCTGTAAACTGGATTAGATCCTAAGTTCCTCCAATATCTGGTCATAACTAAATCCCGATGGAGTCTGTGGCCCTCTTCCCGTCGAGACTACGGATGCTTCAGAATGTTCAGGGGATTTTCCCTTCTTAAATCTGACCAACTAGGGGACCTCAGTATCAGAACTGGGGACAAACTAGACCTGTAGGACACTGCGGTCCCCTTGTCTTAAAGCAATTGAGGTTATCTCTTCATTTGTAAGAGCCACAGAGAAGCAGCTGTGTGGTCCCCTCTCATTGTCCGTGTTCCACTCTGTCGGGCTCTCAAATCACATCACAAGCTGCCTGGCAAACCACAAAGTTCTGTCTGTATCCCACCTCACCTCACCATCACTCCATGGGCTTGCTTCTTCCTGCCACTTTTTCTTTTTTTTTTTTTTTTTTTTTTTTTTGAGACAGAGTCTCTCTCTGTCGCCCAGGCCGGAGTGCAGTGGCGTGATCTCGGCTCACTGCAAGCTCCGCTTCCCAGGTTCACGCCATTCTCCTGCCTCAGCCTCCCGAGGAGCTGGGACTACAGGTGCCTGCCACCTCGCCCGGCTAATTTTTTGTATTTTTAAGTAGAGACGGGGTTTCACCGTGTTAGCCAGGATGGTCTCGATCTCCTGACCTCGTGATCCACCCGCCTCGACCTCCCAAAGTCCTGGGATTACAGGTGTGAGCCACCGCGCCTGGCCTTTCCTGCCACTTTCAATGCTCCCTCCTGGAGTGCTGAACCCATCCAGATGGTTGGGGTGGTCCCCATCCACCTCCTGGGAAAGGACTTCTTAGAAACCTGCCAGGCCCACATTTCCTTCTCCTCAAAAGAAGGAAATAATACTTGAGTTATCCTTGCCAGATTTGGCCACAGAAATGGCTTTTACTGAGATTCCCATCGACACAGCCTTGCCATTGTGTCCGGAGTTGGTTCCTTCCTGCAGGTTTATGGTCTTGCTGATCAAGAATGGAACTGCGGACCTTCACGGTGAGTGTTACAGCTCTTTAAGATGGCAGGGCCCAAAGAGTGAGCGGTAGCAAGGTTTGTTGTGAAGAGTGAAAGAACAAAGCTCCCACTGCATTGAAGGGGACCCAAGCAGGTTGCCACTGGTGGCTGGGGGGATGGCCAGCTTTTATTCCCTTATTTGTCCCTGCCCATGTCCTGCTGATTGGTCCATTTTACAGAGTGCTGATTGGTCCATTTTACAAACCTCTAGCTAGCTACAGAGCACTGATTGGTGCATTTTTACAGAGCACTGATTGGTGCATTTTACAAACCTCTTGAAAGACAGAAAAGTTCTCCAAGTCCCCACGCAACCCAGGAAGTCCAGCTGGCCTCTCCTCTCACCATCACTACCCACTCTCCTGTCCAAAAGCAACCTGAGTCCTGGGGCACCATTCAGCACCAGTGACAACCCCCTGGGATATAGCTAGGGACACTCACAAGGATGCTGTTTGCTCAGAGGGATTAGCTCTAGTGAAAGAGCTGGATCAGGAAGGTTTCTGGGGTCCTGGTTTGGACTAGGTTCTGTTCAGAATGGATATATGGGCCGGGAACAGTGACTCATGCCTGTAATCCCAGCACTTTGGGAGGCTGAGGCAAGCAGATCATTTGAGTTCAGGAGTTTGAGACCAGCCTGGCAAACATGGTGAAACCCTATCTCTACTAAAAATACAAAAATTAGCCAGGTGTGGTGGTGCATGCCTGTAGTCCCAGCTACTCAGGAGGCTGAGGCAGGAGAATTGCTTGAACCCGGGGGGTGGAGGTTGCAGTGAGCCGATATTGTGCCACTACACTTCAGCCTGGGTGACAAGAGTGAAAACTCTATCTCAAAAAACCCCCCCAAAACCCGTAATGGTATGTGGTCAGAGCCCGTTCCTGCACTGTTATTAGAGTTGCTTCACCGCCCAAGCCATGAGGGCACAACAGAGGTCCCTCCTTAGACTCCTTTACTTGTGTGGTCTCAGACAACCACAGTGCTGTAGACTGACATGTCACTGCACAGGGTGGTGTTTGTGCCGTCGCTAGCACCTGCTGCTATACCTGGATAAATACTTCCGTTCAGGTTGAATTGGGAACATCCAAGCTTTTAAAGCTAGCCAGATCTCTCAAAGGGCCACCTATAGAAAGTCTCCCGGCTGGACTTACTGCGTTACATTTCCAATGTCCAGATTATGTTCAGCTGGCTTCCTCCAGTATACGATTTCTTCTGTGCTCTGCCCTATAGTTTTTAATGATCTCCCTCATATTTGGGCTAAGCACTGGGCTTCTCTTTAGCCTATTTTAACAAACGTCTGCAAGTGACTCCCACCAAGATCATGTCAACCCAATCCCTTACACTGTTAAACTCAGTCCAGCTGGAAACTGGAACCAACATAACCCAGAGACTTTGGTTCAAATTTAACATGCACCTGAGTAAATGGCTTCAGTTGCTGGATTGGCCACCGCACTGCCTCTGAGATCCCTGCCGAGATGAGCAAGTGGCTGCCACTCCAGCGCCATGGTAGAACACAACACTCTCTGCCAACAGGTTTGTGCCAGTCCTTTAAGAAGGATCGTGAGTGACTGATGAGCCTAAATTTTAAAGAGAGCCACATGGCCATTTGCTGACTAGGGGTTACAAAGGTACCCTGAGTTCCTGGAAAACCCAAAGCTTTTTGTCTATGGCACTTTCAGGGCTTACCTGAACCAGTCAATCGCAGCTCACTTGTACTGACCAATCAGAACTAAGCTGTTTCAATCCTTCATTTGCATAAAGAGATATGATTGGGAACCTGGACAGGGACTTTCGCTATGAAACCCAAGCTTTCTCTTGTTCTCTGGAACAAATAATGTTTAGAGTTCTAACACTCTATGCCTTCTTCCTAGAACTGGGTCAAAACCACTGTTTCTGAAACGTAATCCTGAGTGCTAAACAATTTCATTCCTCTAACCGAGGCCTACATCCCTAATCAGTAGGAAGTAACTAGAGTGGCATCTCCCCTTTTCCTCAAGATTGAGAAAAGGACATAAAAAGGGGGAAAGGGGATTTGGGCCGGGCACAGTGGTTCACGCCTGTAATCCCAGCACTTTGGGAGGCCAAGGCAGGCGGATCACCTGAGGTCAGGATTCAAAACCAGCCTGGTCAACATGGTGAAACCCCATCTCTACTAAAAATACAAAAATTAGCTGGGCGTGGTGGTGCACACCTGTGATCCCAGCTACTCAGGAGACTGATGCCGGAGAATTGCTTGAACCCAGGAGGTGGAGGTTGCAGTGAGCTGAGATTGTGCCACTGCCTCCAGCCTGGATGACAGAGTGAGACTCCGTCTCAAACAAAAAAACAAACAAAACAAAACAAAACAAAACAAAAAAAACTTGGTGGGGGGGGATTTGTAACTGCATCAGAATAATCTGGTTCAACTTTGGTTTTTTGTTTTTTTGTTTTATTTTTTTGAGACAGAGTTTCACTTTGTCACCCAGGCTGGAGAGCAGTGGCATGATCTCAGCTCACTGCAACCTCTACTTCCCAGGTTCAAGCGATTCCCATGCCTCAGCCTCCTGAATAGCTGTGACTACAGGTGCACACCACCATGCAAAACTAGTTTTTGTATTTTTACAGAGACGGGGTTTCACATGTTAGTCAGGTTGGTGTTGAACTCCTGACCTCAAGTGATCCACTAACCTCAGCCTCCCAAAGTGCTGGGATTACAGCCAGGAGCCACTGTGCCCAGCTTGGTTTAATTTTTATGTAACAAGTTGTGAGTTGTTTTTCAGCGGCCGTGGACCCTCAGGTTAAAGTTCGCATACCCTGAGCATGCCCGGTGAACAAAGCATGCCACCATGGGGAGGACCTAAGTGCTCCAACCAAGGTGCAAGGACTGAATGAAGAAGCAGACACTGTAGACAGGATCCGGGGACCACTCAGATGGAGCTCTGGTGTCACCCCCACAGCAGGATTCGGTAATATCACACCTCGTTACCCTATGCTTCTAAAATTTGACCCAGTGCCCAGCTCAGAGACACACTGCCTTGGGAACTGTCCCTGCTGGTTTCCTGTTACAAGTAATAAAATGCCACTGCTAAATCCTCCTTGGTCATGATCACTGGGTGATCATTGCATGACACTGATACTGAGGCAGGAGAATAGGGTCTGGAGACAGGGAACCTAAGGCTGTTTCACGCCAACATCCTAGAACTAAATTGAAGGGAGAACCCTAACTTTCCACACCTGAGTAACAAAAAGACCAGAGGCTACTCCCTTTGCAAACCCCCAACCTTTTCTGCTAGGCAGATGGGAAATTGGCTGTCCACAACCAATCAGATTGATTGAAGGTCCAGTCTTCGTTGGCAACTTTGTAACTTCACTCCAGCCTCTGAATGGCTGCTGTCCACAACCAATCAGACTGATTGCTGGCCGGGTCTTCATTTCCATAGAAGTATAACTTTGTAACTTCACCCTAGTCTCTGATTGGTTGAACAGGAATGTGACCTTTGTAACTTCACTTCAGCCTTTGGTTCGCTGCTTTCTGCAACCAATCAGACTGATTGCAGGCCACCACTTCATTTACATGAGGTGAGCATGACATGGCCATTGGGAAACTTCTAGAGGATATTTGGACCCAAGAAGATTCTGTATCTGGGCCCTTGAGTCGCTGCTTGGTCTGCTCCCAAACCATGGAGTGTACTTTCCTTTTCAATAAATCCCCATTTTCATTCTTTTGTCACTTCATTCTTTCTTTGCCTTGCTGGGCATTTTGTCCAATTCTTTGTTCAATATGCCAGGAACCTGGAAAACTTGCAGTCACAACCCTCTACCAGTGACAATACAGTTTAGATTTGTGTCCTCACCCAAATCTCATGTTGAATTGTAATCCTCAGCGTTGGAGGAGCTCCCTGGTGGGAGGTGATTGGATCATAGGGGAGGACTTTCCCCTTGCTGTTCTCGTGATAGCGAGTGAGATCTCACAAGATCTGGTCATTTAAATGTGTGCAGTACCTCCCCCTCCTCTCTCTTCCTCACTCTCCGGCCATGGAAGACGTGCCTGCCTCCCCTTTGCCTTCTGCCATGATTGAAAGTTTCCTGAGGCCTCCCTAGCCATGCTTCTTGTACAGCCTGTGGAACTGTTAGCCAATTGAACCTCTTTTACCCAGTTTCCGGTGGTTTCTTAATAGCACTGCAGAATGGATGAATAAACTCACGGAGAGACAGAATCCACCTGCTGTGTGGTAACATCCTGACCCAGCACATCTGGGGCCCAGCACGTCTCCATGGGGCGGTGGGAGGAGCATTAACAACAGAGGCAGCACCTGGCACCTTCTGCAGGTGATGGGAAGACCGAGGGCAGGAAAAGCAAACATGCTCAGCACTGTGCTTAGCCCAGGGCAACTCTGAGTCAAGAGAGGGGCCAGACCCGGATGCAGCTGGGAGGAGGTGGCCTCACCAGAGTTTTGAGGAGTGCACGGGAAAGTGCACAGAGCCCAGCCCAGTATGGCAGCTGTGCTCTCATTTCCTTGCAGCCTTTAGGGGCTACCTGGCTGGGGTGGTGGCCCTGCTGAAGAGAACCTGCCCCTAGAGGCCATGAGGGCAACAGCACCTTTCAAAGGTGAACAAATGTGCTCCAATTTGCAGCAGCAAAGCTGCCAGAGGTCCCAGGAAGCCCAGGCTCGTCTCACTTACCTAGCCATCTCTGGTAGCATCGGTGTGTAGGAGTGTGTATGCAGGCAGAAGAGAGGAAAAAGACCTGCACCAGAACACCTTTCCAGAACACCCTTCTCCCTTGAATACCTGAGTGCCCAGAGCCCGGCTCCAGCTCCCAGCAAGCCCCTCCCCAAAACCACCATAGCCACTGGGCCTCCCTTTGGCAATGCCTGAGGGCCCAAATGTAGCCACCTGGCCTCTGGGGACTTCCTTCCTTTGGAGCTAGAAAAACAGCAGCTGAATGTGCCTGGCTGCATCAGGGCCCCGCCCACTCACCTAGAGAAAGGCCCTGCCGTGGACTGAGCCTCCCAGCCTAGGAAACCTGGCTCTGGCCTCCCCTGCAGGCCTGTGATGTCTGGCTCCAGAGGCCTTCTCCTCTGGGCTTTTCCATGCCTGTGAACTGGGCCCCATTCATTTCCCTGTGGTTTCATGGGAATGTCCAATGGGTTCAGGATGTTGCAGCATGCCCAGGAGGAGAGGGGTCAGTGAGAGGCCCAAGCTGTGACTGCTGGGCCACCCAGCGGCCGTGGCACCCTCTGCTGGAGGCTGGCAGCAGGGTGCACGGCCAGCTGTGGGTTGGGGTCCATCACTCAGGCAGCTACACTTCCTCCCGACCCCGCCTCCCCGACCCAGGCCAGGGGCTCTGCCTGCGGCTCCCTCTCTCTAGGCCTCCACTTTCCAGCTCCCAGACCCCCAGCCCCACCCAGCCTGGCCCGGGACAGAGCTGCCACCAAGATCTTTTCCACTTTCCCTCCCAGCAGCCTGCAATTCAGTGCCCCACAGACCTCTGTCTCCTGGGGCCCTGCAGTTTCTACCACACTACCCTCCATTTCCAGCCGCTAAAAACACAGCAGGTCCCACATAAAGGTGGCCGCCACCAGCACCCTGTGGGCTGCCCAGCCATGGAGAAGGGGCTGTGCTCGGGCACTCTGCTTCTGAGACAGGCCCAGCAGCTGCCTTCATGCCTCAGCAGAGCCCACAGGCTCCAAGCCTGCAACAAGGACCTGCCTAAGTCCTTGAAAATGTGGTGTTCAGAAGAAATGAAGGTGAAACTGGCTGGGAGCAATTCTTCTGATTTTGTTTCAAGACAGGGTCTCACTCTGTTGCTCAGGCTGGAGTGCAGTGGTGCAGTCATGGGTCACGGCAGCCTCAACCTCTTGGGCTCAAAGGATCCCTCCTGCCTCAGCCTCCTACGTAGCTGGGACAACAGGCACATGCCACCACAACAGGATGACTTTTTTTTTTTTTTTGTAGAGACAAGATCTCACTTTGTTGCCAATGCTGGTCTCAAGCTCCTGGACTCAAGCGATCCTCCCGCCTTGAACTCCCAAAGTGCTGGGATTATGGGGTGATCCACCGCTCCCTGCATGCAATACTTATCAAAGTTCCACGTTAGCAGTTTTCAGCAAGAGCTAATTGAACAAGCTCTGTGAGTGGCCTCATTCCATTAGCAGGAGCCTCCCACAGAGTGTGACAAGGGCCCTGGTGGCTGAGGGCAGAAGGGGCTGCTTCTCTTGCTTAAGTCTTTGAAGCTGAATGCATTTCATCTTTGGCCAACAGCCATGCCCTTGTGCCCAGGCCCAGACCAACTCTTAATCATTTCCAAAGCCACTCTGAGTGTCCTGGGAAAGGAAGGGTTGGCGTGTATTTCTCATCAATTTGGCAGGTCCTTTGGATCCTGTGAGGAGAGTATGAGACTGCACGAGGGGTCCCTGTGCTGGTTCCAGATGAGAGCCCTGACTCAACTTACCCCACCCCACCCACCCCGCACTGCTCAGCTCAGTTCTCCGTCCTGGGTTGCGGGGCCCTATTTGCGACAGTGAATCCTCAACTCACTGCAACTCTGGTTGCTGGCAGCTGGGCTTGGCCTGAAACTTTCTGTCCCCAAACTCCACTGGGGACCCACCTTCCAGCCACCCCAGGGTGCCACCACCAGAGCCAGGGGCCAGTCCCACCTTTGTTCACTCCTGCTCAGAACCCACCTGTTCTCTCCGCCCCCATCTGCTACCTGCAGCATCAGAAGGACATGAGGGCAGCAAACAGCCCCTGCAGCTGTCCACAAGCATCATGGCCAAGACTGTGCCTGGGAAGCGGACTCTCTGTGGTGCCAGCTCCCTCCTCAGTGCCCTTGACCTTTGTCTGGGTCCCTACTTGATGTGGCCCAACTGGCTGTGCCAGAGCTCCACAGGCGCTGTCCCAACTCCCAGCCCCAGGAGGGAGGGAGAGGCTGAGACCACACGGGAAGCAGAGACTCAGTCACACCAAGGGCCCCGGCACGGTGGGCCTCTCCTCCAAAACCTCAGCAGGCTTCACGTTCAAGTCACCAAGAGTGCACATGTTCACTGTCGAGGGCAGGGGTGACTCCTGGGACTGTGCTGGGGTCCAGGGAGGACAGGTAGCAGAGTTGCCAGGGAAGCAGCTTGCCTGAGGTCTGTGGTCATGGCAGAGGCTTCCACAGCAGCCCCGCCCTCTCCGGGTCCCCTCCCTCCTGTCCTCGTCCTCGTGTTTACTGAAGACCATGAGAAGGGATGTGGAGAGCCCCTGCAGGAACTAAGAGCAGGAGCCTGGCTCAGCACCAGGGGCCCGCAGACATTCAGTTCCTAAACCCATAGGGTGGGGCATGGGCATAGGAGAGTAACCAGACCTGCCTCGCACAGCCCTGCTCCTTCACCCTGTCTGCCTGGTGGCCTCCTTAGCCTGCAGCCTCAGTGCAACCCGCTATGGGGTCATGCTGCCCCCTGCTGGCCACACTGCAAAATGCAACCCAGGGTCGACCTGGAGGCTACAGGTGTCCCTCTTCCCCCAGGCCGGCAGCGGAGCTAGAGGGGGAAGAGGGCACCAGGGAACAGCCCAGGTGCTCCTGCCCAGGAGGATTGTCCGACTGCATGGGGAGAAAGTCCAGAACCGTGCCTGGCACATGGTAGTCTTTGTGGAGTGAGAGGGCAAAAGTATGCATGATTGTGTGCATCTGAAGCATCTTGGTGCTGATGGCCTGACCGAGGGCAGATGACAGATCATGTCATTTCTCCAGCAGGAATGGCTGCATTCTCCTGGCTCGCCTGCCAGGGAGCTCAGAGGTGCCCTGGCCCGGGAATCCGACGGCAGGGAGTCACCAGAAGGTCTGCAGTGCTCCTGTTCCTCAGCCCTGAGAATGCGGTGGGGACAGGACAGGGCAGTAGCAGAGAGCACAGAAAGGTGTGAGGGGGCACGCAGTCCCCAGTGAGCTTCTGCATCAGGACTCCAGGGCTGTCCCAGGGACGGCTGGGCCTGTGGGAAAGCCATGGTCCCCACCCCCCGTCCCACCCCACCCTGAGCCACCTCCACCAGCCAGGAGGGGCCAGGGCCCTTCTTCAACCTCACCCAGGTCATCTGGGGAACTGGGCCACCGCTGAGAACAAAGCCCAGATGTGTCTGGAGTGGAGGCTGTGCCCACCTCCCCCGGAGACTTGCCCCCAACTTAACCCAGGGCCCAGCAGGGGCTGGAAGGGAAGTGGAGTTAGGGAGTCTAGCAGGTCACCACCAGCTGCGCCCTGGATTCCAGGGCCCGTGTGCACAGAGTAATGGGAGCTGGCTGTCTGGCCAAGGGCACAGGAGGGTGAGTGTGTACAGCAGCCAGGGAGCAAGGGAGCCAGCGAGACACACAGGAGTGACCTTGGACCTCTGCAGGGAACCCGTTCACTCGCTCCCAGGCAGCAGCACTGGCCTTGACACCCAGCCCTGAAAACTGGGGGACTGCAGGGCAAACAGCTTCAGTGACTGTGGCCCCAGCTGGCCGGGCTGTGTGCTGGTCCCTAGAGACTCTAGGGTATCCTCCCCGTCCCAGTCCTGCCTCCTGCCCAGCACAAGGGCCTCTGGAACTCCGCCCTCTGTGTCTCAGCCCCTGGGAAGATCAGATGGTTGGAGATGAGAAGGGCCGAGGCTGGCAGGCCGGAAACTGCCTCCCTTGGCGGCTGTGGGGTGGAGTACTGGGGGGCACAGAGGTGCTGGGCTGAAGTGTGGCTTCAGCTGGGTGGGATCAGTGCCAGAGGGCATGAGGACAGCCCTGACCAAAAGTGGGCCTGGGCCCAAGAGGAAGTGCCAGGAGCCTGAGGCCCATGTTGCTAAGGGCAAGGGATGCCATCCTGGGCTTTCTTGCCTGCCACCCCCTCTGGCCAGATCAGCCAATGGACTTGGCCTCCTTGAGCAAAGACCCATAGGCTCCTAGGTTTCCACTTGTGTCTCCAGCATATAGCGTCTGCAGCCCCGGTCCCACACGGCCACAGGCCACCTCCTCTTTCTCCTCCTTCCTGGGCCAGAGCGGCAGCCCAGCCTCATGCTGGGGAGAGGTAGACCAGAGATCACGTGCCTGGTGGTGCCCAGCAGTGACTCAGCAGCAACGGGACATGGGAGGCTCGGCTCCTGCCCGCTGTCCTGACAGTCAGCACGGGGTCCGCCTCAGCCTCCTGGAGGATCCCAGTTACCCAATCCTCAGCGGGGTGGGCCTGTCCAGGCCATTCTCAGTCTCGCTGTCTTGAGGGCATCTGGGAGGCCCAGGCAGGCCAGATTTGTCTCCTGGAGAGAGGCATGGGCACCTCTGGCCCCCCAGCCTCCTGGCCTCCCCTTGAGTCCCCTTATGCAGAAAGGGCCCTGGCTCCAGGCTTGCCTGGCTTTGGGAACTGTTTTAAAAGGGACATGAAGAAAGAAGAGGCCAGAGAATGGTCCTTGGCCACTCTGGATGGAGTGTCCCCTGAGGAGTAGGAAGAGAGCTGTCCCTGCCTCAACTCCTACACCGAGTGACTGTTGATTCACCATTCTGTCCAAGGGGGCTTGGGCCTGTCCTAACACTGGCTGAGGAGCCTGGCTCCAGCTGGCCCTCTGGTCCGCAGGTCACCACCTGGGCCCTGTGTCTGGCTTTGAATTTCCTAACATCCAAAATGCCCTGGGAGTACAGTGTCCAGCCCGTTGTGTGCAGTAAACGTGGTGTTCCTAACCTGGAGCTGGGCAGAAGAGGAAGGACAGAGTCCCCCTGCTGACCCTCGGGGCTCTGTGTCCTGAAGTTCAAGCCTAGGTCACCCTGCAGTGGGCCCAGCCCTGCCTGCACTGACAGATGGCACCAGCAGGGGGCGCAGTGCTCCACTGCCACCGTTCTCTGTCCCCACCTCAGTGCAGTCAGCCCTGGACCCCCTACCGCCTGCTCACCTTAGCACACACAGCCACAGGCCCTCCCAGCTCCAGCCCCTGGCCCCCGGTCACTCTCACCTGCTGCTTTAGCCGGAGATGGCCTGGCAGGGCCTCCCTGAAGCTCCCTCCAGCCAGACAGGGGTGGGCCAGGGATGAGGGCCAAGGGCCACCTCCAAGCATTGAAGCCCTCCAGGGTGGGAGGGCAGGCGGCCCCCTCTGTGTCCCATCCCCCTTAGTCCTGGCGAGCCCTCCCCTGCCTCCTGCGGTGCCCCCTGCCCTCATCTGTGTCCCCTGGGCTCCCCCAGCACTGCAGCCTCCTGGGTGGGGTTTCAGGACCCCCAGGCCCTCCCAGCTCACCCAGACCCCCTCCTGTGGCTCTGCTTTCTGGCACCACCTTCCCTCCCTTGGGGACAACCACAGTGGGGAGAGGTGGGGCTCTGCCGTCCCTCTAATGCAGGGGTGCTGGCCTTCTGGGGTCCTTTTGAGAACTTGATGAAAGCTATGAGTTTACACCCAAGAAATTCTCTGGCACCGTTTTCACCAACATCGTTCCCCGAAGGTGGAGCCAGGCTCCCGGGTTGCATTTTGTAAGCCTTGGGAGCTCTCAGGATACGTCAGGGACATGTGGCCTCGGACTCCCTCAGCTCTGCCCTGACCCAGAGCATTCATCCTGGAGCAGGCCACCGTTGCTGGCGGGCAAGCAGAGGCTTCCAGAGGCTGAGGGAGGGGCCTGGGGTCCTGCTGCAGGGACCAAGACGGAGCTGCGCCTCAGCATCAGCCCCTGCCATCCTTGTCTCCTCCCAGCCGGGCTCTGCACAGGTCATCACTGTCTTCAGCCTGGTGGAGGGAGTCTTGCGGGCAGCCATGGCCCTTTAGTATAGTGCTGTCCTGAAGTGGCCGGGCACCCAGGGCCACCTGGGCCCTGAGGAGGAGGAGGGGGAGGACTGAGGTTACCGGGCCCTGCTGGCTTTTAGAAATAGGAACTGTTGACACAAAGGGGAATTTTTAATTCTGTTTTTAAAATGTTTAAATTTTTCAAATTTAAATTTAATGTTCTAAATTATTAAATTTAATTTAAATGTTTTTAGAAACAGGGTCTCGCTCTGTCACCCAGGCTCAGGGTATGGTGGTACCATCGCAGCTCAAGTAGTTTCAAAATTCTGACCTCATACCGTCCTCTTGCCTCAGCCTCCCGAGTAACTGGGGCTGCAGGCCTGTGCCACCATACCCAGCTGTTTTTGGGCTTTTGTTTTGGAAAAATGGGATTTTGCTTTGTTGCCCAGGCTGGTCTCAAACTCCTCAGCTCAAGCAATCCTCTTGCCTTGGCCTCTCAAAGTGTCGGGATGATAGGTGTGAGCCTCTGTGCCTGGCCTGTTTTTATTTTTATTTCTGGATTTTATTTTATGTTTGCCTCTCAGTTTTTAAGCAAACTGCAAGGAAGATGGTGGGGCTAGAAGGAAGGCTGAGGCCTGGCCAGCAACGGCCCAGCACCCCTCTGAGTGGCCAACCCCCCTTTTCCCCACACTGCCCTCCTCTGCTGAAGGAATGAGGGCTTTTCAGCAAATCCATGTCAGGGAACAAAATCAAGTATGGAGTGCCATCTGGTGTGTGGGGTGCCTCTGGGAAGCCTGGGCAGTGGAATGCCCCTTGCACCCAGGGCGAGGGACACAGCTCAGGCTCCACACCTCACTGCTGAGCCGATGTCACCGCCCGGAACCTTCCTGTCAGTTCCAGCACGATCCAGAGCTGGCTGCCTGGCAGATTGATGCCGGAGTCTCGTTCTGCCTGATTAAAAATGTAATTAGTATGCAGGAATTAGTGCTGAGAGCACCCCGTCACCCTGCCCCCACTTCCTCCTGCACCAGCTCTGCAGGGCCTGGTGGTGGTCATGGGTCCTGCAACACCGTCTCCCCGCAGTTCCTCAAGCAGCACTCTGTGAGGCCCTGTGCCCGGCTCTGGTGTGAGTTGGTGCCCTGGCAGCGCTAAGGGAGACTGGACAGAGAAGCTGGCCTGGACCTGGTAGAGGGGAGGAGGAACCCTCAAGTGCGTTCCCAACCAGGAGGGGAAACCGGCTCCTGGTGACACAGCCTGGCCCCATTGCCCACCCAGTGTCCCGAGTGCCCACGGATCCCACCTGCCTCAGGTCCCGGGCAGAGCCAGCCGGCCACTGGGCAGTCCCCTCCCCAGCCAGCTCGACCCCAGCCTGCACTCCTTCCCCCTCCGTGGGGGAAGCTCCGTGGCTTGGCTTCCCAGAGAGCTGCCAAAAACTAGGATGAAAGCCGCGGTGAGCACAGCCTCTGCTCCCCCGCACCATTTCCTGGGGTGTCTAGATTAACAAGCTCATTTGATCTGGTTACAGTGAATTTTCTTCAAAGAAACACTCAATCGGGTCCCTTGTCAGAGTGCCTCGTAGCGCCTGAACGACGGTGACTGGGCACGGCTGCCTTTGTTCTGCCACCGTCAGATGGGGCTGGCTGTGGGAGGCGACCAAAGACGTCCCCGCCCCTGCCCTCGGAGCCTTTCCCTCCTCCAGGGCTCAGCCACCTCAGGCGGCCTTCAGTCTGTGCGTCCTGCCACCCCCGAGATGTCCCAGAGGCCACGGTCACCCCATCTGTTCCTGCCCCCAGAACCTTCTCCTGGAGCCAAGTATCTGCAGGGACAGACAAGTGAGCGTCTGGGGGTTTGGTGCTGGGGTGTAGAAGGCTGTGGGGTGCTGCCCTGCCCCAGGCAGCCTGACTGTGAGAGCCCCAAACAGGAGACATCCCAGCCTCTTCCCCTCCCCTCCATGCTGTGGCAGTGGGTACTGTTGATGTGTGGCACGTTCTTGGATTGTGCATTTCTCTGATGAACTGCATCTGTTGCCAGTAGAAAGATGCTAACATGTCTTTGGCTCAAGATCAACACTGCTCTTGGC
Source organism: Macaca thibetana thibetana (assembly GCF_024542745.1). Lineage (NCBI taxonomy): Eukaryota > Metazoa > Chordata > Mammalia > Primates > Cercopithecidae > Macaca > Macaca thibetana. The sequence goes on along the minus strand of NC_065589.1, from coordinate 10,275,895 downwards.
TCCGGTTGGGACGTCAACTATTGCTACAGAGCAGTAATGGTTAAAAATAATATTTTGGAATTTATTAAAATGTTTTTGGCTGGGCGTGATGGCTCACACCTGTAATCCCAACACTGGGGGACCGAGGCGGGTGGATCACCTGAGGTCAGGAGTTTGAGACCAGCCTGACCAACACAGTGAAACCCCATCTCTACTAAAAATAAAAAATTAGCCGAGTGTGGTGGTGGGCGCCTGTAATCCCAGTTACTCAGGAGGCTGAGGCAGGAGAATCACTTGACCGGGAGGCAGAGGTTGCAGTGAGCAGAGATTGCGCCACTGCACTCCAACCTGAGCGACAAAGCAAGACTCTATCTCTAATAAATAAATAAATAAATAAATAAATAAATAAATAAAATTGAAAACTTACCAATAAGGGAGTGAAACTCTTACCTTGAACAGGGTCCCTAAAGCTAGCCCAGTTTTGGCCATGTCTGCAGTGATTAATTTGCGATTCATTCCAAAAGAGTCCTCGGGCTCCACAATCTGGGGATGGTCAGTGTGTTTCCATTACACGTGAGCAAAGGACAGAAGCATGTGCATCCTGGGTAGCATGAACCATTTCTCCCATCCCCGGATGTCCTGTCACTTGAGGGATTTTCTTCCCCAGAAACAGAAGCTGGATCATACAAAAAACAATGAGGAGATGCAGTACCTGGTCTCCCTGAGCGTTTCCCACAGGCTCTAGTTCTCTGAAGACGTGCCTCTCGGCTCTTTGAAACTGTGGAACTAAGTTGGACATGGTGGCATGAGCCTGTAATCCCAGCACTTTGGGAGGCCAAATGAGGCAGGGGGATCGCTTGAGGCCAGGAATTGGAGGCTGCAGTGAACTTTGATCCCGCCACTGCACTCCAGCCTGGGCAAAAGAGCAAGACCCTGTCTTCATATACACACACACACGTATATATGTGTGTGTATATATATACGTATATATGTGTGTATATATACATATATATATATATACATACACACATATGCGCACACACACACACACATTTTGCTGTAAGCCAAAATCGTGCCATTGCATTCCAGCCTGGGCAACAAGAGTGAAACTCCATCTAAAATATATATATATATATATATATATATATACACACACACAATATTTTTACAATTAAATTTTGACGCCGGGCGTGTTGGCTCACACCTGTAATCCCAGCACTTTGGGAGGCCGAGGCGGCCGTATCATTTGAGCTCAGGAGTTTGAGACCATCCTGGCCAACATGGTGAAACCCCGTCTCTACTAAAAATACAAAAATTAGCCGGGCGTGGTGGTACATGCCTGTAATCCCAGCTACTCGGGAGGCTGAGGCAGGACAATCGCTTGAACCTGAGGTGGAGGCTGCGGTGAGCCAACATTGAGCCACTGGACTCCAGCCTGGGTGACAGAGCGAGACTCTTATCTCAAATTAAAAAAAAAAAAAAGAATAAATAAATAAATTTTGAAACCAGGGGACCAAGTTCTGTTGAAGACCTGGAAATTCCAGCAGGCTGAGTATCAGAGCAGTCACCGTGGTCGGCCCTTTTGAGGTGTTGCTGAGAACCCACTCATCTGTGGGTGTTGCAGATTTACTACACTCAGATAAAGCCAGTGTTTCTGGAGTTCCTCCAGGAGAAACTGGCAGAGTTCAAAGCCCAGCCAAAGACCCTAAGAAATCACAAAGGGAACATGCGCTTTTCTGGCTGTTATTGTTCTCCAGCACCTTCCTGCCTCTGGATGGAAGGACAGCTCACTGCTTAGTATTTCACAAGCTCTTGCTTCATCCACCAGCTCATCCACTGTTGGAGGTGTTCTGAAGTCAATCTGTCCTGGATCATAGCGACCTCTTAACCCAACAGTTCACAGCTTTTTACATGTCCCTACCTGAACATCCAAAGACCCCTAAAAGAATTGTGGACTGAGTACTCCTTACGCGTACCCTTTTAGGGACCACGAAGCCCCCGTTTCTATTGGGCATCCCAGATGGGCTACTCCCTTACCCTTCCCAAAAGAAGGCAAGCTCCTCTTTTCCCTTGCTGGTGAGCCAGATAGCACTCCATCTGACTGGCAGGTAATGAGTCAGGAAGTCTTTCAGGCAGGCGTGGCTTTGCCTGGGTGTAGTAATAACCTGACCGATCCCTGGTTAGAAAAGACAGCCGTAGTGACTGCTGCTACCCGAGACACAGACCTGTGCTCCTGAGGGCTGCCCTGTGGATCAAAGCAAGCCAAATGGCAGCTACTATGGCTGCCCAGCAAGTCCCTAGACTCCTTAGCTGGAGTAGTTTTATTATTATTATTATTATTATTATTATTATTGAGACAGAGTCTCGCTTAGTCACCCAGGCTGGAGTACAGTGGTGCACTCTCGGCTCACTGCCACCTCCGCCTCCTGGGTTCGAGCAATTCTGCTGCCTCAGCCTCCCATGTAGCTGGGATTACCGGCGTGTACCACCATAAATACCCTGCTAATTTTCGTATTTTTAGTAGAGATGGGGTTTCACCATACTGGAGAGGCTGGTCTCAAACTCCTGGCCTCGTGATCCGCTCACCTCAGCTTCCCAAAGTGCTGGGATTACAGGTGTGAGCCACCATGCCCAGCCTGGAGCAGTTTTAGATAACCGCATAGCTGTGCACCATTTGCGTGCTGAACAAGGGGAGTATGTGGAATCGCCAGCTCGTCTTGCTGTTCCCACAGTAATGCATCAACTGAAGTAGACAAGCATGTTGAAATGACAAGGCAGCAAGCTTCCAGGTGGCAGAGACTGCTTTTCAGGGGTCTCTGGGTTTTTTTGTTGTTTTGTTTTGTTTTGGCAGCTGCCCAGGCTGCAGTAGACTGACACAGTCTCAGCTCACTGCAGCCTCGACCTCCTGGGTTCAAGCAATCCTCCCACCTCAGCCTCCCAAGTAGCTGGGACTACAGGCATATGCCATCATGCCCAGCTGATTTCTACATTTTTTGGTAGAGACAGGGTCTTGCCATATTGCCCAGGCTGGTCTCAAAGTCCTGGGTTCCAGCAATCAACCCACCTCGGACTCCTATAAAGGCGTGAGCCACTGCAGGAGGCCGAGGCAGGAGAATTGCTGACATATCCAGTTTCTTAGAAAAAAACATTTAATAGAGACGAACAGAAGCTATGTCTGAGTCTCAGGTGGCGGTGAGGCAAGATGGTAGCTTTACCCCCCAAGACCGAGGGCCACAGGGGAGGGGCGACCTCAAAGGGATGTGTAGGACAATTGAAATATGATAACATCAAAGTTGTTTTGTCCTAAGGGCAGGATTTACAGGAAGTAGGTGCTCCTGCAAAAGAAACACGACATGAACGGGAAATCTCAGAGGCCCTCCGAGAACTGGCATTCATCAACGTGGTGAATTAGCCCCCAAGATGGAATTGCTTTGACACCCACACCACCTAAAATAATCTGGAGTGCTGTTGACAGCTGATGTGAGACTTCAGTTCGTGTCTTCTTAGCTTAAAATAATTTAAACAAGAGATGCAATAGCAAAGGAGATGCGGCATGCAATAATTTATTGCAAAAGAAAAAGACTATCTTGAAAGTGAAGTGCAGAATAGGCAGAGAGAAGAATTCAGGGTGGGCTACTCATAAAGACGAGACAGCAAAGGTTGGCACTAGGGAGACTCCCTTTATGGAAATTTTACATGATTATTCCTGAGGGGGTGGGAAGAGGCGCTGCTAGTAAGCATGTTCTGGGTGGTCCTCTGAGTGCACATGTGAGTAGCTGTACATGCTCGTTCATGCGTCGCATGTCTCATTAGCTTCTTAAATCTCCACCCAGGTGTGCTTTTTACTATTATGAGCAAAGGGTCAGTTTGAGGATAGGTAAAATCAAAACGCGCATGTTCTCTAGAAAGAAAAATCCCCACTGAAGATAGCTTTGCTTGAATGAGCTGAATTACAATTCGAATGCGGAGGCTTATTGTGTTGACTGTGTGGTCACCACGCTTGCTGCATCCCAAGAACATGGTCACTTCCTTGATTACCTATCCTGTTTCAGTACCACCCTTTGGAAACATGCGCATGTCACATTTTGAAAAATACTGTCTGAGATGGAAATGGAAAATGCAGCGGGAACAGTTGCATCTAATCTGGATCAAATGACCAACTTGTTCCTTCCTTTCCTTCTTTCCTTCTGAGATGTGCCAAACATTAAAACTGCATACAACAGAAAGATACTGCCTGAAGAAGAGTTACAGAATTGAACACCAAAGCAATACCACTCAGATCAAGAAACTGACTACGGCTAGGATCTCCCCATATGTACCCCGCCCCCCTATTCAGACCCCACTTCTTCCTTCCTCACCAAAGAGACCCATTGACTTTGTGTTGTGTGTGTGTTTGTTTTGTTTTGTTTTGTTTTTGAGACAGAGTCTTGCTCTGTAGCCCAGGATGGAGTGCAGTGGGGGAATCACAGCTCACTGCCTGCAGCCTTAACCTCCTGTGCCCAAGCAATTCTCCCACCTCAGCCTCCCGAGTAGCAGGGACTACAGGTGTGTGCCACCTTGCCCATTTAATTTTTGCATTTTTGGTAGAGATGGGGTTTCACCATGTTGCCCAGGCCGGTCTGGAGGTCCCGGGCTTATGCCTCACCTCCCAAAGTGCTGTGATTACAGGTGTGAGCCTCCACCCCCAGCGCGGCCTAAATTTTTTGACACTCCTTTTCTTTTAATAGTTTTTGGCCAGGTGCAGTGGCTCACACCTATAATCCCAGCACTTTGGTGAAAGTCTCTACTAAAAATACTGCCTGGGCAGTGGCAGTAATCCCACAATTTGAGGTCAGTAGTAGAATCGAGGTCAGTAGTTCGAGACCAGCTTGGTCAACATGGTGAAACCCCATCTCCACTAAAAATGCAAAATGAGTCAGGTTTGGTAGCGGGTGCCTGTAATCCCAGCTACTCGGGAGGCTGAGGCAGGAGAATCCCTTGAACCTGGGAGGCAGAGGTTGCAGTGAGCAGAGATCTCACCATTACACTCCAACCTGGGTGACAGAGCGAGACTCCATCTCCAAAGCAAGTAAATCAACAAAAACAAAAAAGATAAAAATACAAAAATTAGCTGGGCATGGTGGCAGGCGCCTGTAATCCCAACTACTCAAGAGGCTGAGGCAGGAGAATCGCTTGAACCTGGGAGGTGGAGGTTGCAGTGAGCTGAGATGGCATCACTGCACTCCAGCCTGTGGGACAGAATGGGACTCCATCTCAAAAAAACATAAATAAATAAATAAATAAATAAATAAATAAATAAATAAAATAGAAACAGGGTCTCGCTATGTTGCTCACTATGTGGTGAATTTTGTCAGGCGCCTGAGCAAGATTGGAGACCAGACACACGCCAATGTCACTCGCAGAAAACAAAGGATACTCGCCCACATTCAAAGTCTATGATGACACCCTGGCCACATGGGAATGCTTGGCCACCCTGCCTCCTACCTTCATGCCAGAGTCGCCTGTCATAATGTCTGGTTACAGCCCTTCCTCTGAGACCCAGGGATTTCAAAGCAGAAGCAGCAGGGCCTCCCGGGCTGGAGGAAGATATAAAGCCTCCATTCCTGGGATTCTTGGTTGCTGTTACCTGGGGCAAGGGGAGGCCCAGGCTGTGGCGTGTATTCTCTGAGGATCGGTCGTCTTGGTCCTTCTGCTCTCTGGGAAGGAAGGGCTGGTCCTGTAGGGCCCCATCTGGATCCCTTAGCACCCTCTACCACCTGGTGCCCTTGGGGATACCAAGCTCTGTGCAGTCCAGACCATGTTCCAGCTCAGTGCCCACTTTACAGGTATGTGCCACCACGCCTGGCTAATTTTGTAGTTTTTAGTAGAGATGGGATTTATCCATGTTGGTCAGGCTGGTCTTGAACTCCCAACCTCAGGTGATCCACCTGCCTCAGCCTCCCAAAGTGGCCGGACAGGGCTGAATTCGCCCCCTCACCAGCTACCGCCAACCACGGATGAATGGCTTCTGCCTGCCTCCTGCCCTCCAGATCTTACCAGGGCATCTCACTGGGAAATATGGTGACAGCCCTTGCCACTCAGGGGACAGGATGGCAGGGGCTGGGAATGAATGTTGTTGCCAAACGACAACACCCAGCTGGGCCCAGTGGCTCACACTTGTGATCCCAGTGGTCTGAGAGGCTGAGGCGGGAGGATCACTTGAAGCCAGGAGTTTGAGAGCAGCCTGGGCAACATAGTGAGACTCTACAAAAAAAATTTAGCTAGGCATGGTGGTTGGTGCCAATAAGCCCAGCTACTGGGGAGGCTGAAGCTAAGGCTTCGGCAGTGAGCCATGATCACGCCACTGCAGTCCAGCCTGGTGACAGAATGAGACCGTGTCTCAAAAAAAAAAAAAAAAAAAAAAAAAGAAGAAGAAGAAGAAGGAGAGTGCAGTGGCTCATGTCTGTAATCCAGACACTTTGGGAGGCTGAGATGTGAGGATCCCTTGGGCCCAAGGGGCTCGAGACCAGCCTGGGCAACATAACAAAACCATGTCTTTACACAAAATAAAAAATGAGTCAGGTGTGGTGGCACATGCCATTGGTCCCAGCGACGTGAGAGGCAGAGGTGGGAAGATAGCTTGAGCCTGGGACGTCACAAGCTGCAGGGAGCCGCAACCCAGCCATCGCACTCCAACCTGGCTAACAGAACCGGGCCCTGTCTCCAAAACCGAAATAATCCCGCTTGAAAAATAATCGTGGGGATGGCTGCAAAAGCTCCTGACTGGCCTTGAGCTTGGAGTGAATCAATGAATTAATTAAGGACCTGCCTGTTAGTGAGTCTCCTCTGAAATTTAGCCCAGAAATGTCGTAACTCAGCAAGATGAAGCAGGACGTAGAGGGAACTAAGGGGGCAACAAGCAGGAGGCAGGAAGGCCCCATGAGGGCGACGTCTTCCCTGAGAGCCCCAGGACGACCAGCGGGAAGCCAGGCGGGGTGCAGGCAGGAGGACCCGGGAAAGCTTGGCATGAGGGGAAGTCTGTCAGGGTGGTGTGGAGTAGGGCAGGGAAGGCAGAGGCTGGGCAGCAGGTAAGGTCCCCTGGGTTCTGGGGGCCAAGCCTGGGGCTCAGGGCGAGCAGGCCTGAGTTCGGAAGGGGCTGCTGTGGTTGGGCTGGGGTGGACTCTCCCCAACCTGCGTCATCCAAACATTAGTGCGAGTGCATCTACACAAACACCTACACAATCACACACAGAATGTGAGCAATGGGCAGGACTGGCTCAGTGTTGTCACCATTGGACCCACAGCTGCCCACAGCCCTAGAGCTCTGGGCCCGGATTCCTGCCAGCCCCACCTGTCCACGCCAAGGCCAGATGATGGAAAAGGGGGTACCAGGGCAGCAAAGCCTCCCACGTGCCCCTTTCCCACCGGGCCCAGGCTCCTGGCATCAGTAGGCTGAACCCAGGCCCTGGCCCAGGCTGTGTGCTTCCAGCCTCCCCTCCTCTCGACACCAGAACAGAGCCTGGCCCCAGCTTCTGGGAAATATAGAAACAAATGAGTGAATTAATGAGTGACAGGGCGTCTTGTTCCACACAAGACACAGTGAGCAGGGGTTGGGGGAGGGGCTCCTGGCTGCAGGTTGCACACAACACTCACCCAGATGGCATCTGTACCCAAAACCCCACCCTTCCCTGAGCGACACCTGGTCCCACCCTGAGCTGCCTTTCTCAGGACCCCAACCCCAGCCTGGCCCAGCCCAGCCGCACCCTGCCACTCCCTTCAGCCAGTGTGGCTTCATGTCAAGAGGCTGGGCGGGGTCAAGGTGGCAACAAGGGGAGAAGCCGGGACACAGTGCTCCCTGATTTAAACCCAGGCAGCCTGGAGTGCAGCTCATGCTCCACACCCGGAATTCCTGCCACCCCACTCTCCTGCTGCCCTCCAGACATGCGGGGGCCCTGGGTGCTTCTGCTGCTGCTGGGCCTGAGGCTACAGCTCTCCCTGGGCATCATCCCAGGTAATGAGGCTCCCCTAGCTGCTCCTACACACACACACAGGGCACCCCTCAGCCTAGGCTGACCTGATCTTTGCTCTCCCTCTGGCCAGTTGAGGAGGAGAACCCAGACTTCTGGAACCGCCAGGCAGCCGAGGCCCTGGGTGCTGCCAAGAAGCTGCAGCCCATACAGACAGCTGCCAAGAACCTTATCATCTTCCTGGGCGATGGTGAGTGAGCAAGGCCTGTCCATCCCTGCAGCCCTCACAGCCCCGGCGCCCAGACCCTCGGTGGTTCCAGGACAGCCCTGGGGCCCAAGCCTCACACATTTCTGTTCCTTCAGGGATGGGGGTGTCTACGGTGACAGCTGCCAGGATCCTAAAGGGGCAGAAGGAGGACAAACTGGGGCCTGAGACCCCCCTGGCCATGGACCACTTCCCATATGTGGCTCTGTCCAAGGTAAGGGCTGGGCCACCTTAGAGTCTTCCAAACAGAGAAGGGTATCCTGGCTATGGAGTGCGGTAGGACGGAGGGACCCTAAACAGCTGGGCCTCCAGTAAGGAGCTGGAGGCAGTTGGAATCCCAGAGGACAGAGATCAGGGTCTGTGTGTCTGCCCCAGAGAAGAGCTCAGAGTGTCTCTGTCCCCAGACATACAGTGTAGACAAGCATGTGCCAGACAGTGCAGCCACAGCCACCGCCTACCTGTGCGGAGTCAAGGGCAACTTCCAGACCATTGGCTTGAGTGCAGCTGCTCGCTATAACCAGTGCAACACGACACGCGGCAACGAGGTGGTCTCCGTGATGAATCGGGCCAAGAAAGCAGGTGAGCTGGGGCCTGCGGGATCAGGGCCAGGTCACAGACCTTGGTCACATATCCTGACCTCTGTCACCCTTAGGGAAGTCAGTGGGAGTAGTGACCACCACACGGGTGCAGCACGCCTCACCAGCCGGTGCCTACGCCCACACAGTGAACCGCAACTGGTACTCGGACGCCAACATGCCTGGCTCGGCCCGCCGGGAGGGCTGCAAGGACATCGCCACACAGCTCATCTCCAACATGGACATTGACGTGCGACCCCAAGGCCAAGGGTTGGGGCTGGGCAGAGAGTAGCAGGGGGCACCAGCTCAGACCCAGGCAACCAACAACCTGATCTGGGCCAGCAGGGTCTGGAGGTGGGGTTGGGGGCATAGAAGGTGCAGCCCAGGCCGGCCACTCACACAGCCTTGGGGAAGGGAGCCAGGGGCTGTGCAGGAGGAAGTGGCACAGGGCCAGCCAGGCCCCAAACCCATGTGCCCTATCCTCTGTTCCCAGGTGATCCTAGGTGGAGGCCGAAAGTACATGTTTCGCATGGGGGCCCCAGACCCTGAGTACCCTCATGACTACAGCCAGGATGGGACCAGGATGGATGGGAAGAACCTGGTGCAGGAATGGCTGGCGAAGCAGCAGGTGATGGGGGCTGGCGGGTGCAGGAGGCACAGCAGGGGAAGGGCAGAGGTGTGGGGCTCAGGGCTGTGGGCTGAGGCCTGGCTCTCTCTCTCCCTGCAGGGTGCCCGGTACGTGTGGAACCGCACTGAGCTCATGCAGGCTTCCCTGGACCCATCCGTGACCCACCTCATGGGTAATGACCCCCTTCCTGCCCTGGCATCCCTCAGACAGCCTCAGATGGCACCTTCTGAACCCATGTGCACATCTGCCAGCACCCTCCCACCCCCAGCCTGCCAGTCACCATGGGACCCCTTGTCCCACAGGTCTCTTTGAGCCCGGAGACATGAAATACGAAATCCACCGAGACCCCACACTGGACCCCTCCCTGATGGAGATGACAGAGGCTGCCCTGCGCCTGCTAAGCAGGAACCCCCGCGGCTTCTTCCTCTTTGTGGAGGGTGCGTGGTGGCCCCTGGGGAGTGGGGGTTGGGGTTTGGAGCAGGGCAGGTTCAGCACCACCCTCTCTGGCCTTCCTGCAGGCGGTCGCATCGACCATGGTCATCATGAAAGCAGGGCCTACCGGGCACTGACTGAGGCGGTCATGTTCGACGACGCCATTGAGAGGGCGGGCCAGCTCACCAGCGAGGAGGACACGCTGACCCTCGTCACCGCTGACCACTCCCACGTCTTCTCCTTTGGTGCCTACCCCCTGCGAGGGAGCTCTATCTTCGGTAGGCCCGGGGAGAGTGGCAGGTGCTGCTGCATCAATTACGTGGGTGAAATCTGAGCCTCAGTCTCCTCCTCTGTCAAATGGGAGTAATGCTGGCACCAGCCCTGTAGGGTCTCCTGAGGACTAAGCCCCTGACCAGGCAAAAAGTGGCGGTTCCTAGCACGTGGGAGGCACTCCACAGCTGTGTTCAGCTCAACCACAGGGACCCCTCTCTCTGCAGGGCTGGCACCCGGCAAGGCCCAGGACAGGAAGGCCTACACGGCCCTCCTATATGGCAACGGTCCGGGCTATGTGCTCAAGGACGGCGCCCGGCCAGATGTTACCGAGAGCGAGAGCGGTGAGTGGCGCGGGGTCGCCCCCTGAGGGGGACCAGGGTGCCAAGGATGGGGGACTGGCGGGAAGGGGTCACCTTCTGTCTGCCTGGAACTGAACCTTCCTACCGGAACTGAACCCTCCTACCAGGGAGCCCCGAGTACCGGCAGCAGGCAGCGGTGCCCCTGGACGAAGAGACACACGCAGGCGAGGACGTGGCGGTGTTCGCGCGCGGCCCGCAGGCGCACCTGGTTCATGGCGTGCAGGAGCAGAGCTTCGTAGCGCACGTCATGGCCTTTGCCGCCTGTCTGGAGCCCTACACGGCGTGCGACCTGTCGCCCCCCGCCGGCACCACTGACACCGCACACCCTGGGTGCTCCGCGGTCCCCGAGTCCCTGCCTCTTCTAGCCGCGGCCCTGCTGCTGCTAGGGACGGTCACTGCTCCCTGAGTGTCCCGTCCCTGGGGCTCCTGCTTCCCCATCTCGGAGTTCTCCTGCTTCCCACCTCCTGTTGTCCTGCCCGGCCTCCACCCCGAATCGTCACCCCTGAAGTCACCACGCAGATGTCCTGCCATGGAACCTTCACCTCCTCGTGCACCCTGGGGACTGAGCCCATGACACCAAAGCTGCCCCTTGGCTATTCCTGGACTCCCTACCCAACCCCAGGGACTGCAGGTTGTGCCCTGTGGCTGCCTGCACCCCAGGAAAGAAGGGATCTCAGGCCATCCAGCCCCCACCTACAGTCCTTGGTACCAGGCAGGCTCCCTTCCCGGAGAAGAGAAGCACCCAGACCCCGCGCCCGGCTGACCTTTGCTTCAGTCCTTGAATCACTTGTGGGACTTGACTCGGGAGCTTCAGGATGACTGGAGAAGCGTGGCTTCCTGCCACCCGCCAGCCAAGGAGGCTGCTGGGGTGGGGAAACCCAGGGGGATTTTGACACAGCCTTTGGCTGCCCCTCACTGAGCTAATTCCACACTCCTGTACCCCTCCAAGGGGCCCTCTGCCTCATGGCAGAGGCTTGCCCCAAATCACAACTACTCAGATGTTCCATACCTCCAAATGCCAATTTCAGCACCCAACTGAGATCCAAGGAGCTCCTGGGTGCAAGGCAGCAGTCGAGAGCCAAAGGTCCCTCCCCAGACATCTGGACACTGGGCATAGATTTCTCAACAAGGTAGACTCCCCTGCCTCCCCAGGGCCTCCGCTCTCCTGGAAGACAAAGCAATAATAAAAGTGTTTATAATCCCAGCACTTTGGGAGGCCAAGGTGGGCAGATCACGAGGTCAGGAGATGGAGACCATCCTGGTTAACACGGTGAAATCCCTTATCTATGCGCCTGTAGTCCCAGCTACCCAGGAGGCTGGAGCAGGAGAATCGCTTGAACCTGGGCAGCAGAGGTCGCAGTGAGCCAAGGTCATGCCACTGCACTCCAGCCTGGGCGACAGAGCGAGATTCCGCCTCAAAAGTAAATTAATTAATTTAAAAAAAAAATAAACAAGTAAGAAAAGGAAATGTTAGACAGTGTAATGCCAGTACGACTTCCTAGGAGAAAAATCGTGAGTGCCTGTGGGCACAGTGGCTGGAGGGGTGGGTAACGCAGGCCAGGAGGGGCTGCTGAGGAGCAGACGATTGAGCAGGAGACCTGAACAGCGTGGGGCACAGCAGCACAGAGGCCCTGGGGCAGCGCCGGCAGGTGCTCTCGGAGGCCAAGGGCTGGATTAGAGGGTGGGTGGGTAGAGGGGTAAATCTGAGGGGTCAAGAGGGTGGGGAGCATGGGGGAGTGTGAAGTCTGAGTAAAGGGATGTGGTTGGAGGTCTTTGAGGAGGGCTGTGACCCGCCCTAGGTGGAAAATGAGTACTCTGGCTGCTGCCAGAAGAAGGATCTTGTCTTTTGGGTGGACAGTGGGGTGGTAGATGGTAGTAGGTAGAGGTGAGAGCTGGGAAAGGAGCTGACTCCAGGTGTTTCTGACCTTCCGAAAGCATTCGGGAGCACCTATCCCAATACAGCCATGCTTGGTGAGTACCACACCTGCCCCAAGAGAACCCTGAAAACAATTTTTTTTTTTTTTTTTTTTTTGAGGCAGTCTCACTCTGTTGCCCAGGCTGGAGTGCAATGATCTTGTCTTGGCTCACTGCAACCTCCTCCTCCCGGGTTCAAGTCATTCCCCTGCCTCACCTTCCCAAGTACCTAGGGGTTAACAAGTGTGCACCACCACGCCTGGCTAGTTTTTGTATTTTTAGTAGAGACGGGGTTTCACCATGTTGGCCAGGCAGGTCTCCAACTCCTGACCTAAGGTGATCCGCCCACCTCGGTCTCCCAAAGTTTGGGATTACAGGCATGAGCCACGCATCTGGCTGAAAAGAATTAAAGGTGAAATCAACCACATTTTCCAGCAAATTTTACACTATTACAAAAAATACAAAAATTAGCCAAGCCTTGTGGCCCATGCCTGTGGACCCAGCTACTCAGGAGGTTGTGGTGAGAGGATCACCTGAGGTGAGGAGTTTGAGACCAGCCCAACCAACATGGTGAAACTAAAACTAAAACTGGTCTAAAAACACGGTCTCTACTAAAACTACAAAATTTAGCCAGGTGTGGTGGTCAGCACCCAGCTACTTGGGAGGCTGAGGCAGGAGAATCGATTGAACCTGGGAGGTTGCAGTGAATTGAGATCACACCACTGCACTCCAGCCTGTGCAACAGACCCAGACTCCGTCTTACGAGAAAAAAAAAAAAAGGCAAGCATTTTGTGCTCACTAGAAATATTAGCATGATTGAATGCGACCTTGCACATGAAAATTAATTTAACATTGTAAAATATCTATTTGGCAGGTGTGGCGGCTCAACACCTGCAATCCCAGCACTTTGGCAAGAAGAGGGGGTAGGATCACTTGACTTCAGGAGTTCGAGAATAGCCTGGACATCATAGTGAGACCCCGTCTCTACAAAAACAACAACTGAGCCCAGGGAGGTTGAGGCTGCAGTGAAAGAAGATTGCTCCACTGCACTCTAGCCTGGGTAACAGAGCAAGACCTTGTCTGGAAAAATATATACATCTATTTGAGGACCTGGCTCTCTCAGGACAGTTTTTTGTTTTTTTTTTTTTTTTTTTTTCAATTCCAGGTTTTAGTGGCTGTCATAAAAACATGGGAGGTGAACAGAAGGTAGACACCAGTAGCTGGCCTTACTAAAGCATCACACTCATTGTTACATTCCATTCACCAAATATGCAAAGGTTTGGGTAAAATCCAGCTAGTATATTTCTATCTTCCCAGTTGTCAGTGGGTTAGGAAGTTCCTCTTTCTAACCAATGCGGAGGTGTTGCATGTTTAGGTTTTACATGAGTGCTCACACCCAAGGACTTCTATATTTTAAAAGTGAAGACGTTTTAAAAACAGATTATTCTAGCTAGGCATTGTGGCTCATGCCTGTAATCCCATCCTTTTGGGAGGCCGAGGCAGGTGGATCACTTGAGGTCAGAAGTTTGAGACCAGCCTGGCCATCATGGTGAAACTCCGTCTCTACTAAAAATACAAAAATTAGCCAGGTGTGGTGGCAGGCGCTTGTAATCCTAGCTACTCGGGAAACTCAGACAAGAGAATTGCTTGAATCCAGGAGGCAGAGGTTGCAGTGAGCCGAGATGGCACCATTGCACTCCAGCCTGGGTGACGAGAGTGAAACTCCATCTCAAGAAGAAGAGGAAGAAGGAAGAAGAGGAAGAGGAAGAGGAATAGGAAGAAGAAGAAGAAGAGGAGGAGGAGGAGGGGGAGGAAAAAGATTATTCTGAAATTAGATCATTCTGTTCTCAAGCTTCCTTTTCCTGTGTAGGTATGAGTGTTTATGAGTCCAATACATTGTTTACCCCAAAATCAAGTGTCAAAGAAAATATTTTCAAACTTCTGCTCAAAAATATGCTCTTTCCTTAGCATGAGTTTTGTTTTGTTTGAGACGGAGTTTCGCTTGTATCGCCCAGGCTGGAGTGCAGTGGCCCGATCTCGGCTCACTGCAACATCTGCCTCCCGGGTTCAAGCAATTCTTCTGCCTCAGCCTCCTGAGTAGCTGGGATTACAGGCAACCACCACCACGCCCGGCTAATTTTTGGTATTTTTAGTTCCAAAAGTTGATGAGTCGACCTGCTCCACGCATAATTTCAAGGTGGTCACGTTGGGGTCACCACTTGCAGCTTGTAGCTGCTGTGAACACTGAGAGTGAAGTACTCAGACGACTCCAGCTGAGCGGGGCAGGGAGCAGCTCCTCTGAGAGAGTGCTGCCCCCAAATCTGTCCGCCAAGTATTTATTAGAGGGCCTGTTAAACTACAAACATCCACCAGATAGGTTTTTGCCGTGGGGTCATGAGGCACATATGGCCTTGTAAAAGCACTCAGACCACATTCTTAGGAGGCTGTTTTCAGCGCTCCTTATCACACATTCCACTCCTTGTCCTGTTTTCAAGGTCAAGGAGTTACATTCTCACGCACAAACAACGTACACACAGTGCCTGAGTATTTTTCCATGCCTCAAGCTCAAATGCACCCCCCACATCTCCCCCTTCTTTAATTCTTAGAGCTTGCTGGTTATCTAATGCAAGGTAAGCGTCTATCCTTCTTCTCTGGTCATAAATGCTTTGGGCGGCAGCACAGAGCCATTTACAGAAGCCTAGCAATCAGATACAAAAAATAATATAGCGGCCATCACCCAAATGTGTATATTTAACTCAGGCAACCAAGTATTCGGGTTCAGTCATTGAAAGCCTTCTTGTAATTGCCGAAGGGTATTTGTTTGTAATTGCTGTGAGACCATTCTTCAAGTTGTTTCTTCAACTCAACCTCAGATGCTTTGTACATAAGCTTGAATATATTGCCGTGCACTCCCTCCACCCCCCCACCCCCGCCCTGACTGCCTGCCAGAGAGCTGGGAATGGCTGCTCCCGCTGCTCCGCTAAACACCGAAGTTATCCCAGGTAAATTACTTACGACTTCCTCCCGCGCGTGGCCGCTGTGCCCTCCCTCACCTCCTCCCCTGCTTTCCCTTCCTCTCCTCTCGCGCACCCTCCTCCCACGCGCAGGAACCCCTGGGCAAGGCCACTGCGCCCTGGGTCCGCGGCCCCTGACGGGGCGCTCCGGGCGCGCACTCACACGGATGACTTAGCGCAAAGAGTTGCTGCAGTCCAGGCTGACCATGAGTGAGAAGAGCGCGACGGTGCTGTACACGCCCTGCACTTTTTACAGCAGCTGGTTGAAGTCCCATCCCGCAGCGACCCCCGGGCGCTCCGCCACGCCACACTGCGCAGGTCCCAGCCCCCGCAGTCGTCGATGATCTCCAGCCTGGGCGGCGGGTTCAGTCGTTCGATCTCGCGCATCTCGAGGCACAAGCAGAAGAAGGCGTGCACCTAGTGCTGGGCAGCCCCGCTGGGTCCACCCTTGGGCCGAGCCAGCAGGTGCCGCAGGCGCTCCTCGTTCTGCTCGCCAATGGCCGCAATGGTGCCATAGGTGAGCTTGTCGTCAGGGATGGCGTGGCGCCTCAGCCACCGCCGCAGGCGAACGAGTAGAAGTCCTGGCATGGGTCGATGCTGGCGTCCAGGTTGGCTGCCAGGAAGCGAGCGGCGCACGCAAAGGCCTTGCGCTCAGGACAGCCTTCAGGACAGGCGCCGCCGCCGGCCGCGACCGAGCCCAGGTACCTGAGCGCCAGCATAGCCGCCAGGACGGAGCAGAGGCCGGCTGCAAACACCAACCCGACAGCAGGCTCACCGCAAGCTGCTTCCAGCGCTGCAGCCCGGCCTGGGCCCGGTGGCCTGGGGGCAGAAAGGCCCCGCAAGCGCCCCCAGCGCCGCAGTGACTCACATACTTGACCTCCTAGAACTCATCGTAGTGCGCCATCAGCGAATACCAGGACTGCATGGCGCCGAGGCCGCTGGGGTGCAGCCCTGGGCCACCTGGGCTACGCCATGCGCGTGACCGCCGGCCTCCTCGTGGGCCTCAGCGTGGCTCCTGGGGCCTCAGCTGCCAGAAGGACAGAGGCAAGCTCATGAGGCGCCGCAGCCCGACGGGGTTCCCGGGCACTGCGAGGAGAGGAATAGGCCTGGGTGCAGAGGCCCCAGCCGCAGGCCTCATTCACTGGGGAAACCAGGGACCAGGAGGGCTCAGCGGGGCCACCACCTCCGCGTGCACAGTGGAGTCTTCTCCCCTGTCCCCCTCTCTGCACACACGTGCGGGTCCCTGGGTTGGGAGGGCCCTGATGGGAAGGGGGAGGCGCTGGGCACGGGGCCTGGCACGTAGTGGGCCTTCACTGAAAGGCCCGTACCTCTTCCCTTCGCCTTTCTGGTCCAGGACCTGCCCTAGCCAAGGCCGGCCGGAATGTGGGGGAAGGAGCGGAGGCTGGAGTGAGGAGGTGCGGTCAGGAGCGCGCCTATGCTGCACTTTCAGTTTTCCACGCTGAACACAGAGGCTCCACAAAGTGGCCAAAGAACCAAACTTTGTACTCGCGGAAGTCCGCGGGATCGACCACTCCAACCCCGCTCGCTGGCTTCCTCTGCTCAGTGGCCCGACGGCCCACTTGCCCCTTCCCCAGGGGGGAGCGCCAACGCCCCAGGGTCGTGGATACACAGCCCACCCCCTGGGCGGCCCTGATGGAGACCGGCTCCGTCCCTCACCCACCCCCGCTCCCCGTCTGTGACCCCGACCCGAGCCACTCCTGACTTCAATAGGTTCTCCCCAGAATCCAAACTTGGGCGAAGTTTCACCTCCCGCGGGGCGCGAGCAGACGAAGCCGGGAGGCTCTGCGCAGTGGCCGAGATGGTGGTGACTGCTGCAGGGATTCGGCGCCATTTACCTGGCAAGTGCGCACCTGAGCAGGACCTGGCCTAGCGGGCCCGCTACGAACCAGAGCCTGAGCCTGAACAGAGCTGCACGGGCAGTTGCTGTCTCCCAGCGCCCCCTGCCTTTTCTGCCGCCGAGCCGCCAGCCCGCGGGGTCCAGCCCTGTCCCAGGACCAGTAAAGGCAGCGGGTACTCCTGGGTGGGGTCCCTTCGGATCCTGCGTCCCCAAGCTGAGCTGCCCACCAGCCGGCTAGAAAGGTGCTGGAGCTACGCAGCTGGGGGCCACCATGCCCCAGCCCACAGCCCTAGAGCACCGCTCGGGGAGGACTCCTCCTAAAGGATAAGGGAACCGTAATGAAGTGCCTGGGCTGCCCGCACAGCGCCGGCGCGGAGCGCACCTTCACCAGGAACCTTCCTTGTCCTCCTGGGAACCCCTGTACAGGATCTCCACGGGGCGTCTGGGCTTCTGGTTGGCCTCGCTCTCTTCCCCCAGTTCCTGACCCAGGGAGAGCAACGGAGCACCCTGCCAGAAGGCGGCCTGGGGCTGCGAGTGCGGCCCCCATGATAGCAACGCACAGTTGAACCAGAGCACAGCAGTCGCAGCCTATCGGAGATGACGTGGGTTTAGCCTCTGACCACATAGTCCTGGTCACCCTGCACAGACTGCCAATAAAGAGGGGTCCGAGGCCCAGCTCCTTGGCTCCCCTGCAGTGTCTCCAAAAGGGAAGCTGAGGCTGTGGGTCAGTGGGTAATGCCAGTGGTCCAGGCTCCAGTTCCACCTTGCACAAAGACCTTCCTAATCTTTCACCACAAAATACTCCTGTCCAACCTCAGACTGGTGCCACTCTTTTCCTTGATCCTTGTAGCCAAGGATAAGTATCTCAAAACAATCCTGTGATCCTCCTCCCTTTTCCTTTTAAAACCTTTGTCTTCCTTCACCTCCCTAAATTCACACGTACTTTCCTATGGCCTGCTTATTCCCGTTGCAATACCTATTTCCAAAGAAAGTTCATTTTATTTTAGAGTCTTTCTGTATTTGTTATGCAGTGTCACATAGTGGAGCCAGAAGTGGGACCGCAGTGAATTCAGCTTGGGCGAATCAGAGTCTCCTGGAATCTAACGCAGCATTGACTGAGCCCTCTGCAGACTGCCCTTGCCAGGAGTTGATTTTCTGTTCTGGTGAATCTCCTCAAATACCCAGACTCCCTGCCTTTGGTCAGTTCCTTTTTACTTTATCCTGGATGTGATTTGGTTATAAGGCTCCCTTAAACAAAGGACCTTTCATCCCTCCTGGGAGTATAAAATTTGGGTTTCTTTCTTTTTTTCTTTTTGCTTGTTTACTTTTGGCAAGCACTTTCTGGTGTAAAGAGAAGTACCCTTCTGGTTTGAGGACTCTGATTTCTACAGAATTAACGTTCTGTCTGCGAGGCAAGTCTTTTCTGGTGAACTCACTTTTGGTTCTGCATGCCTGACTGAATATTTTGTTTGATGTGCACACCTTGGTTGAAGTTTTGTGAGCACTCTGATTTTGGTTTGGTTTCCCACATCTTTAAATGATTTGGCTCTTTTTTTTTTCTTGCTTGTTCCTGAACATCTTCTGATCATCCCACAGCAAAAATAAACATAAATAGTTTAGCACCATAGGAATTCTTAAAACACACATACACATGGTGAGGGTCGACCCCTCCAGGTGGCTCCTGCCTGTAATCTCTGCACTTTGGGAAGCTGAGGTGAGAGGATGGCTTGAGCTAAGGAGTTGGAGACCAGCCTGGGCAACACGATGAAAACCCCCCTCTAAAACAAACATGAAAATGAGCTGGGTGTGGTGGTACTCACCTGTCACAGCAATCTGGGCCCACATTCAGGAGAAATGGACTTGGAGAGCAACCAGAGTGCTCAAGGGTGTGTGATGTGTGCCACAATGGTGGACTGTGATGGTTACTACGGGACTGAATGAAGGGGGAAGAACTCAGAAATGAAAACAAAGGCAAAAGATACTGCTCTAAAGAAGGGGCCAGGGAGCTCCTTGCTTCTAGTGAGCAAGGGCCTTGAGCTTCCACAGCCCTTCGTATTTACTGGGTAGCAAGAGCAGGGAGGAGCAGCTAATGATTGCTCACCTGCTTGATTGATCACAGGTTTACATTATTGTTATCAGGCTTCAGATGTGCCCAATCACAAGAAACACTGCGCCTGGGGCGTGACTGCTGTCAGCATTCCTTCTGGGCAGCAGAAGCAGTTTGTCAGTTTGTCAACAACCTGTTTCATGAGAACAGTTTGCTCTTTACTCACATAGCCTCCAGTGGTATACTGAGTTGATCATGACCATCATTTTTTTAGCCTCCAACAGTGGGCAAAACAGACTTCTCCCCTTGTGGAGGGCACAGTCCAGTGGAAGAGGAATGTTTTTCATGCTGGCCTTCAAACTGTGGGGAGTTGTTGGAATAGGACAACAGGCTTAGGAAGGCCTTTCCTAGAAAGTGTGGTTTGAGCTGAGAATTAGGGATAACTAGGAGTTAGGCTGATAAGGGAGGGGAGTTGGTGATTGGAGGAGAAATCATCTGTCTTTGTCCGAGATTACCCTGCATTAGGGCAGTAGCTGACCCTTTTCTGGGATCACCCAAGGTGGGATAGCGGGTGGAGGAGACATGTGGACTGTTGAAACTAGTAGATTCTGAATCCTGTCTCTGCCATGAATCCTGTCTCTGCCATGTCCTACTGTTTGGCCTTGGGCAATTTACTTGTCTCTCTGTTGCTTCTGATAGAAAAGGAGGGTGGTGAGAGAGATTCAAGTTGAAGAGAGACAAAGTTAATCATGTTTTAAAGTATTGGCTTTGGCTGCTGTGGGGAGATTGGATTAGAGTAGGGGTGTTAAGGAAAAGGGAGAGACTTGGATTTCTGGTGAGAATCAAGGTAGCTGAGGCCAGGGTTTGGTGCTGTGGGTGGGGAAGAATAGAAAGTGATCCTTTTTTTTTTTTTTTGAGATGGAGTCTCTGTCTGTCACCCAGGCTGGAGTGCAGTAGTGTGAACTTGGCTCACAGCAACCTCTAGGTTCAAGCAGTTCTCCTGCCTGAGCCTCTTGAGTAGCTGGGATTACAGGCATGAGCCTCTACACCTTGAGGCTCTTGCCACCACGCCCAGCTAATTTTTGTATTTTTAGTAGAGATGGGGTTTCACCATCATGGCCAGGCTGGTCTTGAACTCCTGGCCTCAAGTGATATGCCCACCTTGGCCTTTCAAAGTGCTGGCATTATAGGCGTAATCAGAAGTGAAAATTAGGCCAGGTGTGGTGGCTCACGCCTGTAATCCCAGCACTTTGGGAGGCTGAGGTGGGCGGATCAAGAGATCAGGAAATCAAGACCATTCTCGCCAACATGGTGAAACTCCATCTCTACTAAAAATACAAAAATTAGCTGGGCGTGGTGGCAAGAGCCTGTACTCACAGCTACTAGGGAGGCTAAGGTGGGAGAATTGCTTGAACCCAGGAGGCGGAAGTTGCAAGGAGCCGAGACCATGCCACCGCACTCTAGCCTGGCGACAGAGCCAGACTCTGTCTCAAAAAACAAAAAATAAAAAAAGGAAGTGATAATTAATTGGATTTGGTCGGTGAGGGAGTGGTCAAGGGTAACTTTCAGGTTTCTCTCTTCTGTTATTATAAGTAAAAAAGAAGAATGGCTGAACTTCATTAATATATTTTCCATTTTTGTGGTCATGCAAAAAATATTTTCCATCTATTCCATTTAAAGACTAATAACAGGCCAGGTGCGGTGGCTCACACCAGTAATCCCAGCACTTTAGGAGGCTGAGGTGGGCAGATCACCTGAGGTCAGGAGTTCAAGACCAGGCTAATCAACATGGTAAAACCCCATTTCTACTAAAAATACAAACATTAGCTGGGCATGGTGGCAGGCACCTGTAGTCCTAGCTACTTGGGAGGCTGAGGCAGGAGAATCATTTGAACCCACCTGCGGAGATTGCAGTGAGCCAATTGCACCATCGCACTCCAGCCTGAGTGACAGGGCAAGACTCCATTTCAAAAAAAAAAGGTCAAAGAAAGCCAAGCATCCATCAACAGACAATGGAAAAACTGAATGGGGTCATCCACTCAATGAAATATCATGCAGCCTTGAAAAGGAAGGAGGCCCTGAAGAAGATTCTGTTACAACGTGGATGAACGGTTAGGACATTACACCCCGTGAAATATGAAAGCCACAAAAGGACAAATACTGTCTCCTGTAAAATAAGATTCTTAAAAACAATAACAAAGAGCACAAATACACATGAACACACTTCTCTGAGGTCCCTAGAGGAATCAAATTCATAGAGACAGAAGTGGAATGGAGGTTACCTGGGACTGGAGGAGGAGCAGTGGGTTAGGGTTCGAGTTGGGTTTAAGGTTGGGGTTGGGGTTAAGGTTGAGTTGGGGTTTAATAGGGACAGAGCTTCAGCGTTTCAGGATGAGAACGTTCTGGAGATCAGCTGCACAACACTGTGCGTGTACTCAACACTGCCGCCCTGTATACCTGAAAATGGTGAAGGAGATAAATTTCATGTACCATGTTATGTAGCACAATTCAAAAATTGGTTCAAGAAGAAAAGACTCCTCCAGCTCCACCCACCCCAGCCCAACCACAGCAGCCCCTTCTCCACTCAGGCCTGTTTACCTCAAACCCCAGGCTTGGCCCTCAGAACCCAGGGGACCTCACCTGCTGCCCAGCCTCTGCCTGCCCTGCCCCACTCCACACCACGCCCAGGGCCTCCCCTCATGCCGAGCTTTCCCGGGTCCTCCCGTCTGCATCCTGCCTGGCTTCCCACTGGTCATCCTGGGGCTCTCAGGGAAGATGTCACCCTCCATGGACCATTCCTACCTCCTGCTTGTTGCCCCCTTAGTTCCCTCTACCTCCTGCTTCATCTTGCTTAGAAATATTCTTGCCTAAAGGTCAGAGGAGACTCACTAACAGGCAGGCCCTTAATTAATTCATTGATTCACTCCAAAGTCAGAGCCAGTCAGGAGCCATCCTGAGTTTTTTTTTTTTTTTAAGATGGTGTTTCACTTTGTCACCCAAGTTGGAGTGCTGTGGCACCATCTCGGCTCCCTGCAACCTCTGCCTCCCAGGTTCAAATGATTCTCCTGCCTCAGCCTCCCATGTAGGTGGGATTACATGTGTGTACCACCATGCCAGCTTTTTTTCATTTTTATTTTATTTATTTTTTTTGAGAGAGTCTTGCTCTGTCACCCAGGCTGGAGTACAGTGGCGCAATCTCGGCTCACTGCTACCTCCGCGTGCCAGGTTCATGTGATTCTCCCACCTCAGTCTCTCGAGTATAAGGGATTACAGGAGCCGGCCACCATACTGGGCTAATTTTTGTATTTTTAGTAGAGACAGGGCTTCAACATCATCGCCAGACTGGTCTCAGACTTCTGAAGTCAGGCGATACGCTCGCCTCAGCCTCACAAAATGCTGGGATTACAGGAAATAGCTACTGCACCCAGCAGAGTTTCGTGTTTAAGTTGGAATTTTTGACAAACTATAGATTCGCATGTAGTAGTAAGAAATAATACAAGAAGGCTGGGCGTGGTGGCTCAAGCCTGTAACCCCAGCACTTTGGGAGGCCGAAGTGGGTGGATCGCCTGAGCTCAGGAGTTCAAGATCAGCCTGGCAACATGGCAAAATCCCAACTATATAAAAATAATACAAAAAATTAGCCAGGTATTGTGATGTGCACCTGTGGTACCGGCTACTCCTGAGGCTGAGGTGCAACGATGGCTTAAGCCTGGGGGGCAGAGGTTGCAGTGAGCTGAGATGGCACACTGCACTCCAACCTGGGTGACTGAGAAAACATCTCAAAAAAAGAAAAAGAAAGAAAATAATAATAATAATAATAACATAAGAAATACCGGGCTGGGCACGGTGGCTCACACTTGTAATCCCGGCACTTTGGGAGGCCAAGGTGGCTGGATCACGAGGTCAGAAGATCGAGACCATCCTGGCTAACATGGTGAAACCCCGTCTCTACTAAAAATACAAAAAAATTAAAATTAGCTGGGCATGGTGGCAGACGCCAATAGTCCCAGCTACTCGGGAGGCTGAGGCAGGAGAATGGCATGAACCCGGGAGGCGGAGCTTGCAGTGAGCCAAGATAGCACCACTGCACTCCAGCCTGGCTGCAGAGCAGAACTCCGTCTCAAAAAAAAAAAAAAAAAAATACCAGCTGGGCGCAGTGGCTTATGCTTGTAATCTCAGTACTTTGGGAGGTCGAGGCAGGCGGATCACCTGAGGTCAGGAGTTTGAGACCAGCCTGACCAACATGGAGAAATCCCATCTCTACTAAAAATACAAAATTAGCTGGGTGTGGTAGCGCATGCCTGTAATCCCAGCTACTCCATACGTTGAGGAAGGAGAATCACTTGAACCTGGGAGGCGGAGGTTGCAGTGAGCCAAGATTGTGCCACTGCACTCCAGCCTGGGTAACAAGAGTGAAACTCTGTCTCACAAAAAAAAAAAAAAAAAAAAAAAAAAGCCTTGTGCACTTTGCTTAGCCTCCCTCAATGGCATAATCTACAGTGATTATTCAGATTTCCCCAGTGTTCGCTGTATTCATGTGCATATGTGTGGGAGTGTGTATACAATTTTATCACCCAAGTAAGTTTGTGTAACAGCACCATAGTTGAGATACTGAAGTGCTCCAACCCCACGGGGTCGCTTTTATAACCAGGCCACCTCTTTCCTCCACCTCTTCCCCTGTCCCTAATCCCTGGCAATCTGCTCTGCATCCTGTATGTCTAAAATTTTGTCATTTCAACTAAGTTACATAAATGCAAACAAACAACGTGTGATCTCTTGGGAAGGGTGTTTTTTCATTCGACATAACTTCTTGGAACTTCATCCAAGCGTGTGCCATAGCTGGCTCCTGCGTAGTGCTGAGCACTATTTCACAGGGTGGAACCAACCACCTGCTGAAGGAAGTTTGGGAAGCTTTCAGTTTTGGCTTTTATAAATAAAGCTGCGATGAGCATTCGTGGGTAGGTTTTTTAGTGAACATATGTTTTCATTCCTCTTGGATAAATGGCCAGGGCTGTATGGCGGTTGCATGTGTAGTTTTTGGAGAAACTGCCAGCTTGTTTTGCAGATTGGCTGTACCATTACGTGTCCACCAGCAAGCTGAGGGATTGAATTTTTCAGCATACTTGCCAGCATCTGGTGTTGTCATATGTTTTATTTTAGCCGTTCTGATAGCTGTGTAGTGGGAAGTTTCTTTCAACGCTCTTCTTATGATGACCTTAAGCGATCCTCAGCTACAGTTTGCCCTGGTTTCCTAACTCAGGCCTGTAATCCTAGCACTTTGGGAGGTTGAGGCAGGAGGATCCCTTGAGGCCAGGCTGGGCAACATGGAGAGACCCTGTCTTTACAAAAAATTAAAAAATTACTCAGGTGTGGTGGTGCCTGGGACGCCTTTCGTCCCAGCTACTCCAGAGGGTGAGGCGGGAGAATCACCTGAGCCCAGGAGTTCGATGCTGCAGTGAGCCATGTTTGAGCCACTGTATTGCAGCCCAGGTGACATAGGGATACCCTGTCTCACAAAAGAAGAAAAAAAAGAAGAAGAAATATCAATAAACGTGTGTGAAAAAGTGTCCACCAATGTAGAAGAGACCACACTGGGTGGGGTGGTATCCCAGATCCCACGTTGGCATAGATTTAAAAGTCCACCCCTAGGGAGCTGGAGGGAACTGGAGGAACCAATAGGAGCATCGTTCTGAATGTTCAGCTGTGCACATCCCACGAGACAGCAATTCTGTCCTGGGTAAGTGTCCTGGAGAAACTTGGCACACGTTTCAGGAGGAAAGCACCAACGTGTACAAAGTGGCATCGTCTAAATAGTCAGACATTGAAACAGCCCCAAATGTTGCTTGACAACAGAAAAGATAAAAGGTCAGTAGTTTCACAATTAGAATAGTATACAGCAATGGATATAATCAGGCTTTTGTAACAGGCAACAGATTAAATGAATCTCACAGACATAAAGCTGGACAAAAGATGCAAATCACAAAAGAATACATAGGGTGGAACATATCTTTTATGTATATAAAGTTTAACTGGGAAAAACTAAACTATATGAGGGATAAAACTATGAAGAGGAAATGAGTATCAAAAAATTCAGGGAGACCAGGTGCAGTGACTCATACTTGTAATCTCAGCACTTTGGGAGGCCAAGGTAAGAAAGAAGATTGCTTGAGCCCAGGGGTTTGAAACCAGTCTGATCAACACAGGGAGATTCTATCTCTAGAAAAAATTTAAACATTAGCTTTGTGTGGTGGCACATGCCTGTACTCCCAGCTACTTTCAAGGCCGAGTTGGGAGGCTCACTTGAGCCAGAGTGTGAGGCTGCAGTGAATTACGATCCTGCCACTGCACTCCAGCCTGGGTGGGAGAACAAGACTCTGTCTCTAAACAAACAAACAAAACAAAAACCAACCAACAAACAAACCCAACAATTCAGTTTCCTTTGGTGACAAAGGAAGAGATAGGGTTATGAATGGGGAAGGTATGGGGTGGGCTGGGGAGATCCTGGTCATAGTCCATTTCTTCCTTTTTTTTAGATGGAGTCTCGCTCTCACTCAGGCTAGAGTGCAGTGGTGCAATCTTGGCTCACTTCAACCTCCACCTCCCGGGTTCAAGCAATTCTCCTGCCTCAGACTCCCGAGTAGCTGGGACTATAGGCACATGCCACCATGCCCAGCTAATTTTTTGTATTTTTGGTAGAGACAGGGTACTGTGTTGCCCAGGCTGGTCTCGAACTCCTGAGCTCAGGCAATCTACCCACCTCGGCCTCCCAAAGTGCTGGGATTACAGGCGTGAGCCACCACACTCACTGTCACAGTCCATTTCTTGATCCGGGTGGTGGTTTCTTCAGTGTTCAATTCTGTAATTATTCTTTAGGTCATAGCTTTCTGTTTTAAGCACTATGCTTAAATGTTTGATACATCTCAAAAAGAAGGAAAGAAGAAGGAACACGCTCGCAGTTTCATTTAGATTAGATGTGTCTGTTCCAGCTACATTTCCCATTTTCATCTCAACCAGCATTTTCTAAAATGTGTCATATACATATTGCCAATCTGTGCCACTCCCGATGATGTTAGGTGCTGTGGGGGATGTTTTAGCTGCTATCTAGGCATGACATTAAATAGCATTGGACTTCACAATAGCATTGGACTTCACAATGAGAAAGTTATTAGTTTTTTAATCTTTTCCATCCCTTCTGATAATGTCAAGGAGAGAATCTCAGTTGGTTCTATGATGTCTTCACTACCACCCTAACTTTGCCATCTCCCTTTTAACAAAATAAAGCATGCTGTAGACTCAAAGCATCTAAGGAAATTGTAATAATATTGCTTTTTAGTCAGTTTGCTGGCAGGAGATGGCAGTCTTCTATTTTTAGTAGCTACAAGTTTCTAATAAACTTAAGGAAAAACTGAGCTTATATAAAGAAAAATATTCATTGCCAGGCACGGTGGCTCACACCTGTAATATCAGCCCTTTGGGAGGCTGAGGCTAGAGGATTGCTTGAGGTAGGCAGTTTGAGACCAACCTGGCCAACATGTTGAAACCGTGTCTCTACTAAAAATACAGAAATCAGCCAGGCGTGGTGGCACGTGCCTGTGATCTCAGCTCCTTGGGAGGTTGAGACAGAAGAATTGCTTGAACCTGGGAGGCAGAGGGTGCAGTGACCTGAGATCATTCCACTGCACTCCAACCTGGGCAACAGAGCAATATTCCATTAAAAAAGACATATCTTGGCCAGTGTGGTGGCTCACGCCTGTAATCCCTATAATCAGTATTTTACAGATGGGAACCATTTATAATTTTATGTATATCAGTACAACCCCAATATATTTGGTACTTCTATAAAATTTTAAGAAGCCAAAAACACACTTATATTTATGTTTGGCAATTTATGTTTTTGTGTTTTACCTTATTTGGAAATGCCCCATATATTTAATGAGTATCTGTCACTTAATGTAATATAACATGACTTTAAGATTTCAAATTCTGACCGGGCAGTGGCTCACTCCTGTAGTCCCAGCACTTTGGAAGGCCAAGAGGGGAGGATTGCTCGAGACCAGGAGCTGGAGATCAGCCTGGCCAACATGGTGAAATCCTGTCTCTACTAAAAATACAAAATTTAGCTGGGCATGGTGGCACATGCCTGTAATCCCAACTACTCGAGAGGCTGAGGCACAAGAATCACTTGAACCTGAGAGGCAGAGGTTGCAGTGAGTCAAGAAGGTGCTATTACACTCCAGCCTAAGCAACAGTGTGAGAATCTGCCTAAAAAAACACAAAAGCAAAACACACACAGCAATAACAACCAATTCTATGAAAAGCTTATTTATAGACATGTATGCCATGTACATTTACCTAACTTATATTTTTAAGAACTATATCCCCATTAGTTTTGAATACTGCGATATTACACAAAGCTAATCCTAATTTTAGGTTATTCTCCTGTTTACGATTTTTGTAGCCTGTGACTCTCAGATGTTCACCTAAGAACCTTAAAGTTAAATAAATAGGTATTTTGCCAGTAACTTGTAAGACAAGAGTTGTTTTCATTAAAGCAGAAATGCTAAATTAGTTTTATTGATCAAAGAACTCCACAAGCAAAGATCACTCTGTTTTTAGGTTGGGTTTAAAGTTTTATGACCTGGAAGCATCTAGCAGAGACATGTATAATCCTACCTGACCCGCAAACCCAGGGGAAAATGTACGCTGCAAATGCTAAAGATGGATGTGCGCAGTGGCTCACGCCTGTAATCCCAGCACTCTGGGAGGCCGAGGTGGGTGGATCACTTGAGGCCAGGAGTTCGAGATCAGCCTGGCCTACATGGCAAGACCCATTCTCTATTACAAATACACAACAATTAGCCAGGGGTGGTGAGGCGTGCCTGTAGTACCATTTATTCAGGAGGCTGAGGCATGAAAATTACTTGAATCTGGGAGGCGGAGGTTGCAGTGAGCCAAGATTGCACCCCTTCACTCCAGCCTGGGTGACAGAGCAAGACTCTGTCCTAAAAAAAAAAAAAAAAGAAGGCTGGGCGCGGTGGCTCACGCTTGTAATCCCAGCACTTTGGGAGGCCGAGGCGGGCGGATCACAAGGTCAGGAGATCGAGACCATCATGGCTAACATGGTGAAACCCCGTCTCTACTAAAAATACAAAAAACTAGCCGGGCGTAGTGGCGGGTGCCTGTAGTCCCAGCTACTCGGGAGGCTGAGGCAGGAGAATGGCATGATCCCGGGAGGCAGAGCTTGCAGTGAGCCGAGATAGTGCCACTGCACTCCAGCCAGGGGGACAGAGCAAGACTCCGTCTCAAAAAAAAAAAAAGAAAAGAAAAAAAGAAACAAAAGAACATACTAAATATATTTGTATTTTTATCAACAAATTTAAAATCAGCTTATTTATCAAAGATGTAGTTAAATCACATGAACTAAAAGGTATCTGGGTTCATTACTATGCTATATTTGTATATGTGTATACATGTATTTACATATGTATACATGTATTTATGTGTCTACACATGTGTACATATACATACATAGATATGTGTGTGCGTGTATATATGTATATTTGTGTGTATGTATATATATCTATATTTGAGAAAGGGTCTCACTCCATCACACAGGCTGGAGTGCAGTGGTGCAATCACAGCTCACTACAGCCTCTACTTCTGGAGTTAAAGTGATTCTCCCGCCTCAGCCTCCCAGGTAGCTGGGACTACAGGCACATGCCACCAAGGCCCGGCTAAGTTTTGTTGTTGTTGTTTTTTTGTAGAGATGCAGTTTTGCCACGTGGCTTAGGCTGGTCTTGAATTCCTGAGCTCAAGCAATCCACACACCTCGGCCTCGCAAAGTGATAGGACTAAAGATGTCTGACACCACATCCAGCCTATATACATATTTTTTTAGAGATGGGGACCTACTGTGTTGCTCAGACTGGCCTCAAATTGCTGGTCTCAAGTAATCCTCATGCCTCATTCCTCTGAGTAGCTGGGAATACAGGCATGCTTCACATGCCCTGCTCACTGTATATTTTAACAAGTTTAATTTATTTATTTATTTTTTTTTGAGACACAGTCTCGCTCTGTCACCCAGGCTGGAGTGATCTCGGCTCACAGCTGCCTCTGCACCCACGGGTTCAAGCGATTCTCCTGCCTCAGCCTCCTGAGTAGCTAGGATTACAGGCACATGCCACCAGTCCCTGCTACTTTTTTTTATTTTTAGTAAAAATAGGGTTTTGCCATGTGGCCCAGGCTGGTCTTGACCTCCTGACCTCAGCTGATCCACCTGCATTGGCCTCTCAGGTGCTGGGATGACAGGCATGAGCTACCGTGTCCAGCCACCCTGAATGGAATTCCTTAAGGGATTTCTGGCTGACTATGCCAGATTTCAACTTAGAGACACAACATACAACATGCAAAAACATACATACATAGACAGAAATATAAATAAGACCTTATAGCTTTCATTTTAGAATTTTAGTCATGAGACAGCAAAACACTGTAATACGGACTCACAGATGTATAAAACACAGTTGGATCCAAATCAGATTTCTGAGAAAATGGGAGAGTCCCAAAGCTAAACTTTAAGATTGTTCAGGGCCAGGCACTGTGGCTCACACCTGTAATCCCAGCACTTTGGGAGGCCAAGGTGGGCGTATAACCTGAGTTCAGAAGTTCAAGACCAGCCTGGCCATGATGTTGAAACTCAGTCTCTACTAAATATTCAAAAATTAGTCAGGTGTGATGGCAGGCATCTGTAATCTCAGCTACTCTGGAGGCAGAAGAATCACTTGAACCCAGGAGGCAGAAGTTGCAGTGAGGTGAGATAGTTCCATGGCATTCCAGCCTGGACAATAGTGAAACTCAGTCTCAAAAAATTGTCATTAGTCCAATCAGCGATCGTATGAGGGCAGTGAACCAAAATTTTGGGTAAAACAGTTTCGTTCTATTTTCTTTTTTTTTTTTTTTTTTTGAGAAGGAGATTTGATCTTGTTGACCAGGCTGGAGTGCAATGGCTCGATCTCAGCACACTGCAACCTCCACCTCCAGATTCAAGGGGTTCTCCTGCCTCAGCCTCCCAAATAGCTGGGGTTACAGGCCTGTGCCACCAAGACCGGTTAATTTGTATTTTCAGTAGAGACGGGTTTCCCTATATTGGTCAGGTTGGTCTCCAACTCCTGACCTCAGGTGATCCGACTGCCTCAGCCTCCCAAAGTGCTGGGATTACAGGCATGAGCCACCACCCTCGGCCCATTTTATATTTTCAGTCTTTTCCCAATGCACCTAAAATAGACAGCTCTATTCAGCCCCAACAATGTTAGCACACTGGACTTCAAGAAAGAGGGAGTGAGAATTAGGAAGAAAGAGAGGAAGAACTCAGGACAAGTGATTTCAGTACTTTGTGACTCATTCTAGGTGGCTGAAAAGTTTCCATGGTCGTACCCAATCCCCTTACCACGCATCTCAAAGTTTCTACTCTTATGTGGCCACCTAAGCTTTACAAAATCAACTCCGCTGCCTTCTACAACATTCCAGGTACGCTCCAGGCTTCTTCTTTCCTGCGCTGATTTAGACTGGGAATGAGCCAATGAGTGGGGGGTAAGGATGATTTGTATCCAGAATCCTTTTTTTATAAAAGCCCTTTCGGAGTAGCTGTTCCATCTGTGGTTGCATTTCCGCCATTCCCTCATGGCATTGTTTTTATTTAAAAAGGCATTTGCTGTTGGCAATATATCTTGTCTGCTATATCTACCTTTTAGTGGGACATGAGAAAAAATGAAAGAAGTGGTTTGTGTATTACCCTATTGGAACAGCACCTGGCAAATACCTTCAGCTGAGCCATGTTGGGAACATGTGTGCTTTCAGCCCACTGTGAAGCAAACCTCCCCCGCTGGGTAAATTTGCTGTAACACAAGTTTCTTCCAATCTTGGTCAGTGTTTTCTCTACATCTCCCAAAGGTGTTTGCTGACAAAGAAATGCCTTTCGGTTTGTCGACAGATCATTTACTGTTCACTGTTTCTGTTACGTTTCCTGCAGGAGAAAGAATAAGTGTCTGCTGAGTGGTAGGTGTATTTTGTCTCACGCTATCATGCAAGAAACTTTAGACCAGCTTTCCAAACATGTATCGTTGCTTAGGAAAATAGCAAAAAATACTGGGTTGAACTGCATATAACTTTAAACATTGATGAGGTCTGGTGCGGCGGATCACGCCTGTAATCTCAGCACTTCGGAAGGTGGAGGCAGGCAGATCACCTGAGGTCGGGAGTTCGAGATCAGCCTGGCCAACATGGAGAAACCCAGTCTCTATTAAAAATACAAAAATTAGCCAAGCGTGGTGGCGGGTGCCTGTAATCTCAGGCACTTGGGAGGCTGAGGCAGGAGAATCCCTTGAACCTGGGAGGCAGAGATTGCAGCAAGCCGAGAACCCACCACTGCACTCCAGCCTGGGCAATAGAGCAAGACTCCATCTAAAAAAAAAAAAAAAAAAAAAAAAAAAAAAAGATGGAAACAAATTGTGTGACTTTTTCTTCAGCTCTGGAAGCTTAGTTTTAGAGGCCTTGACAACCATGAGGATTTCACAGTACTGATCAATATATTCTTCAAGCACAAGGCACCCGAGGCAAGCTTCAGCAGTAACCACAGAATGGGGGGACTCAGAGAGTTTTGTTTGCTGATTTTTTATATCAGGGGCTAACGTCTGGTCACGTCTGTACCCCAGGTGACCTGAGCTTTGCCAGGAGTGGTAAGGAATTCTCAGCTCGCCCTTCTGCTGTGGGTCACCCGCTCTGGATTCTTGGTGTTAGTTGCAGATTATTTGCAGGAATCTTCCGGGAGCCTCTTGGTCATTTTGGAGGTTGAGTTTGGTGAAAACTAAATCATACGATTGTAAAGCAAAAATAAACTTCTAAGGCCCTCCAGCCATCTGAAAGGCCTTCCTCCTTGGCCAGGGCACTCTAAAATTTAACCTCAAAGACTGGTTCAGGCCCTGAGGAGAAGGGGGGTTCCAACATGCCTCATCATCCCCTCCAGCATTACAGCAGCACAGACCTTAAGTGTGATGAGAAACATTGACAGTCTATTCTCTCTGAAGCCTGCTACCTAGAGGCTTCATCTGCATGAGAAAACTTTGCTCAACACAACATCTTACCATAACCCCGATATTCCTTTCCATTGATAATAACTCTCTCAACCAGTTGCCAATCAGAAAAAGTTTAAATCTACCTATAACCTGGAAGCCATTCTGGACCAAACCAATGTATCTCTCAAATGTATTTGATTGATGTCTCATGTCTCTAAAATGTGTAAAACCAAGCTCGCCCCAACCACCTTGGGTATATGTTCTCAGGATGTCCTGAGAGCTGTGTCAGGGGTTATGGTCCCTCATATTTGGCTCAGAATACATCTCTTCAAATATTTTAGAGTTTGTCTCTTTTCGTCGACATAATCCATCAATCCACTTAGGCAGCTGCATTGAACTCTAATGCTCCCCAGTCCACTGAAAGATGTATGTGGGAGGGGGTACTGTGTCAACCCCTGGCCTGGGGCACCCCATTTTCTTCCCCCAGGACACCCGAGAACCACCTAGGGTGGGTGCCTGCATGAAGGGTGAAGGAACCAGCATGGAACTCACTATTAAACAGGAGAGGTACACATTCCTGTCTTGGGGCGCCCCCTGCCCAGGGCTATGGCAAGGCATGTGGTGAGCCCAGCACACAGTAGGGACTCAGGAGGGCCTAAAGTCCTTTTAACCAAACCCCAAGGTTGAGGTTGGTCCCAAACTACTTGGACCAAGGCAGGCCACTCAGGCTGCACAACTCCCTGTGAGCAGGGGCGTCTCACTCCCTGCAGAGCACAGACCCCAGAGGGCACCACAGGTTCAGTCCCCACAAGACCTGGAGCCTCCTTAAGGCCCTGCCCCTGCACAGATCCAGTGATTGGCACAGGAAGCCTCGTGAGCAGGAGAGAGGTGCACGCTTCCTGTAGCTTCTTGGGAGGACTCAAGGAGGTTCCCTGCTGGGCCCCTCTCCTAGCTTGGGTGCTGACGATGCATGTGATGGTGCCCTAGGCCCTCCTGGGTCCAGAACAGGTATCCCTACCTGGTTAGCATCTGCATGACTATACTCCAGCCTGGGCAACAGTGCAAAACTCCATCTAAAAAAAATAGATGGAAACAAATTGTGTAACTTTTTCTTTGGCTCTGAAAGGGGCTTCACCCCTAGAGGAAGCCCCCCTAAATCCCAGCCTCCCAAAGGGGCCTTCAGATGCCTAGTGTGGGATTTACTATGTGGGACTTTCAATTGCACCCTCTGACCTAAGGCAGGCCCCAGGCCTACTGACTCCATCCAACCAGAGCTTCCTGCTTCGCTACCAGGGCACACACCAGACCCCCAACACCAAGAAGCAGCTGAAGTTCTTCTTGATAGAAACTTGCCATCCGGGATGCCACTGGGCATGCATTGGCCAGGGTATGTTATGACTTGACTGCTGAAGCCAGGTTTGGAGCCTGGGCTGCAGTGTCATGGCAGTACAGGGAGGGTGTAGTCAGTGGGAAACCCACCCACATTCAGATCCAAGGGGTGTAGAGACACACTCCATTCCCATCTGGTTCTTGTTGGGTAGATGGAAGGCAATGAGAACCTGTGGAGGGAGCATCTCTGTAGGAAGGTGGAGTGAGCTGGGAGGCACACACCTCCTCCACCACTACTCTCACATCCTAGCCTCCTCATCCTTGAAGGCTGTCCTGGTGGCCCAGCCACAACCATTTCCTGACAGTGCATCTTCTGTGCCATCCCTGGGCTGGGCCACCAACCTGTCCGCCCACACCCAGTGAGCCTCCTCTGACCCTAAGGTCTGGGTCAGGCACCCCCGTGGACTTGTCCACTTCCTGCCCAGTCTTCTTGACTAAGCACTGGATGCTGAAGCGGATGCTGTTCAAGTTGTTCTTGTATTAGGTCTTGCTGTGGACTTCAAACTGCGGGAGCACGGGCAACACTCAGCCGCACACCAGGAGGGGGCTGCCAGCAGACAGCGCCACAACCTGGCCATGCAGGCCACCTGCCCTCCCAGGTGCCATTAGCAGAGGGGCTGTGGTCAGGTTGGACAAGCAGGGACACAGTCCCACCTCATAGTCCTTGTCCAGGGACCCAGTTTGAGCAGGAAGTCCAGGTAGCCGCCATCATCACCATGTACTGAAGCTGCGGGCTGAAGGTCAGGTGAGTGAGGGTGAGGCCCTCACTGGTTGCCAGAGGGCTGAGAAATTGCGGCTGGGCTAAACACCAAAGTTACCCCAGGGAAATTACTTACGCCCTCCTCCCTACCTCTGCCGCTGTGCGCTTCCCTCCTCTCCCCTCCCCTGCTTTCCCTTCCTCTCCTCTGGCGCTCAGGGACCCCTGGGCAAGGCCACTGCGCCCTGGGTCCGCGGCGGGTGGCGGGGTGCTCAGGCGGCGCACTCACACGGATGACGTAGCGCGGAGAGTTCTGTTATCCAGGCTGACGGTGAGCGAGAAGAGCGCGACGGCGCTGTACACGCCCTGCACTTTTTTTTTTTTTTTTTGAGACGGAGTCTCTTTCTGTCGCCTAGGCTGGAGTGCAGTGCCGCGGTCTGGGCTCACTTCAAGGTCCGCCCTCCAGGTTCACGTCATTCTTCTGCCTCAGCCTCCCGAGTAGCTGGGACTACAGGCGCCAGCTACCATACCCGGCTAATTTTTTGTATTTTTAGTACAGACGGAGTTTCACCGTGGCCGGGTACGGTGGCTCACGCCTGTAATCCCAGCACTTTGGGAGGCCGAGGCGGGGAGATCACGAGGTCAGGATATTGAGACCATCATGGCTAACACAGTAAAACGCCCTGCACTTTTTACAGCAGCCGGTTGAGGTCCCATCGCGCCGCGACTCCCAGACGCTCCGCCGCGCCGCCCAGGTCCCAGCCCCCGCAGTCCTCAATGACCTCCAGCGTGGGGCGCGGGCCCAGTCGCTCGATCTCGCGCATCTCAAAGCACGAGCAGAAGGCGGCGCGCACCTAGTGCTGGGCAGCGCCGGCAGGCGCCGCAGGCGCTCCTGATTTTGCTAGCCGATGGCCGCGATGGTGCCATGGATGAGGTTGTCGTCGGGGATGGCGTGGCGCCACAGCCAGCAGCCGCCAGCTAAAGAGTAGAAGTCCTGGCATGGGTCGATGCTGGCGTCCAGGTTGGCGGCCAAGAAGTGAGCGGCGCGCGCGGGACAGGCGCCTTCGGGACAGGCGCCGCCGCCCGCCGCGACCGTCCCAGGTACTTGAGCGCCAGCACAGCCGCCAGGATGGCGCAGAGGCCGGCCGCGAACACCAACCAGACAGCAGGCTCACCTCGCGCCACCTCCAGCGCTTCAGCCTGGGCCCTGTGGCGCTACGCCCGAGGGAAGCCTGAGCGCAGGGAGGCCCCGCGTGCGCCCCCACGCGCCGCAACTGTTCACTTACTTGACCTCATCGTAGTGCGCCATCAGCGAATACGGTGGCTCTATGGCGCCCAGGCCGCCGCGGTGCAGTCCTGGGCCACCTGGGCTACGGGATGCGCGTGGCCGCTGGCCTCGTCGTGGGCCTCCGCGTGGCCCCCGGAGCCGCAGCTGCGGGAAGGGTAGAGGCGGGTTCAGGAGGCGCAGCAGACAGACGGGGCTCCCGGGCACCACGAGGTGCAGAGGCCCTAGCTGCGGACCTCATGCACTGCGGAAACCAGGGATCAGGAGGGCTCGGCGGGGCCACCACCCCCACGTGCAGTGAATTCTTCTCCCCTGTCCCCTCCCTACACACACCTGCGAGCCGCAGGGTTGGGATGGCCCTGATGGGAAGCAGGAGGCGCCGGGCACGAGGCCTGGCATGTAGTGAGCCTTCATTAAAAGGCCGTCGCTCTTCCCTTCGCCTTTCTTGTCCACGACCTGCCCCAGCCAAGGCCGGGTAGGGTGATGGGGAAGGAGCGGAGGCTGGAGTGAGGAGGTGCGGTCGGGGTGCCTCTCTGCGGCACTTTCAGCTCTCCCAGCTGGGTCCAGACAGACGCTCCACAAAGCAGCCAAGGAAACAAACTCTGTCCTAGCGGAAGTCCGCGGGATCGACCGCTCCAACCCCGCTCGCTGGCTCCTGTTAGGTGGCCCGACGGCCCACCCGCCCCTTCCCCAGAGGGGAGCGCCAACGCCCCACGGTTGCGGATCCACAACGCACCTCCTGGAGGGCCCTGATGGAGAACCCGAGACCGGCTCCGTCCGTCCCCCACTCCCACTTCCCGTGTGGGTCCCCGACCTGAGCCACTCCTGACTTCAATAGGTTCTCCCCAGAACCCAAACTTGGGTGAAGTTTTACCTCCCACGGGGCATGAGCTCTTCGGATGCGCCCCACTCACTCCTGGAGCCGCGCGGTGCAGTTCCCGGAGCCCGAGAGCCGAGCTCGGGAGCCGCAGACACAACCGCAGCCAGAGCTGCAGCCCAGAGTACTTAGACGAAGCTGGGAGGCTCCGCGCAGCGGCGGCGATGGTGGCGAAGGCTGCCTGGATTCGGCGCCATTTACCGGGCAGGTGCGCACCTGAGCAGGACCCGGCCCAGCGGGCCCCCTTGGAGCCAGAGCGTGAGCCTGAACAGAGCTGCGTGGGCAGCCGCTGTCTCCCAGCACCCTTCTCTGCAGCCTAGCCGCCCGCCCGCCCTCCCGCCAGTCCAGCCGTGTCCCGGACCAGTGAGGGCAGCGGATACTCCCGGGAGGGGTCCCTTCGGATCCCGCGTCCCCACGCCGAGCTGCCCACCAGCCGGCTAGAAAGGGGCTGGAGCTACGCAGTTCGCGGCCGTCCTGCCCCAGCCCACAGCCCGGGAGCACCGGGCTGGAGCCCGGAGAGGACCCCTCCTAAAGGATAAGGGGGCGCTAATGGAGTGCCTGGGCTGCCCGCACAGCGCCTGCGCACCTTCACCAGGGAGCTTCCTTGTCCTCCTGGGAACCTCTGTCCAGATCAGCTCTCCCCGGGGCGTCTGGGCTTCTGGTTGGCCTCGCTCTCTTCCAACAGCTCCTGACCCAGGGAGAGCAACGGAGCACCCTGCCAGAAGAAGGCCTGGGGCCGCGAGTGCGGCCCCCATGGTACCAATGCACAGTTGACCCAGAGCACAGCAATCGCAGCCTATCAGAGGTGACATGGGTTTAGCCTCTGACGGTCACCCTGCACAGACTGCCAGTAAAGAGGGGTCCGAGGCTCAGCTCCTTGGCTCCCCTGCAGTGTCTCCAAAAGGGAAGCTGAGGCTGTGGGTGAGTGGGTGATGCCAGTGGTCCAGGCTCCAGTTCCACCTTGCGCAAAGGCCTTCCTAACCTTTCACCAAAAAATACTTCTGCAAGGACATCTGCCCAGCAACTGCCTGTCCAACCTCAGACTGGTGCCACTCATGTCCTTGATCCTTGTAGCCGAGGATAAGTATCTCAAAACAATCCTGTGATCCTCCTCCCTTTTCCTTTTAAAACCTTTGTCTTCCTTCACCTCCCTAAATTCACACGTACTTTCCTATGGCCTGCTTATTCCCGTTGCAATACCTATTTCCAAAGAAAGTTCATTTTATTTTAGAGTCTTTCTGTATTTGTTATGCAGTGTCACATAGTGGAGCCAGAAGTGGGACCGCAGTGAATTCAGCTTGGGCGAATCAGAGTCTCCTGGAATCTAACGCAGCATTGACTGAGCCCTCTGCAGACTGCCCTTGCCAGGAGTTGATTTTCTGTTCTGGTGAATCTCCTCAAGTACCCAGACTCCCTCCCTTTGGTCAGTTCCTTTTTACTTTATTCTGGATGTGATTTGGTTATAATCTTAAACAAAATACCTTGCATCCCTCCTGAGAGTATAAAGGTTGGGTTCCTTTTTCTTTCTCTCTCTCTCTCTCTCTCTCTCCCCCTCTCTCTCTCTCTCTCTCTCCCTCCCTCCCTCCCCCTCCCTCCCTCCTCCCTTCCTTCTTTCTTTCTTTTTCTTCTTCTGCTTCTTTACTTTTGGCAAGCACTTTCTGGTGTAAAGAGAAGTGCCCTTCTGGTTTGAGGACTTTGAGTTCTAAATAATTTATGTTCTGTCCATGAGGCAAGTCTTGCCTGGCTGAATATTATGTTTGATGTGCACACCTTGATTGAAATTTTGTGAGCGTTCTGATTTTGGTGTGGTTTCCCATGTCTTTAAGTGATTTGGCTCTTTTTTTTTCCTTGCTTGTTCCTGAACATCTTCTGATCATCCCACAGCAAAAATAAACATAAATAGTTTAGCACCATAGTAAATGTAAAAACACACATAACACATGGTGAAGGTCGGCCCCTCGAGGTGGCTCCTGCCTGTAATCCCTGTACTTTGGGAGACTGAGGTGAGAGGATGGCTTGAGCTAAGGAGCTGGAGACCAGCCTGGGCAACACGATGAAACCCCGCCTCTACAAATAATACAAAAATTAGCTGGGTGTGGCAGCACCCACCTGTAGTCCCAGCTATCAGGAGGCTGATGTGGGAGGATTGCTTGAGCTCAGGAGGTTGAGGCTCCAACTCCTGGCCTCAAATGATCCACCCACCTCAGCCTCCCAGAGTGCTGGGATTACAGCCGTGAGCACCTTTAGCATTTGCAGTGTACATTTTCCCCTGGGTTTGCAGGTCAGGTAGGATTATACGTGTCTCTGCTAGATGCTTCCAGGTCATAAAACTTTAAACCCAACCTAAAAACAGAATGATCTTTGTTTGTGGAGTTCTTTAATAAATAAAACTAATTTAGTATTGCTGCTTTAATGAAAACAGCTATCTTACAAGTTACTGGCAAAATACCTATTTATTTACCTTTAAGGTTCTTAGGTGAACATCTGAGAGTCACAGGCTACAAAAATCGTAAACAGGAAAATAACCTAAAATGAGAACTAGCTTTGTGTAATATCTCAGTATTCAGAACTAATGGGGATATAGTTGTTAAAAATATAAATTAGGTTAATGTAAATGGCATAAATGTCTA
The DNA here is from genome assembly GCF_024542745.1 of Macaca thibetana thibetana. Classification (NCBI taxonomy): domain Eukaryota; kingdom Metazoa; phylum Chordata; class Mammalia; order Primates; family Cercopithecidae; genus Macaca; species Macaca thibetana. The sequence goes on along the minus strand of NC_065589.1, from coordinate 10,236,657 downwards.
TAAATAAGCTTTTCATAGAATTTGAGATTTTTTTGTTTGTTTGGTTGGTTGTTTTTTGGCAGATTCTCTCACTGTGGCCCAAGTTGGAGTGCAGTAGTGAGATCTTGGCTCACCGCAACCTCAGTCTCTGGGTTCAAGGAATTCTCCTGACTCAGCCTCCCAAGTAGCTGGGCCTACAGGTATGTGCCACCATGCACAGCTAATTTTTGCATTTTTAGTTGAGACAGGGTTTCACCATGTTGGCCAGGGTGGTCTCAAACTCCTGGTCTCAAGCAATCCTCCCCTCTTGGCCACCTAAAGTGCTGGGATTACAGGTGTGAGCCACCGCGCCCAGTCAGAATTTGAAATCTGTTTTTTTTTGAGATGGAGTTTCGCTCTTGTTGCCCAGGCTAGAGTGCAATGGCATGATCTTGGCTCACCGGAACCTCGTTCTCCTGGGGTCAAGGGATTCTCCTGCCTCAGCCTCCTGAGTTGGGATTACAGGCATGCACCACCACGCCCAGCTAATTTTTGTATTTTTAGTAGAGATGGGGTTTCTCCATGTTGGTCAGGCTGATCTTGAACTCCCGACCTCAGTTGATCTTCACGCCTCGGCCTCCCAAAGTGTTGGAATTACAGGCAAGAGCCACTGCGTCCAGCCAGAATTTGAACTCTTAAAGTCATGTTATGTTACATTAAGTGACAGATACTCATTAAATATAGGGATCATTTCCAAATAAGATAAAACACAAAAACGTAAATTGCCAAACATAAATATAAGTATGTTTGTGGCTTCTTAAAATTTTATAGAACTACCAAATATATTGCGGTTGTACTGATACACATAAAACAGTGATGTTTCTAAAATTATAAATGGTTCTCATCTGTAAAACGGTGATACGTGATGGTCAGTTGGCCACCATGATGAAACCCTGTCTCTACCAAAAATACAAAAGTTAGCTGGGTGTTGTGGCGGGTACCCATAATCCCAGCTACTGCAGAGGCTTAGGCAGGAGAATAACTAGAACCCGAGAGGTGGAGGTTGCAGCGAGCTGAGAGTGCGCCATTGCCCTCCAGCCTGGGTGACAAGAGTGAAACTCCGACTCAAAAAAAAAAAAAAAAGAAAAAAATGTTTTTTTCTTTTGCTTCCTAGTTTTTCACTAGAAATTAAGGTTGCTAAGAGTTAAAATTTCTAATTAATCTATACAATTCGGTGGACCAAGTGTACCAAAAAAAGATGCATTTTTGATAAGAAAAATTATTTAAAATGTGTAAAAACATGTTTTTGCTTTATTTGGTATTGTTGTATATTTAAAACTTATTTGAACTTTTTATAAATTAAGAAAAATAGAGAGAGGATTCTGCTATGCTGCCCAGCCTGGTCTCAAATTCCTAGGTTCTAGTGATCCTTGTGCCACAGCCTCCCAAGGTGTTGAGATTGCAGGTGTGGGCCACTGCACCTGGCCAAAATGTGTTCTTTATGGAAATAAAGGAATAATTTTGTCAAATTTGAAGATTATATAATGTTGTCTCAAAATATGGATTTATGAACAAAATAAAAACAAGATTGAAAGGAACCAGTAAGTAGGAGAGAGATGTGAAGAATGTTACAGGTATGAAGATATAGTTTTGGTAAAAACAGTTAAAAGAAAAAAAAAGAATTTGGAATGACAAAGGATCTTGTATGGTAAATTTTCTGTCCTAAATAAAATGACTTATTACTTAAGAAAGGAGAAGTTTAGGTCAAAGCAGAGGTCTAAGCATGTCATGGAATTGCTAAGTCATGAAAGGTTTGTGAAGGATGAATTTGTGAAAGAAATTTTTGTACATGATCAAGTTGGCTAAAATTAGAAGGAAATTATTTATGAGTCTTTCTAAGGATTGAGCTTTCATATTAAAACTACACTGAGGATGGGCATGGTGGCTCATGCCTGTAATCCCAGGAGTTTGGGAGGCCAAGGCGAGTGGATCACTTGAGGTCAGGAGTTGGAGACCAGCCTGACCAACATGGTGAAACCCCATCTCTACTAAAAATACAAAAATTAGCCAGGCATGATGGCACATGCCTGAAATCCCAGCTGCTCCAGAGGCTGAGGCAGGAGAATCACTTGAATTTGAATATGGGAGGCAGAGGTTGCAGTGAGCCAAGATTGTGCCACTGTACTTCAGCCTGGGTGACAGAGTGAGACTCCATCTCAAACAAACAAACAAACAAACAAACAACAGCAACAAAAAAAACCTACACTGATATTGTCCTTTTATGGCTCTAGAAGAAAAAAAGAAAAAGGAAAAAAGAAAAAAGAAAGAAAGAAAGAAAGAGAAAGAAAAAGAAAAAAAACTACACTGATTAAAAAACCAAAAATCTGCTGCCGCGTGTGGTGGTTCATGCCTATAATCATAGCATTTTGGGAGGCTGAGGCAGGCAGATATCTTGAGGTCAGGAGTTCGAGACCAGCCTGCTCAACATGGGGAAGCCCCATCTCCACTAAAAATACAAAAATTAGCTGGGTGTGTTGGCAGGTGCCTGTAACCCTAGCTAGTTGGGAGGCTGAGGCAGGAGAATTGCTTGAATGTGGGAGGCGGAAGTTGCAGTGAGCAGAGATGATGCCACCGCGCTCCAGCCTGGGCGACAGAGTGAGACTCTTTCTCAGAAAAGAAAAAAAGAAAGAAAAAAAAAAAAGCACACCTAATAATTTGGTCCCCTGTGTTAGTACAACAAAGTTTTTTCTTGAAGTATAGATCTGCTCTTAGAAAATCTAGAAGAGTTATTAATTTTTACTCCTGAAATATATTTCATGTCAAAACTGAAGCTTTTTTTTTTTTTTTTTTTTTCCTGAGACAGGGTCTCGCTCTGTCATCCAGGTTAGAGTACAGTGGCATAGTCTTGGCTCATTGCCACCTTGACCTACCGGGCTCAAGGGATTCTCCTGCCTCTGCCTGCTAAGTAGTTAGGACTACCAACTACTGTGCTAACTTTTTTGTATGCAACACCACACCTGGCTAACTTCTTTATTTTTGTATGGACAAGGTATAAGAAAATTCCAACATTGGATAAAACTATTAGAAACCTAATATTTCACCAGGCATGTCACTCCATGATTACGTGGTATGTTGCAGACATAACCAAACTTCCTTGTCAATTGCTAATTACAATAAACTATCATCAGATTTTTTTTTTTTTAATATAAGTAGAGGCTCTCTGTCACCCAGGCTGGGTTGCAGTGGCATAATCATAGCTCATGGCAGTCTTGAATTCCTGGGTTCAACTGATGCTCCCACCTCAGCCTGCCAATTAACTGGGACTATAAGTGCATGTCACCATGCCCAGCTAATGTTTTTATTTATTTTATTTTATTATTATTGTTATTTATTTATTTATTTATTTATTTATTTTGAGACGGAGTCATGCTCTGTCACCCAGGCTAGAGTGCAGTGGCACATCTCGGCTCACTGCAAGCTCTGCCTCCCTGGATCACGCCATTCTCCTGCCTCAGACTCCCGAGTAGCTGGGACTACAGGTGCCCGCCACCACGCCTGGCTAAGTTTTTGTATTTTTTTAGTAGAGTCGGGGTTTCACCGTGTTAGCCAGGATGGTCTCGATCTCCTGACCTCATGATCTGCCCGCCTCGGCCTCCCAAAGTGCTGGGATTACAGGCATGAGCCACTGTGCCCTGCCATGTTTTTATTTTTTATGTAGACGGGATCTTGCTATGTTGCCCAGGCTGGTCTGCATTTCCTGGTCTGAAGCTGTCCTCCCAAAGTTCCTTCCAAAGTTCTAGGATTGCAGGTGTGAACCTCCATGGCAGGTCTGAATTTCAATCCTATTTTTAAGAAAGGCTATTCAAAGTCTCTGTCATCCACAGTATTGTCCTTCTCTGAAAGCATCTCCAATCAGATGCATGGTAAAGATGTTACCAAGTACTCTTAGGACAAGTTTCTGATAACTTTAAGATCAAAGGACTAGGCTGGGCTCGGTGGCTCATGCCTGTAATCCCAACACTTTGGGAGGCCGAGGCGTGTGGATCCCTTGAGGTCAGGAGTTCAAGACCAGCCTGGCCAGTATGGTGAAACCCCGTCTCTACAAAAAAAACAAAACAAAAAAAGACTTAGCTGCGCATGGTGGCAGGTGCCTGTAATCCCAGCTACTCGGGAGGCTGAGGCAGGAGAATCGCTTGAACCCGGGAGCTGGAGGTTGCAGTGAGCTGAGATCATGCCACTGCACTCCAGCCTGGGCAACTAAGCAAGACTCGGTGTCAAAAACCAAACCAAACCAAACAAACAAACAAAAAGAAACTTGGCTGGTGCAGTGGCTATTGTCTGTAATCCCATCAATTTGGGAGGCCGAGGCGGGCAGATCATGAGGACCCCAGAAAGCTCAGCCTGAGGGGAAGCCCGTGGGGGTGGTGGGGAGTGGGGCAGGGCAGGCAGCAGGTGCGATCCTGGATTCTGGATTCTGGGGGACAAGCCTGGGGTTTGAGGTAAACAGGCCTGAGTGGAGAAGGGGCTGCTGTGGTTGGGCCGGGGTGGGTGGAGCTGGAGGAGCCTTTTCTTCTTGGACCAATTTTTGAATTGTGCTACATAACATGGTACGTCAGATTTACCTTCTTTATCATTTTCAAGTGTACTGGGCGGCAGTGTTGAATACACACACAGTATTGTGCAGCTGATCTCCAGAACGTTCTCATCCTGCAACCCTGAAGCTCTGTCCCCACTAAATCCCAACTCTAACCCTAACCCCAACCCTAACCCATTACCCCCTCCCCCAGTCCCAGGTAACCGCCATGCCATTTCTGTCTCTAGAAATTTGACTCCTATAGGGACCTCAGAGAAGTGTGTTCATGTGCATTTGCCCTTTTGTTGTTGTTTTTAAGAATCTTATTTTACAGGAGACAGTATTTGTCCTTTCGTGGCTTTCATATTTCACAGGGTGTAATGTCCTAACCGTTCATCCACGTTGTAACAGAATCTTCTTCAGGGCCTCCTTGCTTTTCAAGGCTGCATGGTATTTCATTGGGTGGATGATCCCATTTGGTTTCTTCTACCTTTTGGGCATATATATATTTGAATGTGTGTGTATATATATATATTTGGGGGGTGTGTGTGTATATATATATATTTGGGGGTGTGTATGTATGTGTATATATATATTTGAGAGTGTATGTGTGTATATATATGTATTTGGGGGTGTGTGTGTGTATATATATATTTGTGTGTGTGTGTGTGTGTGTGTGTGTGTGTGTGTGTATATATTCATTCCAGGCTGGCCTGGAACTCATGAGCTCAAACAATTCTCTGACCTTGGCCTCCCAAAGGCTGGGATTACAGGTGTGAACCACCACGCCCCGCCGTCCTTTTGGTTATCCTTTTTTTCAAAATTTTTCCAAATTTTATTAAGACTGTGATAACTGGCTGGGAGCAGTGGCTCATGCCTGTAATCCCAGCACTTTGGGAGGACAAGGTGGGCAGATGCCTTAAGGCCAGGAGTTCAAGACCAGCCTGGCCAACATGATGAAACCCTGTCTCTACTAAATATACAAAAAATTATCCGGGTGTGGTGGCATGCATCTATAGTCCCAGCTACTTGGGAGGCTGAGGCAGGAGAATCACTTGAACCCGGGAGGCAGAGGTTGCAGTGAGCCAAGATCATGCCACTATACTCCAGCCTGGGTGACAGAGTGAAACGCTGAGAAAAAGTTTTTTGAAAATGAAAAAACAAAAACAAAAAAACACTGTAATAAACCCTTGGATTGAAAAAGTTTATAATGATAACTTCTACAATGTAAAAAATTAAAAAGTAAAAAGAGTTTAAAAATAAATAAATAAAATTATCAATGAATCCCAATCAGAATAAATATAAAGTTGAAAACCACACTAAACCAATCACTATATTATTTAGGAAAACATGCATATGTGGTAAAAAACAATCAACAGCAAAGTCAAGATTAACCAAAATACAGGATAGTTGTTACCTCTGGGGAGAAAGGTGGGAGACTCAAAGGCTTTAAATGTCTTAGTAAATCGTTTTCTCAAAAAAGATTTATCCCTAAGAGTAAATAAGGGTTTATTTTTGTTATTCATCTTAAAATGGAACAGATGGAAAATATTTTTTTGCATGACCACAACAAATGGAAAATATATTAATGAAGTTCAGTCATTCTTCTTCTGTTTTACTCATAATAACAGAAGCCAGAAACCTGGGAGTTACCCTTGACCACTCCCTCACCAACCAAGTCCAATTAATTTTCACTTCTAATCACACCTATAATCCCAGCACTTTGAGTGGCCAAGGCGGGCAGATCACTTGAGACTAGGAGTTCGAGACCAGCCTGGCCATGATGGTGAAACCCCATCTCTACTAAAAATACAAAAGTTAACCAGGCGTAGTGGCTCATGCCTGTAATCCCAGCTACTCAGGAGGCTCAGGCAGGAGAATTGCTTGAACCAGGGAAGTGGAGGTTGCTGTGATCCGAGAGCACAACATTGCAGTCCAGCCAGGGTAACAGACCAAGACTCTGTCTCAAAAAAAAAAAAAAAAAAAAAAGATTACTTTCTATTCTTCCCTACCCACAGCACCAAATCCTGGCCCCAGCCACTGTGATTCTCACCAAGAACCCAAATCCCTCCCTCTTCCTTAACATCCCCGCTCTAATGCAATCTCCATACAGCAGACAAAGCCAACACTTGAAAACATGATTAACTTTGTCTTCAACTTGAATCTCCCTCACCACCCTCCTTTTCTATCAGAAGCAGCAGAGAGACAAGTACATTGCCCAAGGCCACACAGCAGGACATGGCAGAGACAGGATTCAGAATCTACTAGTCCTGACAGTTCACACGTCTCCTCCACCCACTATCCCACCTTGGGTGATCCCAGAAAAGGGATTGCCCTAACACAGGGTAATCTCGGACAAGAACAGACGATTTCCTGCAATCACCACTTCCCTTCCTTTATCAGCCTAACTCCTAGTTATCCCTAATTCTGAGCTCAAACCACACTTTCTAGGAAAGGCCTTCCTAGGCCCCTTGTCCTGTTCCAGCAACTCCCCACAATTTGACGGCCAGCACTTTGTACATCTCTAAAAACATTCCTCTTCAACTAGATTGTGCCCTCCACAAGGGCAGAGGTCTGTTTTGCCCACGATTGTGGCACGTGTCACATACCCTTGAGCACTCTGGTTCCTCTCCAAATCCATTTCTCCCAAATGTGGGCCCAGATTGGTGGCTCAAGTCTGGAACCCTAGCAGTGTTGAAGGATCGCTTGAGCCCAGGAGTTCAAGACCAGCATGGGTAACATAGGGAGATCCTGCCTCTATACAATTTTTTAAAAATTAGCTGCACGTAATAGAAGATAATGGGAGGTTGATGTGGGAGGATTGCTTGAGCCTGGAGGTGTGGTGTGATTGCACCACTGCACCCCAACCTAGGTGACAGAGCCAGGCCCTGTCTCAAAATAATAATAATAATAATAAAACAGAAAAAAAAATGATGACAGGATATTTGAACTGGAGAAATACTTTTTAACTCAGCCTGAGGCTATCAAAACATCTGATCCTCATGTGAGAGGCTACAGTTCTGGGCGTGCTCAGGGCCCATGGAAAACAGAGTCGGCCCAGGCACCTTCTACCTGTGCAAGGGAACAGATGTCAAATTCAAGTGCACAAGCTGCTCTGGAAGACCCAGCCCAGGCCTGGCTGGCCGAGGGCACTGGACTTTCCCCATCTGCATCGTCCAAACATTAGTGCAGATGCACCTGCACAAACACATACACAATCACACACAACACGTGAGCAGTGGGCAAGACTGGCCCGGCCCCACTCAGTGTTGTCACCACTGGCCCCATAGCCGCCCACAGCCCTAGAGCTCTGGGCCCGGATTCCTGCCAGCCCCCGCTGTCCAGGCCAAGGCCAGATGATGGAACAAGGGGGTGCCAGGGCAGCAAATCCCCCACATGCCCCTTTCCCACAGGGCACAGGCTCCTGGAATCAGAAGGCTGAACCTAGTCCCTGGCCCGGGCTGTGTGCTTCCAGCCTCTTCTCCTCTCGACACCAGAACAGAGCCTGGCTCCAGCTCCCAGGAAATACAGAAAAAAAAATGGGTAAATGAACGAGTGACAGGGTGTCTTGTTCCACATAAGACACAGTGAGCAGGGGGAGGGGGAGGGGCTCCTGGCTGCAGGATGCACCCCACACCGTACCCAAAACCCCACCCTTCCCTGGGGGACACATGGTCCCACCCCGAGCTGCCTTTCTTAGGACCCCAGCCCCAGCTGAGCCCAGCCACACCCTTCCACTCCCTTCAGCCAGTCAAGAGGCTGGGCGGGGTCAAGTTGGCAACAAGGGGAGGGGCCAGGACACAGTTCTCCTTGATTTAAACCCAGGGAGCCTGGAGTGCAGCTCATGCTCCATACCCCGGATTCCCACCTTGCCACTCTCCTGCTGCCCTCCAGACATGCGGGGGCCCTGGGTGCTGCTGCTGCTGTTGGCTCTGAGGCTACAGCTCTCCCTGGGTGTCATCCCAGGTAATGAGGCTCCCCTAGCTGCCCCTACACACAGGGCACCCCCCAGCCCAGGCTGACCTGATCTTTGCTCTCCCCTGGCCAGTTGAGGAGGAGAACCTGGACTTCTGGAACTACCAAGCAGCCGAGGCCCTGGGTGCCGCCAAAAAGCTGCAGCCTGCACAGACAGCCGCCAAGAACCTCATCATCTTCCTGGGTGACGGTGAGTGAGCAAGGCCTGTCCAGCCCCGCAGCCCTCACAGCCGTGGTGCCCAGACTATCGGTGGTTCTAGGACAGCCCTGGGGCCCAAGCTTCACACACTTCTGCTCCTTCAGGGATGGGGGTGTCTACGGTGACAGCTGCCAGGATCCTAAAGAGGCAGAAGAAGGGCAAACTGGGGCCTGAGACCCCCCTGGCCATGGACCACTTCCCATATGTGGCTCTGTCCAAGGTAAGGGCTGGGCCACCTTAGAGTCTTCAAGCAGAGAAGGGTATCCTGGCTATGGAGTGTCGTAGGATGGAGGGACCCTAAACAGCTGGGCCTCCAGTAAGGAGCTGGAGGCAGTTGGAATCCCAGAGGACAGAGATCAGGGTCTGTGTGTCTGCCCCAGAGAAGAGCTCAGAGTGTCTCTGTCCCCAGACATACAGTGTAGACAAGCATGTGCCAGACAGTGCAGCCACAGCCACGGCCTACCTGTGCGGGGTCAAGGGCAACTTCCAGACCATTGGCTTGAGTGCAGCTGGCCGCTATAACCAGTGCAACACGACACGCGGCAACGAGGTGGTCTCCGTGATGAATCGGGCCAAGAAAGCAGGTGAGCTGGGGCCCACTGCGGGATCAGGGCCAGGTCACAGACCTCTGTCACCCTTAAGGAAGTCAGTGGGAGTAGTGACCACCACACGGGTGCAGCACGCCTCACCAGCCGGAACCTACGCCCACACGGTGAACCGCAACTGGTACTCGGACACCAACGTGCCTGCCTCGGCCCGCCGGGAGGGCTGCAAGGACATCGCCACACAGCTCATCTCCAACATGGACATTGACGTGCGACCCCAAGGCCAAGGGTTGGGGCTGGGCAGAGAGTAGCAGGGGGCATCAGCTCAGACCCAGGCAACCAACAGCCTGATCTGGGTCAGCAGGGTCTGGAGGTGGGGTTGGGGGCATAGAAGGTGCAGCCCAGGCCGGGCCACTCCCACAGCCTTGGGGAAGGGAGCCAGGGGCTGTGCAGGAGGAAGTGGCACAGGGCCAGCCAGGCCCCAAACCCACGTGCCCTATCCTCTGTTCCCAGGTGATCCTGGGTGGAGGCCAAAAGTACATGTTTCCCATGGGGACCCCAGACCCTGAGTACCCTCATGACTACAGCCAGGATGGGACCAGGATGGATGGGAAGAACCTGGTGCAGGAATGGCTGGTGAAGCAGCAGGTGATGGGGGCTGGCGGGTGCAGGAGGCACAGCAGGGGGAGGGCAGAGGTGTGGGGCTCAGGGCTGTGGGCTGAGGCCTGGCTCTCTCCCTCCCTGCAGGGTGCCCGGTACGTGTGGAACCGCACTGAGCTCATGCAGGCTTCCCTGGACCCATCCGTGACCCACCTCATGGGTAATGACTCCCTTCCTGCCCTGGCATCCCTCAGACAGCCTCAGATGGCACCTTCTGAACCTGTGTACACGTCTGCCAGCACCCTTCCACCCCCAGCCTGCCAGTCACCATGGGACCCCTTGTCCCACAGGTCTCTTTGAGCCTGGAGACATGAAATACGAGATCCACCGAGACCCCACACTGGACCCCTCCCTGATGGAGATGACAGAGGCTGCCCTGCGCCTGCTAAGCAGGAACCCCCGCGGCTTCTTCCTCTTTGTGGAGGGTGCGTGGTGGCCCCTGGGGAGTGGGGGTTGGGGTTTGGAGCAGGGCAGGTTCAGCACCACCCTCGCTGGCCTTCCTGCAGGCGGTCACATCCACCATGGTCATCACGAAAGCAGGGCCTACCGGGCACTGACTGAGGCGGTCATGTTCGACGACGCCATTGAGAGGGTGGGCCAGCTCACCAGCGAGGAGGACACGCTGACCCTCGTCACCGCTGACCACTCCCACGTCTTCTCCTTTGGTGCCTACCCCCTGCGAGGGAGCTCTATCTTCCGTAGGCCCGGGGAGAGTGGCAGGTGCTGCTGCATCAATTACGTGGGTGAAATCTGAGCCTCAGTCTCCCCCTCTGTCAAATGGGAGTAATGCTGGCACCAGCCCTGTAGGGTCTCCTGAGGACTAAGCCCCTGACCAGGCAAAAAGTGGCGGTGCCTAGCACGTGGGAGGCACTCCACAGCTGTGTTCAGCTCAACCACAGGGACCCCTCTCTCTGCAGGGCTGGCACCCAGCAAGGCCCAGGACAGGAAGGCCTACACGGCCCTCCTATATGGCAACGGTCCGGGCTATGTGCTCAAGGATGGCGCCCGGCCGGATGTTACCGAGAGCCAGAGCGGTGAGTGCTGCGGGGTCGCCCCCTGAGGGGGACCAGGGTGCCAAGGATGGGGGACTGGCGGGAAGGGGTCACCTTCTGTCTGCCTGGAACTGAACCTTCCTACCGGAACTGAACCCTCCTACCAGGGAGCCCCGAGTACCGGCAGCAGTCAGGAGTGCCCCTGGACGAAGAGACACACGCAGGCGAAGACGTGGCGGTGTTCGCGCGCGGCCCGCAGGCGCACCTGGTTCATGGCGTGCAGGAGCAGAGCTTCGTAGCGCACATCATGGCCTTTGCCGCCTGCCTGGAGCCCTACACGGCGTGCGACCTGGCGCCCCCCGCCGGCACCACTGACGCCGCACACCCGGAGCGGTCCGTGGTCCCCGCGTTGCTTCCTCTGCTGGCCGGGACCTTGCTGCTGGGGACGGCCACTGCTCCCTGAGTGCTCTGTCCCTAGGGCTCCTACTTCCCCATCCTGGTGTTCTCCTGCTCCTCACCTCCAGTCGTCCTGCCCAGCCTCCACCTGGAGCTGTCACCCCCGGAGTCACCACACAGATGTCCTGCCATGGAACCTTCCCCTCCCAGTGCACCCTGGGGACTGAGCCGTTGACACCATGCCCTTTGCTGTATCTTGCTCTTCAAATTTTGGCCCCAACTCCAGGGACTGGGGATTTGTGCCTGGCAGCTGCCTGCATTTCAGGAAAAGAGAAGGCTTAGACCACCCAGCCCCAGCCCATATCCTGAGGTGGATCAGGCAGGCTCTCTCCCCGGGACATGAGGCACCCAGACCTAGGGCCCCCTGCGCCTTTCTTAGCTTCTGTCATGGCAGCACCTGAGGGACACAAGGATTGGGTGCATCAGGATGCCTGGAGAAGCGTGGCTTCCTGCCACCCTGCAACCCACCCTGCAGGCCAAGGAGGCTGCTGTGGTGGGGATCCCCAGGGGGGCTTTGACACAGTCCTCTGCTGTCCCTCCACTGGGCTAATGCTACACCCCTGCACCCCTCCTAGGGTGCAGAGAGGCTTGCCCCAAGTCATAGCCACTCAGATGCTCGAAGCCCTCCAAGGTCCATTCCAGCACCCAACTGAGTTCCCAGGAGCACCTGGGTGCAGGATAGCAGCCCAGAGTCCATGGCCCCTCCCAGGCCATCTGGGCACTGGGCATGGATTTCTCAACAAGGAAGACTATTACCTCCCTTCCCCGGGCCTCCATTCTTCTAGGAAACACAAAGCAATAATATAAGGAAGTGTTAGACAGTGTAATGCCAGTACTGCTTCCTAGGAGAAAAATCGTGAGTGCCTGTGGGCACAGTGGCTGGAGGGGTGGATAATGCAGGCCGGGAGGGGCTGCTGAGGAGCAGACGATTGAGCAGGAGACCTGAACAGAGAGGGGCTTGAGCAAGGTGGCACAGCAGTGCAAAGGCCCTGGGGCAGCGCCAGCAGGCTGTCTGGGAGGCCAGGGGCTGGATCAGAGGATGGGTAGATGGGGGAAAGCCTGAGGGGTCAGGAGGGTGGGGGACATGGGGGACTGTGAAGTCTTGGTAGAGGGGTGTGGTTGGAGGTCTTTGAGGAGGGCTGTGACCTGCCCTGGCTGGGAAATGAGCATTCTGGCTGCTGCTAGGAGGAGGGTCTGGTCTTTTGGGTAGAGGGTGGGGGTGGTAGAGGGTAGAAGGTAGAGTTGAGAGCTGGGGAAGGAGCTGACTCCAGGTGTTTCTGACCTCCCTCCGAAAGCATTCTGCAGCACCCATCCCAATATAGCCATACTTAGTGAGTATCACACTTGCCCCAAGAGAACATTGAAAAGAATTAAATAAAGGTGAAATCAACCACATTTTCCAGCGAACTTTACACTATTACAAATTTATTTGTACATTTACAATGGTACAAGAAGCACTTTGTCAACATGGTGAAATTCTGTCTTTACAAAAAGTACAAAAATTAGCCAAACTTGTTGCCCGTGTCTGTGGTCCCAGCTACTCAGGAGGCTGAGGTGGGAGGACTGTTGGGCCCTGGGAGAGTGGAGGCTGCAGTGAGGTGTGATCATGTCACTACACTCCAGCCTGGGTGACAGAGCAAGACCCAGTCTCAAGGAAAAAAAAAAAAAAAGGACTTTGTGCTCACTAGAAATACTAGAATGATTGAATACTTCGTTTATGAAAATTGAATTAACATTGTAAGACATCTATTTGCCAGGCGTGGTGGTTCAATGCCTGCAATCCCAGCACTTTGGGAGGAAAAGAGGTTAGGATTGCTTGAGTTCAGGAGTCCCAGACCATCCTGGGCAAAATGGTGAGACCTCACCTCTACACATTTTTGTTTAGTTTTGAGGCAGAGTCTCCCTCTGTCTCCCAGGCTGAAGTGCAGTGGCAGGATGTAGGCTCAGTGCAAACTCCACCTCTTGGATTCAAGTGAATCTCCTGCCCCAGCCTCCAATGTAGCTGGGATTACAGGCGACTGCCACCAAGACAGACTAATTTTTGAATTTTTAGTAGAGATGGGGTTTCACCACGGTGGCCAGGCTGGTCTGGAACTCCTGACTTTACGTGATCCACCTACCTTGGCCTCAGAAAGTGCTGGGATTACAGGCATGACCACCATGCCCAGCCCCAAATTTTTTAAAAAATTAGCCAGGCCAGGTGGTACGTGCCTGTCGTCCTGGCTACTTGGGAGGCTGAGGTGGGAGGTCACCTGAGCCCAGGGTAGTCGAGGCTGCAATGAGCTGAGATTTCGCCACTGCACTCCAGCCTGGGCGACAGACCAAGACCATCTTAAAACAAAACATGTATTTGAGAACCTGGGTTTCAGGACAGTTTTTTCAATTCTGGGTTTCAGTGGCTGTCACAAAAATATGGGAAGTGAACAGAAGATGGACTCCATTAGCTGGCCTTACTAAATTATCATACTCCTTGTTAAATTCCATCCATCAAATATGCAAAGGTTTCTGGTAAAATCCAGCTAGTATATTTCTGTCTTCCCAGTTGTCAGTTAGTTTCTCTTTCTAACCAATGCGGAGGTGCTGCATGATTATATTTTACATGAGTGCTCACACCCAAGGACTTCTATTATTTAAAACTAGACAAGTTTAAAAATAGATTGTTCTGGAATTAGATTATTCTGTTCTCTAGGTTTTTGTTTTTTGTTTTTGTTTTTCATGTGTAGGTATAAGGGCTTATCAGTCAGCTACATTATTGACCACAAAATCAAGTGTCATGAAAATATTTTCAAACTTCTATTCAAAAATATGCCCTTTCCTTAGCATGAGTTTTCACGGAAAGATAATTACCTTATCTTTTTGTCATTGAAATGACATCTTTACCTGAAGGACACACAGGAAGTATATTTATATTTTCCATCTTTTCACGGTACGCCTAAAATGGAGAGCTTTTCAGTTCAAAGTCAGCAAACTGGATTGTAAGAAGGAGGGAGGGAGAGTTAGGAAGAGAGGGAGAACTCAGGACAAGTGGGTTCGGTACTTTGTCATTTTGCAACTCATTCTATGTGGCCAGAAAGTTTCCATGGTTGCACCCACTCCCCTTACCAAGTATCTTAAAGTTTTTACTTATGTTTAAGTTTAAGTTTCTATTATGCGGCAATCTAAGCTTTACAAAATTAACCACCTTCTGCAACATCCCATGTAGGCTCCAGGCTTCTTCTTTCCTGTGCTGATTAGACTGGGTGTGAGCCAATGAGTGAGGGGTAAGGGTGAACCTACCTCTGCATGCTGATTCGTATCCAGAATGCTTTTTCTGAAAAAACGCTTTCTGAGTAGCTGTTCCATCTGTGGTTGCATTTCCACCATTTCCTCATAATGTTGTTTTTATTTTATTTTTTAATTTTATTTTATTTATTATTTATTTATTTTGAGACGGAGTCTCGCTCTGTCGCCCAGGCTGGAGTGCAGTGGCCGGATCTCAGCTCACTGCAAGCTCCGCCTCCCGGGTTTACGCCATTCTCCTGCCTCAGCCTCCTGAGTAGCTGGGACTACAGATGCCCGCAACCTCGCCCAGCTAGGTTTTTTTTTTTTTTTTTTTTTTTTGGTATCTTTTTGTAGAGATGGGGTTTCACCGTGTTAGCCAGGATGGTCTCGATCTCCTGACCTCGTGATCCGCCTGTCTCAGCCTCCCAAAGTGCTGTGATTACAGGCTTGAGCCACCGCACCCAGCCAATACTGTTTTTATTTAAAAAGGCATTTACTGTTGGCAATACATCTTGTCTGCTATATCTTCTTTTTAGTGGCTCACACACACCGACAGAAAAAGCGGTTTGTTTATTTCCTTATTGGAACAACACCTGGCAAATACCTTCAGCTGAGCCATGTTGGGAACATCTGTGCCTTCAGCCCACTGCAAAGCAAACCGCCCACACTGGGTACTTGGCTCCAACGCGAGTTTCTTCCAATCTTCGGCAGTGTTTTCTCTATATCTTCCGACGGTGTTTGCTGACAAAGAAATGCCTTTCGGTTTGTCAACAGATCATTTACTGCTCATTGTTTCTGCCATTTTTCCTGCAACAGAAAGAATTAAGTTTCTCCCTGGTGGTAGGTGTTTCTCACGCTATCATGCAAGAAACTTTAAAAGAGCTTTCCAAATATTAGTCATTGCGTATGGAAATATCAAGAAGTACTGGATTGAACTGCACTTAAATTTAAACATTGATGGGAAAAAATTACACTCTTTCTTCGGTTCTGAAAGCTTCGTTTGGCCGGGCACAGTGGCTCACGCCTGTAATCCCAGCACTTTGGGAGGCAGAGGTGGGCGGATCACCTGAGGTCAGGAGTTCAAGACCAGCCTGGCCAACATGGTAAAATCTTGTCTCTACTAAAAAATACCAAAGTTAGCCGGGCACGGTTGTGCATGCCTGTAGTCCCAGCTACTTGGGAGGCTGAGGAGGGAGAATCACTTGAACCCAGGAGGCGGAGGTTGCAGTGAGCTAAGATCTTGCCACTGCACTCAAGCCTGGGCGACAGAGCGACACTCCATCTCAAAAAAAAAAAAAAAAAAAGCTTAGTTTTAGACACCTTGCCAACCATGAGGATTTCACACTGCTCACAAGTAATTAGTAATACCTCCAGGAACAAAGGCCCAGGGCAAACTTCAGCAGTAATCACAGAGTGCAGGAAATTCAGAGTTTTGTTTGCTGATTTTTTCTTAATACTTTATGTTTGCTGATATTTTATTATTAGGAGCTAACGTCTGGTCAGGTCTGTACCCCTGGTGACATGCGCTCTGCCAGGAGTAATAAGGAATTCTCAGCTCTCCCTTCTGCTGTGGTTCATCTGCTCTGGATTTCTGGTGTTAGTTGCAGATTCTTTATAGGAATCTTGTGTGAGCCTCTTGGCCCTTTTGGAGGATGAGGTCGGTTAAAACTAGATCATATAATCCGTCAGTCCACTTAAGCAGACACACTAAACTCTAATATTCAAAAACTCTAAAACTCTAATACTCTAATACTCCGCAATTTGCTGAAAGCTTGCCATCTGGAGGGCGTACTGTGTCAACCCCTGGCCTGAGGGCCTGAGTCCCTTACTCCGGGACACCCAGGAACCACACGGGGTGGGTGCCTGCATGAACGGTGAAGGCACCAGCATGCAGCTCGATATGAAACATGAGCTCTTGGGGCGCTCACTGCCCAGGGCTGTGCTGAGGCATGTGGTGAGCCCAGCAAACAGTAAGCACTCAGGACGGCCTGATGTCCCTTTAACCAAACCCCAAGGTCCAGGTTAGTCTTGAGGTGCTTGCAGCCTAGGCAGGCCTGAGCAACTCCTTGTGAGCAGGGGCGTCTCACTCTCTGCAAGATTCAGACCCCAGATGGCACCACAAGTTCAGTCTCCACCAGATCCGAGGCTGCCTGCCCGTTGAGTGCCTGTGAGCCCCTGCACAGTTCCAGTGATGGGCACAGGAAGCCTCATGATAGGGGAAGAGGAGGATGCTCCCTGCAGCCTCTCGGGAGGACTCAAGGGGGATCCCAGCTGTGCCCTTCTGGCCTGGGTGCTGACATTGCATCTGATGATACCCTGGTCCCACTGGTTCTAGGAATAGGCCTCCCCACTGGGTTAGCATCTGTGTAACTGGCCTTTGCCCTCCTCCCAAGGGGTCCCCAGATGTCTACAGTGTGTGGGATTTACTATGTGGGACTTGCAATTGTACCCTCTGAACTAAGGGGGCCCCAGGGCCTACTGACTCCATCCGACCAGAGCTTCCTCCTTTGCTACCAGGGCATACACTGGACCCCAACACCAAGAAGCAGCTGAAGTTCCTCTTTATAGAAGCTTGCCACCCGGGATGCCACCAGGCATGCGGGTATGTTATGTCTTGGTCACTGAAGTCAGGTCATAGAGCCTGGACTGCAGGACATTCTGTGGTTACACTACAGGGAAGGTGTAGTCAGTGGGAGACCTGCCCACATTTGGACACAATAGGTGTAGAGACATACCCTGTACCCATCTGGTTCTTGTTGGGTAGATAGAAGGCAATGAGCACTGTGGGGGGAACAGCCACCTCTGTAGGAAGGTCACAGAGCCTGGACTGCAGGACATTCTTGGCAGCCCAGCCACACCCATCTCCTGACAATATACTTTCTGTGCCACCTCTGAGCTAGGCCACCACCCTCCCGGCTACTACCTCATGACCCTCCTCTGACCCCCCAGCTCTGGGCCAGGCACCCATGTGGACTTGTCCACCTCCTGCCCAATCTTCTTGACTGAAAGCTGGATGTTGAAGCGGATGCTATTCAAGATGTTCTTGTAGTAGGTCTTCTCGTGGACCTTAAACTATGCAGGGCACGGGCAGCACTCAGCCACAGACCAGGGCAAGGCTGCAGACAGCGCCACAACCTGGCCATGCAGGCCCTCCCAGGTGCCATTAGCAGAGGGGCTGTGGTCAGGCTGGGCAGGCAGGGACACAGTCCCATCTCATACTCCTTGTCCACAGACCCAGTTTGAGCAGGAAGTCTGAGTAGCCGACCATCGCCACCATGTACTGAAGCTGCAGGCCAGAGGGCAGGTGAAGGTGGCATGGGGCCTCAGGACACAGCGTCCCTGCCCACCCCCGCCCACCAAGGAAAGGAGTACTAGGCCAGCCTGGGAGTGGGCTTCATGGTGGGGGAGGCAGGCCTGGTCAACTCCACGAAGGCCTCTTTGTCCCTTTTATTCTCTTTCACTGGCACACAGGAGGTGCTCAGTCAATGTTCATGGGACCAACCGGTGGCACTGGGGGCCCCTCGCCACGGCCCCAGCAGCTGTTCTGGTCTCCATGCAGTCCAGCTCCTCCAGGCACTGGCCCTGGAGGTACTTGATGTCTTCCACCAGCTGCCACACCTGCAGGGTCAGGGGTCAGGGAACAAGGGTCAACCCAGCAGCCTTTCACTCTGGTCCATCATTCCTGGCACGAAGGAGTCTTTAAGCACCACTTGCTAAGCCCAGAGCTCGGTGCTAGGTGCCAAGAGGACACGTTGGAGGTGGGAGTCTAGACCCTTCCCCTCCAACAATAAGCTCACAGGCTAGAAGAGGCAACAGCTGCAGCAACCACCATGGGCATCCCTAAGGAGATGCCTCCTGAGCACGGCTGAGAAGGTGGGCAGGGGCCTGGCGGGGAAGGCCACCTGCTACTGACAGACCAGGAGGAGGAGTCCTGCGGAGGAGCATCCTGGAGCCTCAGAATGGGCTGAGGCCTAAGCAGGGCCTGGTACCCCTGCTTGCAGTGGGATGTGTGGGGCTCCCCACGCTAGGACCATGGCCTCGGGAGGGCTCCACCCTCAGTTCAGCACCAGCCTCCCCACCCTAAACCAGAGCAGCCCACCTTGGCTGAGGCGGGCTGAGAAGTGTTCATGTACAAAGAGGGCATGAAGCGCCATGCCAAAGTGGTGGTTGGCCTGGCTCAGGCTGACCCGGGCCAGTTCCTGTGGCTTGTTACTGCCCTCTATCTCCCGTGCCAGCTTGTGCAATGCCTCATGGAATGACACGAACAGGTGCTCACTCAGGACCACCACCACGCCCCACACAAGGTAGTTGTGCAGGATGCTGGGGGCCAGATGAAGCCAGTGGGGTGTCCAGAAAGACATTCATATGGGCCACCAAGGGCACCACCCCGACCTGTACTCCCCAGCCCGCGACTGGACCCAGCACCCAGATAGTCCCTCAAAGAAGGGGCAGGAGGTCATCCCAAGTATGTGGAGGCTGGAATTGGAGTGTGCTGAGCTCAATGACACAGCAAGACACTCTTGCTACTGATGCCAGCCCCTGATGTGATGGGTCAGGGCTTGAATCATTTCCTGACTTGCCATGGGGAGACACCGTCTGACCTTGAGGGTGACTGTCTGACTCAGAACTGGCCTGCAAAGGCCTCTGTTCCTCCCCATGGTGGATAGACACCACGAGGCTCTCCCAAGGGTGGTGCAGGAACAGCAGAGCTGTAGCCACACTTTCTCTTTCCAACCATCCCTAGGTGAGGAAACTGCAGCTCAGGAAGCTCCCAGCCCTGCCCAGGGGCTTGGAAAGCAGAGGGGAGAGCTAGGATCGGATCTTCGGGCTCTGGGTCCTTTTTGAGTGCTGCCTCCTTTAATGTGACTACTGGACAGAAGAGGAGGCGGAAATTCATGGCACACCCAGCAGGCAAGTCCAGGGGGCAGGGGAGGGGCCTGGGCCATATGGGGAGGTGATATTCTGCAGCTGCCCCAGCGTCACCTTTTTGTACATGGAGCTGATATCTGGCTGGAAATGATCATACTCTGACACAGTGATCTGGGTGGGGGTAGAGATCAGGGCTGAGCCAGTCTTGTCCCATGGTCCCCTGTCATCAGCTGTCCCCACTACAGCCACAGGGTCTCCTTGGCCTTCTGCTCTACAGCATCAGCACCCAGGAGGCTGAGCACTCGCTCTATGAACACACTGTATGCTGCCAGTATCTGCACCACGGGAAGGGGCTCCTCCAGGGACACGGACAGGCCTAGTCTGGGCCCACCCCTCCTGGGGCCCCAGGCCTTCTCTGCCTCCCCATCCCATGTCCCAGCACCTTTTCACTCGCCTTATCCTGAGCGAGGTACAGGGTCCTCTCTGGCAGGTTGAGCCCATCCTGGTCAATCTGGGGAGGGAGACAGGGGCCAGAGGTCAGAGGTCCACATGCCAGACTCCCCAAACAGATGGAATTCTCACCCCAATGCCCAGAGAGCGACCAGACATCCATGAGGACAGCTCCAGAAGCACGCAGATCCCAGCCCCTCTTTCCACCAGATGAGATGACCAAAGCCCCATCCCCGACTGTCTCAGCCTACCCCTGAACGCCTGCACTTTCCCTACCTGTCGGGGGCACTTGCTGCAGTGCCGCACTGACAGTTGGGGTTCCTGGCTTTGGCGCCAGCCCCAACCCTCACGGAGATGTCAGCCCAGCCCGCCGGCGCATCCTCCTTCCCCACCCTCACTGCCTTCCAGAGGGCTGGGAAATTGCGGCTCCCACAGCTCCGCTAAACACCTCAGTTAACCCAGAGAAATTACTTGCGCCCTCCTCCCGCGCTCTGCCGCCAAGCGCTCCTCTCCCCTGCTTTCCCTTTCTTTCCTCTCGCGCGCCCTCCTCCCACGCGCAGGGACCCCTGGACAGGGACGCCCCCGGGTCCACGGCCGCTGGAGGGGCGCTCGGGGGGCCTTCTCACGCGGATGATGTAGCGCGAGGAATTCCTGTAACCTAGGCTGACCCAGAGGGAGAAGAGTGCTGCGGCGCTGTACACGCCCTGCCCCTTGTACAGCAGCAGGCTGAGGTCCCAGGGCGTCACGACCCCCGGATGCTCCGCCGCGCCGCCCAGGTCCCAGCCCCCGCAGTCCTCCACGACCTCTAGCATGGGCCGAGGACTCAGTAGCTCGATCTCGCGCATGCCGAGGCACGAACGGAAAAAGGCGCGCACCTTGCGCTGGGCCGCGCCGCCGGGCCCACCCCTGGGCCGTGCCAGCAGGCGCCGCAGGCGCTCCTCTTTCTGCTCGCTGATGGCCGTGATGGTGCCATAGGTGAGCTTTTCGTTGGGAATGGCGCGGTGCCTCAGTCAGCCGCTGCGGGCGAAAGAGTAGAAGTGCTGGCATGGGTCCATACTGGCGTCCAGGTTGGCTGCCAGGAAGCCGGCGGCGCGCGCGCTAAGGCCTTGCCCTCGGGGCAGCCCTCGGGACAGGCGCCGCCGCCCGCGACGACCGGGTCCAGGTACTTGAGCGCCAGCATAGCCGCCAGTATGGCGCAGAGACCAGCGGCGAACACCAGCCCTGACAGCAGGCTCATCTCGTGCAGGGTTCCAGCGCGGCAGCCCAGACCCGTCCCCGGTGGCGCTGCTCCTCCAGAGAAGCCTGGGGGGCAGAAAGGCCTCTTGCACGATCCCCGCGCCGCAGCAGCTCAGGTACTTGACCTACTGGGACGCGTCTTAGTGCGCAGTCAGCGAATACCGCTCTCCATGGCACCGAGGCCGCCGCGGTGCAGCCCTGGGCCACCTGGGCTATGAGATGCGCACGGCCGCTGGCCTCCTCGTGGGCCTCTGCATGGCCCCAGGGCCAAGGCTGCGGGAAGAGCAGTCAGGCTTAGGAGGCGCAGCAGCCCGACGGGGCTCCCAGGCACAGCGAGGAGAGACGCAGGCCTGGGTGCAGAGGACCCAGCTGCCGGCCTCATTCACTGAGGAAACCAGGAATGAGGAGAGTCTGGCGGGGCCACTACCCCGGCGTGCACAGTGGAGTCTTCTCCCCTGTCCTCCTCCCTGCACACACGTGTTGGACGCTGAATTGGGAGGCCTCTTATGGGAAGAGGGATGCTCCAGGCACGGGGTCTGGCATGTAGTGGGTCTTCATTGAAAGGCCATACCTCTTCCTTTCGCCTTTCTTGTCCACGACCTGGCCTAGCCAAGGTCAAGTGGGGTGGGGGAAAGACCGGAAGCTGAAGTGAGGAGGTGAAGTCAGGGGCACGTCTATGAGGCACTTTCAGCTCTCCGAACTGGACCCAGACAGACGCTCCGCAAAACGGCCAAAGAACCAAACTTTGTTCTTCCTCGCGGAAGTCCGCCGGATCGACCACTTCAACCCTGCTCGCTGGCTCCTTCTGCTCGGTGGCCCGACGGCCCACCCGCCCCTTCCCAAGGGGCACGCGCCAACGCCCCAGGGTCGCGGATGCACAACCCACTCCCAGCACGGCCGTGATGGAAAACCCGAGACCTGTCGGTCGCTATCCCCTTTCCGCTCCACTCCTGGCTTCAACAGGTTCTCCCTAGAATCCACACTTGGGCGAAGTTTCACCCACGTCGGGGCGCGAGCTGTCCGGGCGAGCCGAGTCCTGCAGACGCGGCGCGCAGTCCATGGAGCCGGAGAGCCGAGCCTGGGAGTCGCAGCTACAGCGGCGAGGACGCAGACAAAGCCGGGAAGCTCCGCGCAGCGGCTACGAAGGTGACGGAAGTGGGCGCCACGGTGACCGCGGCTGCAGGGACTCAGGCGCCACTTACCCGGCAGGTGCGCGCCGGAGCCTGGCAGAAGCGGAGCGGGTCGGGCCGGAGCCGCTGCCTGAGCAGGAGCGAAGCGACGCGGGCGGCCGGTGTCTCCTGGAGCCCGCTGCCTTCTTTGCTGCCGCCCCAGCCCGCCGCCCGCCTGCCTGCCGGAGGGAGGGGACGCGCCGGCGGCTCCACCCTCCTCCGCCAGTTCCGCGCTCCCTTCCTTCCTCCTGCGACCCTCGGGCCACCTGGCAGCGCGGCGGCAGCTGGGACCTGGGTCGGGGGCCGCGGAGACAGGCTTTCGAGGGTCGTGCGCGGGCTACGGTGGGGACTCCGGGTCTAGCCGCGTCCCGGGACGAGTGGGAGGAGTCCCCTCCGATCCCGTGTCCCCACTCGGAACCTCCCACCAGCCGGCTGGAAAGGAGCTGGAGCTACGCAGCTGGGGGCCGTCATGGCCCAGCCCACAGCCCTGGAGCACCGCCCAGGGAGGACTCCTCCTGAGGATTGAGGGGCGCTAATAGAGTGCCTGGGCTGCCCGAACAGCGCCTGCGCAGAGCGCACCTTCACCAGGGAGCTTCCTTTACCTCCTGGGAACCCCTGTCCCAGATCAGCTCTCCCCGGGGTGTCTGGGCTTCTGGTTGTCTCGCCCCCTTCCCCCAGCCCCTCATCCACGGAGAGCAACGCAGAGCCCTCCCAGAAGCAGGCCGGGGGCTGTGAGTGCGGCCCGCATGGTCCCAATGGGCGGTGGTCCCAGAGCACAGCAATCACTGCCTATAGGAGGTGACTTGGGTTTAGCCTCTGACCACACAGTCCTGGTCACCCTGCACAGACTGCCAATAAAGAGGGGTCCGAGGCCCAGCTCCTTGGCTCCCCTGCAGTTCCCCCAAAAGAGAAGCTGAGGCTGTGGGTGAGTGGGTGATGCCAGTGGTCCACCTCCAGTTCCCTCACTGTAGGGGGCTTCCCCTACCCCTGTGATATGGTTTGGCTCTGTGTTTCCACCCAAATCTCACCTTGAATTGTAATCCCCATGATCCCCACATGTCAAGGGTGAGACCAGGTAGAGGAAATTGAATCATGGGGCTGGTTCCCCACATGCTGTTCTTGTGATAATGAGTGAGTCTCGCGAGATCTGATGGTTTTATAAGCATCTGACATTTCCTCTGCTTGCTCTCATTCTGCTCCTGCGGCCCTGTGAGAAGGTGCTTTCCACCATGACTGTCAGTTTCCTGAGGCCTCCCCAGCTATGAGGAAATGTGAGTCAATTAAACCTCTTTTCTTTATAATCTACCCAGTCTCAGGTATTTCTTCATAGGAGGGTGAGAACGGACTAATACACCCTGATTGTCCAGGTGACCCCATGACTCATATGCAAGAGCATGACAGACCACAGCAGTGCCCAGTGACACCCAGTGAAGCCCTGAGTGACACAACTGGATACCTGATGTGAGGGTTGGGGGCGGGTGTTGGGAGGGGGTAGAGTAGCCAGAGCTGCCTTGGAGAGAGAAGGCCCGAGGGGATGCCAGGCACAGACCGTGAGGGCTTTAGAATCTGACTCACTGCCTCCTCCCTGACTAAGGACAGATCCCAGTCACCCAGCCTATGAACCTTGTCAGAATCAAAATGGAGTTCCTTTTGTTAAAAACCCTGAGCAGTAAAGCCAGGAACATGAAGGGGATTTATCATGCACAAAACCTGACAACAAGAACTATCACAGAAGACTGCAAACAACCAGCTTGCATAATGACTTTCACAACCTTTCAACAAAGAATACTTCTGCAAGGACATCTGCCCAGCAATTGCCTGTCCAGCCTCAAACTGGTGCCACTCATATCCTTGATCCTTGTAGCCAAGGATAAATATCTCAAAACAATCCTGTGATCCTCCTCCTTTTTCCTCTAAAAACCTTTATCTTCCTTCACCTCTCTAAATTCACACATAGTTTCCTATGGCCTGCTTATTCCCATTGCAGTACCTATTTCCAAAAAATTTCATTTTATTTTAGAGTCTCCCTGTATCTGTTATGCAATGTCACATAGTGGAGCCAGAAGTGGGACTGAAGTGAACTCTGAAGTGAACTCATCTTGGACGAATCAGAGTTTCCTGAAATCTAATGCAGCGTTGACTGAGCCCTCTGCAGACTGCCTTTCCAGGAGTTGATTTTCTGTTCTGGTGAATCTCCTTGAATACTCAGACTCCCTCCCTTTGGTCAGTTCCTTTTTACTTTATCGTGGATGTAATTTAGTTATAAGGCTTCCTTAAACAAAGGACCTTGCATCCTTCTTGGGAGTATAAAGGTTGGAGTTTTGTTGGGGCGTGTGTGTGTGTGTGTTTGAGACAGTCTTGCTCTGTCACCCAAAAGAGTCCTGCCCTGCTGCTCAGGCTGGAGTGCTTGGCAGGATCACGGCTCACGGAAACCTCCTCCTCCCAGGTTCAAGCGATTCTTGTACCTCAGCCTCCCCAGTAGCTGAGACTACAAGCGCGCACCACAACGTCTGGCTAATTTTTGTATTTCTGGTAGAGACTGGATTGCACTATGTTGGCCAGGCTGATCTTGAACTCTTGACCTCAAGTGATCTGCCCACCTCGGCCTCCCAAAGTGGTGGGATTACATGGGTGAGCCACTGTGTCTGGCCAGTTTTGTTTTTTCATTTGCTGATTTGCTTTTCACAAGCACTTTCTGGTATAAACAGAAGTGCCCTTCTGGTTTGAGGGCTCTGGTTTCTACAGAATTTATTTTCTGTCTAGACAGCAAGTCTTTTCTGGTGAACTCACTTTTGGTTCTGGATGCCTGGCTGAATATTTTGTTTGATGTGCAGCACCTTGGTTGAAATTTTGTGAGCACTCTGATTTTGGTTTGGTTTCCCACGTCTGTAAATGATGTGGCCTTTTTTTTTTTTTTTTTTTTTTTTTTTTTTTTTTTGTGCTTGTGAACATCTTCTAATCATCCGATAGCAAAAATAAACATAAATGGTTTGGTACCGTAGGAAACATTTAAAAACAAATAAATAAATAAATGTTGAGTGCAGGCCTGGCACAATGGCTCGCGCCTATAATCCCAGCACTTTGGGAGGCCAAGGTGGGAGGATGGCTTGAGCTCAGGAGTTCAAGACCAGCCTGGACAACATTACAAAACTCTGTCTCTACAAAATACAAAGATTAGCCAGGCGTGTTGGTCCATGCCTGTAGGCCCAGCTACGAGGGAGGCCGAGGTGGGGGGGATTGCTTGAGCTCAGGAGGCTGAGGCATAAGAATTGCTTGAATCTGGGAGGTAGAGGCCACGTTGAGCTGTGATCGCACCACTGCACTCCAGCCTGGTTGACAGAATGACCCTGTCTCAATAACAACAACAAAACAATTTCAAAAGGTGGGTATGAGATGGCCAGTTAAAAGAAACTAGGGCATCACCACCATTGAAATACTTGTGCAAACTCCAGGATTTATAGGATTTTCTTTGCTTTTGAGATTCATAAGAAAGGGAATGACATTCTCAAACATTAACAGCCAGCTACATGGCTTTTCCTCATGCACATTTTAAAATCAATGGCATGATGGGAATCATTTGAACTCCCCAAGTTTGCTTTTTCCTTATACTGAATTTTAAAACTGCCAACTACAGAGTTAAGTGCTCTCTCTTTTTTCTGCCTACTTGAAATCTGCTGACATTTCTGCTGGTATTAAGATAAACTCACGATATCACTTTCCAGCCAAGATAAAAACCAATAAGGAAGAGGTTTTAAAAGGTTTTCAAATTAATGGCTCTACAAATTACAACAGCTCCATGGCAACCCACAACCTAGACACCTTTTGGAAATGTAAATTTAGGTTTGCCTGTCTAACAGTTGCTTTGGGTGATGGACCAGTCCATGGAAGGGCTGCTATTAGAAAGAACAGAACGAGAGAAATGTTTATAAAAATTAGGCTCTCAGATCAAAGAGGTCAAAATTGTGAACTCAGTGCAATAACAAAAAGGATCTCCGCTCAGAATAAAAATTGCTTTGTCTGCTACACAGGGCCAGAAAAAAGCTGAAAAACCCTCCTAAAATGCTTCCCTACCTGCATGGAGCTGTCAAGCAAATAAGAGTATGTTTTTTCATGTCGTGCGTTGTGTCTCCAATTTGAAATCTGACACAATAGTCCAGAAATTCCTTAAGGCATTCTATTCAGGTTAACTTAGATTAATTAAACTTGTTCAAATTTATAGTGAGCAGGGCATGGTGGAGCATGCCTGTTTTCCCAGCTACTCGGGGCTAAGGCAGGAGGATTACTTGAGCCCAGGAGTTCAAGGACAGTTTGAGCAACATAGCAAGACCCCATCTCTAAAAAAATATGTATATAGGTTGGGTACGGTGTCAAACGTCTTTAATCCCACCACTTTGGGAGGCTGAGGTAGGTGGATTGCTTGAGCCCAGTAGCTGGAGTTCCAGATAAGCCTAGGCAACATGGCAAAACCCCATCTGTACAAAAAAAATACAAAAATTAGCCAGGCATGGTGGCGTGTGCCTGTAGTCCCAGCTACTGGGGAGGCTGAGGCAGAAGAATCACTTTAACTTGCGAAGTAGAAGGTTCCATGGGCTGTGATTGTACCACTGCACTCCAGCCTGGGTGACAGAGTGAGATCCTGTCTCAAAAAAAAAAAATGTACATATATATATACACACACATACACACACACACACCTGTGTAGATACATACATATATAAATACATGTATACATATTACATATACCTACATATATAACATAGTAATGAACCCAAATACCTTTTAGTTCATGTGATTTAACCACATCTTTGATAAATAAGCTTGTTTTAAATTTGTTGATAAAATAAAAATAGAAATATCTTTAGCATTTTCTTTTCTTTTTTCCTTCCTTCCCTCCCTTCCTTCCTCCCTCCTTTTTTTTTTTTTTTTTTTTTTTTTTTTTTTGAGGCAGAGTCTCGCTCTGTCGCCCAGGCTGGAGTACAGTGGCCGGATCTCAGCTCACTGCAAGCTCCGCCTCCCGGGTTCATGCCATTCTCCTGCCTCAGCCTCCCGAGTAGCTGGGACTACAGGCGTCCGCCACAACGCCCGGCTAGTTTTTTGTATTTTTTAGTAGAGACGGGGTTTCACCGTGTTAGCCAGGATGGTCTCGATCTCCTGACCTCGTGATCCACCCGTCTGGGCCTCCCAAAGTGCTGGTATTACAGGCTTGAGCCACCGCGCCCGGCTCCCTCCCTCCTTTCCTTTCCTTCCTTCCTTCCTTCCTTCCTTCCTTCCTTCCCTCCCTCCCTCCCTCCGTCCCTCCCTCCCTCCCTCCTTCCTTCCTTCCTTCTTTTTTTCTCAGAGTCTCTGTCTGTCACCCAGGTGCAATCTCAGCTCGCTGCAACCTCCACCTCCCAGGTTCAAGTGGTTCTCATGCTTCAACCTCCTAAGTAGATGGTACTATATAGGTGCTCATCACCACCCCTGGCTAATTTTTTTTTTTTTTTTTTGTATTTTTAGTAAAGAATGGGTTTTGCCATATTGGCCAGACTGGTCTCAAACTTCTGGCCTCAAGACAAAAACGTTAAAATTAAAATTAAAAATCAAATGCCTGGCCTCAAGTGATCCACCCGCCTCGGCCTCCCAGAGTGCTGGGATTATAGGCGTGAGCCACCATGCACGTTCATCTTTAGTATTTGCAGCGTACGTCTTCCCCTGGGTTTGCGAGTCAGATAAGATTATATGTGTCTCTGCTAGATGCTTCAAGGTCATAAAACTTTATTTTATTTTATTTTTTTTATGAGATGGAGTCTCACTCTGTCACCCAGGCTGGAGTGCAGTGGTGTAATCTCAGCTCACTGCAACCTCCGCCTCCAGGGTTCGAGTGATTCTCCTGCCTCAGCCTCCTGAGTAGCTGGGATAACAGACATGTGCCACCACACCCTGCTAATTTTTGCATTTTTATTAGAGACATGGTTTCACCATATTAGCCAGGCTGGTCTCGAACTCCTGACCTCAGGTGATCTGCCCACCTGGGCCTCCCAAAGTGTTCAGATTATAGGCGTGAGCCACCTTGCCTGGCTTAAGGTCATAAAACTTTAAACCCAACCTAAAAACAGAGTGATCTTTGTGTAGTTCTTTGATAAATAAAACTAATTTAGTATTGCTGGTTTAATGTAAACAGCTCTGTCTTAGGAGTTACTGGCAAAATATCCATGTATTTAACTTTAAGCTTCTTAAGTGAACGCCTGAGAGTCACAGGCTATGAAAATAGTGAACAAGAAAATACCTGGAAATGAGTACTAGCTTTGTGTAATATCTCAGTGTTCATAATTAATGGAGGTATAATTGTTAAAAATATAAATTACGTAAATGTAAATAGGATGAATCTCTATAAATGAGCTTTTCATAGAATTTGAAATCTTTTTTTTTTTTTTTTGAGACAGAGTCTCCTCTGTTACTCAGGCTGGAGTACAGTGGTGTGATCCTGGCTCACTGCAACCTGGCGCCTCCCAGGTTCAAGTGATTCTCATGCCTCAGCCTCTTGAGTAGCTGGGATTACAGGTGTGCGCCACCACACCCAGCTACTTTTTGTATTATTGGTAGAGATGGGGTTTCACCATGTTGGCCAGGCTGCTGTCGAACTCCAGGTCTCAAGCAGTCCTCCGCCTCAGCCTCCCAAAGTGCTGGGATTATAGGCGTGAGCCACTGTGCCTGGCCGGACTTCGAAATCTTAAAGTCATGTTATGCTACCTTAACTGACAGATACTCATTAAATATATTGGTCATTTCCAAGTAAGATAAAACACAAATACATAAATTGCTGAACATAAATATAAGTTTGTTTTTGGTTTCTTAAATTTTATGGAACTACCAAATTTATAGGGGTTAATACATATAAAAATTACGCGATGGGGAAACATGTTTCTAAAATTATAAATGGTTCCCATCTGTAAAATACTAATATGTGACTGTCATTTAAATGTTTTTTGCTTCCTAGGTTTTCACTAGAAATTAAGGTTGCTAAGAATTAAAAATTCTAATTAATCTATACAATTCTGTAGACAAAGTGTACCAAAAAATAATATGTATGTTTGATGAGAAAAACTATTTAAAATGTGTAAAAACATGTTTTTGCTTTATTTGAGTTTTTTATATACTTAAAAATTGTTTTAACTTTTTTTAAATTAAAAAAAAAATAGAAATAGGATCCTGCCACGCTGCCCAGACTGGTCTCGAATTTCTAGGCTCAAGCGGCCACCTCCCAAAGTGTTGAGATTGAAGGTGTGAGCCACTGCACCTGGCGAACATGTGTTTTCATATATCCAAAATATGGATTTATGAAAGAAAGAAAAACAGGATAGAAAGGAACCCGTAAGTAGGAGAGAGATGTGAAGAAAGGTATGAAGATATATTTTTGATAAGTACGGTTAAAAGAAAATAGAATAATTTGGAATGAGAAAGGATCTTGTATGGTAACTTTTTGTGTCCTAAAGTAAAATAACTTGTTACCTAACAAAGGGGAACTTTAGGTCAAAGCAGAGGCCTAAGCATGTCATAGAAGTGCTAAGTCGTGAAAGGTGTGTGCAGATTGTGCCACTGCACTCCAGCCTGGGCAACAAAGAGAGACTCTGTTTCCAAAAAAAAAAAAAAGAGAGAGAAAGAAAAGCTTGAGGTATTTCTATTTTATCAACCAATTTAAAACCAGCTTGTTTATCAAAGATATAGTTAAATCACGTGAACTAAAAGGTATTTGGCTCATTACAATGTATATATGTATGTATATGTATAAAACAGAGCTGTTTTCAATAAACCAGCAATACTAAATTAGTTTTATTTATCAAAGAACTACAGGAACAAAGATCACTCTGTTTTTAGGTTGGGTTTATAGTTTTATGACCTTGAAACATCGAGCAGAGACACATATAATTCATCCTTCCCATCTTTTGGGGAAGGATGAATTTGTGAAAGAAATTTTTGTATGTGATCACGTTGGCTAAAATTAGAAGGAAATTATTCACGAGTCTTTCTAAAGATTTAACTTTCATATTAAAACTACACTGATATTCTCATCTGAAAGCTCTAGGAGAAGTAAAAAACAAACAAAACAAACCTACACTGATTTAAAAACTAAAAATCTGGTCCCCTATGTTAGTACAACAAGATTTCCTTGAAATATAAATCTGCTTTTATTTTGACTTATTTATTTTTGAGATAGAGTCTCGCTCTGTCGCCTAGGCTGGAGTGCAGTGGCGCGATCTCAGCTCACTGCAACCTCCACTTCCCAGTTCCAGTGATTCTCCTGCCTCAGCCTCAGGTAGCTGGGATTACAGGCACATGCCACCACACACAGCTAATTTTTGTGTTTTTGGTGGAGTTGCGGTTTCACCATGTTGGCCAGGCTGGTCTCGAACTCCTGACCTCAGGTGATCTGCCTGCCTCAGTCTCCCACAGTGCTGGGATTACAGGTGTGAGCCACCATGCCCGGCCTAAATCTGCTTTTGGTAAATCCACAAGAAGCATTAATTTTTAATTCTGTGTTTAACAGCCATCTAAACTGAAGCTTTAATTTTTTTTTTTTTTTTTCTGAGACAGGGTCTTGCTGTGTCATCCAGGCAAGAGTGGATCCCTCTAAAATTCAGACACTATTCATGAGTATTCTTATGACAATATGGTTATTTGAAGTTTAAGAATTTGCTCTCTTTTTACGTAGGATACAATTGGAGACATTGACTATATTACCAAAGCTTTGATTGCAATATATTTGTGAATGTGCATAGAATGCCTAGCTTCCGGGGTTCCCAGCCTCACAGCGAACAAGTAAAAATCGTCACTTCCTGGCAGGCCCAGGAACCTTCAGACTGCAGAAAAAAACATCTGAAGTCTGTCTTTGTTTGGCTTCCTAGCCTCAAGGGGTTTTATAATCTGAGATTCCTTTTTTTTTTTTTTTTTTTTTTTTTAAGACGCTGTCTTGCTCTGTCACCCAGACTGGAGTGCAATGCTACAATCATGGTTCACTGAAGCCCTGACCTCCAGGGCTCCAGTGATCCTCCCATTTCGGCCTCTCTAGTAGCTGGGACTATAGGCACATGCTACCACGACCTACCGATTTGTTTTTTTTTTTTTTTTTGTAGAGATGGGGTTTCGATGTGTTGCCCAGTCTGATCTCCAACTTCTGGACTCAAGTGATTCACTCACCGTGGCCTCCCAAAGTGCTAGGATTACAAGCATGAGCCTCCGCACCCAGCCTGAGATTCCTGTTCAATCAATGTAGAGAGGAAAAGTTATGTGTATGAAGAAAAGCTTTACACCTGTTATTAGATTGCAGCCCTGTGCTTTATTTATGAGTTCTTTGATTTACCCGTAGAGAGGACTAGATCCTGAATTCTTCTAGCTTCCTCAAATCCAACTATCTTCCATGGAATTATTATTATTGTTATTATTATTATTTATTATTATTTGAGATGGAGTTTGCTCTATCGGCCAGGCCGGAGTGCAGTGGCATGATCTCAGCTCGCTGCAACATCTGCCTCCCAGGTTCAACCAATTCTCCTGCCTCAGCCTCCTGAGTAACTGGGACTAAGGTGTGCTCCACCATACCCAGCTAATTTTTGTATTTTTAGTAGAGATAGATTTCACTATGTCGGCCAGGCTGGTTTTTAACTCCTAACCTCAGGGGATTCACCCACCTTGGCCTCCCAAAGCGCTGGGATTACAAGCGTGAGCCACTGCGCCCAGCCTTCTGTGGAACTCTTAAAAATGGGACCCGCCTTTGGGAGGCCAAGGTGGGCGGATCACCTGAGGTCAGGAGTTTGAGACCAGCCTGACCAACATGGTGAAAACCCATTTCTACTAAAAGTACAAAAATTAGCCAGGCATGGAGGCAAGTGCCTATAATCCCAGCTACTTGGGAGGCTGAGACAGGAGAATCGCTTGAACACGGGAGACAGGGGCTATAATGAGCCGAGATCGCGCCACTGCACTCTGGCCCGGGCAACAAAGAACGAAACACGGTCTCAAAAAAAAAAAAAAAAAGGAGGACCCGCTTTGTTCCTAAAGAGAGGGACCCCCACAGGGCAGGGCTAGGAGACAGTGACGTGGACAGGGACTGCAGGATCATGGAGTGTTTGGGGTCACTGGGACACCTGGGAACAGGGCCCCATGCAGGCCAGTGGAATCCCAGAGCAGGGAGTGAGTCCTCTCCACTCCGACACCTGCTGAGTGACCCTGCTGGAGCCCTTCTTGTCTCTGGGCCTCAGTTTTCTCATCTGTAACATGGGAATAATAACAGGACCAACCAACCTCTCAGGGCGATTGCAGGGTTTGTATGAGGCGATGCTATGAAAACCCCAAGTGGCAGCAAGTCTGGCACACAGCAGGTCAACCCGCTGCCCCCCCGTGCATACACACAAACAGACGCATACACATGCACACACACACAGATGCATACACACACACGTGCATGCACACATGCACACACACAGATGCATACACATGCACACACACACAGATGCATACACACACGTGCACGCACACATGCACACACACAGATGCATACACATGCACACACACACAAATGCATACACACACATGCATGCACACATGCACACACACACAGATGCAAACACACACGTGCATGCACACATGCACACACATGCATACACATGCACACACACACAGATGCATACACATGCACACACACACAGATGCATACACACACATGCAGGCACACATGCATACACAGATGCATACACACGTGTATACACACACGTGCACAGAAAAAACACAGGGCTCACTCCCCAAGGGGACCTCACTGTGCGTCAGTTTGCCCATCTGTAAAGGGGGTGATTATAGCCCCTACTGCATGACGCTGCTGTGGGGCTCCGTGAGTCAGTACCTGGAGGATGCCTAGGACGGGGCCTGAACTTAACCTGCACAGCCCCACGGGGAACTGAGTGGAGAAGGTGAGCTTGGGTGTGGGGAGCAGAGGGGGCAGTATGGAAACCCAGGGGGTCTTAAAGGTCTAGGTGCCTGTCACCCATGAGGAAGCTCTAAGGGGTCCCTGAGGAACAGTGGCCCCAATCCAATCTCCTGCCCGGTAAGGGAGCAGGACTGAGGCCAGGAACAGGCCAGCAAGAGCCTGCTGGGGCCAAGGAGCCTTCAGTGTGACAGCCAAGGACCCACAGAGCGCCAGCCTGCTAAGGGACCCTGGGCCGCACTCAGGCCTGGGCAAGGGACTGACCTGGGGACTTCCTGAGGTTTCTCTGACTGTACGGAGCTCATCAGGGAAAACATGGGGGATGCCTGGATTCATTGCCCAGCTCTGAGCTCAGCATGAAAACTCCCTCTTGGAACAATCTAGAAAGAGGCTCACCTGAGGCCCAGCACCCAGGGGCCATGCTGTCATGTGGGCCAAGGCATCTGAGGGGCAGGGGCCTTCCCCATCCCACTGCTGCCATGGCCCGTGGCCCACTCTGCCCTGCCCTCCTGACCCGGGGACCCAGTGTATCTCTGTGGGGGCTGGGAGGAGCGTTAGCAAAGGAGAGGCTGCACAGGGCACCTTCAGTGGTGACGGGAAACCAAGAGCAGGAAAAGCAACCATGCTCTGCCCTGGGCGACTCAGACAGGAAAGGGCCTGAGCCTGAGGCAGCCAGGAGGAGGCAGCCTTACCAGGGAGGCCGTGGCGTGGGCCTCCGTGCTGCTTCTGCCCTCCTCATCCAACTGCAGCGGGACAGAGGCAGAGGCAAAGTGGGGGCCTGGAAACAAGGCTTCCAAGGTGGCAACTGTGTCCCAGCCCAGCCAGGCAGTGGCTGCAGAGGGCCATGTATGTTTGCCTGGGTCTATGACCAGCCTCAGGCCTGGGACCAGGGAGCAGGGTGGGGGAAAGTCTCTGTCCCTGGGTGGTGGCCGGGTAGGTGGAGAGCCAGGTTCATATGGGTGACCCTGGGCTCTGCAGCTGCTGTGATCCTCGCAGAGGGGAGGAGGTGCCCTCGGCAGTCAGGAGCAGGATGATGGTAGTGACAAGGCCCTGCCATGGACTGAGCCTCCCAGCCTAGGAAACCTGGCTCTGGCCTCCCCTGCAGGCCTGTGATGTCTGGCTCCAGAGGCCTTCTCCTCTGGGCTTTTCCATGCCTGTGAACTGGGCCCCATTCATTTCCCTGTGGTTTCATGGGAATGTCCAATGTATTCAGGAGCTTGCAGCGCAGCCAGGAGGAAAGGGGTCAGTGAGAGGCCCAAGCTGTGACTGGTGGGCCACCCAGCAGCCACGGCACCCTCTGCTGGAGGCTGGCAGCAGGGTGCATGGCCAGCTGTGGGTGGGGGTCCATCAGTCAAGCAGCTGCACTTCCTCCCCATCCCCCCCACACTGAGGCCAGGGGCTCTACCTGCGGCTCCCTCATGCCAGGCCTCCACTTTCCAGCTCCCAGGCCCCCAGCCCCACCTGGCCTGGCCTGGGACAGAGCTGCCACCAAGATCTCTTCCACTTTCTCTCCCCAGCAGCCTGCAATTCAGTGCCCTGCAGACCCCTGCCTCCTGGGCCCTGCGGTTTCCCCCACACTATATTCAATTTCCAGCTGCTGAGAACACAGCAGGTCCCAAGTAAAGGTTGCCATCACCTGCACCCCATGGGCTGCCCAGCCATGGAGAAGGGGCCATGGTTGGGTGCACAGCTTCTGAGACAGGCCCAGCAGCTGCCTTCATGGCCTCGGCAGAGCCCAGGGCTCTGGAGCTTACAGGGAGCATATGCCCAAGTGTGGAAAATTTGGTCTGCAGAAGAAATGAGGCTGAAATTGGCTGGAAGCAATTCTTATCAAAGCCACGTTAACAGTTTTCAGCAAGAGCTAATTGAACAAGCTCTGTGAGTGGCCTCATTCCATTAGCAGGGGCCTCCCACAGAGTGTGACAAGGGCCCTGAGGGCTGAGAGCAGAAGAGGCTGTTTCTGTCTCACATTTGCCTTTGGCCTTTGAAAATGGACACATTTTCAGCTTTGGGGACTGCCCCTGCCCCTGCCCTGGCTCCCACTCATTTCCAAAGCCACTCTCTGAGTGTCTTGTGTCTCAGCGCTTCAGCGGGTGCATGGATCTGAAAAAGGACACGCTTGGAGACACGGCCTCCTTATCAGGAAGGGTTGAGAGACCACGTTGCAGAGGAACCGAAAGTCTGAGGGCCAGGCCAGAGCAGGTTGGGTCAGGAAGCTGGGCCCTGCCTTAGCAACATGCCTGGGCCTGAGGAGAGACCCACGGCCGGCCCAGTCTCCCTCGACTCCTCTGGAGTCACGGTGTCCTCAGGGAGGGAACAGGAGGCAGCTGGGGTGTGGCCAGGCCAGAGCTGAGCTGATGGGACCTGAACCCCGCTTTTGTGGGGTGGCCGTGCTCTCTGCTTTCTCCTCTCTGCTGTGCCCAGTGGGCTTGAAAAGGGCACAGTCCTCGGGCCAGAGCTCGGGGGTCACCTGTCTGGACTCCAGCCTGTTTCCTCTGTGCTGGGGCTATCAGGGCAAGTGTCTGACTAGGGCCCACAGGGCGCTGGTCAAGGGGCCCAGGGATGTGGGGTCCAGCCCTCTGTGCCCCTGACTGGCTGTCTGATCTGGCCAAGGCCCTTCATCTCTTGGCCACTGTCACATGGCATGGGGAACACTCCTCAGTGCTGTGGCCTCCAGGATGCTATAAGGAAGTGGCATCCGACCACACCCACCCGTTCTGCAGGGACCATGGTCAGGACAGAGCTGTGGACACTGAGCAGGGGCTGGCCTCAGGGCCCACCCAGACAGGCCTCCTTGTCTCTCCCAACACCACAGTGGGGCTTCCTCCTGGGAGTTGGCCAGCTGCCCTCCCCAGGATGGGACCTTTGGCTTCCATCCCGAGCTCTTCCCTCCTGCCCTGGGCCCTGCAGACTGCCCCATAAGCTGGCTGCTCTCCTGGGGTCTTTCCCTCTGTGAGCACCTCTGCAGATACATTCCGGCCTTTGGGATGCTTCAGACAGCAAGCAGGAAGCAGACAGACGCCCCGCATCTCCCCCAGGCCAACTCCAGCCCCATCAGCAGCAACCTGGCGGGGAACTGTCTACACCCGCCAGCCTCCCTCCCTCCGTCCTCTTGGGTTTCTGAACCAGCCTCTCCAGCCGCACCGCCACTGCGACTTACTCCTTCTGGTCAAATCCAAGGGCCCTGTGCAAGCCCCTGCTCTCCTTGGCAGCTCACACTGGGGACAACCCTCAGGCTCCTCCCAAGTCCCCAAGCTGCTTCTCGGCCACCTCCTGTTCTTACTGCCTCTGCCTGGGTGCTCACCACCTCCTGCCCCCCCGTGCCCAGTTGGGAAGGGGGTGCCCTTGTGGCCCCCCATCTCCAGCCTTGCTCTTTCTTTCTTTCTTTTTTTTTTTCTTTCTTTCTTTCTTTCTTTCTTTCTTTTTTTTTTTTTTTTTTTGAGACGAAGTCTCACGTCTCACTCTGCCACCCAGGCTGGAGTGCAGTGGCACAATCTTGGCTCACTGTAAGCTCTGCCTCCCAGGTTCAAACGATTCTCTCACCTCAGCCTCCTGAGTAGCTGGGATTACAAGTGCCCGCCACCATGCCTGGCTAATTTTTGTATTTTTGGTAGAGACAGGGTTTCACCATGTCGGCCAGGCTGGTCTCAATCTCCTGAGCTCAAGTGGTCTGCCCGCCTTGGCCTCCCAAAGTGCTGGGATTACCCTGCTCTTTTTTGCTTCCTGGGGCTGCTTCTTGGGAGCCTTGGGCTGCTCAGCTTTCATCCCAGCCATGCCCTGCCTCTGGCCCGGTCTCTGTCCCTCACTGCGTCCTGCTAAGGTCCCTGTGCAAAGCCCTTCGCTTGTTCCAACAGCCTTCCCCAGCTCCCAGAAAAGGTGCTGTTTGTAGAGTGTTGACAGGCAACAGGCTGTCCCTGCGCCCCTCCTGGCCCAGCCCTTCAGTCTCCCCTTGACACAGTCTGCCCTTGACTTCTTATTTTTCAAACTAACCTGATGCTTTTCTTTATTTGTTTGTTTTTTGAGAGGGAGTTTCGCTTTTGTTGCCCAGACTGGAGTATAATAGCGTGATCTCGGCTCACTGCAGCCTCCACCTCCCGGGTTCAAGCAATTCTCTCGCCTCAGCTTCCCAAGTAGCTGGGATGATAGGTGCCTATCACCACACCCAGCTAATTTTTGCATTTTTAGTAGAGACAGGAGTTTCACCATGTTGTCCAGGCTGGTCTCAAACTCCTGACCTCAGGTGATCCACCCACCTTAGCCTCCCAAAGTGCTGGGATTATAGGTGTGAGCCAACGTCCAGCCTGTTTGTTTTTGTTTTGCCTCCGTGCCTTTGCTATATCACCCCTTTCCTATAAAACAGTCCTTTCTCGCTTACTATGTCTTGGAATTAGTCTTGCACTCAGGAATGCACCTCTGCTGTCAGGGCTCCAGAAAGTTAGGGTCAAGGCCTTCAGGTGCAGCAGTGCAGACTGTGGCCTGCGGGTGGGGGGACTGTGTGTGGCCAGTCTTTTTTTTTTTTTTTTTTTCCACACCTTAGGCTTTGACCCACACAGAAAGAGATGGAACAGCCTGGGCTGCAGGGGCCTGGAAAGCTACGAGCATGTGGGCAGCACTGTGTGGGGCAGTTGCAGGGGCTGCCTGTTCTCCTTCTCCTAGTGCTGCTCCAAGGGCACAGTCTGGTGACTGCAGCCACTTAGGGAAGCCTTAGGATGCAAAGGAGAATGAGGACACAAGGACACTAACAAAGCCCAGCTCTGCAGGAGGAGGCATGCTGCCCTGGGATGTCGGCGCCGTCTTGTCTGAGCCCGAGGGTGGCACTCGGTCCACCTGTGGGGAGCAGGGAGGAGAGAGGACCCGGCCCTGGCTGCCTCTGGTCTGCCTGGGAATGAGCTCCCTCAGGCGGAGCTTGACAGTCGGTATCCAAGCATCATCATCAGAAGCACGTAGTCCAGAGCTGTGTGCCCAGCAGAACAGGGCACTGGGGCAGGGACCCAGCCTTCTCGGCTCCTGAATTGGAGCCTGGCATGCCCCATCTTAGAGTCCTTCAATCTGCGCAGATGCACTTGGCATCTACAGTGGGACCGGAGTCCACGACACTGGGCATGGAAGGAAACGGCCCCCGTGATCAAAGAGGCCATCACAGACATGGCAGCTGAGTGCTGGGATGGGCTCTGAATGGGATGTCAAGAAGCAGGTGGCAGGAGATGGGTGAAGAGAGGGTGAAGGGGAGGGGAGCTGGATGCAGAACCTCATTCCCTGGAAGTAGGACTGTGTCCATGACAGGGGAGCCGCAGAGGGCCTTTCCAGGAGAGGGATGTGGCCAGCTTTGGTGTGAAGTCCACGGAGCAGAGCATGACTAGAAGTAGGGAGGCCACCTGGTAAAAGAGACGGAGGCTGGGACAAGAGTGCTGCCCTTGTCAGAGGGAGGCCAGGAGAAGCTTCTCTAAGTGTGGCTGCATGTTTAGCCCAATTCCTAGAGCTGGGGCAATCATGCCAGTCACAACATAGGACATGTTACAATGATGTCTTATTTTTTTCAAGGCCAGGCACTGGCACATTTCTTCCCTATTTTACAGGGAAAGAAGTGGAGATTCTGAAAGCTTAACTAATTTATCTGGCAAGGCATGGTCTCTCATGCCTGTGATCCCAGCACTTTGGGAGGCCGAGGCAGAAGCAGGAGGATCACTTCAGCCCAAGAGCTGGAGACCGGCCTGGGCAACATAGTGAGACCCCCTCTCTATAAACAAAATTTAGCCAGGCAAGATGGTACACGCCTGTGGTCCCAGCTACTTGGATGCTGAGATGGGAAGATCAGAATCACTTGGGCCACCGGGGGGTCGAGGCTACAGTGACCCGAGATCATGCCACTGCACTCCAACCTGGGTAACAGAGCGAGACCCTGTCTCAAACTTAAAGGAAAAAAAAAGTTTGAAATCATGCAGCAAGAGAGTGACAGGGCTGGCATTCCAGCATCGTCCTTCAAAATGTGACAGACACAGGTCCCACCTGAGCCAGCAGGAATGCAGCACCCAGTGCTGCCTCTGCACAGGCCTGATGCTCGCCGGCACCTTAAAGGCAGAGGAGACCCTATGATAAACGCATGAAGAGCGCATGTTTCATGGGATTGATGTTGATGCTGGCGTTCCCTGCAAGCCACTGAGGAGAAGCCCCTCTCCCAATGGCAGGGCCACGAGAGGTGAAGGACCCCCCTCCACCACCCCTAGACAGGTCTTTCCTGGCCACAGATGCCCCAGGTCCCTGAATGTCAAAACCGAACCCCAACCCTCCAGCTGAGCAGAGAAACATTCAGATCCGGTTCCTCGGTGGTCAGGGAAGGCAGGCTTCCTCTGAAGCACAGATGGCTTCACCCTTTTCTCATGAGCCCTGCCAGGGCGAGAGCAGCCTTTCCCAGGATCATCCTTTAACATGCGACAGAAACAGGTCCCACCTGAGCCAGCAGGAATGCGGCACCCAGTGGCTGCCTCTGCACAGTCCTGGTGCTCGCCGGCACCTTCAGGGCTAAGGACACCCTGTCGTAAATGCATGAAGAGTCCTGTGTTTCATATATTGATGTTGTTGGTCTTTCTTTAGAGGAACACTTGTGCGCTGTGGGAACCTGTGTCTCTACCAGTGTCACCCTTGCTGTGGGGAGTGTGTACTGTGTGGGGGGGCTGGTGACCTTTCCCTGCTGTCTGCCACAGCATGTGAGGGGCTCGCCAAGCCTCATCCCTGCCCTCCCTTTCCCGTCCCTTCCTGCCCCAGGGAGGCCCAGACCCAGGGAGGAGGGGTGCTGGGAGGGAGTGACGAGGAGCTGGGGTCCTGGCCCTGCAGCCGCTGTCACAGCACAGCCCACCCCAGACCTCCAGAGTGGTGGGGCCCTGGTGGTGCGGGCTCCAGACACTCGGCCGATGCCAGGTCTGGGACCGAGGCCCCGTCTCCGAGGCCTTGGCTGGCTGTTCTGGAAGGTGGTGCTGGCTGGCAGCCATTCCCAGCCCCTCGGAGAGCAGTTGTCAGGCAGTCCCTGAGCTCCAGCGCCCCATCCCCAGCAGGCCCAGTGATCTCATGCCTGTGCCCCTGGCGCTGGGAGGAGCGGGGTGACATTAGGGCTGGTGCCCACATCAGGGGAGCAAGGTCTGAGGCTGGGGCAGGGGACAGGGTGCCCTCCCATCCAGCAGCCCCAGTGCCCTCCCCGCCCCCTTCAGGGCTCCCATGGCCCAGAGTGTGGAGCGGCGCAGCCTGACCAGCCAGGACACCTTGGGGCGTTTAGGAGGTTTGGCTGTCCAGGCTGTGCACCTAGCACTGCTCCCCAGGAGAGGGAGGGAGGAGGTCGGGGAAGAGGGCCTTGCTGACCGGGTCGCTGTCACAGCCTCCATCTCTGGCCCTGGGTTCTTGCAGGAGTGCCTGGGCTCTAAGCTGGAGCTACCCCATCCCAGGACCTCAGGAGGAGGAGGAGGCTGGGCGCCACCTGCTGGCCTATCAGGGAATTGACAGGGCAGGGGACTGGAGCCTGGGGTCCGTGTGCTGGCCCCAGATGAGAGCCCGACTCCCACCTACCCTACCCCACCCACCCTGCACTGTTCAGCTCAGTTCTCCCACCTGTGGTGCGGGGCCCCGTTTGCGATGGTGAATCCTGAACTTGGTACAACTCTGGCTGCTGGCAGTTGGGCTTGGCTTTCACCTTCCTGTCCCCAAACTCCACTGGGGACCTCCCTTCCAGCCACCCCAGGGCGTCACCACCACAGCCAGGGGTCAGCCCCACCTTCATTCACTCCTACCCAGAGCCCACCTGTTCT
This sequence comes from Macaca thibetana thibetana, assembly GCF_024542745.1. Classification (NCBI taxonomy): domain Eukaryota; kingdom Metazoa; phylum Chordata; class Mammalia; order Primates; family Cercopithecidae; genus Macaca; species Macaca thibetana. Next base: position 10,195,567 of record NC_065589.1, on the reverse strand, counting down.
CTCCGCCCCGATCTGCTACCTGCAGCATCAGAAGGACATGAGGGCAGCAAACAGCCCCTGCAGCTGTCCACAAGCATCATGGCCAAGGCTGCGCCTGGGAAGTGCACTCTCTGTGGTGCCAGCTCCCTCCTCAGTGCCCTTGACCTTTGTCTGGGTCCCTGCTTGATGTGGCCCAACTGGCTGTGCCAGAGCTCCACAGGCGCTGTCCTAACTCCCAGCCCCTCAGAGGGAGGGAGAGGCTGAGACCGAACGGGAAGCAGAGACTTAGCCACACTAGGGGCCCTGGCACGGTGGGCATCTCCTCCAAAGCCTCACCAGGCTTCACATTCAAGGTCACCAAGAGTGCACTTGTTCACTGTCGAGGGCAGGGGTGACTCCTGGGACTGTGCTGGGGTCCAGGGAGGACAGGTAGCAGAGTTGCCAGGGAAGCAGCTTGCCTGAGGTCTGTGGTCATGGCAGAGGCTTCCACAGCAGCCCCACCCTCTCCCTGTCCCCTCCCTCTCCCTGTCCCCTCCCTCCTGTCCTTGTCCTCGTGTTTACTGAAGACCACGAGAAGGGATGTGGAGAGCCCCTGCAGGAACTAAGAGCAGGAGCCTGGCTCAGCCCCAGGGGCCCGCAGACATTCAGTTCCTAAACCCATAGGGTGGGGCATGGGCATAGGGGAGAAACCAGGGCTGCCCTGCACAGCCCTGCTCCTTCACCCTGCCTGCCTAGTGGCCTCCTTAGCCTGCAGCCTCAATGCAACTCGCTATGGGGCCATGCTGCCCCCTGCTGGCCACACTGCAAAATGCAACCCAGGGTCGACCTGGAGGCTACAGGCGTCCCTCCTCCCCCAGGCCTGCAGCTGGGCTGAAGGGAAAACGGGGCACCAGGGAACAACCTGGGTGCTCCTGCCCAGGAGGATTGTCCGGCTGCATGGGGAGAAAGTCCAGAACCGTGCCTGGCACATGGTAATCCCTGTGGAGTGAGTGAACGAATGAATGTATGAACTATGCATTTGAGGCTTTTTGCTGATGATGACCCAACCAAGATAGATCACATAAGCCATTTTTCCAGCAGGAACTGGGACTCCTCTTGGGTTGACAAGAAGTACAAAATCTAAATAAGATTCCAATGGCACTACACAGTGACACAGGTGACCCTAGCTATAAACGCCCATGGAAGGGAATTCTGTCTGACATTCAGGGAAGACTTGGAGCAGGGTAAGGGGACGAGATTGATGGCAGGAGTGAGACTTATAGGGCATGGGTGGGAGACCCCTGGCTGGCTATGTTGGGGGAAGAAGGGCAACTGGAAAGCAGCACTTGGATCTCGAGGGACTTGGCCTGCTCAGTCCTTCCATCGGGAGCCACGTCCATTCATAGTGACTGTTGAGTCTAACGACACTCACGTACAGTGAAGCCAGAGCAGCAGCCCCTGAAAGGGTGACTCCGGGGTCTCACCCCGTCCTGACTCCTGCCTCACCCCCTGGTGAGGGCTTCCCTCCTGCTGCCTCGGACTCTGCTGTCCACCCTCAGAGACCCTGTCAGGAGGCTTCCCTTCAACAAGGAACCATCCCCAGGGAGAAGGGAGCCCAGCACTCCTGGTCTTGCGGGATCCTCAGTCCACTCACCACTGCGGCATGCCCCAGGGAGTCCTCGAACTAGGGCCTGGGCCAGGGCCCCCTGGGTTCCCATGGCCTGGGTGGGCACAGTGCCCTTTTACAGCCAGGGCTGCCCAAGGGTTCCAGGTGTCCTATCATTCAGCAGAGATCTTTCCTCGGTGCCTTCTCTGGATTGGGTGGGCTGCTGAGCTCTGGGGCTGCAACAGTGAATTAGACAGGGGCTGTCCCTGCTCTCCAGGGTCTAGTGGAGGAGCCAGCACGGAGCTAATCAGTCAGAGGAGAAGGTGGTGTAGACCCACTGGTGCAGGGGAGACCATGGGAGTGCTGGGCAAGACAGGGACTTGGCGGAACACATGAGATGAGGCAGCTGGGAGGTCGTCTTTAAGCTGAGACCTGAAGGGTGATAGAGAGCCAGGCAGGCTGCAGCGTGGGAAAGCCTGAGCAGCTGTCCCCCAACCCCAGCGGTCCCTCCCATCCCACCCACCCTCTGCAGGCTCGTGGAGGAGTTCATGCTCTTGGCCAACATGGCAGTGGCCCTCAAGATCCACCGCGCCTTCCCCGAGCAGGCCCTGCTGCGCCGGCACCCCCCACCCCAGACAAGGATGCTCAATGACCTGGTGGAATTCTGCGACCAGATGGGGCTGCCCGTGGACTTCAGCTCCGCAGGAGCCCTCAATGTGAGTGGTGGGCAGTGTTCAGGGGAGGCTCTGCTTGGGGGAAAGAAGAGAAAGACCTGGAAGGTGGGGGGTCCAAGGGCCTCTGCTTCCCCCCAGAGTCCCTCCCCTTCAGCCAGGTCTCTCCTATAGAGGAGGAAGGAGGCCCTGGGAGGAAGGGCCCCTCTGAGTCACAGGGGCCCTGACAATGGGACTTGCCCCCTCACCAGGACTGTGCCAAGCGGGGACCCTGGAGGCCTAGCAGAGGGCAGGGGTCCTGTGGCCAGAAAGGGCTGGTCTTGGGCCCAGAGGCTTTCAGAGTGTGGGGGCTGGAATTGTAGGAATCCTGGGAATGTTCCTGGTGGGCACTTTCAGGTGCTTCGTGCCCGGGGCCTTGGCTCTGGTCCTAGAGGAGGGAGAAATCTCACCCAGGCCCGACCCTGGGAGGGGAAGGCAGGTGCCCTAGGCCCGAGAGCTGGAGCCCAGTGAGTCCAGGCCAGTCAGCAAGACATGGAAGGGACTAACCTCAGGCCAGTGTGGGCCACAGGCTGTGGGCAGCTGCCCCCTCTCCCCACCCATCCCCTCTGAGCAGGGCTGAGCCCCCAGGCAGCTCCTCCCCCTGAGAGCTGGGCATGAGGTACTTAGCAGATGACAGGGCCCCGAGTCTCTCCCCGAGCTGGACCACACAGGTTTCTGGGATTTGCTTCTAGAAAAGCCTGACCCAAACATTTGGAGATGACAAGTACTCACTGGCCCGGAAGGAGGTGCTCACCAACATGTGCTCCCAGCCCATGCAGATAAGGAGGGCCCAGCCCCGGCCCATGCAGGTAAGGAGGGCCCAGCCCCAGCCCATGCAGGTAAGGAGGGCCCAGCCCCGGCCCATGCAGGTAAGGAGGGCCCAGCCCTGTCCCATGCAGGCAAGGAGGGCCCAGCCCTGTCCCATGCAGGTAAGGAGGGCCCAGCCCTGTCCCATGCAGGTAAGGAGGGCCCAGCCCTGTCCCATGCAGGTAAGGAGGGCCCAGCCCCGTCCTCGCCGGCTCCCGGGAGCACACTGGCCCCAGACCTGTGACCTCCACGTGCAAGCACAGCCCACCACCGTTCCTGTCCTGCTCTGGACATGGCTGGGTGGACGGGGCTGCTCCTCCTCTGCCGGAGGGTGGGAGAGGAGGCCGACCCCAGGCAGCACCTAAGAGGGGGCACCCTGAGCCTCTTGAGTTTGAACCACTGCCTCCTGCTCAGACTTGCTCAAGGACAACATGCCTTGGAGCTGAGGGGCTACTGAGACCTCCTGTCAGGCTGGGGTCCTGGAGGAGAGACAGAGTCCCGTGTGGCTTCCTGTCCCGGGGAACATTCCACAGCCTCCACCCCCGCATGTGGAGTCCAGAACCAACTGTTGGCCTCTGGCCAGTGTGGGAAAGAAGCAGACTTGGCCGTGGGCCTAGGCCTGGGCCTGCAGGGAGGTGGCAGCCTGTGGGGTGGACAGCTGGGCTTGCTCTGGGACGCCTGTCACAGCCCCCAAGGCTGAGCTTCACCCGTGCAGGGCCTGAGCATCCTGGGACCAGGACCCCAGAGGACCCTCGGGCCAGCGGGAGCAGTGGGTGCTGATGAGTCAGCTCTGGGCCCCAGCCCAGCCCAGGGGCAGGGACAGGCTATATTTCAGGAGCTTGGTCACACAGCAGATTCAGTCTGTTCTCAAGAACTGGATGGCTTCAGCTGACCCCAGTGGATTTATTTTCTGACACTTCAAGCTCTGCTGGGTTTGAAGCCATCAGGATCTGCTTGGGCCTGGCCGCCCTGACCTGCCCCCAGTCACAAGTGTCTGCCCAGCCAAGCACCTACGGCACCCACAGCTGAGAGGGGCTGGGCCGTGCCTGAGGGGCTGTGTTCTACCAGCCAGTGGCTCTAGGCCTGGCAGAGATGGCACAGCAGCCTCTGAGTCCCAGAACTCCCACTGGCTCTGCCCCGCTGGGGCCCATCCCATGCCCTTGCCTCTAATGCCATCACCTTCAAGGAGGTACAAGCCAAGCTGGAGTTCCAGAGATCAGAGCTGCTCCGGAGTCAACCAGAGCCTGAAAAGGCTGCATTCTCCTGGCTCGCCTGCCAGGGAGCTCGGAGGCGCCCTTGCCTGGGAATCTGATGGCAGCGAGTCACCAGAAGGTCTGCGGTGCTCCTGTTCCTCGGCCCCAGGAACTGCGGTGGGGACAGGGCAGGGCAGCAGCAGAAAGCACAGAAAGGTGTGAGGGGGCACGCAGTCCCCAGTGAGCTTCTGCATCAGGACTCCAGGGCTGTCCCAGGGACGGCTGGGCCTGTGGGAAAGCCATGGTCCCCACCCCCCGTCCCACCCCACCCTGAGCCACCTCCACCAGCCAGGAGGGGCCAGGGCCCTTCTTCAACCTCACCCAGGTCATCTGGGGAACTGGGCCACCGCTGAGAACAAAGCCCAGATGTGTCTGGGAGTGGAGGCTGTGCCCACCTCCCCCGGAGACTTGCCCCCAACTTAACCCAGGGCCCAGCAGGGGCTGGAAGGGAAGTGGAGTTAGGGAGTCTAGCAGGTCACCACCAGCTGCGCCCTGGATTCCAGGGCCCGTGTGCACAGAGTAATGGGAGCTGGCTGTCTGGCCAAGGGCACAGGAGGGTGAGTGTGTACAGCAGCCAGGGAGCAAGGGAGCCAGCGAGACACACAGGAGTGACCTTGGACCTCTGCAGGGAACCCGTTCACTCGCTCCCAGGCAGCAGCACTGGCCTTGACACCCAGCCCTGAAAACTGGGGGACTGCAGGGCAAGCAGCTTCAGTGACTGTGGCCCCAGCTGGGCCGGGCTGTGTGCTGGTCCCTAGAGACTCTGGGTATCTCCCCGTCCCAGTCCTGCCTCCTGCCCAGCACAAGGGCCTCTGGAACTCCGCCCTCTGTGTCTCAGACCCTGGGAGGATCAGATGGTTGGAGATGAGAAGGGCCGAGGCTGGCAGGCCGGAAACTGCCTCCCATGGCTGCTGTGGGGTGGAGTACTGGGGGGCACAGAGGTGCTGGGCTGAAGCGTGGCTTCAGCTGGGCGGGTTCAGTGCCAGAGGGGATGAGGTCGGCCCCGACCAAAGGTGGGCCTAAGTCTGAAAGAAAGCGCCAGGAGCCTGAGGCCTGTGTTGCACGGGGCAGGGAATGGCATCCTGGGCTTTCTCGCCTGCCTCCCACTCTGGCCAGATGGAGCAATGGACTTGGCCTCCTTGAACAAAGACCCACAGCCACCTCGGCTTCTGCTTGTGTCTCCAGCAGACACGGTCTGCAGCCCCCGGTCATACATGGCCACAGGCTTCTCCCTCCTCCTTCCTGGGCCAGAGTAGCAGCCTCAGCCCCATGCTGGGGAGGAGTAGACCAGAGACCGTTCCCTCCTGGAGGTGCCCAGCAGTGACTCAGCAGCGACGGGACATGTCTGGGCCATTCTCAGTGCTGCCCCTCGAGGGCATTTGGGAGGCCCAGGCAGGCCAGATTTGTCTCCTGGAGAGAGGTATGGGCACCCCTGGGCTCCGCCCAGCCTCCTGGCCTCCCCTTGGGTCCCCTTATGCAGAAAGGGGCACTGGTCCTGGCACTGGTCCTCCTTGGCTTTGCTCAGCAGCCAACAGTCCGTCAGGTCTGTGCACACCAAGGCTGCCAACGGCGAGGCTGTGGGTGACACGGGCCCTCCGGGACTGGCCGGGAAGCTCTGGGCTGGCCAGGCTCTGACTCGCCCCGCAGATGGCACTATACTTCTGCTCGGGGCTGCTGCGGGACCCGGCATAGTTCTGGCACTATGCGCTCATCATGCCCCTGTACACACACTTCACCCACAGTGGGTGCTGAATGGCCCAAGACCATTCAGGAGTGACAGTGGAGGTCCAAAGGTTGGGCGACCCAAGCGAAGGGGAACCTGGCCTGAGAACTCTCCTTATGGACCAGTGCTGCGGAAGCTGCAGGGGGCCCACAGCCAGCCCTGGACACAGCTGAGAGGAGGACACTGACCTCAGAGGGCTGCTTTCTGCTGCCCTGGGAGCTGGGTGCTGGAGTCCTAATCTGTCACCTGGGGCGGAGCACCATGCAGCCCATCCCCCAGCCATTGCCCTTCCCCACTCCCCACCCCCCAACCTCATGCCCCATACAGCACCGCCCACCACCCCACCCCCTCTTCCCAGGCTATAGGGAGCAACTAGACATGGCACCCGATACCCTGCAGAAGCAGGCGGACCACTGCAACGACCGCCACATGGCGTCCAAGCGCGTGCAGGAGCTCAGCACCGGTCTCTTCTTTGCCGTTCTGGTCAAGGTGAGCCCTCCAGCCTGGTGCCCCTCACCTCCCTCTGGCTCCCGACCCTCCTGGGCACCTACTCACCAGGAGGCCTCAAGAAGCCCAGGGCAGTGCCAGGAGGTGCCATGGCTGCAGCACTGTCCTTGCAGAAGAGTGGGCCCCTGGAGTCAGAAGCCATGGTGATGGGTGTCCTGAACCAAGCCTTCGACGTGCTGGTGCTGCGCTACGGCGTGCAGAAGCGCATCTACTGCAATGTGAGTGCCCTGGGAGAGCCCGTGGGCGGCCAGGGCAGCCCAAGCCACCCCACACTGGAGGGGTACAGGCTGTGATGGGTCACACTCCACCCCTTGCTCCCCCAGTCCTAGCACAAAGCCCACCTGATGGGCCTTGCAGAGACGCCCAGCTCTTCCACCTGGGATGGTGGCTTCAGGCCCAGGGTCAGGCCTGGCCCCCTTCCCCAAGGACCCAGGAACCAGAGAGCAGGCCCCTCCATGGCCAGTACAGCTCGGCAGGGTGTGCAGGCTTCGGGAACTGTGTTTATAGGAATGTGAAGGAATGAGAGGCCAGAGAATGGTCCTTGGCCGCTCTGGAAACTGTCCCCTGAAGACAAGGAAGAGAGCTGTCCCTGGCTTGGCTCCTGCCCTGAGTGACTGTTGACTCACAGTTCTCTCCAAGGGGACGTGGGCCTGTCCTAACGCCGCCTTAGGGGCTTGGCTCCAGCTGGCCCTGGGGTCTGTAGGTCACCACCTGGGCCCTGTGCCTGGCTTTGAATTTCCTAACATCCAGAGTGCCCTGGGAGTAAGTGTCCAGCCCGTTGTGTGCAGTAAACGTGGTGTTCCTAACCTGGAGCTGGGCAGAAGAGGAAGGACAGAGTCCCCCTGCTGACCCTCGGGACTCTGTGTCCTGAAGTTCAAGTCTGAGTCACCCTGCTGTGGGCCCAGCCCTGCCTGCACTGACAGATGGCACCAGCAGGGGGCGCAGTGCTCTGCCGCCACAGTTCTCTGTCCCCACCTCAGTGCAGTCAGCCCTGGACGCCCCCACCACTTGCCCACAATAGCACACAGAGCTACGGGCCTTCCCAGTCCCCACCCCTGGCCCTTGGTCACTCTCACCTGCTGCCTCAGCCACAGGTGGCCTGGCAGGGCCTCCCTGAAGCTCCCTCCAGCCAGCCAGGGCCCAGGACCGAGGGCGGAGGGCTGCCTCCAAGCAGTGAAGCTCTCCAGGGTGGGAGGGCAGGCGGCCCCCTCTGTGTCCCATCCCCCTTAGTCCTGGCGAGCCCTCCCCTGCCTCCTGCGGTGCCCCCTGCCCTCATCTATGCCCCCTGGGCTCCCCCAGCACTGCAGCCTCCCGGGTGGGGTTTTAGGACCCCCAGGCCCTCCCAGCTCACCCAGACCCTTCCTGAGGGTCCTGCTTTCTGGCACCACCTTCCCTTCCTTGGGGACAACCACAGTGGAGAGAGGTGGGGCTCTACCTGTCCCACTAATGCAGGGGTGCTGACCTTTTGGTGTCCTCTAGAGAACTTGATGAAAGCTATGAGTTTACACCTAAGAAATTGTCGGGCACCGTTTTTCACCAACAACGTGCCCTGAAGGTGGACCCAGGCCCCCAGGTTGCATTTTGTAAGCCTTGGGAGCTCTCAGGATGCCGCTGACTCCCTCAGCTCTGCCCTGACCCGAGGCATTCATCCTGGAGCAGGCCCTCGTTACAGACAGGCGAGCAGAGGCTTCCAGAGGCCAAGGGAGGGTCCTGGGGGTCCTGCTGCAGGGCCGGAGGCAAAGCTGCACCTCGACATCAGTCCTTTTCATCTTTGTCCCCTCACGGCTGTGCTCTGCACAGGTCATCACCATCATCAGCCTGGTAGAGGTGGTCCTGTGGGCGGCCATGACCCTCAAGTATAGTGCTGTCCTGAAGCAGCCGAGCAACCAGGGCCACCTGGGCCCCGAGGAAGAGGAGGAGGAGGAGGAGGTCGAGTGTGAAAAGGAACCTTGGCCAACCCTCCTGCCCCACCCCACTAGCTTTAGGAACAGGACCTGTTGACACCAAGGGGGATTTTTAATTTGGATTTTAACAACGCAAGGGTTTGCTTTTGGTTTTAGTTTTGCATTTTATTTAATGTTTGCAGGTCAGTTTTCAAACAAACTGCAGGGAAGAGGATGGAGCTGGAAGGAAGGCTGAGACCTGGCCAGCAATGAGACTGGCTCCCCTTCTGCCCGGGCCCCACTGCCTCCTCCAGGCCAGGGAATGGGGCCTTTTCTGCAAATCCATGTCAGGGAATAAAATCAAGTGTGGAGTGCCATCTGGTGTTTGGGCCGCCCCTGGGAAGCCTGGGCAGTGGAATGCCCCTTGCACCCAGGGCAAGGGACCCAGCTCAGGCTCCACCCCTCACTGTTGAGCCGATTTCACCGCCCGGAACCTTCCTGTCAGTTCCAGCACGATTCAGAGTCGGCTACGTGGCAGATTGATGCCGGAGTCTCATTCTGCCTGATTAAAAATGTAATTAGTATGCAGGACTGAGAGCGCCCCCGTCACCCTGACGCATGTGACTGTGTCCAACCCTGCCCCCGCTTCCTCCTGCACCAGCTCTGCAGGGCCTGGTGGGGGTCATGGGTCCTGCAACACCGTCTCCCCGCAGTTCCTTGGCCAACACTCTGAATGGCCCTGTCTATACCCTGGGTCTGAGTCAGTGCCCTGGCAGCTCCAGGCCTAATCCTGTGCTCTGGGGACAGAAGCAGGCCTGGGCCTGGGGGAGGGGAAGAGGGCCCTCCAGTGCCTTCCCAACCAGGAGGGGAAACCGGCTCCTGGTGACACAGCCTGGCCCTGTTGCCACCAGTGTCCCGAGCACCCACGGATCCCACCTGCCTCGGGTCCCGGACAGAGCTGGCCGGCCACTGGGCAGTCCCTTCCCCAGCCAGCCCGACCCCAGCCTGCCCTCCTTCCCCCTCCATGGGGGAAGCTCCGTGGCTTGGCTTCCCCGAGAGCTGCCAGAAACTAGGATGAAAGCCCCGGTGAGCACGGCCTCTGCTCCCCCGCACCATGTCCTGGGGTGTCTGGATTAACAAGCTCATTTGATCTGGTTACAGTGAATTTTCTTCAAAGAAACACTCAATCGGGTCCCTTGTCAGAGTGCCTCGTAGCGCCTGAACGACAGTGACTGGGTACGGCTGCCTTTGTTCTGCCACCGTCAGATGGGGCTGGCTGTGGGAGGTGACCAAAGACGTCCCCGCCCCTGCCCTCGGAGCCTTTCCCTCCTCCAGGGCTCAGCCACCTCAGGCGGCCTTCAGTCTGTGCGTCCTGCCACCCCCGAGATGTCCCAGAGGCCACGGTCACCCCATCTGTTCCTGCCCCCAGAACCTTCTCCTGGAGCCAAGTATCTGCAGGGACAGACAAGTGAGCGTCTAGGGGTTTGGTGCTGGGGTGTAGAAGGCTGTGGGGTGCTGCCCTGCCCCAGGCAACCTGACTGTGAAAGCCCCAAACAGGAGACATCCCAGCCCCTTCCCCTCCCCTCTACGCTGCCCACCCTCTGAGGAACAGTGGCCAAGTTCCTCTCTGAGCCTCTCAGGCCAGGCTGGCCCTGTCCCCCAGGGCCTCCCATGAAACCTGGGAGCTATTCCCTCACAGGCAGCACAGACCTGGACGGACACCTGTCCCTGTGCCCCAGCACCCCCAGGCCCCAGTGAGGAGTAGCCAGGGGGGTGAACAAGGGGCTTCCTGCAGGTACTGGGCTCAAAGGTTCTTCAGACAGCCTCGCCTTCCCTGCTGGCCCCAGAGCATGGCAGGTCCCTGGAGCCGTGGAGGCCATGGCAGCCCCAGCCCAGTCCACCCCATCCCATCTGGGGAAGTGGAAACCGTATTCACAAGGGTCAGATCAGGTCTCTGCCTACAGTGACCTGGCAGTTTTGTGCCCAGCTAGGGCCTCTATCAGGCCCAGGCTGCCCCCACACCCTACCCAGAGCTCAGAGAAGACGGCCCAGCCTTCTCCCCACGTCAGTCATGCTGAGCCCTGCATCTGCGTTCACTCCTTTAAGGAATGTGGTTGGCTCAATCCGGTGCGGCACCTTCACAGGATGGCTCTCCATGGGTCCACTGGGGACCCAACCTCTTATATGGCCCCTCGCTAAAAGGACTCAACAAAAAGAGTGACCAGGCACCGACCCTCGTTTGCAGGAGGACTTGGCCATTCCCTGAGCTGTCCCACAGCACCTGCCGGCCAGGGCCCAGGGCACAGAGCGAGACTCTGTCTTTTCCTCAAGGAGACGCCGTGGGGGAGGGAGGGAGAGGTAGACACCACCAACCTCATCCCATGACCAGGGGCTGGCGACGCTCAGAGGCCCATGAGTGTGTTCTCCACCCGGAAGGGTCAGTGCTGGCTCCCTGGACCCAGAGGAAGATGGCTCAGGCGGTGGCCTGGCCTGGGGAAGGAACTGAAGCCACCCTCCTGGAGAGAAACTGACGCCTCCCCAGTTCCTGTTAGGAAGGACCTCAGGAAAGAACTGGGATCAGGCAGCCTGGGGTGGCGGCCTCCGGGCCCCTGAGGAGGATGTCAGGCCGCAGAAGGGAGGGGATGGGCATGAAGCTTGGGAAGGGGGCGCCAGAGGAGGCAAGGCCTGTGCAGAGGCAGCACCAGAGGCCACTGCAGTGGCTCCACCACCCAGCAGCGCCACCATGAGTCCGGAAGTGGGAGGCCAGGCAGGAGGGGCTGTGATGGCCCAGGTGCCAGGAGGAAGGGCTGAGGGGACAGTGCAGGCGTCCAGAGAGGCCTCGCAGGGACAGGCTGCGAAAGTCACAGGTGGGGATGGGCTTTCTCCAGGGAGTTCTACAGCACAGATGGTGCTGCTGGCCTGGCTGTGGCCAGCTCTGCACGTGAGCCTGCCCCAGTCCTTGCTGGGCACAGACCAAAGAGCGGTTCCTGGGTTGGAATCACAGAATTCAGGGGCTGATGGCAGTCAGGATGGGAGTTGGGAGGGGTGAATGAATTAAATATTTGAGCCCTGGTGGAGGCTACAGGATGTGGTGCCTTTCACATTAAAGAAGGTTCGGGAGAAGGGGATGATTCTTGGAATAAGTATCAGTTTCCACATGCCTGAGATTAGGTTCCGGATTTAAAACCTTATTGTAAGATCATCTCTTTGAACCTTCTCTCTAATTGTGAGGTTTTATGGTTTGGGGGAAATTTTGATTATTTTTGTTGTTTTGGGTTTTTTGTTTGTTTGTTTGTTTTTTTGAGACAGGGTCTCCCTCTGTTGACCAGGCTGGAGTGCAGAGGCTGGAGTGCTGTGGGGTGATCAGGGCTCACTGAGGTCTGCACCTCCCTGGCTCAAGAAATGCTCCCACTTCAGCCTCCCAACTAGGTGGGAATACAAGCGAGTGCCACCATATCCAGCTAGTTTTAAAAATGTTTTGTAGTGATGGGGTCTTACTATGTTGCCAGGCTTGTCTCAAGCTCCTGGGCTCAAGCGATCTTCCCGTCTCAGCCTCCCAAAGTGTTAGGATTATAGGTATGAACCACCACGCCCAGCTGATTTGTTTTTTAACAGATAGAAAATCATTTGAGGGGGAAACTGATCCATTTAATTTATTTTACTTAAAAAACAGTTTTGCTCAACCTCGTTCTTAAGCTGTGTTGTGTTCTTAATGTTTATCAATAGTACATTGCTCAGTTCTGGAAAGCACTTAGCCAGATATTTAAAAAGCAACAAATTGAAGTGCAAAATAGAAGATGGAACAAAAACTCTCCAATAGTGTATTCAACTTAACAGGTTTTTGGCTGGGCGTGGTGGCTCATGCCTGTAATCCCAGCACTTTGGGAGGCCGAGACGGGCGGATCACGAGGTCAGGAGATCGAGACCATCCTGGCTAGCACAGTGAAACCACGTCTCTACTAAAAAATACAAAAAATTAGCCAGGCGAGGTGGCGGGCGCCTGTAGTCCCAGCTACTCGGGAGGCTGAGGCAGGAGAATGGCGTGAACCTGGGAGGCGGAGCTTGCAGTGAGCTGAGATCCGGCCACTGTACTCCAGCCTGGGTGACAGAGCGAGACTCCGTCTCAAAAAAAAAAAAAAAAAAAAAAAAAAAAAAAAAAAAAAAAACAGGTTTTCAACTCACCAGAGTGCTATTGGAATACAATTGTCCTCCTGGTTCCTGTCATATAAGATCAAAGTTAAACCACTAAACACAATTGCCGCATCCTTGACTTCATAAACTTTCCTTTCCACACATCCATATAGATGCCCGAAGCACCTTTCAGGGCAGAATTGTCTTTTGTTCCTCACTCTCAGGGGACAACCATGCACTAGGGCTCACCTGCCAGCCATCCCTGCCAATGTCACTACTGCTGGGGGGGCAGTGAAGGGGGTGGCCAGATCAGGGCTCAGGGTGCCTGGCTAAACGCCCCCTTCACTGAACCTGCTCCTGTGCCTGCAGCTTCCCGCAGGCTGAGGCCCCAGTGCCCTGCTTGTGCTGCTGAGGGAGGCTCCATGGCCTGTTGAGAGGCCTCCCCAGGAAGCCCGTGGGGAGGAGGTTGGGGTGTCTCCTGCCTTGGGGGTGGCACAGTCCCTTCTTGTTCCCATCCCAGGTACCTGACCCAAGTTCTTCTGTGTGTGAGGAATGCCTGGATGTCCCTCCCTGGTAGGTGGGATGGGACAAAGGGAGGTCCTGCCTACACAGCCCTTAATTAGGAATTTAAGAGATTTGTGCTCTAGGAAGGAACTGCTTCCGCTACCATTTGGCCCACTGTGTGGTGTGCAGACCCTCAGATCGGAAACAGGTTTCAAGGGTGTTCAGGACTTACCTCGTGTTCATGAAGGTCAGGGTTCACCTCTTCCCCCCTGCTCCCCCTGCTAACTCTGCAGCAGACCCTGCACTAATTAAGTCCCCACAACAGCCCTGAGCCCCCGGCTCTGTGAAAGTTGTCAGAATCAAAATGAAGCCACTTTTGTCCAACCCTAAGAGCAACAACAAAATGATGTAGCCGGGAGGTTGTGAAGGAGGCCCCACCCGCACACCTGCCTGTGATCAGAGCCCTTCCGAAGCCTCTGAGAAGGGCTCTGAGGCGCAGACGCCTGAAACAAGACCTTTTTTTTTTAATTTTTTTGCCAGGACTTTGCAGCTCGCTACGTGAGTCACAAGGACGGCTAGCCAGATGCACAAGAACACTTGCCTGATACGCTGTGTCCACTCATAAACTGACGTCCATTCCTGGGATAAGCCCCTGGAATCAGTGTTCTCTTCCTTTCAAAACAACTGTGTAGGCAGATGTGGTGGCTAGTGCCTGTGATGCCAGCTATTCAGGAGGCGGAGGCAGGAGAATTGCTTGAACCTGGGAGGCAGAGGTTGCAGTGAGCCAAGATCGCACCACTGCACTCAGCCTGGGCAACAGAGCAACTCCAAAAAAAAAAAAAAGACAAAAAAGACAAAAACCAAAAACCAAGCATGTACTGCTCCTTTGGTCTTTCAAAGCCCTCCTTGCCTCCCCTCTGATGCGCCCCTAGTTTACTAAGGCTGGGGCTCCACATGCAGTGCTGCTGCTTGTTCCCAATTAAACTCCACAGTTTTGGGGAGCCTCCCTCTGTTTCTTGAGGTTGACAGGACTATCATTCTTCTTGTTCGTAGATGAGGGAATTAAGGCTTGGCGAGGTTCCGTTTTGAAGGACACTCAGTAAGTGGTGGAGAGAGAATTTCAGCTCAGACCCAAAGGCTATTTAATTTATTTCTTTTAAATCCATGCTTCTTAGCGCTCAGCTAGTCACCTATCACCTTGACAACTTTTTTGCCATAGCCACATTACTGCCTGTGGTATTACTTACTGAATATTTTTCTCTACATAAGCTCAGATTTTCCTTAAATCTATTAGAAAAGAAAACTTGTAACTGAAAAATGGGGGACCACCATCTCTTACCATAAACAGAAGCCACTCTGTATTCCATACACACCAAACGCAATGTCCTTACAGCCTCCTTAGGTGCTTTGAGTCTAAAGCATGCTTTGTCTTGTTAAAGGGGAGATGGCAAAGTTAGGGTGGTAGAGAAACTAGGCAAAGGTAGGGAAACTATGCAAAGTCCATAAAGCATTTCTTATTTTTTTCTTTTTCTTTTTTTGAGATGTTGTCTCACTCTGTCACCCAGCTTAGACACATATCTGGTTGTCAAGGATTTGGGACAGGGGAAGAGGTGGAGGAAAGAGGTGGCCTGGTTATAAAAGGGACTCTGTGGGGTTGGAGCTCTTCAGCATCTCAACTATGGTGCAGTTACACAAACCTACTTAGGTGATAAAATTGTCTACAAATTTCCACACACATGCACATGAATACAGGGAACACTGGGGAAATCTGAATAATCACTGTGGATTATGCCATTGGGGGAGACTAAGCAAAGCACACAGACATCTCTTGTACTATTTCTTTTTCTTTTTTTTTTTTTTTTTTTTGAGACAGGGTCTTGTTCTGTCACCCAGGCTAGAGTGCAGTGATATGGTCTTGACTCACTGCAACCTCCACCTCCCAGGCTCAAGTGATTCTCCTACCTCAGCTTCCCAAGTAGGTGGAGAGAGAATTTCAGCTCAGACCCAAAGGCTATTTATTTCCTGTGGAGGGACCACAGGAGCACGCCCTTTTCGCTCTGCTAATTTTTGTATTTTTTGTAGAGATGAGATTTTTCCATGTTGCCCAGGCTGGTCTCAAACTCCTGAGCTCAAGTGATCCTCCCGCCTCAGCCTCCCAAAGTGCTAGGATTACAGAGATGAGCCACTATGTCGGGCCTCTTGTATTATTGCCTGGTTTTGTTTTGTTTTGTTTTGTTTTTGAGACAGAGTCTCACTCTGCCACCCAGGCTGGAGTGCAGTGGCACGATCTTGGCTCACGGCAACCTTCCCCTCCCAGGTTCAAGCGATTCTCTTGCCTCAGTCTCCCAAGTAACTGGGACTACAGGTGCATGCCACCACGCCTGGCTAATTTTTTGTATTTTTAGTAGAGATAGGGTTTCACTGTGTTAGCCAGGATGGTCTCAATCTCCTGACCTCAAGAGCTGTCCACCTCAGCCTCTCAAAGTGCTGGGATTACAGACGTGAGCCACTGTGCCCAGCTTGTATTATTTCTTACAACTACTTGTGAATCTATAGTTCTGTCAAAAACTCCAACTTAAACATGAAACTCAGGGTGGCTATAAAGCCCCCTGACTCATCTTGACTTTGGAGTGAATCAATGAATTAATTGCCTGCCCATTAGTGAGTCTCCTCTGACCTTTAGCTAAGAATGTTCCTCACTCAGCAAGATGAAGCAAGAGGTAGAGGGAACTAAGGGGGCAACAAGCAGGAGGCAGGAAGGGCCCATGAGGGTGACATCTTCCCTGAGAGCCCCAGGATGACCAGCGGGAAGCCAGGCAGGATGCAGGCAGGAGGACCCAGGAAAGCTCGGTATGAGGGGAGGCCCTGGGCATGGTGTGGAGTGGGGCAGGGCAGGCAGAGGCTGGGCAGCAGGTGAGGTCCCCTGGGTTCTGAGGGCCAAGCCTGGGGTTTGAGGTAAACAGGCCTGAGTGGAGAAGGGGCTGCTGTGGTTGGGCTGGGGTGGGTGGAGCTGGAGGAGCCTTTTCTTCTCGAACCAATTTTTGAATTGTGCTACATAACATGGTACATCAAATTTACCTCCTTCACCATTTTCAAGGGTACAGGGCAGCAGTGTTGAGTACACGCACAGTGTTGTGCAGCTGATCTCCAGAACATTCTCATCCTGCAACCTTGAAGCTCTGTCCCCATTAAACTCCAACTGTAACCCTAACCCCAACCCTAACACGAGCCCTAACCCTAACCCTAACCCATTGCCTCCTCCCTCAGCCTCAGGCAACCTCCATTCCACTTCTGTCTCTATGAATTTGACTCCCCGAGGGACCTCAGAGAAGTGTGTTCATGCGTATTGGTCCTTTTGCACTGTGCATTTCACTAAGCATAATGTCCTAAGGTTCATCCACGTTGTAGCAGGTGTCAGGGTCGCCTTCCTTTTCAAGGCTGCATGATACTCCATTGTATGTGTGCACCCTGTTTGGTTTCTCCATTCCTCTGTTGCTGGACACTTGGTTGCTTCCAGCTCTTGGCTGCTGTGGATAATGCTGCTGGGAACATGGGTGTGCAGTATCTGTTCAAGTCCCTGGTTTGCATTCCTTTGACTACACACTCAGAGTGGGATGTCTGGACTGGAGCAATACTTTTGAACTCAGCCTGAGGTCACCAAACTCTCTGAGCTCCTTATCAGAGGCTACACTTCTGGGTGTGCCCATGGCTCATGGAAAACAGACTCACCCCAGGCTCAATCTACCTGTGCAAGAAAACAGGGGTCAACGTCAAGTGTACAAGCTGCTGTGGAAGACCCAGCCCAGGCCTGGCCAACCCAGGGCACTGGCCCCTCCCCAGCCTGTGTCCTCAGGACATAGGTGTGGGCACCCACACACACCAAGTGGGTTCTAGGGCAGCCGGGCCACCCCACACGCCTCCTTTCACACTCCTCTGGGGCTCGTGGTATGATGAGCCCTAACCTGGGCCCTGGCCTAGGCTGTGTGTTTCCAGCCTCACCTCTCTTCACACCTTGAATGAGGTGAACAAAGGAGTGGCAACGGATCTCCCACAAGACACTATGAGCCACACACGGTCCCTTCCCTTCAGCAAGCTTGGCTTCTGGTCACAGGATTGGGTGGGGTCAAGATGGACACAAGGGGTGTGGGGAGGGACGTGGAGCATTTACAGCCAGGGACAAAGTCCTACCCTGATTTAAACCCAGGCAGCCTGCACTGCAGCCGGTTCCTAGTGTCCCCACTTTGCCTCCCTCCTGCTGCACCGAAGACATGCAGGGGCCCTGGGTGCTGCTGCTGCTGGGCCTGAGGCTACAGCTCTCCCTGGGCATCATCCCAGGTAATGAGGCTCCCCAAGCTGTTCCACACACAGGGCGCCCCCTCACCAGGCTGACCTGATCTCTACTCTCCCCCTGGCCAGCTGAGGAGGAGAACCCAGCCTTCTGGAACCGCCATGCAGCTGAGGCCCTGGATGCCGCCAAGAAGCTGCAGCCCATCCAAAAGGTCGCCAAGAACCTCATCCTCTTCCTGGGTGATGGTGAGTGACCAAGGCCTGTCCAGCCCTGCAGCCTCACAGCCCCAGCACCTAGGACCTTTGGTGATTCCAGGCCAGCCCTGGGGCCCAGGACTCACACATTTCTGCCCCTTCAGGGATGGGGGTGCCCACGGTGACAGCCGCTAGGATCCTAAAGGGGCAGAAGAATGGCAAACTGGGGCCTGAGACGCCCCTGGCCATGGACGGCTTCCCATACGTGGCGCTATCCAAGGTAAGGGCTGGGCCACTTCAGAGTCCTCCAAGCAGAGGAGGAGGTCAAGGATATGGAGTGTGGCAGGAGGGAGGGAGCCAGGACAGCTGGGGCCTGAGTTAGGAGCTGGGAGCAGTTAGGACCCCAGAGGACCAGAACCAGGCCCCTGGTTGGGGTCTGTGTCCAGAAGGCTGGGTTCTCCTCAGCTGGCCAGGGGGAGAGTAGAGATCAGGTCAGCCTGGTGAGGGGCGCCCTGTGTGTGGAACAGCTTGGGGAGCCTCATTACCTGGGATGATGCCCAGGGAGAGCTGTAGCCTCAGGCCCAGCAGCAGCAGCACCCAGGGCCCCTGCATGTTTTGGGCGCAGCAGGAGGGAGGCGAAGTGGGGATACTAGGAACCGGATGCAGTACAGGCTGCCTGGGTTTAAATCAGGGTAGGACTTTGCCCCTGGCTGTAAATGCTGCCGAAGCCCCAAAATAGAGCTCAGGGTGTCTCTATTCCCAGACGTACAATGTGGACAGACAGGTGCCAGACAGCGCAGGCACAGCCACAGCCTACCTGTGCGGAGTCAAGGCCAACTACCAGACCATCGGCTTGAGTGCAGCCGCCCGCTATAACCAGTGCAACACGACACGCGGCAATGAGGTCATCTCCGTGATGAACCGGGCCAAGAAAGCAGGTGAGCTAGGGCCCGCTGCGGGGTCAGGACCAGGCCCAAGTCTCGGTCACCAATCCTGACCCCTGTCACCCTCAGGAAAGTCAGTGGGAGTGGTGACCACCACACGGGTGCAGCATGCCTCGCCAGCCGGCACCTACGCACACACGGTGAACCGCAACTGGTACTCAGATGCTGACATGCCTGCCTCGGCCCGCCAGGATGGCTGCCAGGACATTGCCACACAGCTCATCTCCAACGTGGACATTGACGTGCGACCCCAAGGCCAAGGGCTGGGGCTAGGCAGAGGGGAAGGTGGGGGCACAGGCTCAGATCCAGGCAACCAAAAGCCTGATCCGGGTCAGCAGGGTCTGGAGGTGGGGTTGGGGAGGTGGAATGTGCAGCCCAGCCTGGGCCATTCCCACTGCCCTGGGGAGGGGAGCCAGGGGCTGTGCATGAGGAGGGGACATGGGGCCAACTAGGCCCCCAACCCACCTGCCCCATCCTCTGTCCCCAGGTGATCCTGGGTGGAGGCCGCAAGTACATGTTTCCCAGGGGGACCCCAGACCCTGAGTACCCAAGTGATGCCAGCCAGAATGGAATCAGACTGGACGGGAAGTACCTGGTGCAGGAATGGCTGACAAAGCACCAGGTGATGGGGGCTGGCAGGTGTGGGAGGCATGGCAGGGGGAGGGCAAGTGTGTGGGTCTCAGGGCTGTGGGCTGAGGCCTGGCTCTATCCCTGCAGGGTGCCCGGTACGTGTGGAACCGCACTGAGCTCATGCAGGCTTCCCTGGACCAGTCTGTGACCCATCTCATGGGTAATGACCCCCTTCCTGCCCTGGCATTCCTCAGACGGCCTCAGAGGGTGCCATCCGAGCCTGTGTGCACATCAGCCAGCACTCTCCTGCTCGCAGCCTGCCAATCACTACCAAGCCCCTTGTCCCACAGGCCTCTTTGAACCCGGAGACATGAAATATGAGATCAACCGAGACCCCACACTGGACCCCTCCCTGCTGGAGATGACAGAGGCTGCCCTGCGCCTGCTGAGCAGGAACCCCCGCGGCTTCTACCTCTTCGTGGAAGGTGTGTGGTGGCCCCTGGGGAGTGGAGGAAGGCGGGGCAGGGCAGGGCAAGTTCAAGCATCACCCTCCTCTGGCCTTCCTGCAGGTGGTCGCATCGACCATGGTCATCATGAGGGCTTGGCTTACCATGCGCTCACCGAGGCGGTCATGTTTGATGACGCCATCGAGAGGGCAGGCCAGCTCACCAGCGAGGAGGACACGCTGACCCTCATCACTGCTGACCACTCCCACGTATTCTCCTTTGGTGGCTACACCTTTCGAGGGAGCTCCATCTTCGGTAGGCCTGGGGAGAGTGGCAGGTGCTGCTGCATCAGTTATGTGGGTGAAGTCTGAGCCTCAGTTTTCTCCTCTGCCAAATGTGTGTAATGCTGGCACCAGCCCTATTGTGAGGACAGAGCCCCTGAACAGGCAAAGTGGTGGTGCCTAGCACATAGGAGGCACTCCCACAGCTGTGGTCAGCTCAACTACAGGGACCCCCGTCTCCCTACAGGGTTGGCCCCCAGCAAGGCTCAGGACAGCAAAGCCTACACGTCCATCCTGTACGGCAATGGCCCGGGCTACGTGCTCAACTCAGGCGTGCGACCAGACGTGAATGAGAGTGAGAGCGGTGAGTGAGGCTGAATGGCCCGCTCAGGGGGACCAGAGTGCCAGGGATGGGGGTATTCGCGGGAGGGGGACGCCGCCCGTCTGCCCTGAACTGCACTCACCCTCCTACCAGGGAGCCCCGATTACCGGCAGCAGGCGGCGGTGCCCCTGTCGTCCGAGACCCACGGAGGCGAAGACGTGGCGGTGTTCGCGCGCGGTCCTCAGGCGCACCTGGTGCACGGTGTGCAGGAGCAGAGCTTCGTAGCGCACGTCATGGCCTTTGCCGCCTGCCTGGAGCCCTACACGGCCTGCGACCTGGCACCTCCCGCCGGCACCACCAACACCGCGCCTCCCGCTCCCGCCGGCACCACCGACACCGCGCCTCCCGCTCCCGCCGGCACCACCGACGCTGCGCACCCGGTTCCCGCGTCGCTGCCTCTGCTGGCCGGGACCCTGCTGCTGCTGGGGGCGGCCGCTGCTCCCTGAGCGCCCCACCCTGGAGTTATCCTGCTCCCCACCTCCAGGCGTCCTGCCCTGCTCCCCGTCCTGAGCTGCCACTTCCGGCGTGAACACATACAGGTGACCTGCCGCTGGACCTTCACCCACTAGAGATAAACTAGCATTAGCTGGAGCAGCGCTGCCCTTCTTCCCTCTGCATCCCCTTCAGGGAGCAGGAACCCAGGGCGCCCTGGGAGCTGAGCCTGGGACTCCCAGGACCTCCCCCCAGGCTGCTCTCTGATTCTTCCTCCCAACCCCAGAGACTGCGGATTTGTGCCATGCGGCTGCCTGCACCCCAGACAATAAAGGGACCCAAACCACTCAGCCCCCACCCTGCCTCTAGCCTGAGGAAGACCAAGCAGGCCTGGACCCAGAGACGTCCTCCAACCCTGGATACGACACACCGAGACTGTGTGCCCCATCGTTCTTAGCTTCAATCCTCACAGCACCTGGTAGACCCAAGGACTTGGGTGGATCAGGACACCTGAAGAAGAGCAGCTTCCCGCCACTCTGCAACCCACCCAAGGAGGCTGCTGGGGCGGGGATCCCCATGGGGCTTTGACACAATCCTCTGCTGCCTCCCCACTAGGATCATTCCACACCCCTGCACCTGACCAAGGGGCCAATGAGGCAGAGGCTTGCCCCAAGTCATAGCCACTCAGATGCTTCCCGACCCCCAGTGCCCTTTCCAGGTCAGGAGATCCAAGGAGCGCCTGAGGAGCTCTGGGTACAGGGCAGCAGCCCAGAGCCCATGGACCCTCCCGGGACATCTGGATGCTGGGCATAGATTTCTCAACAAGGAAGACTCCCCTGCCTCCTGAAGGTCTCCATTCTCCTAGGAGACAAAGCAATAATAAAAGGAAGTGTTAGACAATGTAATGCCTGTACTACTTCCTAGGAGAAAAATCATGAGTGAGTGTGGGCACGGTATCTGGAGGGGTGGATAACGCAGACCAGGAGGGGCTGCTGAGGAGCAGACGATTGAGCAAGACACTTGAATAGAGTGGGGCTTGAGCAAGGCAGCACAGCAGTGCAAAGGCCCTGGGACAGTGCCAGAAGGTGCTCTGGGAGGCCAAGGACTGGATCAGAGGGGTGGGGGTGGGTGGGTAGAGTGGGGAAAGCCTGAGGGGTCAGGAGAGTGGGGGTGGGGCATGGGAGACCATGAAGTCTGGGTACAGGGGTGTGGTTGGAGGTCTTTGAGGAGGGCTGTGACTCACCCTGGCTGGAAAATGAGCACTCTGGCTGCTGCCAGGAGAAGCGTCTGGTCTTTTGGGCGGAGTATGGGGGTAGTGACAGGCCCAGGTGAGAGGTGAGGAAGGAGCTGACTCCAGGTGTTTGTGACCTCCCTCCAAAAGCATTCTAGAGCACCCATCCCAATAGAGCCATGCTTAGTGAGTACCACACCTGCTCCAATAGAACATTGAAAAGAATTAAATAAAGGTGAAATCAACCACATTTTCCAGCAAATTTTGCAGTATTACAAATTTATTTGTACATTTACAAAGGTGCGAAAAAGCATCTCGCTTTTGCAAGAAATAGTAACATGATTCAATATGCTTTCTTATTTACTAAAACCTTGAAATAAAATTGTAAAACATCAGTTTGAAGGCCTGGCTCTCAGGGTCGTTCTTTTTTAATTCTGGGTTTTAGTAGCTGTCACAAAAATATTGGAGGACCATGATCCCACTTGTGAATAGCCATAGGACTCCAGCCTGGGAAGCACAGTGAGAATCTATGTCTAAAATACGAAATAAAAGGATGAATTTTATGGTATGTAAATTATATCTAAATTTTAAAAAACAGATTCAAATATATAATCTGCTTTCAAGTTTTTTTTAAATATGTAGGGATGAGGGTTGTATCAGTCAAATACATTTTTGACCACAAAATTCACATGTCCATGAAAACATTCTCAAACTTCAGTTCTAAAAAATGTTTTATTTGGCATGAGTTTTCATTCCAAGATGATTACTTTCTCATTTTTTCATTGAGAGGACATCTTTACCTTGAAGGAGCAGATGCAAGAAAAGTAAAATTATTTTTCAAGCTTTTTCCTGATTGTCTAAAACAGATAGCTCTTGTCATCTCAAAAGTGTCAGCACTTTGGTCTTTAGGAAGGAGGGAGCCCAGGTGCGGTGACTCATGCCTGTAATCCTAACACTTGGGAGGCCAAGGTGGGCAGATCATTTGAAGTCAGGAATTCGAGACCAGCCTGATCAACATGGTGAAATCCCATCTCTACTAAAAATACAAAAATTAGCCAGACATGGTGCCACACACCTATAATCCCAGCACTTTGGGAGGCTGAGGCAGGCGGATCACTTGAGGTCAGGAGTTTGAGACCAGCCTGGTCAACATGGTGAAACACTGTCTCTACTGAAAATACAAAAATTAGCCAGGTGGGTGGCGGGGGCCTATAATCCCAGCTACTCCAGAGGCTGAGACAGGAGAATCTCTTGAACCTGGAGGCGGGGGTTGCAGTTAGCCAAGATCACACCACTGCCTCCAGCTTGGGAGACAGAGCGAGACTCCCTCTCAAAAAAAAGGAGGGAGGTAGGAGTTGGGGTGAGGATTGAAAAATTACCTATCGGGTACAAATTCATTATGGGTATTGGGTTCACTAGCAGCCTAATCTCCACCAGTATGCAGTCTACCCATGTAATAAACAAGCACATGTACCCCTGAATCTAAATTTTAAAAAAAGAATATTCACAGGGAAAAAAATCACAGGGAAGAAATAAATTAAAAATTACTGATAAATTTTAAAAAATAAGGAGGGAGGGCTGGGCACGGTGGCTCACGCTTATAATCCCAGCACCGCGGGAGGCTGAGGCAGGTGGATCACAAGGTCAGGAGATCGAGACCATCCTGGCTAACACAGTGAAACCTCATCTCTACTAAGAATACACAAAATTAGCTGGGCTTGGTGGCAGGTGCCTGTAGTCCCAGCTACTCAGGAGGCTGAGGCAGGAGAATCGCTTGAACCTGGGAGGTGGAGGTTGCAGTGAGCCGAGATGGTGCCACCGCACTCCAGCCTGGGCGAGAGTGAGACTCCATCTCCAAAATACATACATACATACATACATACATACATACAGAGAGAGGGAAAGTTAACAGAGAGCGAGGGGAACTTGGGGCAACCCTCTTCAGTATTTTGCCATGAAGATAAGTCATTCTGTGTGGCCGGAAAGTTTTCATGGTCACACCCAATCTCCTTACCAAGTATGGGAAAGATTCTACTCTAATGCCACAGTCTTGGCTGTATAACATGAGCCTACGGTCGGTCTCCTGCAATATTCTGTGCCCTCCAGGCTTCTACCTCTTTCCTGCGCTGATTAGACCGTGGATGAGCCAATGAGTGAGGGGTAAGGGTGAAGCTACCTCTGCACCCTGATTCATATCCAGAATCCTTTTTAAAAAATCCCTTTCTGAGTAGCTATTCTATCTGTGGTTGCATTTTTACCATTTTCCCATATGACATTGTTTTTATTAAAGAAGGCGTTTACTGTTGGCAATATATCTTGTCTGCTCTATCTTCCCTTTAGTGGCTCATGAAAAAAAAAAAGGAAAGAAAGAAAGAAAAGAAAGAAGTGATTTGTGTATTTCAGTATTGGAACAGAACCTGGCAAATACCTTCAGCTGAGCCATGTTGGAAACATCTGTGCTTTCAGCCCACTGCGAAGCAAACCTCCCACACTGGGTAATTTGCTCTAACACAAGTTTCTTCCAATCTTCGGCAGTGTTTTCTCTACATCTTTCGATGGTGTTTGCTGACAAAGAAATGCCTTTCGGTTTGTCAACAGATCATTTACTGCTCATTGTTTCTGCCATTTTTCCTGCAACAGAAAGAATAAGTGTCTGCCCGTTGGTAGGTGTTTTTTGTTTCATGCTATCTTGCAAGAAACTTTAAAAGAGCTTTCCAAATATTTATCATTGCTTAGGGAAATAACTAAGAAGGACTGGGTTGAACAGCACAAAACTTTAAATATTGCTGGGAAAAAAGACTGCACAGGTTTCTCTTCAGTTCTGAAAGCTTAGTTTTAGACACCTTGCCAACCATGAGGATTGCACACTGCTGATGACTTAACAGCTCCAGGCACAAGGTACCTTGGGCAAACTTCAGCAGTAACCACAGAGTAGGGGAAATTCAAAGAGTTTTATTTGCTGAATTTTTATTTTAGGGGCTAACTTCTGGTCAGGTCTGTACCCTGAGCTCAGCCAGGAGTAATAAGGAATTCCCAGCTCTCCCTTCTGCTGTGGTTCACCTCCTCTGGATTTCTGGGGTTCATTGCAGATTCCTTACACGAATCTTGTGTGAGCCACTCAGCCATTTTGGAAGATGAGTTTGGTTAAAACTAGATCATATAGGCCGAGCACTGTGGCTCACGCCAGTAATCCCAGCACTTTGGGAGGCTGAGGTGATCTGCCATCACCTGAGGTTGGGAGTTCGAGACCAGCCAGACCAACATGGAGAAACTTTGTGTCTACTAAAAATGCAAAATTAGCTGGGCATGGTGGTGCATGCCTGTAATCCTAGCTACTCAGGAGGCTGAGGCAGGAGAATCACTCTAACCCAGGAGGCAGAGGTTGCGGTGAGCCAAGATGGTGCCATTATACTCCAGCCTGGCCAACAAGAGTGAAACTCTGTCTCAAAAAAAAAAAAAAAGAAAGAAAGAAAAAGATCATATAATCCATCAATCCACTTAGACGCACTAAACTCTAATCCTCCGCAATCCGCTGAAGGTGTGCAATCCAGAGTGGGTATTGCATCAACCCCTGGCCTGGGGCACCCAATTCCCTTCTTCTGGGACACCCAAGAACTGTGTGGAGTGGTACCTGCATGAAGAGTGAAGGCACCAGCATGGAGCTCAATATTAAACATGAGCTCTTGGGGCACCCACTGCCCAGGGCTATGGCAAGGCATGTGGTGAGCTGAGCAAACAGCAAAGGGACGTTTGGTTAACGTCCCTTTAACCAAACCCCAAGGTCCAGGTGAGTTCTGAAGTGCTTAAGTACTGGGCAGGATGCCCAGGCTGAGCAACTCCCTGTGAGCAGGGGCGTCTCACTCCCTGCAGAGCACAGACCCCAGAGGGCACCACAGGTTCAGTCCCCACCAGACTCGGAGCCCCCTGTCCATCAAGTTCCCTTGAGCCATTGCCCCTGCACATATCCAGTGACTGGCACAGGAAGCCTTGTGATCCAGGGAAAGGAGCACACTCCCTGCAGCCTCTCAGGAGGGACTCAAGGGGGATCCCAGCTGTGCCCTTCTGTCCTGGGTGCTGACGTTGCATCTGATCTTGTCCTGGCCCCACTGGTTCTAGGAACAGGCCTCCCCACCGGGTTAGCAACTGCATAACTGGCCTCTGCCCCTAGAGGAAGCCTCCCTGAATCTCAGCCTCCCAGAGGGGCTCCAGAGGCCTTCCGGAAGCTGTGTGAGATTTGCAGTTGCACCCCTTCATCTAAGGCGGCCCCAGGGTCTACTGACCACAGCTGACCACAGCTTCCACATTTACTGCCGGTGCGCACACCAGACCCCAACACCAACAAGGAACTGGAAGCTCCCCTTGATAGACCCCTGCCACTAGGGATGCCAGTCTTTGCCAATGCACTTGGCATGGTGCCTGGGAACCAGCCGCATGGCTCTTGAGCTGCCCTTCAAGGAGGAAACAGAAGCCCCTGTCAAAAGATGAGGCCGCCATCCACCCTTGGTAGGGAGGTGGCCAGGCCCTGGTGCCCTGCTCTGGTACTCTTTGTTCACCAGATTTGCAAATGTGTTATTATCAGCCAGCACGGTTTCCCCACCTCCACCCACCCTGTCTGGGCTCCTTAGAGTAAAGGAAAATTCTCCCCAAGGAGCTACCTTCAGACCTCTCCACACAGGTTCCTGACAGCAGTCCCTGCAATGGTTTGGTTCCATAGGATCGTAGGAGCTTTTTAAAATTATTATTTATGCAAAATATAGACAAGGAAAGATGCGATTTGACTGCACCATGTGACAGCTTCTTGGGGATTTGAGCTGCCTGCCGATCCAATGAACCAGCCATGAGCTGCTGCCAGAGGCTACGGGATCCTGGGTGGCAGCTGAGGTTGGGGAAGCCAGGAACCCATCTCACTCCCTTGCAACCTGATGAGCTCATGCTGGACACAGACCCAGCTTGGGACTGAACCGTGTAGCCCCCTGGGCACCTTGAACCTTGCACCAGGGTGCTGGGGAGGCTGGGGAGGAGGAGGCATTCACTGTGACCAATGGGGTTGCTTTATCTGTGGATGTGTTTATAGCTTTTATTTTATTTTATTTTGCGTGTATTTATTCTTTCTTTTTAATTTTATTTTATTTTTGAGACAGGGCCTAGCTCTGTCTCCCAGGCACAATCTCGGCTCACTGCAACCTCTGCTTTCTGGGCTCAAGTGACCTCCCAAGTAGCTGGGATTACAGGTGTGCACCACCATGCCTGATAATTTTTGTATTGTTTATAGAGACAGGGTTTTGCCATGTTGTGCAGGCTGGTCTTGAATTGCTGGACTCAAGCAATGCACCTGCCTTAGCCTCTCAAAGTGCTGGGGCTGCAGGCGTGAGCCACCACGCCCTGGCCAGTTTTATTTTATTTTTAATTGATAAATAAAAATTGTATATATTTATGGGGTACAATGTGATGTTTCAATATATGTATACATTGTGGAATGATCAAGTCAGGCTTATTAGCATATCCACCCCCTCAAATATTTATTATTTCTTTGTGATGAGAACATTTAAAATCCCATCTTTGGCTGGGTATGGTGGTTCACGCCTGTAACCTCAGCACTTTGGGAGGCCGAGGAGGACAGATTACCTGAGGTCAGGAGTTGGAGACCAGCCTGACCAACATGGTGAAACCCCGTCTCTAATAAAAATACAAAAACTAGCTGGGCATGGTGGCACACACTTGTAATCCCAACTACTTGGGAGGCTGAGGCAGGAGAATTGCTTGAACCCAGGAGGTATAGGTTGCAGTGAGCTGAGATAATGCCACTGCACTCCAGCCTGGGCGACAAAAGCGAAACTCCGTCTCAAAAAAAAAAAAAAACAAACCAAAAACAGTAAAATCCAGTCTTTCAGCTGTTTTAAAATATACAATACATTATTATGAACTGTAGTCACCTTGCTATGCAATAGAACAGCAGAACTTATTCCTCCTACTAGCTGTAATTTTGTACCCGTTGACAAACCTGTCCTCTTCCCCGTTCACCTCCCCTCTGTGCCTGGCTTATTTCACTCCATATAATATCCTCTCGGTTCATCCACGTTGTTGAAAATGACAGAATTTCCTGTTTTTATAAGGCTGACTAGTGTTCCGTTATGTAAATACACCATGTGCTAAAAATCCATTTATCTGTTTAGGGACACTTAGGTTATTTCCATATCTCAACTATTGTGAATAATGGTGTCACGAACATGGCAGTGCAGACATCTCTTCCGCATACAGATTTCAATCCTTTGGGTATGTACCCCGTAGTGGGGTTGCTGGATTATATGATACAGGTAATTCTCTTTTTTTGTAGAGATAGGGTCTCACTATGTTGTCCAGGCTGGTCTTGAACTCCTGACCTGAAACAGTCCTTCCCCCTTGGTCTCCTAGAGTAGAGTGCTGAGATTATAGGCATGAGCCACAACACCTAGCCCTCCAAGTAATTCTATTTTTAGTCTTTTGAGAAACCTTCATACTCTTATCCAAAATGGCTGTACTAATTTACAATACTACCAACAGTGTATAATGGTTCCCTTTTCTCCACATCCTTGTCAACACTTACTATCTTTCATCTTTTTTATACTGGCCAATCTAACAGGTGCGAGGAAATATCTCATTGTGGTTTTAATTTGCATTTCTCTGATGATTAGCAATATTGAGCACTTTTTCATATAACTGTTGGCCATTTGTATGTCTTGTTTTGAGAAATGTCTGTTCAAGTCCTTTGCCTTTTTAAAATAGGGTTTTTTAAAAATTATTGAGTCATTTGGGTTCCTTGTATATTTTGGATATTAGCCCTTTACCAGTGTATGATTTGCAAATATCTTCTCCCAATCTTCGAGTTGTCTCTTCACCCTATTAACTGTTTCCATTGCTGTTCACAAGCTTTTTAGTTTGATGCAATACAATTTGTCTATTTTTGCTTTTGTTGCCTGTGTTTTTGGGGTCATATCCAAGAAATCTCTGCCCAGACCAATGGCATGGAGCCTTTCCCCTGTGTTTCTTCTAGTAGTTTTATAGTTTCAGGCCTTGCATTTAAGTCTTCATTTTGAGTTGATTTTTGTATAAGGGGTGAGATAAAGTCCCGTTTTCATTCTTCTGTCTGTGGAGATCTAGTTTTTCCAAAACCATTTATTAAAGAGACTGTCCTTTCCCCATTGTCCAAGACCAGGTAAAGCAGCACATGCCTGTAATCCCAGCCCTCTGAGAGGCCAAGGTGGGAGGATCACTTGAGGCCAGGAGTTTGAGACCAGACTGGACAACATAGCAAGCCCCGTCCCTTTAAAAAAAAAAAAAAAATTCATTAGCTCAGCATAGTGGCATGCACCTGTAGTCCCAGCTACTCAGGAGGCTGAGGCATGAGGATTGTGAGAGCACAGGAGTTCAAGGTTACAGTGAGCTATGATTGCATCACTGCACTCCGACCTTTTTTATGCTCTCTTAAGTGGGGTTGTTTTCGTAATTTCTTTTTCAGACAGTTAGTTAGTATAAAGAAACACTACTGCTTTTTGTAAGTTGATTTTGTATCCTGCAACTTTACTGAATTTGTTTATCAATTCTAATGGTTTTTGGGGGGAACTGTTTAGGATATTTTACATATAAGATCATGTCAGCAAACAGAAACAATTTCACTTTATCCTTTCCTATTAGGATGCCTTTTATTTCTTTTTCTTGCTGAATTGCTCTGGCTAAGGTTTCCAGTACCATGTGCAACACAGCAGGCATCCTTGCCTTGTTCCTGATCTTAGAGGAGAAGCTTTCAACTTTTCACTGTTGAGTATGATGCTGGCTGTGGACTTGTCACACATGATCTTCACTGAGTTGAGGAACATTCCTTGCATACCTACTTTGTTGAGAGTGTTTTCGTTTTTGTTTTGTTTATGTTTTTGTTTTGAGACAGAGTCTTGCTCTGTCACCCAGGCTGGAGTGCAGTGGTGCGATCTCAGCTCACTGCAAGCTCCGCCTCCTGGGTTCACACCATTCTGCCTCAGCCTGCTGAGTAGCTGGGACTACAGGTGCCCACCATCAAGCCGGCTAAATTTTTTGTATTTTTAGTAGAGACGGGGTTTCATCATGTTAGCCAGGAAGGTCTCAATCTCCTGACCTCGTGATCCGCCCGCCTTGGCCTCCCAAAGTGTGTTGAGAGTTTTTTTACC
This sequence comes from Macaca thibetana thibetana, assembly GCF_024542745.1. Lineage (NCBI taxonomy): Eukaryota > Metazoa > Chordata > Mammalia > Primates > Cercopithecidae > Macaca > Macaca thibetana. The sequence goes on along the minus strand of NC_065589.1, from coordinate 10,165,540 downwards.
ATGAAAGGATTGAACGCTGTCAAATGCTTTTTCTGCATCTATTGAGATGAATATATGATTTCTTGTCCTTCATTCTGCTAATATGGTGACTCTCATTGATTGGCATATGTTGAACCAAACTTGCAGAGATAATCTTTTTTTTTTTTTTTTTTGAGACAGAGTCTCACTCTGTGGCCCAGGCTGGAGTACAGTGGCACAATATTGGCTCACTGCAACCTCCACCTCCCAGGTTCAAGCAATTTTCATGCCTCAGCCACCCTAGTAGCTGGGGCTTCAGGCGTGTACCACCATGCCTGGCTAATTTTTGTATCTTTAGTAGAGACAGGATTTTGCCATATTGCCCAGGCTGGTCTCAAACTCCTGGGCTCAGGTGATCCGCCCACCTCAACCTCATGCTGGGATCACAGGCATGAGCCATCATGTCCAGGCCATGGTGAATGATCTTTTTAATGTATTGGTGAATAGGGTTATCTAGTATTTTCTTGAGGATTTTTGCAACCATGTTCATCAATGATATTGCCTGTACTTATCCCTTCTTGCAGTGTCTTTGTCTGGCTTGGTGTCAGAGTAAGCTGGCCTTGTAGAATGAGTTTGGAAGTATGCTCTCCTCTTCAGTTTTTGGGAAGGGCTTGATAAGAATTGGTATCAGCTCTTCTTTAAATATTCGGTAGAATTTAACCATGAAGTTTTCTCGTTCTGGGATTTTTTTGTTGGTGGTGGTAGACTTCTAATTACTGATTCAATCTTCTTATTAGTTATTAGTCTGTAGTCTGTTCAGATTTCCAATTTTTTCATGATCCAGTGTTTAGGTTATATTTCTAGGAATTTATCCATTTCTTCTAGGTTGTGTGATTTGTTGGCATATAATTGCTTATAGTAGTCTCTTACGATCCTTTGTATTTCTGTTATCAATGGTAACAACTCTTCTTTCATCTCTGATTTTATTTGAGTCTTCTCTCTTTTTTCTTTATTAGTCTAGCTAAGGGTTTGTCAATTTTGTTCAGCTTTTTACAAACCAACTCTTAGTTTTGTTGATTTTTTCTATTGTTTTTCTAGTCTCTATTTCATTGATTTCTTCTCTGATCTTTGTTATTTCCTTCCTTCTGCTAACTTTGACCTTAATTTGTTCTTCTTTTTTCTAGTTCCTTGAGGCATAATATTAGCCTGTTTATTTGAGATTTTTCTTCTTTTTTGATATAGGCATTTATTGCTATAAACTTTCCTCTCGGAACTGCTTTAGGCTGGGTGTGGTGGCTCATGTCTGTAATCCCAGCATTTTGGGAGGCTGAGGTGAGAGGGTAGGTTGAGGCCTGGAGTTTGAAACCAGCCTGGTCAACATAGTGAGACTCTATCTCTACAAAAATAAAAATAAATTATCCAGGTATGGCGGCACCTGTCTGTAGTCCCAGCTACTTGGGAGGCTGAGGTGGGAGGATTGCTTGAGCCCAGGAGTTCAAGGCTACAGTAAGCAGTGATTGTGCTGCTGCATTCCAGCCTGGGCAACAGAATGAGACCCTATCTCAAAAAAACAAAACAAAACAAAACAAGCTGCCTTTGCTGCATCCCATACGTTTTTGTATATCGTGCTTCCGTTTTTTGTTTGTCTCAAGATATTTTTAAGTTTACCCTTTAATTTTTTCTTTGATTCAACAGTTGTTCAGAGAAGCATATTGTTTAATTTCCACATATTTGTTAATTTCCCATAATTCCTTCTGTTATTGATTTCTAGTTTCATACCATTGTGGTTGGAAAAGATGCTTGATATGACTTCAATTTTTTTCTGTTTTTTTTTTGAGGCAGGGTCTTGCTCTGTCATCCAGGCTGGAGTGCAGTGGTGCTGATCACTACTCACTGCAACCTCGGACTCCCAGGCTCAAGCAATCCTCCTGACTCAGCCTCCCTAGGAGCTGGGAGTACGGGCATGCACTACCACATCCAGCTAATTTTTTTTATTTTTCATAGAGACAGGGTCTCTCTATATTGCCCAGGCTGGTCTCAAACTCCTGGGCTCAAGTGATCCTCATGCTTCGGTCTTTCAAAATGTTGTGATTATAGAAGTGAGCCACTGTACCCAGCCAATTTCAATCTTCTTAAATTTGTTAAGACTTATTTTGTGACCTAATATATGATATACCTTGCAGAATGTTTTATGCTCACTTGAGAAGAATGTGTATTAAGCTGCTTTTAGGTGGAATGGTCTGTGTGTGTGTATATATGTGTGTGTGTGCGTGTATATATATATGTATATGTGTATATATACACACATATATATGATCCATTTGGTCTAAAGTGTAGTTCAAATCCAATGTTTCCTTATTGATTTTCTGTTTGGATCTGTCCAATGCTGAAAGTGAGGAATTGCAATTCACTACTATTATTATGTTGTAGTCTGTGTCTTTCTTCAGATCCCTTAAGGTTTGCTTGTCTGGTTGCTTGATTGACTGACTGTAGGGATGGGGTTTTGCTATGGTACCCAGGCTGATCTCAAATTCCTGACCTCAAGCAATCCTCCCCCCTTGGCCTCTCAAAGTGCTGAGATTGCAGGCTTGCTTCATGTATTTAGGTGCTCCAAAGTTGGGTGCATATATATTTGTACTTGTTATATCCTCTTGATGAATTCGCCACTATAGAATGTCACTATACAATGACTTTGTCGCTTTTTACAGTTTTTCCTGTAAAGTATATTTTGTCTGGGCCGGGCATAGTGACTCATGCCTGTAATCCCAGCACTTTGGGGGGGCCGAGGTGGGCAGATCACCTGAGGTCAGGAGTTCGTGACCAGCCTGGCCAACATGGTGAAACCCCATTTCTACTAAAAATACAAAATTTAGCCGGGGGTGGTGGTGCACACCTGTAATCCCAGCTACTTGGGAGGCTGAGGCAGGATAATCCCTTGAACCTGGGAGGTGGAGGTTGCAGTGAGCTGAGATCACATCACTGCACCCCAGCCTGGGCAACAGAGGAAGACTCCATTACACACACACACACACACACACAAAAGTATATTTTGTCTGAAATAAGTATAGCTACCTCTGTTCTCTTTTTTATCCCATTTGCATGGAATATCTTTTTCTATCCTTTCACTTTCAGTCTATGAGTGTCCTTTAAGGTGAAGTGAGTCTTGTGTAGGCAACGTATGTTGGGTCTTGTTATTTTATCCATTTAGCTACTCTGTGCCTTTTGATTGGAGAATTTAACTCATTTACATTCAGACTAATTATTGATAGGTAAAGACTTACTAGTACCATTTCGTTCATTGTTTTCTGGGTATTTTGTAGATCTTTTGTCGTTTCTTCCTCTTGTTTTTTTCCTTTGTGATTTGATGGCTTTCTATACTGCTATGCTTGGGATCTGTTCTTTTTAACTGTTGTGTATCTATCATAGGCTTTTGCTTTGTGGTTACCCTAAGGCTTACATAAGCCATCTTACACTTAACTGGTTATTTTAAGTTGACAACAACTTAACTTAGATCGCATATATAAACTTTACACTTTTACTTCTCCTCCCATTTTATGTTTTTGATGTCACAGTTTACATCTTTTTATAATTTGTATCTTTTAACAAATCACTGTAGCCCTAGTTGTTTTTAATAGTTTTACCTTTTAACGTTTGTACTGGATATATATAAATGATTTACCTGCTGCCATTATGGTATTAGAGTGTTTTGGATTTGACAATGTACTTACTTTTACCAATGAGTTTTATATTATATGTTTTCATATTACTACTAATTAACATCCTCTTCCTTCAGCTTGAAAAACTTTTAGCATTTCTTGTAAAGCAGGTATAAAACAAAAACTCTCTCAGTTTTTGTCGAGAAAGTCTTTATCACCCTTTCATTTTTTAGAGACAGAATTGCTGGGTATAGTATTATTGGTTGGCTTTTTCTTTTTTTTTTTCTTTCAGGATTTTGAATATATCATCCCACTTCCTTATGGCCTACAAGGTTTCTGTTGAGAAGTATGCTGATAGTCATATGGGGGTTCCCTTATACATGATGATTCACTTTCCCTTGCTGCTTTCAACACTCTTTTTAACTACTGACAATTCGATTACAACGTGTCTTTGTGTGGATCTCTTTGGATTCATCTTATCTGGCATCCTCTGGTCTTCCTGGATCTGGCTTTCTATTTAACTCCTTAGGCTTGCAATGTTTTCTGCTGTTATTTCTTTGAATATGTTTTCTATCCCTTTCTCTCTCTTTCTTCTCCTTCTGGCATGCCAGTAATGTGTAAGTTGTAAGTATCTTAAGCTATCTTCAATCCTTTCATTCTTTTTGCTTCTCATATTAGATGATTTCCAGTGGCCTGTCTTTGAATTTATAGATTCTTTCTTCTGCGTGATCTAGTCTGCTGTTGATCCTCTTTTTCAGTGCAGTTATAGTATTTTTCAGCCCTATGATTTCCGTTTAGTACTTTTAAATAATTTCTGTCTCATTGTTGAAATTCTCAGTTTGGTTTTGTATTGCTCTCCTGACCTTGGTAAGCATCTCTATGACCATTATTTTGAATTCAGTTAAATCACATATCTCCACTTCACTTGGTTCTTCACTGTAGATTTGTATTGTTCCTTTATTTGGAATATCATCCCCTGTTTCTTTATTTTCCTTGACTCCCTGTGTTGGTATCTTCGAATTAGATAGGACAACTACTTCCTTCAGTCTTGTGAGACTGGCCTCATGTAGAAGAATCTCACCAATCCATCTAACCTGAGATTTTAAGATGTCCCTCAAATCTTTGTGTTTGTCCAGACTGCTACCTTTGTTTGAGGTGGCCCCCTAGAGCTTGGGATGTACTACATCATGTTAGTACCCAATACCAGTAAGATGGCAGCCAGACTCTCTAGATGTAGCTGGAAAGGTTGGATGTTGGATATGTGTTCCAGTACCTTCTATCTTTACAGTGAAGCTGAGTGCAGGCATTTGTCTCCCACTTTCTCTGCATTAATCTGGGGACAAAATCTGTGGCAAATTCCTGTACAGGCATTTGTACAGGCTGCACTCTCTGATCCTGGGGAGATAGCTGCTGACATTAGGCCCACCTCTTTGTTTTTTGTGGTCTGGGGTCATTCAAGAATGCAAAGCCCCATTGAGTCCCAGAGCTGGTAATTAAAAGCACAGTCCCTTAGGTGGGTAATTAAAAGCACAGTCCCTTAGGTGGGAGCTACAGAAGTTCTGGCACTTGGCACTTGGCCAAACTCCTTTCATGAAGAATGGGTAAGCCTGAATTTATCACCAGGGTGAGCCCAAGGGAAGGCTTATGAAGCACCAAGCTCTGGCTCCAGCTGTCGAAGGGCTCCTGTTCTGTTCCATTGCCTAGTTAGCTGCTTTATGCAAGTTCATTTAGAAGGCAGACCATCAAGTAGCCACTGGAAGTGTGTGCCGAGAGCCTCTTCTGGAGAGTGAACGGGAACTGCACATTCCTGCCTCTTTCTGCACTGCTCCAAGAGGGTGTAGCCCATGGAAGTGTTTACACACTCATTTAAAACCACTTCTTTGTTCTGTGATCAAGGAGACTCACATATACCTGGTCCCTTCTGTTCACAGAGCTAAGAGGTTTAGGATCAAGTCCTTTGGGAGGTAGCTGTGAAAGTTGGGGAATTCAATTTTTGGTGTAAACCCTTTCCAGGGATAAAGAAGGGGCTGTGTCTATCCTTCTCTGTGCTGCTCCTGGGAGATGAAGACCCTGGAAGTGTTTGTGCACCTGTATAAAAATGCTGCTTTCTTCCTGTGGTCTAGAGAGACGCATTTATGCCAGTCCCCTTTGCCCCCAGAGCTAGGAGGTTTAGGATGCAGTCTTGCAAGTGGAAGCTATAAAAGTTGGGGTGCTCTATCTGAGGGAGAAACAGGGGGCTGTTCTTTTCAAAGCCCCTTCTCTGTACTGTTCCCAGAGGATAAAGCCACTGGAAGTGCTTGTATGCCTATATCAAACTGCTGCTTTGTTCCTGTGGTCTAGAGAGACTCACATGCGTCTAATCTCTGCTCCCAGAGCTGGTGAAATAAGAACCAAACTGTGGGGAACTTTAGAGTTAGGGTGCTATATTTAAGGCTCTAACCTTCCCCTCCACAGGGAGAAGGAAACTGGGGTGATTCCTTCCCAGCTGGATGGTGAGGTTCCCCGGGGCCATGCCCAAATATGCCTCCACTCTCCTAACCATTCAAAGTGGCTTTCTCCATTGCTCGATAGGTAGGGGTCTAAACTGGTCTCTGATTTTCTCTTGAGGAAACTGACCTGTGAATAGACCTATCTGGTGCATTTGTGGGTCAGGGGAGATTCAGGAGCTTCCTATTCCACCATGCTGCTTGGGGTTGGTTTATTTCTGCTACAGCAGAGTGCACTAGCTGTCAGGGAGCAGGGTGGCCTGAGTCAGTGACACAGAGTAAAATAAGCCACACTTGATAGTGGGGGAGTAGGAATGGCCAGGGGAACATGTGGGACAGCACCTCTAAGATGGGCTGTAAATGAGTGAGGGCTGAGAACCCCCCAACCCAGGCAGATGGAAAGGAGGCCCCAGAGAGAAGCCCCAACATGAGCCACAATCCATGTCACATGAACAGCAGTAGGGACAAAAAGGGGTATTTGGTCTGGACAGGAGAAGGAACCTGTGGCTCACCTTGGACCATATGAAGAGGAGTCACAGGGGCAGGGGCCACACCAGGACACTAGGGTGTGGATTCCTGCTCATTCTAAGGACTCTGCAGGAAAGGCCAGGTCAGGACACAGCTGAGGTTTTCCCCAGGGGGAAGGGGTCTTGAGAAGTGGCAGTTCCTGCCCCTCATGGTTTTCCAGGCAAAGCTGAGTGACCGCCTGATGGAGGCTGCAGAGAAGAGCTGCTCTTCTCAGACGGGGATGAGTGCACAGCTGCCAAGGGCTCAGTCAGTTACATGCCATCCATCGTGGACTCCAAAATGCAGTGACAAGTGAGCTTATAGAGCAAGGGCTACCTTGGGGTGCATGGGCTGAGTTTTCCATTGTCCTGAAACCTTCTAGAAGCAGTAGGAAGGAACTACATATAACATGATCGGTGGCCTGGGTTCTTCTCCATAAAATCCTCCCAAGGACAGCCTCTTATGGATCAATTGCTGTGCAGTGACTTAGACCCAGGAGGGCCAGCTGCTGACTGCAAAGCCTAAAGGGTCTCAGTTTCTCAAGAAGCCCCCTTCGGCCAGGCACGGCGGCTCATGCTGTGATCCCAGCACTTTGGGAGGCCGAGGCAGGAGGATCACCTGAGGTTAGGAGCTCAAGACCAGCCTGGCTAACATGGTGAAACCCCGTTTCTACTAAAAATACAAAAAATTAGCTGGCATGCACCCGTAATCCCAGCTACTCGCGGGGCTGAGACAGGAGAATCCCTTAAACCCAGGAGGCGGAGGTTGCAGTGAGCCGAGATCCACCCCATTGCACTCCAGCTTGGGCAACAAGAGTGAAACTCCGTCTCAATAAAACAACAAAAACAAACAAAAAGAAAATCCTTTCACCCCCTGCAGGCTGCAGGGAGCTGATGGAAGTGTCCTATGGCCCCTTGCAAGGGGAGCAGGAAGGGACCATAGGACACTTAGGATGCTAATCAAGAGAAACAGATTATAGTCCCTTCTGCTTCTTAATGGATGGTAGAAGGTGAAATTCGTATCTGTAAAAATAACCCTCTGCAGTGTCACTGGTTCAGAGGCCGTGGGGATGGGAGTAGGAAAGCTGGACTCTTGAGCCCTGTGCTGCCCTGTCCTGCTGCTGAATGTACCTGAGAGCCCACCCATGGGGACAGAGACAGTGCTCAGCCTCTGGACAAGCCTGGAGCAGGCAGGGGGAAGGGGAAACGACTCTTCATAATCAATCCTGGGAAAGTGGGTTCCTCCAGCCAGCTTCTGGGAGAGGGGAGGAGCTCAGCAGGGGGAGGGAGGAGAGAAAGAGACAGTAGATCTCAGCAGCTGATGGGCCATACCCCCTCTGGCGCCCCGAAACTTCAGCAAAGCCTGCGACCCACCCAGGATTGTGTGGATGGGACCCAGGGAATATGAATTAGGGTGCTGCCCCCATGGGGGTCGTGGAGGTGGGAAAGAACCAGCCCACCCAAGGGGCCATGTGGAGAAACCTGATCTCCCCCGCAGAACCCGTCCCCCGAGGCATTAGCCTATGAAGGACTCTGGGCTTCCAACATATTTGGAAATTTAAAAATTTTCAGCCATTTAAAAATACTGTATCTATGGCACTTACCAGCTGAGCCCCCCCAGGGTCCTGGACATCAGGGCCAGCATAGAGACAACCATAAGGGTGGTGGAAACTTAAATCTGGGCTCCCTGGAGCTAGTTAGAATGGCCTGGGGCTCAGGGCTGTTCAGTGGCACTAGACGCCATGTGCCCCTTCCTGGGTACCCCAGAAATACCAGGGCCACTAAGCTGGAGCTGGGCTCAGCCCCCACATTCGCCAATGTCCCCTCTTTGACCTGAGGATGGGAAGCTTAGGCACAAACCCACCTCTCTGCTGGCTTCAAATCCTTTCTGAATCTGTAAAGAGGTGGCGCCCACAGGGTCCCCAGGGCTGAGGGGCACCCCCAACATCCTAGGCCCTGAGAACTCTGAGGCAAGCTCGCAGCCAAGGTGGGGGAGCTGTGCAGACCGGGGGAGGAAAGAGGGGGGCAGGCATGCCGATCCTTCATCGTGGCAGCTGCAAGCCAGCGCTTGGGCACCCCTCACCTCTCATCTGCTGATGGCAACACTGGAGACCATAGAGGGCTCCTCCCTTGCCAAGGTCACCTGGCAGTAACCCCTGGGCTCAAGGCCTGATGACAAAGCTTTGGACGACAGAAGCAGGACCCAGTGCAGAGGCCAGCCCCTGAGGAAACTGCTGGGGACAGCATCGCCCGCTCAACTTGGGTACACAGGTGGAATCTGGAAGATTTTTTTTCTCAGGTTTTTTTGTTTGTTTGTTTGTTTTTTGAGGCAGGGTCTCAGTCTCACCCAAGCTGGAGTGCAGTAGTGCAACCATGGCTCTCTGCAACCTCTGCCTCCCAGGCTCAAGTGATCCTCCCACTTCAGCCTCCCAAGTAGGTGGGACTTCAGGGGCATGCCACCACGCCCAGCTAATTTTTGTATTTTTTGCAGAGATGCGGTTTTGCCCATATTGCCCAGGCTGGTATCTAACTCCTGGACTCAAGCGATCCACCTGCCTCAGCCTCCCAAAGTCCTGAGATTACAGGCCTGAGCCACCTCGCTCGGCTAGACGCCTGGAAGTTTAAGCACAGCTGTAAACCATCCCAGCTCCTTTATTTCCCTGCTCTTAAGTGCTTGGCCGAAGGCTGCTTTCTGTCATCCCAGTGAGCTGTGCCCGCTGTGTGGGAGAACCCGCCCTTGGGGATGGATGGAGCCAGCCCAGCAACAACCCGCCCCTCAGCCACTTCTAGAATCACCCAGGAGGGCCTTCACAGCCGGGCTGATGTCCCCTCACTGAACACAGGGGAAACGGAGGCCAGGCAGGTAGCTATGCTGAGCTCATTCTCATTCCTCGACCCCAGTAGAATCACAGTCTTCGACAGCCCAATGCGGATCCTAGGATGGGGCCTGGTAGACAAATAAATGGCTGGGACTAGGCCACGTGCCTGGTCTCCCAGCGGAACACGTGATGCACCCATGCTGACACCTGCTGACATCCGAGCTCCACAAGACCCTGACATGAGCAGTGTGACCTTGGGGGACATGTGGCCCATCTGTTAAAGGGGCTCCCTGCCGCTCTGTCCATCTCATTGGGGTGCAGTGGGGATGCTCCTAGGGCCTGTCTGAAAAAGCAGTTTGGGAACTAGCAGGTGATGCACAGTGCTGCCGGGCATCAGGCCACTTGCTCTGGACCAGCCTGGAAGCCAGGAACTTCATGTCTTTTCCCAGGCACCTCGCTGCACCCATCCTCACTGCATCCTCAGCAGGGCACAGAGGGAAGGGGCCTGGCCCCAGGAGTGTCCCGGCCTCATTGCATTTCCTGAGCTGGGCAGAAGGGACCCCTGTCTGCTGGTTTTGCTGGCTGCTCACCCTACAGGCTCCCCTGATGCTGAGGCCTCCCCTAAGCTGGTGTGGACACAGGAGGGATTGATCATGGGTAAAGCTGGGAAACTGGAGGAGTCTGGGGTGAGGGCAAGAGGGCTGGGCCTGCAGATTCCAGTTCCAACCAGGATCCCAGGTCAGAGGGACGGGGTGGGTCTCGGGGTATGGAGGGTCCCAGACACCAGGCCCCACCCAGGAGGGTGGCAGGAAGAGGACTGTTTTTCTGCTCCAGCTGCCCAAGGGACACGTGTGTGCCCAGCTCAGGAGGAAAGGTCTGGAAACAGCACCTGCATGGGGCCTGGGGTCCTCCAAGGAGCACGCGGTAAAGGAGCCCTTGACAGGCAGCTCTGAGCCCGGCTTGGTGCCCAGGACTGAGCCTCTGCCGTCTTCCCTGACACATCGGAACCCAGTGTCAGCCTCCTGCAGACTGGGAGGAAGGGCCCTGCCCCATCCCGGATTGGCCACTCCTGTGGGTATCCTTCTCAGTTCCAGCCTCCTCTGCAGGACCACGCATGGCTGTCCTGCCCAAGGCTCAGATGACAAGGACTTCTTAAAGGTGTCTGAAGGCTGGGGACAGGGTGCAGGCAGGCGTTGTCTGAGCAGAACGACAAGAGCTGGGCTGGCAAGAAATTCACCACTTCCATTCAAGAGATGGGGATGGCCACACTGGGTGGTGCCCAGGGACGGGTTAACCCCTCTAGGCCACCCCCGAAGGAAGAAAAGCAGACCTGGGAGGAAGGGCAGGCGCCTGCTGGTCCCCCTCAGTGCAGACTCGGGATCCCTGAGTGGGGCCGCCCGATAGGAGAATTCCCCCTCCCCCTGCCGCCCCTCCACGATCGGGCAGGGCCAGTCGGCAGCCTCCAGCCTGGGCAGCACTCCCTGCCTCTGTCCACCCTCCTCATGCCAGGAGCCTATCATTCCTACCAGTCCTCTGCTTTCTGCGCCCCAGGAGCCTGCCTCCACACTGGAGGAGAGGCTGAGATGTCCTGTGGGCCGGCCCCACCTCCATGTAAGTGTGGGTCACTATCCCCTTTCTAGAGAGGCTGAGGCCAAGGGCCAGGCTGAGACAAGGCAGAAGCTTCTCCTACTTCAGACTTGCAGGGGACATAAGTCCCAGCATCACCCTGGAATGTGGGTCACCAGGCCATGAGACTGAATTAGGGGTGCCCCAGAACTGGGCAGGAAGTCCCAGGCAAGGCTTTGGGGGAGGGCGGCTGGGCCAGGGAAGTATTGCCGGTTGGTGGAAAAGATAGAAGAGTCCAGGAGGGCTAGACACAGGCGGCTGAGCCAGGGCAACCAGTAGACAAGAAGGTCCTCTCCAGGGTCCCGGTTGTGCTAAGTGCCCTAGCCTCCCTGCAGACGGCTATCTCCAGCTCCGCCTGCGCTGGGGACCCGTGAAGAGGCCAAGGCAACCATACAGTGATTTATTGACCAGACTTTGCAGCAAGAACACAGCGAAGGTGGGTCTGTACAATCCAGCCTGGCAGAGGGGTCTGGCCCTCTTAGAGCAGAGTCTGGGGACCCCAGCATATTTCCCCCACAGCCCCCGGAAGTCCAGCCTCATCCCTGCTCCAGGCCCCTCCTGAAGTGAGGGGCAGCAGGGAGTCCGGGTCCTGGAGGGGCTGGAAGGCAGGTGGTGCCCAGAGCGGGGCTGGCACCGGGTGCATGCCTGCCCTGGTAGCCGGCAGGAGGTGATTCGCGTGGGGGCAGTGGGGGCGTGCAGGCGGGCAGCCAGGCTCACCACACGGAACACTTGTGGGCAGGGTTCATGGGCGTGTCCTTGGGACAGTGGAAAGCCCGGCCAAACTCCTCAAACTGGGACACGCTGCCCAGAACCCTGGGGTGGGGAGAGACCCACACAGTGAGGGGCCCTGCAACCACCCCAACCCCAGCAAACGAGTGAGTTTTATTCCTTCCCGTGCTCCCAATCCCACCCCAAACACAAGGAGCTGACGAGGCCAGGCGGGCAGCTGGGCATACCTGTAGTGCTCAGGGGCATGCTTGTCGGTCAGCACCTGAAGGTAGATGGACTGAGACCGCCGCTTGATGCACCAGTTCTGGGTCCAGGAGCCGGGTGGAGGGGAGGAGGGGGAGATGAAGCCAGGCATCCAACCCCTAGCCCCCCACCCAGGACGCAAGGCCATAGGCCCCCTCAGCACCACAGGCCATCACCTCTGAGGGGACAGGTGATGAGAGACAGGCTGGCCATGCGAGGCCTGGGCAAGGCAGAGCTGGGACTGACCCCGGATGCTGTGTCCCCACCCCAAGGCTCCCAGTCCAATCCCCCACCCCGTCCACCTGGGCAAAAGCAATGAAGAAGAGCTGGTCGTGTGTGTACTTGAGCCGGGGCAGTGGGTGCTCTGGGCCGTGCTCCCGCACCCACTTCTGATAGGCCTGGGGACAGAGAGAGCATGGACCTGCTATGTCCACCCACCCTGGGCACTGCTTCCTCTCTGTCCTCCATCCAGGTAGCCCTCCCTGCTCTCCCTGTGAAGGCAGGCCTGTGAATCCTTCCTCTTCCAGTGGACCATGTCCCCAGCACATGCCCTGCCCCACCCCAGGCCAGAGCTCAGCAGGGTGGGCAGGGAGAGGCAGCTCTGTCCCTCATCTGGAGTCCTCATCAGCCCCCGCCCCTCCCGCAGCTGGGGTGGAGCGCAGGCAGGCGGCTCACGTGGTAGGCCAGCTTGAGGCCACCCATATCTGCGATGTTCTCCCCAAGCGTGTGTTTCCCGTTCACCTGCCGGGAAGGGAAGAGGACAGGGGGCTGCTTGGGGCCCGGCTGGCCTCCCTCGGGCATTGATACCTTGGGTCCCAGCCCCTAATTCCCACCACCCCTCTCCTTCCCTTGCCCAGAGAGTTTGAGGGGGGGCTCCAACTCTACTCCTTCCCCCTAAACCCCTTGTCCTCCGTAAGTCTACAGACACTCATTATGTGTCCACATGAGTGTGCGGGAACCAAGTGTGTGTGCAGGGACCTGGGCACAGGTTTTGTTTAGACATGTGCATGTGCACAAGGGTATGCGTGATGCTCCCAGCCCGTGCCCCACCAGGCCCGAGGGGCACAAGGGGCAGGTGGGGGGTCTCACCCGCTGGTTGTAGACAGTGAAATTGTCATAGAGACGGACGATGCACTCGGCCTTTCGCAGGAAGTGGGTGTAGGAGGCCTCAGTCCACCAGTGCAGCAGGTTCCCTGAGCGGTCATACTGGCCCCCTGTGGGCAGTACAGCAGGATGAGACCCACCCTCACCCTGAGCGCCCTCCCCTTCCCACCCACCAGCCCCAGTTAGCCCATCCCCTACCCTGCCTCTCCACTGCCTGTCCTGCCCCCTCCCAGCCATCCCCTCGGGCCCCAGCAGGCCTCACCCCAGTCGTCGTAGCCGTGGGTCAGCTCATGTCCAATGATGGTACCGATGCCCCCGTAGTTGAGAGACCTGGGCCCACAGCAGCAGCATCAGGCCCTAGCCAGCCTAGTCAGCACCCTCTGAGAGCCCCATGCTGCTGCCCAGGCCCCGGATGTCCCCTGGGCAGGCCAGGAGGTGGCCCAGGGAGGCCACAGAGGCATCCGTGTGGTCTAGGGGCACTTGTGCCTCAGCTTCCTCATGGGCTGTGTGAATGCCAGTGGAACCTATCCAGCCGCTTTTAGGAAATCCCATCTAACAGAGCTGGCTGGGCGGTGAAACAGGGCTGGAGGAGACAGGAGGGAAACGGAGGCACCCACGAGGGGGTCTGGCCTCCTACCTCATCGTTAGTGTTGCGCCACCTTTGAAACATCGAAATGAGCCTCAAACAAGTAAGGAAGACCCCAGGAAGTTACAAATAACAAACCTACACATTTTTCTAAATAACCAAGGATGCAGTGGGGAGCCAGGGTCCACAGCTGTCCTGACTCCTGAACCCAGCTGGGTCTGGGGCGATTGGAGCCACAGTACACCGACACACACCTGGTAGACAAGGTCTGCATGCCAGCCCTGCCCTCAGCCACAAACGGGGCAAGCTATGTACTCACTGTGGGAAGTCAGGGTCATACAGGGTGGGCTGCAGGATGCCCGCGGGGAACACTACAAGAAGGGGGTGCTCAGTGGGAGACACACCCACTTTTAGACCCTGCCCCGCCCAGTGTAGGGACACATCCCCTTACCCATTTGGTTCTTGTTGGGTAGATAGTAGGCATTGAGCGCCTGTGGCGGGAGTAGCCACCTGTGGAGGGAGGCTGGGGTGAATGGGGGGCACACACTCCCTCCCCCACTACCCTCACATCACAGCTTCCTCATCAGCCATCTCCTGACAGTCTGGGGGTCACCCTGCCGGCCTCCACCCCATGCTCTGTGCTAGCCTGTGTGCCCCCCCATATCTGCATGGCTGTGAGATGATTTGCCCCACCAGCTCCTGCCCTTTCCCCACAACCTTCTCTGACTCCCAGCTCTGGACCAGGTACCCACGTGGACTTGTCCACCTCCTGCCGAATCTTCTTAACTGAAAGCTGGATGCTGAACCGGATGCTGTTCAAGATGTTCTTGAAGTAGGTCTTCTCGTGGACCTCAAACTGCAGGAGGCATGGGCGGCACTCAGCCACAGACAAGGGCAGGGCTACCTGCAGACTGGGCGACATCCTGGCCATGCAGGCCACCTGCCCTCCTGAGTGCCGTTAGTACAGGGGCTGTGGATGGGCAGGGCAGGCAGGGTCAGGGCCCACCTCATATTCCTTGTCCACAGCATCAGGTTTCAGCAGGAAGTCTGGGTAGCCGACCATCACCATCATGTACTGGAGCTGCAGGCCGAGGGCAGGTGAGGGTGGCACGGGGCTTCAGGAGACAGCCTCCACCCCATCCTACTCACCAAGGAAGGGAACACTAGGCCAGCCTGGGAGTGGGCTTCACAGTTGGGGAGGCAGGCCTAGTCAACTCTATGAAGCCCTTTTTGCCCCTTTTGTTCTCTTTCACTGGCACACAGTACGTGCTCAATGTATATAGGACCAACCAATGGCACAGGGTCCCCTCACCTTGGCCCGAGCGGCAGCCCTGGTCTCAGCATCCATCCAGTCCAGCTCGTCCAGCCGCTGGCCCAGGATGTACTTGATGTCTTCTACCAGCTGCTGCACCTGCAGGGTCAGAGGTCAGGGAGCAAGGGTCAACCCAGCAGCCTTTCACTCTGGTCCATCACTCCTGGCAGGAGGGGTACCCCTGTCTTTAAGCACCACTTTCTAAGCCCAAACCTCAGTTCTGAACACCAAGAGGATACTTTGGAGGTGGGGATCCAGGCCCTGCACCCCCGAGGGCTCACAAGACAGAAGAGGAAACTGCCCCCGCAATGACCATGGACATCCCTAAGGCCACGCCTCCCGCGCGTGCCTGAGAAGGAGGGCTGGGGCCTGGTAGGGAGGTCCACCTGCAGTTGATAGTCCACATGAGCTTCCTGGAGGAGGCCTGTGGAGGAGTAGCCTGGAGCCTCAGAATCAGCTGAGTACTTAGCAGGGCCTGGTCCCCCTGCCTGCAGGGGGACATGTGGGGCTCCCCATGTTAGGACCATGGCCTCGGGAGGGCTTCACCCTCAGTTCAGCACCATCCTCCCCACCCAAACAAGGGCAGCCCACCTTGGCTTTGCTGGCAGCTGAGAAGTGCTCATGTACAAAGAGGGCACCAAGCGCCATGCCAAAGTGGCGGTTGGCCTGGCCCAGGCAGATCCGGGCCAGCTCCTGTGGCTTGTCGCTGCCCTCCATCTCCCGTGCCAGCTCATGCAGCGCCTCACGGAATGGCGGGGACAGATGCTCACTCAGGACCACCACCACGCGCCACACCAGGTAGTTGTGTAGGACCCTGGGGGCCAGGTGAAGCCAGTGGGTGTCCAGGCGGACATGCATGTGGGCCACCAAGGGCACCACCCCCACCTGTGCCCCCCAACCTGCGGCTGGACCCAGGACCCAGACAACCCCACAAAGAAGGGACAGGGGGTCATCCCAGATATGCAGAGCAGAAAATGTAAAGCCCACCCAGCAGATAGGTCCAGCATGCAGGGCAAGGATCTAGTGGCCGCTGGGCAGAAAATGCCAGATCTGCAGCCATACCGGCGGGGTGTGGAGCGGATGAGCTGGGACACCTGCTGCATGTAGTCTGTCGCCAGCAGCACCACCTCCTCTTCCTCTGAGAAGTCCTCCTGGAAGATCTGGTCTAGCAGCCACTTCCACCGCAACTGTGAGGCCAAGGACAAGGACAGTGAGGCTGGGGGTGGCAGGGGCCACAGAAGACAGGGAGAGGGGCAGAGAGAGGCAGCAAGGGGACATAAGAGTCCATGGCCAAGGAAGGGTTTGCCCATCTCTGGGGAGAGATGACCCTGTAGTCCCAGCAGCAGCATTGCCCCCAACCCTGCCTGCCCACGAGGACTGGGCCACACTCACATGGGGGGTGATCTTCTGCAGCTGCCCCAGCGTCACCTTGTTGTACATGGAGCTGACATCTCGCCGTAGGTCATCATACTCTGACACAGTGATCTGTTGGGAGAGATCACAGCTGACCCAGCCGTGCTCCATGATGCCTTCTCTCAAGTCCAGGGCAGCCGCCAGCCCGGGTCTGCTCACGTTGGCCAGTCGCTGCTCCACCTGCAGGATCTCCTGGGCCTTCTGTTCCACAGCATCCGCACCCAGGAGGCTGAGCACTCGCTCCATGAACACCCTGTATGCTGCCAGAATCTGCACCAGGGGAGGGGGCTCATCCAGGGAGAGACAGGCCTAGCCTGGATCCACCCCTCCTGGGGCCCCAGGCCTTCCCTGCCTCCCCATCCCATGCCCCAGCACCTTCTCACTCTCCTCATCCTGAGCTAGGTACAGGGTCCTCTCTGGCAGGGTGAGCCCATCCTGGTCAATCTGGGGAGGGAGACAGGGGCCAGAGGTCAGAGGTCCACACCTCAGGTTCCCTAAACAAAGGGAATTCCCACTCCAATGCCCAGAGAGCAACCAGACATCCATGAGTACAGTCCCAGAAGCACGCAGACCCCAGCCCCTCTTTCCACCAGGACGAGATGGCCAAAGCCCCATCCCTGACTGTCCCAGCCTACGGGCGCCCAATCTTACCCCTGTACGTCTGCACTTTCCTTATCTGTCAGGGGCATTCCTAGTTCCCCCACTGACAGTTGGGACCCCTAATTTCGGGGCCAGCTCCAGCCCTTGCGGAGATGTCAACCCAGCCCGCCGGCGCGCCCCTCCCTCCTGGCCCTCACAGCCTGCCAGAGGGCTGGGAAATTGCGGCTCCCGCGGCTCCTCTAAACACCGCAATTACCCCCAGGGAAATTACTTGCGCCCTCCTCCCGCGCTCTGCCGCGGTGCGTTCCCCTCCCCTCCCCTCTCCTGCTCGCCTCTCCCCTCCCCTCTCCTGCTCGCCTCTCCCCTCCTCTCCTCTCACGCACCCGCCTCCCGCGCACAGGGACCCCTGGGCAAAGCCACTGCGCCCCGGATCCGCGGCCGCCGGCAGGGCGCTCGGGTGGTGGGGAGGGCACTCACGCGGATGACGTAGCGCGAGGAGTTCCTGTCGTCCAGGCTGACCGTGAGCGAGAAGAGCGCGGCGGCGCTGTACACGCCCTGCGCCTTGTACAGCAGCCGGTTGAGGTCCCATCGCGCAGCGACCCCCGGACGCTCCTCTGCGCCGCCCAAGTCCCAGCCCCCGCAGTCCTCGATTACCTCCAGCATGGGCCGCGGGCCCAGTCGCTCGATCTCGTGCATGTCTAGGCAGGAGCGGAAGAAGGCGCGCACCTTGCGCTGGGCCGCGCCGCCGGGCCCACCCCCGGGCCGCGCCAGCAGGCGCCGCAGGCGCTCCTCGTTCTGCTCGCCGATGGCCGCGATGGTGCCATAGGTGAGCTTGTCGTCGGGGATGGCATGGCGCCGCAGCCAGCCACCGCAGGCGAACGAGTAGAAGTCTTGGCATGGGTCGATGCTGGCGTCCAGGTTGGCGGCTAGGAAGCGAGCGGCACGCGCGAAGGCCTTGCGCTCAGGGCAGCCCTCGGGACAGGCGCCGCCGCCGGCAGCGACCGGGCCCAGGTACTTGAGAGCCAGCATAGCCGCCAGGATGGCGCAGAGGCCGGCGGCGAACACCAGCCCCGACAGCAGGCACACCTCGCGCCGGTTCCAGCGCGGCAGTCCGGACCGGGCCCCGGTGGCGCTGCGCGCAGCACCCAACGGGAAGCCCGGGGGCAGGGAGGCCCCGCGCGCGCCCCCCGCACCGCAGCGGCTTACGTACTTGACCTCTTGGAACTCATCGTAGTGCGCTGTCAGCGAATACGGGGGCTCCATGGCGCCGAGGCCGCCGCGGTGCAGCCCTGGGCCACCTGGGCTACGGGATGCGCGTGGCCGCCGGCCTCCTCGTGGGCCTCCGCATGGCCCCGGGGCCGCAGCTGCGGGAAGGGCAGAAGCTGGCTCTGGAGGCGCCGCAGCCGGATGGGGCTCAGGGGCACCGCGAGGAGGCACACAGGCCTGGGTGCAGAGGCCCCAGCCTTGGGCCTCATTCACTGCGGAAACCAGGGATTAGGAGGGCTCGGCGGGGCCACCACCCCCGCGTGCACAGTGTAGTCTTCTCCCCTGTCCCCTCCCTGCGCAGGCTTGAGAGCCGCAGGGTTGGGAGGGCTCTTATTGGAAGCAAGAGGCGCCAGGCAAGGGGCCTGGCACGTAGTGGGCCTTCATTGAAAGGTCGTCCCTCTTCCCTTCGCCTTTCTTTCCCACGACCTGCCCCAGCCAAGGCCGGGTGGGGTGGGGGAAGGAGCGGAGGCTGGAGTGAGGAGGTGCAGTCAGGGGCGCGTCTATGCGGCACTTTCAGCTCTCCGCTCTGGACCCAGACGCTCGGCAAAGCGGCCAAAGAACCAAACTTTGTCCTCGTGGAAGTCCGCGGGGTTGACCACGCCAATCCCGCTCGCTGGCTCCTTCTGCTCGGTGGCCCGACGGCCCACTCGCCCCTTCCCTAGAGGCGCGCGCCAGCGCCCCAGGGTGGCGAACACACAACCCACCCCTGGACGGCCCTGATGGAGAAGCCGAGACGGGTGCCCTCCCCCCACTCCCACCATCTCTGTCCCCGCCCCGAGCCACTCCCGGCTTCAACAGGTTCTCCCCAGAACCCAAACTTGGGCGAAGTTTCACCCCCGGCGGGGAGCGAGCTGGCCGGCGAGCCCCGAGCCCTGACGCTGTGCCGCGCAGTCCGCGGAGCCCGAGAGCCGAGCCCGGGAGCCGCAGCCGCAGCCGCAGCCGGAGCCGCAGCCGAGAGGACGCAGACAAAGCCGGGAGGCTCCGCGCAGTGGCGGCGGCGGCGACGGAGGTGGCCGCGATGGTGGCCTCAGCGACAGGGACTCGGGCGCCACTTACCCGGCAGGTGCGCGCCCGAGCCGGCGGTGACAGAGCGGGTCGGGCCCGAGCAGGGGCCTGAGCCGGAGCGGAGTGGAGCTGAGCCGGCGTCCGGTGTCTCCCAGCGCCCGCCGCCTCCTCTGCCGCCGCGCCGAGCCCGCCGCGCCGCCCGCCTGCCGGCCCGAGGGAGGGGGCGCGCGGGCGGCTCCACCCTCCTCCGCCCGCCCCGCGCGCCCCTCCTTCCTCCTGCGTCTCTCGGGCCACCTGGCAGCGGGGCCGCAGCGCGGACGTGGGTCGGCGGCCCGCGGAGACGGGTTCCCGGGGGTCGTGCGCGGGCTGCGGTCTGGGACTCCGGGTCCAGCCGCGTTCCAAGACGAGTGAGGGCAGCGAGTACTGCCGTGAGGGGTT
Organism: Macaca thibetana thibetana; assembly: GCF_024542745.1. NCBI lineage: Eukaryota > Metazoa > Chordata > Mammalia > Primates > Cercopithecidae > Macaca > Macaca thibetana. The sequence continues at coordinate 10,145,793 of NC_065589.1, read as the reverse complement.
CCCTCCGATCCAGTGTCCCCACTCCCAGCCGCCCACTAGCCCCTGGTGAAGGGAGCTCAGTGGGGACCCCTGCAAGAAGAGGGCTTGCAGCCCCCTTCCCCATCCTCTCCAGCCGTGGCTAGCCCTGGCATCACGGCTCAGGAAGTCCCTGGCCCAGGTAGGAAGAAAAGGAGCTGGAGCTGGAGATGACGGGCCAAGTACTCCTCTGAAGGGCTGGGGGCGGTGTCAGTAGTGCCTGTGTCTGCCGGCACAGTCCCTGGCGCAGAGCGCACCTTCACTACCGGCTTCTTTGTCCTCCTTGGAACCCCTGTCCTGGATCGGCTCTCCACCACGGCTTCTGGTTGGCCTCGCTCACTTCGCCTAGCCCCTGGTGAAGGGAGCTCAGTGGGGACTCCTGCAAGAAGAGGGCTTGCAGCCCCCTTCCCCATCCTCCCCAGCCGTGGCTGGCCCTGGCACCATGGCTCAGGAAGTCCCTGGCCCAGGTAGGAAGAAAAGGCCAAGAGAAGAATGAGCGAAGTCTCCCTGCTGGAGCCAGGGAGGGCTGGAGCCTGCCTCCTCTGGCCAGCAGCCTCCGGCCTCAGACAAGCCCTGAGCCTCAAGACCCTGGTATGTGGACTGATGGGAGGGCAGGCTGCGTGCCGGGACTCTGAATTTACCCACCCCCTGCCTTCTTCCAGGTGAACTGGCTTTTTCTTTTTCTTTTTTTTTTTTTTTTTTTTTTTGAGACGGAGTCTCCCTCTGTCACCCAGGCTGGAGTGCAGTGGCCGGATCTCAGCTCACTGCAAGCTCCGCCTCCCGGGTTCACGCCATTCTCCTGCCTCAGCCTCCCGAGTAGCTGGGACTATAGGTGCCCGCCACCTCGCCCGGCTAGTTTTTTGTATTTTTTAGTAGAGACGGGGTTTCACCGTGTTAGCCAGGATGGTCTCGATCTCCGGACCTCGTGATCTGCCCGTCTCGGCCTCCCAAAGTGCTGGGATTACAGGCGTGAGCCACCACACCGGGCCCGAACTGGCTTTTTCAATGCGAGATCTCCCCACTGCCTGGAGGCAGAGCCCTCTTCTACCTGCCTCCCTGCCTTGGTCAGACAGCCTGGCCCTCATGGGACACAGAGAACTTGGGGCTCCTTGGAAGACTGATACTGTTTCTGGAATCTCTGCTTTCTCTACCCTACCGACCTCTGGTGTCTCTAGCAGGGGACCCCACAAAGCATCAGCCCTCCCAGGTCTGCCGACTCCAGCCTGTAGGATTGGCCTAAACAATGTGTGAGAGCCATGGAGAGCCATCTGATAAAAATCACGACAAGGTAGGGACTCTGATAAACTATCCATCATCCTGTTCCCCTCCTTGGGGGCTGTACATCTGCCCAGCTCCTGAGCCCTGGCCCTGAGTGCTGGCCTCTGTCCCTGTCTTGCCTCTCCCCTGCCTGTTCATCTCTCCATCTCTAAGCCCCCACTCTGGATACCCTGCCTCCATCTCTGGCCACCCCAGGGTCATCCTCTTCCCCAGGCATCCTTCTTGGGTCCTATTAATTCTAAGGAGGAAACATGGAATTACTTATAATGTGGTGATTCCATGAAGGGGGGAGGGGAGGGCAGGGAGGTGGCAAAGTGGCTCTTTGTGCTTTTAATCTGCATTTTTCCCTCAATGTTCCCGTCTCCAGGAGGATAATTTTCCAGCCTTTTCAGGCCCTGATTGGTATCATTTCTCCAGCAATGACAGCTTTTATTTTCCCCGAAATGAATGCCGTGAAATTTCCAAGAAATATAAAAATGGATATTGTCTCAGAGAGCCGACTCTTCCGACAGAAAGGCACAGAGGCAAACATGCTTCCCTAGGGACTCTTCTGCTCCAGTCATGGTGCTGGGGTGGGGGCAGTCCCAGGCCCTCAGTCTCTCCTCCCTCCTTTTTCCCTCCGTTGTCCCTTCCTCTTCCCTCCCAGGTCAGCTCTGGGACCCCCCTTCCAGCCACCCTCTCCCAGACTCAGCTGCTATTGATCTGTTCATGGGCCTCCCGACTCCCTGTCAGGCGACCTGCCTGGCTCCATCTCACCTTTTCTGTTCTCATCTCATCCCCCAGCCCCGGGCTGAGAGTAGCAACCAGGACCTACAGGAGTTGACTTGGAATTGGCCCTCTGACCCCTCAGTCCTGGCCACCCCGCACAGACTGCCAATAAAGAGAGGTCGGAGGCCCACCTCCTTGATTCTCCGGCGCCTTCTCTGTAAGGGAATCTGGTGCTCTAGGGGAGTAGGGCACCAGTGATCTGACCTGTAGCTTGCTCACTCTCTTGGGAGATCTCTTCCTATCCCTATATTACCAAGGTGACCCCATGACTCATGAGCAAGAGAATGACAGGCCACAGCAGTGCCCAGCTAAACCCAGCCAAGCCATGAGTGAGGCAGCTGGGTGCCCAGCTTCAGGGAGCAGTAGAATGCCGCCAGAGCTGCCTTGAAGAGAAAAGGCCTGAGGGGATGCAAGGGGCAGAGATGAGGGGTTCAGAACCTGACTGTCTCTCTCCTCCCTGACCAAGGGTAGATCTCAGCCACGCTGCCGAACAGGGCATCACTTGGTTTAGGTTCTGGGCATGGAGCTCTCCCTGGGGACAGCGTGCTCTCACCAACAGCTTGCATCTGTTGCACATTCACCAAGTGGGCTGGTAAGTGCCTTGATCTGAGGTAGGGCTGCCCACCCAAACGCCAGGCCTGGCCCTGCCTAGAGCCCACTTGTGGTCAGACCCGCTTCTCTCCTGCGGCCTGCATGTGGGTGGGGATGAACCCCTTTCCCTGCCTCAGTGTGCTGCAGCGGGGTGTCAGCTCCAGAACGTGCCCTGCCAGCCTCCACCCTGTGCAACCAGGCCCCACTCCTCCCCTGCAGACCTGTGGTATCTTCTGAGCCCTAAAAACACGCCCCCAACCAGTTTCCTGTCCTCCACCCGGCCTCTCAGGGCTCATTCCATCTATTATTCACAACACAAAATGGATTTTTAATTTGAGAAATGAAATGACTCTCCCAAGTGGCCGGGGTGGGAGGGAGGGAGTGAAGGAAGGCCGGAGCCGCCGCGGCCGCCACAGTGCTGACTCAGGTTCGTCTTGGAGATCTCGGGGCCCACAGCCTAACTGAGAGACCCCCAAAAGCCCAGTACCCCACCACTCTGCCCTGGGCCTCCACTTCTCCCCACTGCTGTGACCAGGTGGGGTGACTGGCTGCCCGTTGGTTCTACCTGAGCCTCCAGTGAGGCCTGCCTCTGGCAGGGCGGTGCGGGGGACAGCTGAACTCTGTTCTCCACTGGCTTTCCTGTGCCTCAAAGGCAGCCCTTGGGCTCCCTGGCCTGGCCTATCACCTCCCCACACTCCCCGGCCCTCCTGGCCTGGCTTCCTCCCTGCTGTCCAGACCTCTGGCTGAGCTCCTTTGCTAGGTCCTGACCCCACACTAGGTCCACTCCAGCCTGGACTGCTGCCCTGGCCTCCACTCTGGCCTCCACGCTGGAACCCCTCCTCACCCCTCACGGTGGAGCTCAGGCACCTAGTGTGGCAGGGCCTCCTCCTGGCTCTTCTCTGTCTTTGTCCCTCTCTGCCTGCCTGCCCCCATACCTCCCCCTATACCTCCCTTTTTCACTCTGTTTCCATTTCCCAGAACATGGCTGGCTCTCTCATCCCTCAGGCCTTAGCACTTGCTGTTCCAGCTGCCTGGAACACCCTTCCTCCATCCGCTCTTACAGTGGCCAATTGCCAACCATCCTTCAGGGCCACCTGGGAGTGGCCTCTCCCATCTGGTCAGGTGCTGCCTCCACAGGCCCCTACTCCACTGAATGCAAAGTCTGTCCTATGGCAGCCCCTGTTCTTCACCTCCAGGTAGCCCAAGGTGTCTTCGGGAGCCCAGGACAGGGGATGCATATGATAAACTCAGGTGACGACTGTGATCAGCTCATGGAGATACCCTGCGTGAAGTATCTCTCAGCGCCAGGCCATACACCAGGCACAGCACCCAGGCAAACCTGCCCAGACTCTTGGATCCCGAACACCTTTCCTTTGCTCGGAACCCACCAGATGACAAGAGGGGGCCATTTTTCCACCCTCCTGCACGCCTCACCTCCATTCTGAACCCCGTGGTGGGCTTTGTCCCCGCCAGGCACAGACTCCTCTCGGGGTCACCTCCCAACCTCTAGAGCAATGTTGTTTTTATATAAGAAACATGTAAATATTCTCTCGTTTTAAAATATTGAAGCCACACAAGTCTGTAGAGGACAAACATGAGAGCCCTCCTTCACGCAGCCCCAGCCCTCCCAAGGTAAGGCCAGGTAGGCTCTGTGACCAGTGCAGGGTGAACATCGAGGCCCACCTGGGTATCTCTTTGTTTTACTGTGTTTTTGTTGTTTTAGAGATGAGGTCTCGTTGTGTTGCCCAGCGAGAGTGCAATGGTACAATCATACCTCACTGCGGCCTGGATCTCCTAGGCTTAAGTGATCCTCCCACCTTGGCGTCCAAAGTAACTGGGACTACAGGTGTTCCCACCATGCCCAGCTAATTTTTTTTATTGTGTAGAGACTGGAGTCTCGCTATATTGCCCAGACTGGTCTTGAACTCCCAGTGATCCACCTGCGTCGGCCTCTCAAAGTGCTGGGATTACAGGTGTGGGCCACTGTGCCCAGCCCTTATTGATTTATTTTTAATAAATAGGACACAATAGGATGGATGGTTGAGTGCCTCTTCTCCCCCTGTGGTCTGTGCTAGTGTTTCCCAGCCAGAGGTCCTCGGGGTCACCCTCCCTGACTGAGGGACACTTAGATAGTCTCACTCACCCCGTCTGGTCTCCAAATCCTAAGGCCTTGGCCCAGAGTTTTTCCTCCCACTTTCCCTCTCTGCCCGCCCTGTCCCACCTTCCCTGCCTCCTGCCCTTCCTCCACCCCCCGATGCTGTGTCCAGGTGTTTGGCTCTGGTCCCAGGTCCTACCCACACCTGCTGGCACTGGAAACTCACTGCATTTCAAACCCATCCTTGGAAAGACTTCTCACCTCCTCCTCTCATTCCCATCCCTTTCCTGTCTCCAGCTCTGGCCCCTCCTTCTCCCTTTCTTAGTGGAGAAGGGGGTCTCTCTCTCCTTGCCCACCCCAGTGCTGCTGCAGTTCTGCCCGTTCCCGGCCACAGCCTCTGTGTAGCCATGGCCACTGTGGCTTCTGAGGCCTCCTGGGTGTGGTCCCCTCACACTCCCCTGAGTGTCCCTTCTCTACCAGCACGGCATACTCACAGCGCAGCCTTTGTTCCTGCTGTCCCCTCTGCCTGAGTGCTGTGTCCCCAGACTTGTGTCCCTCCTTTAGGTCCATCTCAGGCTTCCAGGATCCCCCTGACAGGCCCCCACCTGAGGAAGCTGCCCAAGGGCCCCTGGCAGGGAGAGATGCATGCCCCCCAGTGCCCAGCCTGGAGCCTGACACGTGACCTCAGAGCAGGGGTGCCCAGAGCCTGGGCTAGGCTGAATGGAGAAGGCCCCAGCTCCAACCTGGAAAGGCTGTCGCAACTGTGGGCGGGACACCCACTGTCACATGCGGAGCGGCTCCTAAGCGCCATGCTCTGTGCCAAGCCCTCTATCTCCTCCACACTGAGCCTCACGCTGAGTTATCCCACGAGGGAGCCCTGTCGTTGGCCCCTGTTTACGGAGGAAGAAACGGATGCATAGAAGGAAAGGAAGATGCCCAGGTTCACATGGAGACTCAGTACTGAAACGGAGACTTGACCCTGTGTCTGCTGCATTCAGTCTCGGGGCCATGCACACTGCGAGCTGGGAGATGGAAGAACAGCTCTGCAGGGGGCAGTAGGGCACTCAGGAACCCAAGCGATGGCAGCCGGGAGCCAGGGGCCCAGCCTGAGACCTCAGGCCCAGAAACTGTGTCAGAGATGCCAAGTGTGGCTTTGCTCAGCGACCTCAGGAGGCATCTCAGGGCCTGCAGCCGGGACTTTGACCTCCTTTCCAGATGTCGCCACCTCCACGGGACCTTCCTGGATTTCCCTAGTTGAAGAGGCCAAGCCGTTTTCTGTCTGTGGCACTGGGTGCATCCCATACTATATTTGTCCCTATCTGACGTTATCTTGTGACTCGGTATTTTCACGACAGCCTCTCTTCCTCAGCTCTGCTGGAACCCTAGATTTTCCTATTGCCTTGTCCTTCCTACCCAACCTTTAAGTGGCAAGGCCTCGGCCACAGGCAGGGGGTCAGGAGTGGAGGTCAGATTTGCAGAGCCAGAGTCTGTGGCTATGGGGGACAAGAAGGAGGGGGCAGTGGAGAGTCTCCGGCCAGTGGCCTCTAGCGCTGACAAGCAGGTCCCTTGGGCTCCCCATCTGATGGGCAGGCCACGACAGGAGCTCAGCTCCTGCTGCAAGAGGGATGCAAACGAGGCTGTGGGGGCTGGGGACACCCCTTCCTGTCAGGATCTCCTTGGCACATTGCCTGGGACTGCAAGGAAGGGCGAGCCTGGGACAGGCAGAGAAGCCTGAATGGCCTGAAGGGCCTCTTCCTTGGCTCCCAGGGTCCCTGGGCCTGCATTCCCCTCCCCCAGCACTCCATCATCATTTCAAGTGATTGGAGCTGAAGGGGATCGTTAGCTAATTAAAGCTGAGGCCACTAATTGTCCCTTTTGGAGAGACAGCAGGGCTGTGCAGGGAAGGAGATAGAGGGTCTGGGGAGGGGGATATTGGCAGGTGAGGGGATGGGCACAGGGCCCTGGCCCCTAGTGGGGCCTCCTTCCAGACCGTATGTTTGGGGGTTCAGACATTGTCAGAGGCTCCTTAAAGTGGGTAAAGACTAGAGAAGCAGATTTGGTGCTCCTGTGATTCACCCTGCATCACTGTGACTATCAGTGCCCACCTCTGCCCACTGCCACCCACCCCGGGGCTGTGGGCTGGACAGCACATGGCAGGGCCTCCCACAGGCCTCCTCCTCTGTTGTGATGATAGATCAGATTGGAGGATGGGCAACCGGGTACAAGGTTCCCCCAACTCCAGGACAGCCAGAGCAGGAAGCTGGGTATCAAGTTTCTGCCTTCCCTTCCACCTGTGACAGCCTCTTGGGCAGGTGCTCAGGCCTGCCAGGAGTAGCCAGCAGCAAGGTGCCTATCCACGTATCACTGGAGAGTGCCAGCTATGCCTGGGGCTGCCCTCAGCCTGGCACCAAGATCCCCTCTTGGCAAGAGGTCCCAGAGCCTGTGACAGAACTACCAAAGAGGGTTATTAGTTTTCTATTGCTGCAAAACAAAGTAGCACAAACATAGCTACTTACAACAGCACACTTTTATGACCTCACAGTTTCTGTAGTCAGCGGTCCAGGCACGGCATGCGATTCTCTGCCCGTGGCCTCACTGGGCCAAATCGAGATGTTGGCTGGAGATGTGGCGCTCATCTGGGGTTCAGGGGCCTTCGCTAAGCTCAGGGTTTGTGGCAGAATTCAGTTCCTTGAAGTGCCAGAATCAAGGTGTCCACTTTGGGGTTCTGCTGTCAGCTCCCAGAGGCCCCCTCCACTTCCAGAGCCAGCAATGGAGAATCCCTCCCACCAGTGAAATCTTCCACGTGCTTCAAGTTTCTGGTTTCCTTACATTGACCAGCCCAGGAAACGCTCTGCTTTTATTTACTTATTTTTTAAGAGATGGGGTCTCGCTGTATTGTTCAGGCTGGTCTCCAACTCCTGGGCTTAAGCAATCCTCCCACCTTGGCCTCCCAAAGTGCTAGGATTACAGGCGTAAGCCACTGCACTTGGCAAAATTCTCTGATTTTGAAAGGCTCATGTGCTTAGGTCGGGCCCACCCCAATAATCTCATCTTAAGGTCAAGTCATTTGGGACCTTAATCACATCTGCAAAATCCCTTCATACTCGTCCCCGGATTTGTGTTCAGTTGAACAGTGGTGGGATGTGCGTGTGCACACCAGGGGCCAGGAATCTTGGGGGCATCTTAGGATTCTGTCTACCACAAGGATGTGGGTCAGAGAACAAAGACAGTGCTGAGAATAGAAGCAGCTGACTTCCAGGCCAGGCCCTGGGCATTAGTGCTGATTTATTTCATTCACTCCTCAGGACAATCGTAGGAGTGACTGCTACTATTATCCCATTTTACAGAGGAAGCAGCTGAGGCCCTGAGAGATTAAGTGACTTTCACAGTCACACAGCTGGTAAGTGACCATGCTGAGAGATTAGGGGTATGTGGGGTCTGATCCAGCCCTGGCTGTGTGTTCTTAGGGAAGTCATGTACCCACTCTGGGCCTCTGGGAAATGGATGCTGAGGTCTGTTCCCCATGGACAAGTGGGTGAGACTTGGGGCCACGTTACAGGGACTCACCAGACTAATCTGTGCCCCCACCACAGGTAGTTGGCATCTGTGACACCCAATGGGCTGGGGTCCCTGCTGTCAGCTGTTCATTCACTGCCAGTCTGACTTTTTTTTTTTTTTTTTTTTTTTTTTTGAGACAGAGTCTCACTCTTGTTGCCCAGGCTGGAGTGCAGTGGTGTGATCTAGGCTCACTGCAACCTCTGCCTCCCGGTTTCAAGAGATTCTTCTGCATTGGCCTCCCGAGTAGCTGGGATTACAGGCACCCACCACCATGCCCGGCTAATTTTTGTGCTTTCAGTAGAGATGGGGTTTCACCATGTTAGCCAGGCTAGTCTCCAACTCCTGACCTCAGGTGATCCACCCTCTTCGGCCTCCCAAAGTGCTGGGATTTCAGGGGTGAGCCACCTCACCTGGCCCAGTGTGACTTCTACAACCCAGCGATGATATTCCCTGACATTGAGGCTGGGAGGCTTCACAGTACAGGAACCTCAAGATGAATGGCCAGGAAACTGCTGCTCCTCCATGGGGGCTGGGCCCCTAGACAACTGAAGTGGAGGCTTGCAGACCTTTGCCCACGGCTGGTCATGTGTGTCTGTGGGACAGCTCCCTCCTACCCCTGGGGCCTGGCTCTCCCTGCTCCTCTGGCTGCAGCTCTGGAAGGTAGGAGACTGCAGAGGTGTCAGTGGCTGCCCACTCCCCCTCCCATGAGAAAGGCTGTCAGCCCCCCATAGGCAGCCTCCCCCCCAGCCCCACCTCCATGCTCCAGCAGCCTCCCTCAGTAATGGGGCTTTATCATAGCATGCATTAGCTAAGGCCTGCTGCCTGCAATTATCCCTTCAGTCAGCCACCCGCCACCCGCCGCCCCCAGCCTCAGGCCACCCATGGGGACACCTCACCCGCCCTCCCTGCCCCATCCCCAAGTACAGCACAGGTGCCCAAGTCTCTGCAGATGGACAGAGCAGTGACCCCTGGCAGCAGGGGCCTGGGGCAGGGGCAGCCAGTAGACAGAGAGCTACTGCTCAGGGTCACAGGCAATTATTTTAAAAGCCTGTTGCAGGAGAATGCGCTGCCTGTCCAGCGCAGCCTGCTCATCCTGAGGGTTGCACCACCCCAGGTTGCTGCCAGGCTCACATGAACACACGGTATTCCCACGTGCCAGCCATGCACGCAGGGACGGGCACTGCCAGGGCACACGTGGTGTAGAGGCAGAGCCCGGTGGTCTGCACACAGACCCCAGGGAGATGGGGTCATGGCCATCCTCGAGGTGTGTGCAGAAGGAGGCCCCACTTGCCCAAGCAGCCCTCGTCATTTGGGGGCTTTCCCTATGGCCCCTGGCACCCTCCCGCCCCCATCCCCAGCACAGACCACCTCCTGACCTTTGGCTCGCCCACCCCACGCCTGGGGTACAGGGACGGGGCCCTGAGCTAAATGGGAGGACTTCCTGTCACATCCAGCCTCACGCTGGGGTTGCGGGGAGAAAAGGCGAGAAGGCGGACCTGGCTGGGGGAGTGGAGGAGGGGACCGCTGTTGTGCTGTGATTCTCTCTAATTGCTGTTTTGCTGAGAGGTAATTAAAATCTCTTTTTATTTCACACGTCAGAGCCTTCGCCAGCCTGTGGAGAGGGCGCAGGGGGAGGCTGGGGGGTGGGGGCAGTGGAGAGCTGGCGCATGGAGGGGTCAGGGAGGTGAAGCATCTGAGCCCAGCCTGCCTGCCAGGAGCCCCCAGCCCGGCCTGGGCCTGGCCCATGACTGTCCTGGGTGCAGCCCAGGCCAGGGTCTATGCAGCCCATCAGAGCCAATGAAGGTCATGATAACGAAGTCAGCAATGTGTCTGGGGTTCCTCCTGACCTGGTGTTCTGCTGACCACCCAACCTGTGAAAAATGCAACCATGACCCCATGTGTCGGGACAGAGATAAAGCTGAGACTCGGGGAGATTACAAAACAGCCAGGGTTTCTTAATCTCTGGCTTGTCAGTGGTGGAACTGGATGTGAACAGGTCTGACTCCAAACTCGGAAGCACTGCAGCCGCCTGCCCATCTAACCCACATAACTGCCTCCTCCTGTGGACCCCACCTGAGGTCCACAGCCCTACCCCGACCCTCCTCAGAGCCCATGGGATGGGCCACAGCCTTGGGACTCCTGCTCAAGACCCACGCACCAGTCCATACCTGCCACTCTGGACCCCATGACCACCTGCTGACAGGTCCTTTGGGTCCGGAGAACCGGGACTCACACTGGCCACCAGGACTCGTGGATGCTTCCCAAAGACCTAGGTGGGGCCAGGGGGCCATGGCGAGACCAGAGCCCAGACTAATGCGCAGCCAGGTTCAGGCAGGAAAGAAGAGAGACCTCTGCCTTCTCCTGGGCTGGCTGGAGGCAAAGGGGTTAACAGCAGGTGGGGTAGGCACAGGATCCACAGAGAAGCACCCTTCGGCTTCATATCCCTGCATCACCAAGCTTCCTATCTGTCTTGCTGTCTTTCTTCACTGGGCCTGACTTGCAGCACCCCATCCTTGTCATCCTCCCCTTTTCTACCACCATCAGCACCATCACCTTATCTAGATCATCCTTTTCACTGAATTCCCCATCATCATCACCACCACCATCATCATCATCATCATCCCTTTCAACAAAATCGTCACCACCATCATTGCCATCAGGACTCACATTGTACCAGCACTGTTGCATCTCACTGAATCCTTGCAACACCTCCCAAGGGGCAGGTACCATTATTATTCTCCCACTTTGCAGGGTGAGGAGACCACAGCTTACAATGAAGGGGCTTTTCCAAAGTTATGACCAAGAAGTGTCAGAGGTAGGACTTGAACCTAAACTGCTTGACATCAGAGCCCAAAGTCATAACCACTGTACTTTACCACAGTCCATTAAGGGGTTCTAAGGAATCAAGCTGGGGGATGGGGGCAAGGAGGAAGAAAAGTGGGAGAGAGCAACTTGCCACTTGCCACCTGGACTACTCAGGAGCAGCAGCATCAGAGGCAGGCCCTGCCCGCAGCCAGCCTGTGCTCCACCACTGCCGGTGCGTGGCAGTTGTGCCCGAGCCTCCCTGGCTGAGTTTTCCACCCTGCAGAGTTGCAGAGAGGGGATGTTAAAAGGGACTATGTTGACTTGAGAAGCTGAATCCTAGTTTTGTCTCCAGCCAGATGGAGGCCAGCTTGCCCCATCTCCCTCAACATCCCCTCACTTTCAGCCATGGCTGGCTCTGGGGGCGCTCATTCACCTCTCGTGGGTGGCAGCCAGGCTGAGGATGGACGGTGCATTCATTCGGGCTGCTATAGCAACATGATGGGCTGGGTGGCTTCGAGAGGGTGTGTGTGTCCTCACAGTCCTGGCAGCTGCGCAGGGTGAGACCAGGGTGCCAGCATGGCCGGCTTCTGCCTGGGCCCTCCTGGTTTGCAGGTGCTGTCCCCTGGTTGTTTCCTCCCACGGCAGAGAGAAGAGGGAGGAAGCAAGTTCTCTCCCATCTCTTCTCAGAAGGGCACACATCCCATCATGAAGGATCCACCCTCAAGGTCTAATGACCTCCCAGAGGTTCCACCTCCAGATGCCATCCCACTGGGAATTAGGGCTTCAACATGGGAATTTGGGGGACACTAATATGCAGTCCATGATAGACAGTGAGGCCGGGGCCACGCCGTAGCCCAGCCAGACCCTTGGTGGTGTCTCAGGACGGGTTATGGCCAAAAGAAGAATTTCCCCAGCCTGCCAGCCTCCCTCTCTTCAGCCTTCCCTGTCCCCAACCACAGCCCAGAGCATTGGCCTTGAAGTACTGTTCCCTTAGGGTGGCTGGAGTGGGCAGCTACATCCCCAGACATGAGCCATGTCCCTACTACCCATCTGATGGGGGTGCTGGGGTGGGAAATGGGGGGCCCGGGGGACTGCAGAGTAAGAATTGGGGGTCCTGAGGCCCACTAACAGGTGCTCACCTCTTACAGGCAGGGATGGGGACCCGTGTGTGCAGGCAGCTGGGTGGACTGACTCAGAATTAAGCAGATCCGGGAAGCAAGGGACAGAGGGAGAGGGGAAGAGGCGAGGATTGCCGAGCTGCCCCGAGAGGAGACGCAGGGGATTCCTAGGGCTGCAGGAGTCGGGTAGGGGCTGTCTCAGCTGTGTGCAGCAGCCTGGGCCTGGGGATAGCGAAGGAGCTGGTGCATCTCTGTGTCCCCAGTGCACAGTGCTGGCAGTAGGAGGTACTTCATATGTATGGAAGGAAAGAATGAATAAACACATTCTCAGGATTCAAACAGTCCTGATAGGACACGACACCCAGGGAGGTGCTCCCCATCACTGAAGTGAAAGGATTGAAACCCCAGGCTCTGGAGTCAGAGTCATCTGCATTCAATCCCAGCGCCACCCTCCACTAGCTGTGGACATGTTACTTTGCCTCTTTAGGCCTCAATTTCTTTGCCCCTAAACAGGGACAGTAATATCTACCTGGGCTAGACTTCAGTGAGATGACTTCCAAAGAGGGCAGAGAAGAGCCTTGTCCCCGTGATGGGCAGCCAGGGAGTCGTGGGCAGCCCTTGTCCAAGCCCATCCCTCCCTCCAGGAAGGAAGTCTGGGAGAGCCAGAAGGCCTGAGCTTCCCTCCCCATCCTCCTCCAGGCGCTGATCACTTCCCACACCCATCATTTCTCCCCACAAGGAGAAACTGGGCATGGCTGACCCCAACGAGATGAAGTTCCCCAGCCAGCTGCTCCAGGGCAGTGAGAAGCCCCCAGGGCAGGGCCAGGAGGCAGACAGTGTACACGCATGTACATGAGGGCAGAGACTGCAGGATCAAGGATCATGGGGTGTTTGGGGCCCCTGGGACATCTGGGAAGGGGCCCCACAGAGGCCAGTGGAGTCCCAGAGCAGAGGGTGAGGTCTCTCCCTGACACCTGCTGAGTGACCCTGCTTGAGCCCTTCTGGTCTCTGAGCCTCCATTTCCTCATCTGTAATATGGGAGTAATAATAGGACCAACCTCTCAGGGCTGTCATGGGGTTTATGAGATGATGCTGTGAACGTCCCGAGTGGTAGCATGTCTAGCACACAGCAGGGCCTCAGCCACACAAACACATACACACACATGCATGCATACACACATGTGCATACACATATATGCGCAGAAACACACACACGGCTGGTTCTGGAGCCCCTTCCCCCTGCCCCTGGCACATCTGTGGTGGTGATGCTCTCCGCTCTCCCCTCCTGTCAATGTTCCCTGCCAGCTAATGGACCAATTTTTTAGCATTACGGAGATTTGGCCAATTTTGCGGCCTTGACAGAAAGGCGCATGGAGTGAACTGATGCCTGGGGGCGGGGCGGGTGTGGAAGCCAGGGTGGAAGAGGAGGAGGAAGATGGGAAGGAGAGGGGCTGTGGGCTCCACCACCTTTGGCCTGCTGCCAGCCCAGCCCCTCCTAGTCCAGGCAAGGCGGGGTGGAGCCATTGCGGAGATTACAAAGATAATTAGCCCTACTTATGGGCCCCTCCTGTGCACTGGGCCCTGTGCTAAGCACTTTGCATATATTTTCTCTTTTAATCCTCCAATAACCCTATGAAGCTGGTTCTATTATTTGCTCTATCCTTCCTGGTGTGGAAACTTAGACACAGGAGGCTCGGAGCTTGCCCAAGGTCACAGAGCCAGGAAGTGAGGGAGCTGGAATAGAAGCTGAGGCTTGAAGCCAGGCCTCTTAACCATTACTGAGCTCAGTTTTTAACTAAAGGCTGAAAATTAGGGCAGGACACCCTCCACCTATCCACTCAACCCCCGCCCCCCACCCACCTATCCATTCCTTGGCCCCAATACACGCAGTCTCCAGGAGCCTTGGCTGTGTCACCAGCCTCTCAGAGCTCCAAGGGCAGGGGATCACAATCAGTGACACATGGGCCTCATTTCCTTCTCGGGCTGAGGATGCTGTCACACCTCAAAGACCCCCAGAGCCAGCTCTTTCTCTGCAGGGGGAGAGCCCTGGGCACCACAATTGCTGGGCATGGGCAGGGTTCCCATCTCCTGGCTGGACTGTCCCCTCCTGCGAAGGCTGTGGACTGGGGTGTCCTGGCCAGCTGTGGCTTTCAGGACCCCTCCTGGGGTCAGTGCCAGGGTGGACGTGGGCATCAGCTGTGCCCTCCATTAAACATTCAGGACCCTTCTGGGAGCAAGGAGGCAGATCGGCCAGGGAAAGGGGGAGGGGGCGAGAGGAGGGGGAGGGGAGGGTCTCTCACGGGCAGGGGGAGGGGCTGCGGAGTTCCGTGCATTAAGCGATCAGAGAGCACAATATTTCATTGCCGGCAATCGCAGCCAAGACATCAACTACTTGGGGAGAGCAGCCTTAAAAGCCTTTTGATTTTATTTCTTCCACTTTATTTTTTTTTTTTTCCTTTCCCTTGCTGGTGTCCTTGACAAGGCTTCCCTTCCCCCATCCTGCCCCTTCTCCAACCCCAGCTGTAATGCTCCTCAAGGGCCCAGAAACCTGGCTGGGGAGGGGCTGAGGCTATGGGCTCGGCTTCTCTAAGGCTGAGAGGGCCCCCCGGGGCCTGCATCACCCCCAGCCAGACCCAGGGCTGTGTGTGCGCACGCGTGTGTGCAGGTGTTGCTTGGAGACTCCTGTGCCCTTGCGTGCATGCATGTGTCCCTGGGCACCACGGTGTCCATGTCTGAAGTATGCTCCGGCTGACACACACCTGTGTGCGCACAGGCCCCCGTGTGTATACGCGTGTGCATGCTTGGGTGACAATGTACACGCATGTATGCGTGCGTCCTCACTGTGCAAGCGCCCACAGAAAGTACCACTGAAGTAAGAGACGGAAGAGACGGGAGGTGGTGGGGAGTGGAGGGGGGTGGTGTTGGGGGCGGAGAGGGAGCGGGGAGGCAAGACCAGACCACAAAGGGAAGGCAGAGGCGGGGGCGGGAGGGAGGTTTATCCGTAGGAGTCAGCCCAGTTGGGTCAAACTAAGGACCCAGTGCAGACCCCGAGGCCCAGAGACACAGGTGTGCGCACAAACACGCACTCTGCGGAAGGACCGGGCGGGCCGGGCCGCTGCGGGACTCCTGGCCCGGCGCCCTTGACGTCAGCGGCTGGGCCGTGACGTCACCTCACGGCCCCCACCGCACTCCCGCCCCCGCCCGCGGGCACTCAGTCTCCGCTAATGGCAGGCGACGGGGAATGGCACATCTGTCTTGCCGGGAATTAGTTCATTGAATCAGGCGGCCCGAGCTGCGGCAGCGACCTCGGCCCTGGCCCCAGGGAGGGGTCTGGGCGGGCGGCTGGGGGAGGTTCAGGCTGGAGGGCTGCGTGCGGGGACGGGAGGAGGGGACTCACCTGGACTCGGGAGGGGGACTGAGCGCTCTCCAAATATAGATCAATGTCCCGCTCAGCCTCCCTCCCCAGCACCGTGAGGACCGAGGCCTGGGGCCTGGCGCCCGCCTGGTGGACCTTGGGGACTGGCTGCGGACCGGGGCCCTGCGGACGCGGCGCGGCAGGACGCTCCCTACGCCCTTCTTTCTGCACCTGCCCCTCGGGGTGGGTCCCCCTCTTCTACCCTCGCTTCCCTCCGCGGGTGTCGAGAAAGGCGGCTAATTCCCGGGCCCGGGGAGGGAGGGGGCGACTGTTCAAGTCAACACTTCCCCGCGCTCTTCCCCGACCCTCCCAGAGCGTTCCCCCTGCTCAGGGCGAGGAGCCCCGCGGGCAGTTTGTCCTAGCGGTTTATGAGACAGAGAGGTTTACTCTAGCCTGGAGCTCTGGATGGGGCTGTCGGGCCCCAACACCTTCCCGCTGAGACCGCGGGATCTGTCCCTGGGTCCCTCTGCCTCCCTTTCCCCCACCTCCATTCTGGTTACCCCTTCTCCCCCACTCTTTCCTTCCTAACTTGAGAGCACTGGAAAGATGCTAGGAAGTTGGGCTCCCAGAGCCCCAGCCCCACCTCTTGTTCCTGCGAGACTGTGGGCAGGTAATTTAGCTTCTCATCCCCTTTCATCTGACACTGGGAAGTAATGAGGAGACCCCACTTCTCTGGGAAGTTCAATGATATGTGCGAGGGGCTTAAAATTCGCAGATTCTGGTAGCCAGTACGTTGAGGTTTTACACTGGGGAGGCAGAGCTGCCGCAGGAGTGTGGCTTCTCTAGAAAGATCCCTGGGCACTTAAGTGATGGAAGTACCACAGTGAGGACTGTGGTGATGCAAAGGGTGAAAGAGTCTGTGGGGCTGCCAGGTGGGCCAGGCTGGGGTCCCTGGAGATAGGGTCCCTTGAAGTGGGGAGGCCCACCCACACCAGGGATCCCACCCCAAACCCAGGCTTTGCCTCCCTCTGCTCCTACCAGGTCGCGACAGTGACCCACTGGGCCTTTCACATAACTCCCACACCTTTGCCTGGCCCTTCCCACTTTCACCTTAATTTTGGCAACTTAATTTTGAATGTTTAATCCATGAACAGTATCACCCCCATTTCACAGACAGGAGAAGGTTTAAAAAGGCCGAGTTTCAGAGAGGTTAAGTGACCTGCCAAAGACCTCACAGCTATGACGTGGCATAGCTGGGATTTGAACCCAGGGCTCTGGCCTCAAATGTCAACTACTCTCTAATACTCTGCCTGCCTCTGAGAACCACTTAGTTGCTAGGAGACAGCAAACTGGCAGTTACTATGGGAACTAGGCTGATGTGGAAAGTGGAGAGTTGGTGTCCAGGCAGCAATAAGGCTCCAGGTAGGTTTTGCACCCCTCCCCTGCCCCTTCTGTGGAAGCAGCCCTTGGTGTTCAGCTCTGGGTTCCAGATGGCACATGTCCTGATGGGACCTGAGGGAGGTTCTATGATGGTGAGTTATGCTGGACACTGCCCTGACAAGCCAAGAGCCCTGGTGGAGGATGTGGTCCCAAAGACGGGTCAGAGGGGCGAGACAGGCCAGAGAGCCTCACCATTCTACTTGCCGGACATTTGCTGCAGTCACACCTGCCCTGCAGACAGCAGTGCAGAGCAGATCCTCTCCTTGCAAAACAAGAAAAAGGGAAGACAGGACCATGGTGGGGCACAGACCCATGCCAGAGAGTTCTGGACCCAGGAGAACACCTCGGTTCTCTCACCTATAAAATGAGGATGATCCAGCCCCTCTCTCATACCGTGCTGAGAAAATTGACAAAGATACAAAATGCACTATGCCTGACACATAGACTTCACTGGCTCTATGGTCTAGTCACTTAGCCTCTCTGAGCCTCTGTGAAACAGGGATATTTATAGGACCTGCTTTATAGGGTTGCTGTAGGGATTCAATATGTGAATACAGGTAAAGGTCCTCCCAGGCTTTAAGGACTATCTACAGTGTTTGCTGTTCTGTTTTTTTGTTTTGTATTGTTTTGTTTTTGGTTTGGTTTTTTTTTTGTTTGTTTGTTTTTGTTTTTGTTTTTGAGACAGAGTCTCGCTCTGTCACCTAGGCTGGAGTGCAGTGGCACAATCTCAGCTCACTGCTGCAACCTCCGCCTTACAGGTTCAAGTGATTCTCCTGCCTCAGCCACCTGCATAGCTGAAATTACAGGATCACACCATCATACCCAGGTAATTTTTGTATTTTCAGTAGAGACGGGGTTTCACCACATTGGCCAGGCTGGTCTCAAACTCAGCCTCAAGTGATCCACAAGCCTTGGCCACCCAAAGTGCTGAGATTACAGGCATGAGCCGCCATGCCCAGCTGGCTGTTCTGTTTTTAGAGTAGATCTCCCCAGCCCCAGGAGTCCAGGTCACTCTGAACCCCCATCCTTTTTTCTCTCCGTCTCAGGAGAAAAGCCTCCTGCTGCCTCTAACCTTTTGCCAGGTGCATAAGGAGGAGCTGAAGTGAGAAACAGGACCCTCTGAGGCCCCAGGCCACCCCTGCTCCAAGGTCTGAGGTCTCTGCCAGGCCACACTTCAGGGACCCGGACACTGGGAGGCTGGGGCAGCAGGGAGTGAGGAATGGAGGCGGCGCTGGCAGCTCCATTTGCTCCTGGCCAGCCTGTCAGTCCCTTAATCTGATCCCCGAGGAGCAGTGCAGAGGCTTCACTCTGGATGACAAACGAGGAGGGGAGAGTCCTGCTCTGCCTGGACTCCGGGTGAATAATGGCCTTGCATTAAGATATTAGGTCTGGGCGACAAGAAATGTGCCCTCCCCAACATGGCTGGGAAGAGCCCAGAGAGGAAGGGAGGCTTCCTGAGGACTGAGCCCCTGAGAAGGGCTGGGGCAGCTGAGGGATTTCTAGAGAGGGCTTGGGAAGGGGGAGGGTGGGGTGAGGGACACGGAGACAGGCCACAGAGATGCCCAGAAACAGAGACACCGCAGGGAGAGAAGAAGCAGAGAGGGAGGGTGATAGGGATAGACAGGCTTCCTGAGACACAGAAAGAGGAGCAGGGGTGTCAGAGGGAGACAGAGGCAGAGGCCCAGATGAAGGTGGTGGGGAGGGAAAGGGAAGGAGAGAGGAAAGAAGGACAAAGAGACAACTTGGAGGGAGGGGGGCAGGTGGACGGGGGAGGCCCTGTGTTCTCACAGGGCAAAGATGCCTCCCTTGGGGGCTTCAGATTCCCACTGGGGGCTGTGTCCCTAACCCTCCAGGGAGGGCCAGGTTGGAGACGGAACTTCAAGGCTGGCCCCCGGACGTCCCTCTACTTGATCCTGAGCCTCCGGGATGGGGAGACACTGGCTGGGAACGACTATTCTCTCATAAGTGGCTCAGGCGAATGTGCTGGGCTTCCAACACAGGGCAGCACCCTTCCATGGGCAGCCTGCTTCTGGAGGAGAGGGGTCCTGGCCCCCAGGGAGGGGGGACACAGGGACCAGCACAGAGGGTGAGCCCCAGCTCTGCGCTCCTGCACTGCTCTGCAAGCCCCAGATCCCCACAGCCTGAGTTCTGAAATGCAGGGCTGCCTGGGTCAGGGACCTCTGGAGAAGATGAGCCAGGCCCAGAGCAAGGCGTGGAGAGAGCGAAGCCTGGAGAGAAGAGGCTGAGAGAGCAACACAGGCAGAGGGGATTCCTGACAGGCTCTGGGGGCAGCCTGCCTCTCTGTCACCACAGTTCAGCCTCCCTGGCCCCCACAGGCCCAGGTACAAATCCTAGCTCCATCCCTTTTTGTTCTGTGACCCAGTGTGCGTTGTGTAACATACTGTGCCTCACTCAACGGCCCCGCGTGTGAAGGGGTGTGATTAGGATTAGAGCCCCTCCTGCATGCAGCTTCTGTGGGGGTCACTGAGCCTGTACCTGGAGGATTCCTGGAGCCAGGTGCCATGAGCTAATGGTTCAGCGAACCCCACAAGCCATCATTTATCTTATGATTTCTCTAGGCCGTGTCTGTGTAAACAAGATGACACTGAGAACAAGTCCCTGCACCTCCTCTTTCTTCCTCCTTTTTCTTCCTTTCTCCCCACCGGCTCTTGCCCAGACCTGAGAATCCTGACTCACCTTGCCAAGCCATCCACCTATCCACATCTCAATTTCCGCATCTGCAAAATGGGCACACTGTGAGACTCCACGGAAGTGGTGTGGGTAAGCACTGAGGGAAGCCCACAGAAGCCTTGTTCGGATGCCCTCTGCTCTTAGGACCCCTCTCCTCCAGGAGCAGGCTGCCCAGGGAAGGGTGCTGCCCCTGTGGTTGGAGGCCCAGCACGTTGGCCTGAGCCACTGTGACAGGACAGCCATCCCCAGCCAGTGTCTCCCCACATGTCCACACAAATGGGGGAAGGACTGGGAGCCTCCCAGGGTGGAGATACTCAGGCACAGCTGTCAGGTGAGGGAGACCCCCAAAACCAGGCCTAGGGCCCCATGTGCTTGGGAGTAGAGGACCCCCTTCCCCTGCAGCCCTAGCCCCTCCTCATCAGGACCGCCTTCCCCTGCAGCCCTAGCCCCTGCCCTGCTCAGCTCTCGGAGCTGCCCGCTGCAGATGGCCCCCGCCTGGTGTCCCGCTGTGCTGTTGCCCCCGTGAATTGCTTAGTAACTGTTGAGTGAGGAGGCTGCAGCTCACTTGGGATTGCACATGTGAGCAAAGCTGCCTGGCGGGCAGCTTGAACAGGGAGGGGGTGATATGGAAACAGGAAAGGCAACTTTGGAGAAGGAGGGGGGCAGAGTGGAAAGATCATGGGGAGTCGGGAAAAGCAGAAGGCTCACCTCCCTGAGCCCCAGAATACTCCGAGGCAGAGAGGCTGTGTCCTGCTGGGTAAGCTGAGGGAGGAAGGTTGGGCTTGTCATGGGGAGATGGGTACTGCGGCATCCACAGCCACTGAGATCTTCCCTCACCTGCCCCAAGGTCTCCCCCTAAATCTCCCGGCTTCGACCCCTTGGTTTTGTTTAGCTCCCAGCCCTTGTGAGGTCCTGGAATTTGGCCCAGGGCTGCCCAGGACTTCCTAGTCCTTCAAGGCCTGTGACTCTCACTGAGCGCCACCAGGAGGCACCGCCACACCTGCTTACCCAGGTGGGCCCTGGGACCCTCCAGCCTGGCAGGTGGGGAGGAGGGACTTCCTCAGGGTAGAGGTGGGGAAGGTCTTTGGGCCTCAGGCCTCACGGCTCAGAATCAGCGATCACAAGGTGACCGTTTATCTCTCCTGACCTCCCAGCGCTTCTTGCCCTGACCACAGACCCCTGCCCCCCCAACCAGCTCACACACACCCCCACAGCCACACTAGGTGAGTGACAGGTGTCCCACCAGAGACTCGCGCCCCAGTGCCACTGCAACTCCATCCACGGTCAGCTTTTCTGGTCACTCCCTCAGTCCCCACCCTCTGAGTCCTCCGCCTTAGTGTGGGCAGAGGGCCAAGTCTGGGGCCCAGCAGGGCCACACCTGCTGCACACCCTCTTCTCTCTGAGCCTCCATGGCTTCCTGAAGGTTCCCAGACATGGTTTGTTTGGACTCATCTGGCACTTTGATACTTTGATATTCCTTCGGCACTGCCAGGCCACCCCAGGTTGAGGTAAGGCCTGGAGTCACTGTGTTTATCCCTGAACCAGCTCCCTGCCCCCGCCCCTCCAGTCATGTGCCCTTTGCCCTCCAGAAATAAACAAAGCCCCTGAAATATCTTTACAATTTTTTTTCTGTAGATAATACACCCATATGATTGAAAAATCGAAGCAATTCAAAGTGCCACTCTCATTCCCATGCACCTGGTTTCCTCTTCTACCCCATAACCCCAGGGGGCTACTTTAATTCTGTGTGTAGTCTAAAACAAATTAAAACGTGTGCTTTTCTTTTTGTCCTTTCTCACACAAAAAGTAGAATGCCGTGTACACTGTTCCTCATTTTGTTTTCACTTAATCTATCTTGACATTCTTTCCACAGCAATACATTCCTTATTCCTTTTTCACAGCTATGTAATATTTCATCTTTCTCTGTCACCCAGACTAAAGTGCAGTGGTACAATCATAACTCATTTCAACTTCAAATTCCTGGGTTCAAGTGATACTCCCACTTCAGCCTCATGAGTACATAGAGTACAGCTACATGCCACGATGCCCAGCCAATTTATTTATTTATTTTTATTTTTATTTTTGAGACAGAGTCTTCCTCTTTCACCCAGGCTGGA
This sequence comes from Macaca thibetana thibetana, assembly GCF_024542745.1. Taxonomy (NCBI): domain Eukaryota; kingdom Metazoa; phylum Chordata; class Mammalia; order Primates; family Cercopithecidae; genus Macaca; species Macaca thibetana. The sequence goes on along the minus strand of NC_065589.1, from coordinate 10,123,962 downwards.
GTGCAGTGGCACCATCTCAGCTTACTGCAACCTCCGCCTCCTGGGTTCAAGCAATTCTGGTGCCACTGCCTCCTGAGTAGCTGGGATTACAGGCATGCACCACCACACCTGGCTAATTTTTGTATTTTTAGTAGACATGGGGTTTCACCATGTTGGCCAGGCTAGTCTCGAATTCCTGACCTCAAGTGATCCACCTGCCTCCGCCTCCCAAATTTCTGGGATTACAGGCATGAGCCACCGCAGACAGCCAATGCCTAGCTAATTAAAAAAAAAAAAAAATTTTTTTTTTTTTTTTTTTTTTTTGCAGATACAGGGATCTTGCCATGTTGCCCAGGCCGGTCTCAAAACTCCTGGCCTCAAGCAGTTCCCACTTCAGCCTCCCAAAAGGCTGGGATGACAGGCATGAGTCACCATTCCCAGTCTTGTACATAGTTTATTCAACTCAGTCCTTCCTCCATCACTACCTGAGTTGTTGCTACTTTTCTTTTTTGCGCTTTCTAACAATGTTGCAGTGAACATCTTTCTACATCTGTCATTTTATAACTGTGTTTCTGCACATATCTGTAGGATAAAATGCTCTGAAGTGGGAGTACTAAAGATTAAGAATGCGTGAGACCAGGCACGATGGCTTGACACTTTGGGAGGCCAAGCCATGAGGATTGTTGAACTCAGGAGTTCAAGACCAGCCTGAGCGACACAGCTAGACCTCTTCTCTATAAAAAACTTAAAAAATTAGCTGGGTATGGCAGCAAACGCCTGTGGTCCCAGATACTCAGGAGGCTGAGGCAGGAGGATCACTTGAGCCCAGGAGTCCAGGTTACAGTGAGCTGTGGCCACACTATTGCACTCCAGCCTAGGTGGCAGAATGAGACCCTGTCTCATTTAAGAGAAAGTAAAAATTCAAAGGAGAATAAGAGTGTGTGTACTGTGGGTAGGTATTTGTGTAGGCATTGTCAATTCTCATTATGACTCTCCCAAAAGCAGTGAATGAGACTGTTTCTCAACAGACTCACCAAAATCAAACTGTTAGATTTTTGCCATAAATTCACTTGTGTTCAGTGCCCTCTCCTCCAGGAAGCCTGCCTTGACCTCCAGAGTGTAAGCAGGCCTCTTCACCCCATCCCCAGCACTCAAGGCTTCTCCAGTACAGCGCCATGTGCATTTGAGATGACTTACATAGTCCTCGCTAATTTTTTTTTCGGGTGGTTTTTTTGTTTTGCTTTTTTTTTTTTTTTCTTTGAGACAGAGTCTCACTCTGTCGCCCCGGCTGGAGTGCAGTGGCGTGAACTCGGTTCACTGCAAGCTCCGCCTCCCAGGTTCACACCATTCTCCTGCCTCAGCTTCCTGCCATTCTCCTGCCTCAGCTTCCTGAGTAGCTGGGGCTACAGGCACCCACCACCACACCCGGCTAATTTTTTTGTGTTTTTAGTAGAGAAGGGGTTTCACCATGTTAGCCAGGATGGTCTTTATCTCCTGACCTCATGATCCGCCCGCCTTGGCCTCCCAAAGTGCTGGGATTACAGGTGCGAGCCAGTCCTTACTATTATTACTTCTTTACCATTTGCCTACCACCAGGCTATAAGCTCCATGAGGGCGGAGACTGTGCCCCAGTCCTCAGCGCAGCATGGGCATGTCATAGATGCTAAGCACACCTTTGTCATCTGGGACAGCCCCCTGTGTGCCCAGCACCCTAGCAGATGCTTTGACTGGGTGGCCTAAGCTGAGCCCCTCAACAACCTTCTGAGGAAGGCCCTGGTATTAGCTCCACTGAGCAGATGAGGAGACAGGAGGTAATTTGCTCAAGAACTCACAGCTGGCCAGCTGGGAAGTCCTTACCCCTCACCCCCACCCCTCCTCCCAACATACTGGCTTGATTTCTTCCCTGCTCTGGTCCGTGGGGTCTCCAATCCCCAGGAGGCATGGTCTGGCCCAGGTCACAGTAGCAAGCCCAGGATCGGCCCCTCCACACCACCTGCAGTGACGCAGAGTCAAGCTGGGAGCTGGCCTGAGTCCCTAGGGGCCTTGTCAGCCTGCATGGTCAGGTTCCCTGTGCAGTGGCAGTGGCAGGGACCACAGTGACCCTGGTAGCCATACAGTTGCTACAGCCATTTCCCGGAGGCCCCGTGGCTGTGCTGGCTTTGTGCCCAACTGTCACTCTGTCCCCAGTGGCTCCTCATGCTGGCTGCCTGCCTCCCTGCCTCCCATTAATCATGTGTGCAGGATTTATTTTCTCCAGCAATTTATTTCAGCAAATGCAATCTGGGTGTGCCCGCAGGTGGGCAGGATGCTCCATTGCTGCCAGAGTCACAGAGCCCAGCTTTATTGTCAGGCTGACAGGCATGATTCACCAGCGAGCACCCCCACCGCAGATGCCAGGTCTAGCCAAGCCCTGGGGCAGGATGCTAAGGACCCCTGGGACTGTTCCCACCCCGACATCACTGAAAACCTCAAAGTCCCATAGGCCTGGGAGTCCAGCTTGCCCCACTCTCTTTACTTGGGTTTTGCTGCCCCTACAAATGCTAGCTTGCTAAAGGGGTATAGGGGGAGATTAGCCCTCTCTGTCCTTGGCCTAAAACGGGCAGCCAGAAGTCTTTTCTGAAGATCCAGGTGGTGGCTCTTTTCAGTTTCCTGACCTGGGGAAGGAGGAGGTGCTCCCTCCAGAGCCCCCTCCTCCCCAGCACTGCCGGGCAGCCCAGCCCTAATTCCCATGACAGTCACGGAGGGAAACAATCAGCTAATGCAAACCCTGCCATCCCCATCACCACACCCACAACACGCATTCTCCTTTCTGGGGCTCCCTTTCATTCCTTAATCACCCCATGCCCCTCTCCCTAGGCTACCAAGTGTGGCTCCCTGGGGCTAGGGAAAAGGACATGGCTTTCAGGCCAGGACAGGAGCCAGTGGCTGCTCAGCTGTGATTTCAGGTCCTGAGTCACTGCTGCTCCCAGTTATCTGCCCACTTACAGGCCTTGGAAGTAGAAAGGGAAAGAGCTGTGGGCAGGGGTGGGCTGGGACTCACCACTTGTCCTGGCCCTCACCAAGCCCTTTGCAGCTGGCACCCACTCCCCCAAGCCCTGCAGTGTTTCCAGGGGCCCAGACCCTAGCCTGCGGGTCTGGAAGCACCTGCTTCCTCCCTTAGTATCCCCCGGGTCCATCCTGAGGCCCTGCCCCCAGCTTGCCCTGCCTGGCCAGGCTGCCTCTAATGCTGCAGATAATTTCTGCTGTCGCAAAGCCATTACCCTGCAAATAGGCTGGCTCCAGCATGTGTGTGTGTGTATGTGTGTGTGTGTGTTCCTGTGTGTGTGCCTGCGCACGTGTGTACAGGGGAGGGGTGGCTGCGGCAGGCAAAGCGCCTTGTTTATGCCTCGCTCACCGCTGTAATTGCCTCGGGGGATTTATTGGCTTTGTAAGCTCTCCCTGCACCCTACGTGGCCTCCACCTGGCCCTGAGTGATGAGGCTTGGAGCTCTGGGCAGGGGGCCGGACATGCCCAGCAGGAGGGTAAGTGAGGCCTTACAGAGGCCCCCTGACCTAGGCACCCACCCCTTCCTGCTCCCTGCCTGCTGGCTGGACACAGGAGAGAGTAGCTGGAGCACCCCCATGAGGCCTCCCCAACCTCAGGGGCTCTGAGGAGGTTGCCAGATAGATGCAGAAGGGACACTGGAGGAACTTTGGTGGCACCCGTGTCTCTGGTTTCTCCTCCTTCTCCTCTCCCCTTTAGGTCCCTGGTCTCCCATCATCTGCAGGCCCCAACCCCACTCCTAGGTGTCTTCTCAGCTGTTCTGCCTCACCCACTCCTGCCTCACACAGCTGACTCCCCCGCAAGAGGAGACAAGGCCTCGGCCCCAACCCTTTCATCCATTTCAAGAACCTTCAACCTTTATGTGGATACCTCAGCAAACACCTGCAGGGTTAGCAGTCAGAAGGCACCTGTGGACTCCCGAGGCAGGGCTGGGCAGAAGTTGAGGGTGTGGCCTCTGGCAGTAGGCAGAACAGCCTACTCCAGTTCTCTTCTCCAGTTCCTACCAGTGTGGTCTCAGCTACGTCAATCAACTTCTCTGAGCCTCAGTGGCCTCATCTGTAAAATGGGTCTGACAACGCCTGCCTCAAACAGTTATTGTGAAGGTTTGATACATTGTAATACATCGAACTACATGAAATTCCCTTTACTCAACCAGCTTTTGACATTAATGAATATTTACTCGGTGAAATATTATATCAATAAACTCTGTCTCATTGATAAGATTTCTACTTGATGCCTGTTCTTTTTTTTTTTTTACTCTTGATGTTTCGTATTTGTATAAATGCTACCTGCTGATTTTAAAGAATTCAAATAATACAGGAAAGCACACAGAAGAAAGTAAAAAGCAAAACACAATAAAATAAATCTCCATTTCAGAAATTAAGCCATCATTAATAAATAACCACCATTTCCCAAAATTTATTTTTGCATTGATGCAGATAAAAGCTTGGAGAGATAGATTGCTAGAAATTTGCTGTAAGGAGGGATCCTATTGAAAATTTTAATATGACTTATTAAATCTACTTTGAGTTTATGTTGGCAGCAGTAAATGACTGGAAGTAACCGTGAAGAGAACCCCATGACTCCAGGAAACGTCTTTGCATCAGAGAGATGGTGTTTTCTAAAAAGATCATCTAAGGCCGGGCGCAGTGGCTCACGCCTGTCATCCCAGCACTTTGGGTGGCTGAGGCAGGCGGATCACTTGAGGTCAGGAATTTGAGACCAGTCTGGCCAACATGGTGAAACCCCGTCTCTACTAAAAATACAAAATTAGCCAGGCATGGTGGCTACACAGGAGTCCCAGCTACTCGGGAGGCTGAGGCACGAGAATCCCTTGAAACTGGGAGGCAGAGTTTGCAGTGAGCTCAGATCATACCACTGCACTCCAGCCTGGGTGACAAGGGTGAAACTCCATCTCAAATAAAAATCATCTAAGTTAACAAAAAGATTTGAAAGCAACAGCAATGGGAAATATTGATCAGGGAGACTCTACTATGTAGGAGGAGGGGAGAATGTTAATAGTAGCATAGAAATTGAAGGTGTTAAATTAGCAGATTTCAAAGAAACACAGCCATCAGCCAGATTGAAAGAAAGGAAAGAAAACTTAAGGAGATCACAAGAAAAAAGACAAAAAAACAAACAAAAAAAAAGAACGAGAGAGGAAACAAATAAAATTGTGAAATGGTTTGCATTCTTTCATCACAGGATTGAACAGTGGTCTTCAGTGGCATCGGTGGTGGTCTGGATGTGTCCATGCCCAAAATATTGGGTGAGAAGAGACCGGGGAGGCCACGGGTCTCACCTACTGCAGAAAGCCCTGGATACAGATTCCAGGGTCACTCCATTGTCAGAGACCCACAGAGCCTGCAGGCGTCCCAGCTTCAGCAGAGCTCCCTCCTGGGCTAGACAGCACCTCTGCCTCTTCAGAGCCCTCTTAAAGTCAAATACAGGCCAAGCATGGTGGCTCGTGCCTGTAATTCCAACACTTTGGGAGGCTGAAGCAGGAGGATTGCTTGAACCCAGGAGTTCAAGACCAGCATGGGCAATATAGCAACAACTCGTCTCAAAAAAAAAAAAAGTCAAGTTCAGCCCATGAGGGATAGGGAAGGTCAGAACAGAAAGCAAAGCTGAAAAGCTAAAAGAGACAGGCAATCCATGAGGAAGGCCCCATGGGGTGAAGTGAGCCCCTACTCAGACAAGCTGGGGCCCAGGCCACACACAACCTGGGGAGCCCCTCCCCCTTCTGCAGTTTCGCATCATTCTCTGGGCTCCCACAGCTCCCTTGCTGTCTCCCAAGCTCAGGCCCTCCCTGCCCTCTATTCAGGCAGGGAAACAGCATTTATCTATTCCGTCACATTTACAAAGAGCTGATCTACAGCAATGACCACAATCCCTGGCAGCCCTTTGCAGGAGGCCTAACTGTGTCAGCTCCTTTAATCCCCGCCAACAAGACGGGGATTACTAGCCCATTTCCCAGATGAGGACATGAGGTTGACAGAGGAGAAGTATATTAGTTTCCGAGGGCTGCTGTTACAGGTTACCACAAACCAGGTGGCTTCAGACGACAGAAATTTATTCTTTCACAGTTTTGGAGGCTAGAAGTCTAAACAAGGGGTCAGTGGGGCCCTGCTCTCTTGAAGGCTCTCCAGGAGAACCTGTCCCATGCCCTTGTCATAGCTCCAGTTATTGCTAGCTGTCCTTGGCATTCCCCAGCTTGAATTGCATCTCTCCAGCCTCCGCCTCTCTTGTCACATGACATTCACTTGTGTGTCTCTGTCTCTGTGTCTTCTTGTAAGGACACCAGTCATATTGGATGAAGGGCCCACCCAACTCCATTGTGACCTCATTATTAACTAACTACTACAGCAGCAACCCTATTTCTGAATAAGGTCATAGTCTGAAGTACTGGTTGAACTTCCACATATCTTTTTAGGGACAAGATTCCGCCCATAACAGGAAGAGATTCACCCAAAGTCACATGGAGGTGCAATTGAATCTCCATGCCAAGCTCTGAATTGTGGTCTCATGCCAAGAAGACCCTAACTCAACCTCCCCTCACACCTTCATAGGGCAGCCGCACTGTGGTCAGCAGAGCTGGCCTAGCTGCAGGTCCCACCCTCCCATCTAGGGATAGAGCCCCAAAGGCAGCCTGCTCAGCTGCTGCTCCCACTCTGCCTTTTTTATTTCTTTATTTTTTTCTTGAGACAATGTCTTGCTCTGTCTCCCATGTTGCAGTGCAGTGGCACATTCTTGGCTCACTGCAACCTCTACCTCCCAGGCTCAAGTGATCCTCCCACCTCAGCCTCCGAAGTAGCTGGGACCACAGGTGCATGTGAACATGCCCAGCTAATGTTTGTATTTTTTTCTTTCTTTTTTTTTTTTTTTTGTAGAGATGGGGTTTCACCATGTGGCCCAGGCTCCTACTATGCTTTTGTCCACTTCATTGGAGAGGACTAGGAGGTCAGGGGAGTTTGGGAAGGAGGGAAGGACAAGCACCTCCATGACATGGGGGGTCTTCAGGGGCTTGGAAGAGGAAGGCCCTTCCCCAAAGGACAACTGCAGAGATGCTGCATCACAGGCAGGTGCCCTTCCAGGTGCCGGCTCTCTCCTTTCCATTTCCAGAGGCCCAGCCCTTCCCACCTTCATTCCTCCTCTGAGGAGGCTGTGGGACTGACTTGTATCACCTGAGTCCACTGGAACCTCCTGACAGGAGCCTGCTGGGGTTTTCCAGAGATAACAGTGACAAGGTCCAAAGTTCTTTCCCTGTCTCTTCTTGAAATGGGAAGGTTGAGACCAAGGCTTGCCTCTGCCTGTGGGAAGGATGGAGATGGAGCAGCTATGACCTCGGAGGACACCCAGGGGTAGAGAGAGGGCCTGCAAGTGACAGACAGGACCTCTCTCCTCCCAGGGAAGAGATATGGAAGCCTGGAGTGGAGGCAGTGAGGGAGGAAGAGGAGAACTAGGGGCTTTCCTGGTCACCTTTGCATCCTTCCTGCAACCTGGACAGTCACCAGGCTCCGCCCAAAAGGAGAAGAAAGAGGGAGAGCCTGGGACAGCAGGGGTGGGGGCGAGCTCTGCACCTCTCTGAGCCACATTCTCTCCCTGTATCTGGAAATAGCTGCCTTAATTTCCCCTCAGAAAATGTTGCTTCTCTTTGCCTGACCCAAACTTGAAGGAAGAGGAACTGCTGGGCCTACCAGAGGAGGGCAACCGGGACTGGACAGGCCAGGTGCGGCCGTGAGAGCAAGGGCAGCAGAGCATGGACAGGGAGCTGGCAGGGGAGGGGAGATCCCAGCACTGCTTTGGGCAGGTTAAGATAGAAGTGCCAGGAGGCAAGAGATGCAGCCCTGGAGCAGGGGAGGGGCCAACGCTGATTTTTTTTTTTTTTTTTTTTTTTTTTTTTTTTATATGGAGTCTTCCCCTGTTGCCCAGGCTGGAGTGCCGTGGTGCAATCTCGGCTCACTGCAACCTCTGCCTCCTGGGTTCAAGCAATTCTCATGCCTCAGCCTCCCAAGTAGCTGGGGTTATAGGCGCCCACCACCACATCAGTTAATTTTTATATTTTTAGTAGAGATGGGGTTTCACCATGTTGGCCGGGCTGGTCTCAAACTCCTGACGTCAAGTGATCTGCCTGCTTCGGCCTCCCAGAGTGCTGCGATTACAAGCATGAGCTACCACATCTGGTCTTCAGGGCTGATCTTTCATTCATTTAGCACATGCATGAGATGCTGGGCCAGCACGGAGCCCGACAAACAAGCCCTGCCCTCCAACTGGGAACTGAAATGCGAGCCTCTCCCTCTTACCAGCTTCCTTGATTCCTGATCAAGGAATTCAAATTCCATGATTCCTCCTGAGACCTCACCTGTCCTTTCCAGCTTGGCTGGGGAAGCAAGGGAGGCTGCTGTGCTCCACCAAGGCCCCTCGCCCCTGTCCTGTTTTCCTATTCACTCGGGGAAGGAGCCATAGAGGATGGCATACATTTCGGCAGGTCCCTGGCATCGAGCTGCTCACTGGCAGGAGGTCTGGGGCCAACTGCTGGTACCCTCTTAACTAGACTATGGGAGACTGAGCCCCTTATAACAGCCAAGAACCCCCTTCAACATCCTGCAACACAGGAATAAATACTCTAAAGAAAATACGAAGTCCGGGGCCAGGTGCAGTGGCTCATGCCTGTAATCCCAGCACCGTGGGAGGCTGAGGTGGGCAGATCATTTGAGCCCTGGAGTTCCAGACCAGCCCGGGGAATACAGGGAGACGCTGCCTCTACAAAAAATTTAAAAATTAGCCGGCGTAGTGGTGTATGCCTATGGTCCCAGCTACTCAGGCGGCTGAGGCAGGAGGATCACTTGAGCCCAGGAAGTCGAGGCTGCAGTGAGCCGTGATTTGTGCCACTGCACTCCAGCCTGGGTGACAGAGTGAGACCTTGCCTCAAATGTAAAGACAAAAAAATAAAGAAAATAGAAGAGGGTTGTGTTACAGAGAACAAGACTGCGGGATAGAGGCCTGGAAGTCTCTCCATCACATTCCAATGGAGGAAGCAGACAGGGAGTGAGTGCACACTTAATAATAAACAAAGTAATTTTATGAGGTGGGATTTTGATGTGCTTTCTAAGAGGTGACCTGTGGGAGTGGACAAAATTGAGCCAGACTTGGGGGTGGATCCATACAGAAGAGAGGAGAGGGCTCGGGACCCAGCTGTGGGCACAGGAACCAGAGAACAGCAGAACGGGGTTGAGCAGTACGGTCCACGCCGAAATGTCCCTCCGTTTTCTTTGGCAGTGGCTGGATTCTCACCCTGCCTCCCACCTGAAGACCAGAGGCAGGAGGGAGGCCCAGGGACTCTGTGTGGGCTTGCTGTGGCCTGGCCTGCATGACTCGGCAAGAATGGGCAGGACATACCTTCCTGGAGGGATTCCCCAGGGGAAGTGTCCATAGAGCTGCCTGCGGGGCTGGCTCCATCTGCTTATCCCCTCAGCTTGGATGCGGTAACCTGCAGGGCAGAAGCTCTGTCAAAGCTGTGGCCTCTCCATCCAGAGGCCTGTGAGGATTTCCCAACCACCTTCTCTGTTCCTGGGTCCCCTGCCTTGATGGCTCTTACTGGGAACCATAGGCGATCTTCCTTTGGACTCTTTCTCTGTGTATGCTAAAATTCAAGCTGTGTTGAGCTGATGCCCTGTCTGCCAAGATTTTGGAGGTCATTGATAAAAAGATGGATAGATGGATAGATACTCTGGTGAACAGAGTCCTTTCCAACGTCACCAAATTCACTCACCAGAATCATCCGCAGACAGTATTTTCAGGGCATTCCCAAAGCAGAGGTATTGTCACGGTGAGGTGCGGTGGTAACTGGGGAAAGGGGTCCTTAGCATGGTGTGCTGGTGACTGTGGAACAGCTGGCTCTCCAGGCGGAAAGAGCCCTGGGTCATAGCATTTGCTGATGAATATTCTCACCAGTTCACCTCACATGAATTGGGGTGCCTGGGCAGCGCAGACGGGCACTACCCTACCCCAGGTGGTAACTCGATCCCAGAAGAGCTGCGTGATCCTGCCCATGAGACTCCAGAGGACTCCAGAAGAATCTCCACTGCCAGATCAGGGTCACGGAACAATGTCGGACAGGCGGAGCGGGCACCGTGCAGGGCCAGGAGGTCTGGGAGAGCGTCAGAAGCTGCTAGGGCCTGTCCTCCCGGAACTGGGCCACTGTGGGCCTTTCATCTCCCGCCTCCCTTTCTGCACCACTCCTGCGGCTGCCTGCCTCTGCCCCTTCCCACCCCACCACCCCCAGTGCGGCAATTACGGCGCTAATTAGGCTGCTTTGATCATCTTTAGAAATGGCCACATTGGGGAGGGACTCTGCCAAGCAATTAGGGGCAGAGGGGTGGGGAGCTCCAGGGCTTCCTCAGGGGGTGGGGCTGCTGAGAAACCCCAGACACCCCCTGCCCTCCTCCCTCCAGGAGTATCTGCCCCCGTCATAGCTGTAAGCTCCTCAGGGGGTAGAGGCAGATGGGGATCCCCCCCCATCTCAGCCCTGAAGCCAGGGCCCGCCCCCACCCAGCAGCCCCCCTCTGCCTGGCCTGCAGCCCAACCGTCAGCTCTTCTTCCCTGTCTTGGCCCCTTTGATGGAGCCGCAGAAACAAGGGCTCCTTTGACAGAAGGGGGGCTCAGAGCTGGGATGATGAGACTTGAAAGGTGAAGGTCAAGCCCACTACTCCACTCCTCCCCCAGTCTTGGCCACCCTCCCATGCACCCCTCCCCCAGGCTGTCCTCTATAAAGACCCCGCAGCCCCGTTCCCCTGTGGGCTCCTAGGAGTTAAGGGCCAGGTGAGGGCTGACCAGGGAGGCGGGTAATTTTGATGTAAGAGAACGGGGTCAGATGATTTGAGGGACAAGAATTCAGTGCCTGGGGGCCGAAAGGCAGCAGAAGGCGGGCACCAAAGGATAGGCACCCGGAAGGTGGACTCCGAGGAGGAGAGAGGACGGGGGTCTCTCACCCCAGCTCCTGGTCACCATGCTGCTGGCTGTGCTGCTACTGCTACCTCTCCCAAGTTCATGGTTTGCTCACGGGCACCCACTGTACACGCGCCTGCCCCCCAGCACCCTGCAAGGTAAGCCCAGGCTGGTCTGAGAGCCGCGGAGTCGGGAAGAATGTAGAGGAAGTGGGACCCTGGGCGGACGGGGACAGAAGAGCTTGTCACCCCTACTCATAAGGACCTTTGGCCCCTTCTGCCCACCCTGCTGCGAGAAGGGGCCAAGAACGGAGATATAGGTGGGAGAGGAGGGGTGTGGCGGGAGAGGGAAGGGGAGCTGTCAAGCATGCCGAAAGGAATGGAGAGAAGGCCCCGTGGAGCAGAGAGAAACAGCCCGGGGCAGTATCACACCCTTGGCTGTCCTGGCCGAAGGTAGGCCACTCAAACACAGCTACTTTCAGTCAATAAGACTGAGTTCTGTGATGTATCTTTGGGGTGGTGTCTTTAAAAAAATTGTTAAGGAAAAGCACCTTTCAAAGATTCCAGTCCAACTCAGTTGAATTAGGGAGATATCTTGGGCTGAGAACCTGGGACCATGGGCTCTGAGTGCTGGGCCCAGCTTCCCAGGGCCTCACTCACCTCATTTTGTCCCAGGCTTGTGGGTCTCCTGAGGCAGGGCTCAGGGCTGGGACCAGGAGGATAAGGCTGAGGCTCTTCCCCAACCACGCATGATTGTGTGCCCCCTGTCCTAGCAGTTCTGTCGGCCCAGGGGACTCAGGCGTTGCAGGCAGCCCAGAGGAGTGCCCAGTGGGCAATAAACCGAGTGGCGATGGAGATCCAGCACAGATCGCACGAGTGCCGAGGTGCCCACCCTGCCCCCCATGCCCCACTGAACTTGCTGCCTACCCTGGGCCCATTCTGCTGCCCCTGTCCCTTCCCTTCAGCCTTAACTCCCCTCTTGGGGGCAGAGACTGAGTTGGGCCGCAATCAAGACGATATTTGTGAAGGTCCGTCTCTCCAAGTGGAAGAGACTTGCTAGGCTTGGGGCATGGCCTGTGCAAAGGCAGGGAGGCAGAAACACTCTGTGCTCCTGTGGTGACCAGGAGAAGTTCATGGTTGTTGAAATAGAACCTGTGTGGGCTGGAGCGCTGAGAGACGGGGAGAAAGAGGCTCGGCCCAGCCTGGGGTGAGGACGGGCGAGAGGGCGGCAGTAAGACTCAAAGCCCTGTTTCTCCGCAGGATCTGGGCGCCCCAGGCTTCAAGCTCCCCTCCAGGACCCACCTGAGCCAGGTGAGGCTGGAAAGGCTGGAGAGGGCAGGCCTGAGAGCCCGGTGGGCCTCGAAGGCGAGGATGGCCAGAACATGTCTCTCGTGACACCCCTTGCCCCTTTCTAGGGCGGTGCGGCGAGAGGCGCCCGAGCACTGCCAACGTGACGCGGGCCCACGGCCGCATCGTCGGGGGCAGCGCGGCGCCGCCCGGGGCCTGGCCCTGGCTGGTGAGGCTGCAGCTCGGCGGGCAGCCTCTGTGCGGCGGCGTCCTGGTAGCGGCGTCCTGGGTGCTCACGGCAGCGCACTGCTTTGTGGGGTAAGTAGGGCCCCCAGGCCCTGCCCAGCCGGGGTCCCCAGCGCTGGGCCCCGCACCTGCCGGGTTGTCCGGCGGGCGACGCGCGGGAAAGGTGGTCTCTGCTGCCCCCTGGCGGCTGCCGGCCCCAGGCTGCCCTGTCTCAAGGGGCAGAGCGCGCCCCGCCAGGATGCCAGCCCGGAGGGGGTGGCACTGCCGGGCGCGTTCGCCCCTCTGGGACAGGACCCCTCCCCGGCCCGCCCTCCCTGCCCCCAAGTAGAGAAAGCCCTGCGTGCGGGCGGAGGGGTAGGGTCTCCGAGGGGCCTGCTGCGTGTGCCCCTGTCCTTACTGCGTCTGAGCCACCGCTCGTCCCGCAGCGCCCCGAATGAGCTTCTGTGGACTGTGACGCTGGCCGAGGGGCCCCGGGGGGAGCAAGCGGAGGAGGTGCCAGTGAACCGCATCCTGCCCCACCCCAAGGTAAGAAGGCAGTCTCCAGGCCCCCAAGGCTGGGAACCGCACCCCCACTCGCGCCTCCTTGACCCTGCGCCGCCTCCCCCTCCTCAGTTTGACCCGCAGACCTTCCACAACGACCTGGCCCTGGTGCAGCTGTGGACGCCCGTGAGCCCGGGGGGGCCGGCGCGCCCCGTATGCCTGCCCCAGGAGCCCCAGGAGCCCCCTGCCGGCACCGCCTGCGCCATCGCGGGCTGGGGGGCCCTCTTCGAAGGTACTGGGCGTGGGTGAGCCGGCGCGTGGTGGGAAGAATTGGAGGTCCGAGGTGATAGAGTGTGGGGAGGCCGGGTTGCCTTGGAAAAATGCTGCCTGCTCTTTCAAAGGGGGAGGAATCAAGGGGGGTGGTGGGAAGGGGACACTCAAGGAAGAGCTCTTGCCCTCCAAACCTGAGCCTTCCACCCCTTCCCTGCAGACGGGCCTGAGGCTGAGGCAGTGAGAGAGGCCCGTGTTCCCCTGCTCAGCGCCGACACCTGCCGAAGGGCCCTGGGGCCCGGGCTGCGCCCCAGCACCATGCTCTGCGCCGGGTACCTGGCGGGGGGCGTTGACTCGTGCCAGGTATGAACCTAGTCTGATGAGAAAAGGCCGGCTGAGCCTCCCCAGGGCCACGACGGCCTCCTTTCCTTCCACAACTGGCTGTCACTCGACTTCTCTGAGCCTCTCTGTCCTCATCGCTAAAATGGATACAAGTGGCAAGCTCACGCCTGCCAGGCGTAAGGCGGGCGTCACAGGGGGCAGGTGAAGGCAGCGTCCTCTCTCTTGGCCCCGCAGGGTGACTCGGGAGGCCCCCTGACCTGTTCTGAGCCTGGCCCCCGCCCTAGAGAAGTCCTGTTCGGAGTCACCTCCTGGGGGGACGGCTGCGGGGAGCCAGGGAAGCCCGGAGTCTACACCCGCGTGGCCGTGTTCAAGGACTGGCTCCAGGAGCAGATGAGCTGTGAGCACTCTCTTTCCAATGCCCCGTCCCCAGTGTCCCAACGGACAACCGTGGGACAAGCCCGTTTCCACCCGGCCCGTGCCCATTCCCAGCTCCCTTCTGCCTCGGCAAAGCCTGTCTCCCTCCGGGGAAGGAGTGTGGGAGCTAGGGCCCCAAACAGAGGGAGAGCCGACCACTGTCCCGCCCGCAGCAGCCTCCTCCAGCCGCGAGCCCAGCTGCAGGGAGCTTCTGGCCTGGGAACCCCCCCAGGAACTGCAGGCAGACACCGCCCGGCTCTGCGCCTTCTATGCCCGCCTGTGCCCGGGGTCCCAGGGCGCCTGTGCGCGCTTGGCGCACCAGCAGTGCCTGCAGCGCCGGCGGCGATGCGGTCAGTTCTGTTCACCGGGACCAGGACGGGGGGCGGAGGGAAAGAGGCCTGGCCAGCCTCTGACCGCGGCTCCGACTCCTGTACGGTCTGCAGAGCTGCGCTCGCTGGCGCACACGCTGCTGGGCCTGCTGCGGAACGCCCAGGAGCTGCTCGGCCCGCGCCCGGGGCTGCGGCGCCTGGCCCCCGCCCTGGCTCGCCCCGCTCCAGCGCTCCAGGAGTCTCCCCGGCACCCTGCCCGCGAGCTGCGGCTGCACTCAGGTACCCCGCGCCCTCCAGCCCAGCCCAGCCCTGGCCCGGCCCCACCCGCGCGGCGGAGCCACTTTCTCCGGCCGAGGAGGTCCCCTAACCCTGTGCCTCCCCAGGATCGCGGGCTGCAGGCACTCGATTCCCGAAGTGGAGGCCGGAGCCGCGCGGAGAAGCCAATGGTAATGACGCCCTCTGCCGACCTTCGGGAGGGGATAGGTCGAGGGCCTGGATGAGGTCGGAAGCGCTTTTAGGCAGCTCCGGGAAGCACTTACCCGGTGGGGCAACAGAGTGAACTCACTCTCCCCTCCCCGCCACAGAGCGTAAGACTCTTTTGGAGGACTTGTGGTTTTAGCTCTCATCAGTGTCAAACAGAGATGCTTTGCCTGGTGTTACTGCTTAACTTCCCCGAGCCTCAGTTTCCCCATCTATATCATAAGAGGCTAAGTGTGTCCCCTGGGAGGCCGTCCTGAAGTGCTGGTGGGAGTGCCACCTCCAGTTCCATACCGCATCCGTTCATCATTCCTGGGGCCTCTCCTCTTCCTCCAGGCTGCCCTGGGCTGGAGCCCCTGCGACAGAAGTTGGCTGCCCTGCAGGGGGCCCATGCCTGGATCCTGCAGGTCCCCTCGGAGCACCTGGCCATGAACTTTCATGAGGTAGGCCCCCAGGCTTCCAGACTCCTTCACGGTGGCCTGGGAAGGCTGAGACCTAGCCCAGGGAAGGTGCAGAGAGCTCAGCCCCGATGCCCTCCCAGCAGCCTGGGGTCGCCTCTGCCCCTGCTCTGGGGGTAGGTAGAGGGAGTAGGGCCCGCGGAGTGTAAGCCAGGCCACTGGGGATGGTGGTGGGGAGAGTGAGTAGAGGGGTGGGTGGGGGTGTCCACAGGAGCGGGAAATGAGCAGGGTTTCGGGGAGAAAGGAAGGAGCATGGGTCTAGGTGAGAGTTTCTGGGGCCCGGGGCAGAGGGGGTGACCTCTGGGATTCCAACTCAGGGCCCCTGATCCCCACTCCTCCCTCTGTAGGTCCTGGCAGATCTGGGCTCCAAGACACTGACCGGGCTCTTCAGAGCCTGGGTGCGGGCAGGCTTGGGGGGTCGGCATGTGGCCTTCAGTGGCCTGGTGGGCCTGGAGCCGGCCACACTGGCTCGCAGCCTCCCCCGACTGCTGGTGCAGGCCCTGCAGGCCTTCCGCGTGGCTGCCCTGGCAGAAGGGGAGCCCGAGGGACACTGGATGGATGTAGGGCAGGGGCCTGGACTGGAGAGGAAGGGGCACCACCCACTCAACCCTCAGGTACCCCCTGCCAGGCAACCCTGAGCCATGTCTGGGCCCCCAGCCCCTGGGGAGGACCTACTGCTCCCAGGAGCTGAGAGCGGCTCGGGAGCATAATCACAAACTGTTGCTGCCATAGTGGCTGGGTGTGTGCGGGAGGGATGGGGTGGGGGTCCTGGGCCCTCTGTGTCTTCCCAGGTTTACAATCAGAGAATCACAGCTGCTTTAATAAATGTTATTTATAATACATGGAAACAACTCTGGAGCTTTCTTGGGACGGGACCTGGTGGGTGGACATTCAGTCTCAGGGGTGGGATCCAGGCAGGGCTGCCTCTGGAAGCAGTTGGCAAGGGTCACAGAGGCTGGAGAGAGGCTGTGAGGTCCCCATCTGAGACTATCTCCTGCCTCCTGAGAAGTGGCAGCAGCTGGCCTGCCTGTCGCCCCACCCCCTTGCATGGCTGCCCAGCGCTGGCCCCAGTGCCCAGCGTCTCCGCTCAGCGCCCTCCCCCCTCCCCCCAACCGTCCTCCTCGCTCCGCCCCCTGCCGCTGAGCTGCAGGGAGTCCCAGCCTGGGATCTTTGCCTCACGTCCTTGGGCTCCTGCCCTGGCTGGCCCATCCCCCACCACCATGAGGTGTCAGATTGTGTTTCCGGCTGCCTCTTCCCTTTGACTCCCTCCTCCCCCAACACCTGTCCCCTCTCCCGCCCACCCTCATTCCACAGCCCTGTAGATGGGAGGGGCAGATGCAGGTCCCAGTCAGAGGGATGGGATGGAGGGGCCAGTGCTGACACTGGGGCTGCTGGCCACCCTGGCGGTGTGTGGTAAGGGTAGACATCCTCCCCACCCTGGGGTCCCCCGTGATGCCCACCCAGGCCCCACACGGTATGGCCTCCTCTCACTCCCCACTCCCACTCTGCCATCTCTCCCTGCTGGGGGGCTGCCTTCTGGGGTCCCCACTCCCAGGGAGTGGTTGGATTCCTCCCTGCTCATCCCAACCTCATGGTCCAGCAGGACCTCAGGGCAGCTTCCCTCCTGAGTCCCCTGCCCAGGGCCCCATTCAGTCCTTGTCCCTGACCCTCCCCAGGCATCTGGGGGCTGAACGAGGAGGAGCGGCTGATCCGACACCTATTTCAAGAGAAGGGCTACAACAAGGAGCTCCGGCCCGTGGCACACAAAGAGGAGAGTGTGGACGTCACCCTGGCCCTCACGCTCTCCAACCTCATCTCCCTGGTGAGAGGCCCTCTGCTGCTGGGTTGGGAGGGAGAGCAGGGACAGCTTCCCAGGACCAGGATAGCCATGGAGGAAAACAGAAGCCCCGGCCTGGACTATGGCGGCTCCCTTTCTGGGAAATGTGCTGGAGCTGCTCTGTGCCCTGACAGGCTGCTGTCCTGCCCCTCCAGTGTAAGCTCTGGGGTGTCCTCCATCCACACCCATAGCACGACCCATCTGTGACACACTTCAGAGGCCACCGGTCCTCTCTGCTCCCTACCTGCCCGCCCACTCCTGACTGCGAGTGATCAGGGCCCAGATGCCATGGTGTCCCTGGGTGCCAGTTGAGAGTGGGTGAATGTAGGCTGGGCGTGGTGGATTACGCCTGTAATCTCAGCACTTTGGGAGGCCAAGGTGGGCGGATTACCTGAGGTCAGGAGTTTGAGACCAGCCTGGCCAACATAGTGAAACCCTGTCTCTACTAAAAATATAAAAATTAGCTGGGTGTGATGGCATGCACCTGTAATCCCAGCTACTAGGGAGGCTGAGGCAGGAGAATTCCTTGAACCAAAGAGGCAGAGGTTGCAGGTTGCAGTGAGCCAAGATTGTGCCACTGCACTCCAGCCTGGGCAATTGAACAAGATTCAAAAAAAAAAAAAAAAAATACAGAGACAGTGGGTGAATGTGTGTGGATAAAAGAATGATATGGCCCTGAAGGATGGCCCTACCGTCTAATTACAGAAAGAAGTTGAGGAGACCCTCACTACCAATGTGTGGATAGAGCACGTAAGAATGCCCCTCCCAGCTGGGCGCGGTGGCTCATGCCTGTAATCCCAGCACTTTGGGAGGTCGAGGCGGGCAGATCACGAGGTCAGGAGATCAAGACCATCCTGGCTAACACGGTGAAACCCCGTCTCTACTAAAAATACAAAAAATTAGCCATACATGGTGGTGGGTGCTGGTAGTTCCAGCTACTCGGGAGGCTGAGGCAGGAGAATGGAGAATGGTGTGAACCCAGGAGGCAGAGCTTGCAGTGAGTTGAGATGGTGCCACTGTACTCCAGCCTGGGTGACAGAGCAAGACTCCATCTCAAAAACAAAAAATAATGCCCCTCCCAGAGCTGGTGGGATAGCGGGAATGCAGGGTACCAGGCTGCTTCCACTTGGAGATCCCATCTGCCTTGGACACTGTCCCCCAGGAGGGGTTGGTGCCTCCCTACAGAGAAGCCCCAGGCCCAACTGTCCTTCCCCCACCTAGTGCCCTCACCAGCCCCTAGTGCCACCTTCAAGTGGATTAGGATTCACATGTTGGAAAACTGCCACTTTATCTTGGTTTTTATTAGAAAACATTCTCCTCCTGTCTGTCAAAAGTCCACAATACAAACACAAATCTCCTATGCTCACAGTGGAAATAATGCTCCCTTAGTTGTGCAGTGAGCATCCTGCACAGCTGTCCATGACAGACCTGAATCCACACTCTGTACCTGCCTTCCCCAAACCTCTTTTGTCACAGCTCCCAGACCCTGTTCAGTCTTCTCTCAGGGAAGTAGGGGGAGCCAGGAGCCTGGACAGCTGCAGAGTGCACTGCTGACATGCCTTTGGGATTCCAGGGCTGGACAGACAACCGGCTGAAGTGGAATGCTGAAGAATTTGGAAACATCAGTGTCCTGCGCCTCCCCCCAGACATGGTGTGGCTCCCAGAGATTGTGCTGGAGAACAAGTTGAGCCAAGCCCTCCCTGACCTCCTGTCTGTCACCCTGCCTCCTTTCCTTAAGCCTCCTCTGCATCCCCCAACTCTGCCAGTCCTGAGTCGCCAGAGCTCACTGTGGTTCTTGTCCCTGTTCCCCAGCAATGATGGCTTCTTCCAGATCTCCTACTCCTGCAACGTGCTTGTCTACAACTACGGCTTTGTGTACTGGCTGCCACCTGCCATCTTCCGCTCCTCCTGCCCCATCTCTGTCACCTATTTCCCCTTCGACTGGCAGAACTGCTCCCTCAAGTTCAGGTGCTCCCATTTATCCAGCCATCCCTCACCCCAAAGCACCCTACCAGGGGCTGAAGGAGGTGACTGAAGCACCCCCAGACAGAGGCCCCTGCCCTGTCCGGATTAGTGCTGCCCTCCCCACAATGGTCCTCCCTTACTAACCTTTCCCTGCTCTGTGGCCCCAGCCAGTGACTGAGTGTCACTCTCTGCCCATTGCCTTCCCCAGTTCCCTCAAGTACACGGCCAAAGAGATCACCCTGAGCCTGAAGCAGGATGCCGAAGAGAACCGCACCTACCCCGTGGAGTGGATCATCATTGACCCTGAAGGCTTCACAGGTGCTGGGAGCAGCCACCAGTGGGTGGGCAGGTCCCTCAGACACACACACACAGACACACTGGCACTGCCCACCCAAGAGATACACACGTGCACACACACATACCTAGAACACCGATACACAGCTACTCACACACGCAGCTGGACACAGAGGGGCAGACACATGCCCGCCCACAGAGAAGCACACAGACACTCACACTTCCTGAATGCAAAGCTATCCCAAAGGCAGAGACAGACGGTGCCAGTGCCCTCCCCCGCCCCTGCCCAGGCCCGGAAGTCATGCTTCTCACACATGAGATGCCTGTGGCTGACAGGGGTTTAGTGTTTCCTGTGCCTGGTGAACCCAGGGGTGTGGTTGGCATGAGGGCTGTGTCATCCTGATGGGGGGTGTCTGCCACCCCCCCTGACATCCTCATCCCTGATCTGTACCCAGGCTCGGATTCTCCATGGGGCCTACCGCTCACCCCGTCCATCAGAAGGGACCCTGTCTCACTGTCTCAGGCTGCCACATCATGGCAGGGATAGTTTTACTGTCACTGGCTCGTTATCCCCCAGGCCCAGGCCGAGGAGGAGCGGCTCAATTAATGTCTAGAAGGTTTTTTTTTTTTGTTACTCAGGAAGACAGGCTCAATATCTGAGAGCATTTGTTTGACTTGGTCTCTTTAATCTGCAATACCTATTTTTGGCTCGTGTATCTTTTCAGCCAAAAGATACTCCTTATTTGAGCCCTGTATGGCCTCAGCTTCTACTTTTTCCGAAAAGATAAAAAAGAAATCAGTCACAGAGGAAGACGGAAACTTCCATCCCGACGCCCCAGGGAACGACACCCAGCCGGCCGCGTCTCTGGACTGGCTTGCCCCGCCCAGCCCCTCATTCTGTCCCCAGGCCCTGCCTAGCCCTTTTGGCCTGGCCTGACCCTAAGGTGTCCATGTACCGCCCTCAGAGAACGGGGAGTGGGAGATAGTGCACCGGCCGGCCAGGGTCAACGTGGACCCCAGAGCCCCTCTGGACAGCCCCAGCCGCCAGGACGTCACCTTCTACCTCATCATCCGCCGCAAGCCCCTCTTCTACATCATCAACATCTTGGTGCCCTGTGTGCTCATCTCCTTCATGGTCAACCTGGTCTTCTACCTACCGGCCGACAGTGAGCCTCCAGGCCCTGTTCCCTGCTCCCCCTCCCCATGCCCACCTGAACAGGGCCAGCCCCAGCCCTGCCCCCTCACTTCCTCCTGGGAGCCACCTGAGATTTCCATTCCTGGAGCTCCCTGCCTGGGCCAGGTGTGAGGGCCAGGTGGACACCCAGAGGGAGGGCTGTATGATTCTGGGCGACATCCCCAAATGGACAGGGCAGGGCATCTCCAAGATGCTACTTCCCATGGACTCGCAGAAGAACTGCTAAACTGTCCCTCTGTCAGAGCAGAGACTAAGTCCCTCACGGTCACCAGTATGTGGCCTTGAGCCTGGCACACAGGAGGCCCTCAACTACTGAACCAGTGGGTGAATAACAGGGTCTCTGGGACAGTAGGGTGTGAGGCAGAAAACCTGTCTATGCTCACCTGACTCTAGGAGGCAGTGGTTTACAAGTTCAGAATATTTACTATGAGCAGGGCATAGTGAGTCCCAGGGTCAAAGGCCACCCAGCCTCTGCCCCTGGCGGGACTTCAGGAGGGAGAAGGGGGGCACCTTCCATCTGCAGTGGGGTTGGGAGAGCTCCTAGAGGAGGTGGAGAGGAGGTGGAGTTGGAATGGACTTGAGCAGGATTGGGTGGGGCTACCCTCGGCAGGAGGAGCAATGCTGATGAGGAGGCGGGCCAGGCAGGGGCTGAGGGGGCCTCAGCAGGGGAGCCCCCCCGTCCTGCCGTTGCAGGAGCTCAGGTGGGAAGAGCAAGACAGCACTGGGCTGGGGTGTCTGAGTGAGGGGCTTGGAGTTGGGGTGTTATCCTGGTGCTATGAGGACACCCTGGTGCTTTCTGAGCAGGGAGTAATGCACACAGATCTGCGCTCCAGGAGGGTTCAGTGGCGTGGGTGGGTTGTGACAGCTGATTTTCATGAGCACTTACCCAGTGCCAGGCAGAGTGATGTGTGTTAAACACACTCTCACCATATTCAACAGTTGAGAAAACTGATGCACAGAGAGGTTGGGCTACTTGCCCAAGGTCACCCAGCTAGTAAGTGGCAGAGCTGAGATTTGCACCCAGGGCCTGTAGCTCCATAACCCATGATTTTCATCAGGGCACCATGGTACTACAGAGGTGCCAGGGGCCACAGCAGGACCCTCTAGGACTAGGGCCCCAAGGTCCTAGTTTCCCCAAAGAAGCTAAGTCTGGCTTCCCCAGGTGGTGAGAAGACATCAGTGGCCATTTCTGTGCTCCTGGCTCAGTCCGTCTTCCTGCTGCTCATCTCCAAGCGGCTGCCCGCCACATCCATGGCCATCCCCCTTATCGGCAAGTGAGTGATGCCCAAGCCCGGCCCCACCCTGCTTGCCCAGCCCAGCCCTGGGGGCTCCAAGCTGAGTGTGTGCCCACAGGTTCCTGCTCTTCGGCATGGTGCTGGTCACCATGGTTGTGGTGATCTGTGTCATCGTGCTCAACATCCACTTCCGAACACCCAGCACCCATGTGCTGTCTGAGGGGGTCAAGAAGGTGAGTACTTGGCCCAGCGCCATGGCTCACCACTGTAATCCCAGTATTTTGGGAGGCTGAGGCGGGAGAATCTCTTGAGCCCAGGAGTTGGAGACTAGCCTGGGCAACATAGTGACACTCCCATCTCTACAAAAAAATCAAACAAAAAATTAGCCAGGTGTGGTGGCGCATGCTTGTAGTCCTAGCTACTCAAGAGGCTGAGGTGGATCACTTGAGCCTGGGAGGTCAAAGTCGCAGTGAGCTGTAATCGCCCCAGGGCACTCCAGCCTGGGCAACAGAGTGAGACCTTGTCTCAAAAAAAAAAAGGAAATGAGCACTCTCAATAGCCAAAAGCTGGAGATTGAGCCAGGTACAGTAGTTCACACCTAGAGTCTCAGCTACTCAGGAGGCTGAGGTGGGAGGATCCCTGGAACCCAGGAGTTGGAGGTTGCAATGTGCTATGATCACATCACTGCACCCCAGTCTGGGCAACAGATTGAGACCCCATCTCTAAAAAAAAAAAAAAAAAAAAAAAAAAAAAAAAAAAAGCAGGGGCCGGCCGTGGTAGCTCACGCCTGTAATCCCAGCACTTTGGGAGGCTGAGGCGGGTGGATCACCTGAGGTCAGGAGTTTGAGACCACCCTGGCCAACATGGTGAAACCCCATCTCTACTAAAAATACAAAAATTAGCCAAGCATGATAGCATGTGTTTGTAATCCCAGCTACTCGGGGGGCTGAGGTACGAGAATTGCTTGAACCTGGGAGGTGGAGGTTGCAGTGAGCCAAGATCCCACCACTGCACTCCAGGCTGGGCGACAAGAGCGAAACTCTGTCTCCAAAAAAAAAAAAAAATCTGGAAGTTGTCCAAAGGCCATCTGTAGAATGGATAAAGACACTGGACACATACTCCCACAGGAGTGCTGCTCAGCAGTGCAGAAGCACCGCGGCTACTGCACCCCTGCATGCGTGAACCTCCGGGCAGATTGATCCGTGAAAGAAACCAGACGCAGCGGCACATGCTGCAGGCCTCACTTTGTAAGAAGTTCAAGAACAGGCCAAATCAATGTTTGGTGATAGAAGTCAGAATGGTGGCTATCTCTGGGGCTGGGAGGGAACTGAGCGGGGGCAGGTATGAGGTAGATTTTTGGGGATCATGCTCACTATCTCATCACTGGGGATTTACCCAGTGGAATGCATCTGTAAAAATTCATCTAGCTGTATACTTATGTGTTCATTCCACTGTATGCTGCAACTCAGAAGGAAGAAGGGGAGGACTGAGTGGGCAGGGTGCCGGGAGAGGGATGCCCTTGCCTCTCGGCTACTGCAGGGCTGGCTGGCTGTTCTGGGACAGCTGAAGTCAGTTTAGCAACTCTTTTTTTTTTTTTTTTTTTTTGAGATGGAGTCTCCCTCTGTCGCCCAGGCTGGAGTACCATGGTTCGATCTCAGCTCACTGCAACCTCTGCCTCCCAGGTTCAAATGATTCTCATGCCTCACCCTCCTGAGTAGCTGGGATTATAGGCACCTGCCACCATGCCCAGCTAATTTTTGCATTTTTAGTAGAGATGGGGTTTTGCCATGTTGGCCAGGCTGGTCTCGAACTCCTGACCTCAAGTGATCCACCTGCCTTGGCTTTCCAAACAGTTGGGAGTATAAGCGTGAGCCACCATGACCGGCCTTAGCAACTCTTTTCTTTTCAGCATTTGATGGGGGAGACTGTAGCATTTGGAGCATTTACCTTAGTTTTTGGTCTTTAATTAATCATTTTTAGTGAATGGGTTCTCCTCCGCACCATGGGTGATGTGGTCTCGAGAGCCGGAAGCAACCTACATATGCATCAGTAGGAGATCAGGGAATCAATGACAGAGTCAGATGGGCGAGCACTTTGTGGCAGCCAGGAATGAAGTCACGTATGTTAGGACGTATAAAGGTCACCCCATGCTTGTAAAATGGCCTTTCTTGGCTAGGCGCAGTGCCTCACGCCTGTAATTCCAGCACTTTGGGAGGCCGAGTTGGGCGGATCACGAGGTCAAGAGAGCAAGACCATCCTGGCCAACATGGTGAAACCCCATCTCTGCTAAAAATACAAAAATTAGCTAGGCATGGTGGCATGTGCCTGTAGTCCCAACTACTTGGGAGGCTGAGACAGGGGAATCACTTGAACCCGGGAGGTGGAAGTTGCAGTGAGCCGAGATCACGCCACTGCACTCCAGCCTGGTGACAGTGAGACTCCATCTCAAAACAAAACAAAACAACAACAACAAAACGCCTTTCTTGTGGCCCCTTGACACGGCCCCAGCTCTTCCTGGAGACCCTGCCAGAGCTCCTGCACATGTCCCGCCCAGCAGAGGATGGACCCAGCCCTGGGGCCCTGGTGCGGAGGAGCAGCTCCCTGGGATACATCTCCAAGGCTGAGGAGTACTTCTTGCTCAAGTCCCGCAGTGACCTCATGTTTGAGAAGCAGTCAGAGCGGCACGGGCTGGCCAGGCGCCTCACCACTGCACGTGGGTTCCCGCTGGTCTTGGTTTTCAGCCCATCTGTGGGAGGTGGGGGCAGGCCTCACACCCACTCTGGCCCCTTGTCCATAGGCCGGCCCCCAGCAAGCTCTGAGCAGGCCCAGCAGGAACTCTTCAATGAGCTGAAGCCAGCTGTGGATGGGGCAAACTTCATTGTTAACCACATGAGGGACCAGAACAATTACAATGAGGTAAGGGACCACAGGATTGCCATGTACAGGTGTTCAAGTAGGGCACTGATTAAGTGTATTCTATCTTAAGAGGGCAGGGTTCCCCTTAGAGACACACACCAACTTAGATGAGGGAGTTAAGGTGATACAGATTCCAGGCCCCTCCCAAGGAGAGGGAACTCCTGCCTGGCACCCTATAGCAGCACTGGGGCCAGGCACACACACAGAGGCATACAGCTCCACCCTGTCCAGGCCACACTCTGAGCACCCCTTAGGGTCCCTTCTTTCTCCCAGCTGCCAATCATTTTCTGTCCCTACTCAGTTTCAAGCCTGATACTCCAGACAGAACCAGATGTTTTAAAGGTAGCCATATACGGTTATTCAACATTGTACAACTTCTAAAAATTCTCTCTTGAGAAAAGGCATCTTTTCCCAGTTCACATATGGGCTGGCAGCAGCCCTGACTTGCTGGATTGGGGAGAAAGAGGAGAGGGGTCTATCCACCTTCCTTAGCCCCTAGGAGAGACCCCTGGGCCTCAGTTCCTCTCTAGCCCCAGAACCCTGTGCTACAGCAGAGAGGGAGGCTATGGTCTGTTCTCTGCCTCCTCAACAGAGTGATCAGCCCTGCCTGTGGCCAGAGGCGCCTGGGACCTTGCTGGGGACAAGCCGGCAGTATCCTGCAAGCCAGAGGCAGCCTCTGCAGGCACACTGAGCCGGGCCTCTGCCTCCATGGCTGGGCCTCAGCTTGGGGGTGGGGCTCTGTGGCCTGAGGCCCTTCTCACCCCACTCTCTCTGCCCCTACCCACAGGAGAAAGACAGCTGGAACCGAGTGGCCCGCACAGTGGACCGCCTCTGCCTGTTTGTGGTGACGCCTGTTATGGTGGTGGGCACAGCCTGGATCTTCCTGCAGGGCGTTTACAACCAGCCACCGCCCCAGCCTTTTCCCGGGGACCCCTACTCCTACGACGTGCAGGACAAGCGCTTCATCTAGGGTGGGCCTGTGGGGGAGCCAGGAGACAGCAGGGTCTGAGAGAGGAGCCATGGTCCCTAATGAGACCCACTCATAGCCCTGAGGCTCACGCCCCTCAGACTGGGGAAGAGTCCAAGGAAGGAAGGGAGCAGCCACTCCTCAATGCTCAATGGCTCCCCTGAAATCAAGACAGGGCCACCTGAGATGGTCTGAGGGTGGACACCGGCTACAGCAGGTGGGCAGGACGATCTGTGGGGAAGTAGGAGGCTGGCTCAGGGGCCAGGGAGGAGGCCACTCAGGGTGGCCTCACAGGGAGAACTCTGATAGGGGTGAGACAGATAGGGCCCCTTCTCTGCTCCTCCTCTCGCAAGGTGTGGGGTAGAGCAGGCAGGAATCTGCGCCTTCACTCCCTGGCTCCTCCAGCCTCCCTCTTCCCACCTACCCTTCAACCTCAGGCTTCTGAGGCCTCACCTGGGACTGAGGTTGAGGACACCTCCCTCCCTCCAGACCCCAGAGTCTCCTTTCCTAGCTCTTTCTGCCTTGACCACTCTGCCTAGGTCCCTTTGGGAAGTTGAGGACTGGAGTGGAAAGGTCAGGATCGACATCCACAAAGACTTGGGGTCAACCTGAGGTTGCACACACAATCCTAGAGGACCGGAATGCAGCACCTCTCCCCAAAGGGCCCCTGCCCCCCAGCATCTACTCCTCCCCAAAGTAGGGTTGTCATGCATTATTTGGGGCATATTCTAAAAAAATCATTCGTTGTTTCTCTGAAATTTGTCCTGTATTTTTATTTGCTAAATCTAGCAACCCTATCCCAAAGACAGCCTCCATTCAATCCTATCCTGAGGGCCAAAGGCCAATACTGCAGGAATTGGGAGACAAGGGTCTGTTTGTATGGCAGCCCACCTCCAAGATGGCCCCGGTGATAGCCAGTATTCACACTCTTGTGCAGTCCCCTCACTCTGTACCAGGGTGGGTCTGGGTAACCAACAGAATGAGGCAGAAGTGATGGTACCTCACTTCCCAGATTCAGTTAGGAAAGACACTCGGGCCTCTTTCTGGCTCATTCACCCTCATTCTCACAGCAGTTGGATCTCTCACTTTGGGGAAGCCAGCTGGCACGTTGAGGAGCCCTATGGAGAGGCCCACACGGCAAGGAAATAAGGCCTCCTGCCATCAGCCACGTGAGCGAAGGTGGAAGTGGATCCTCTGCCCCAGTAGGGCCTTTGGATGAGATCACAGCCCAGTAGACATCTTACGTGCAGCACCATGAAAGTCCCTAAGCCAGAACCACCAGCTAAGTGGCTCCTGGATTCCTGATCCCCCAGAAACTGTGTGAGATAATAAATGTGTGTTGTTTTAAGTAACAAAGTTTTGGTGTCATTTGTTATACCAGCAATGTGACCTTGAGTGAGCTGCTCTTCATCTCTTACCTTCCATTTTCTAATCTGCAAAATGTGTGTCTAGTGAGTCCTAGTCATGGGGTGTTGTGAAAATTGAATTTCTAGTAGTAGTATTTTCATGTGACCTGCACATTTAATGGGTGGTGATTTAACCCATTTCCCTCAGTGGGGAATTGGTGACCTCATTAACTCAGATATATAGAAGGTGAGATTTTTAATGTTTAGATGTAACCAAGGAAAAAGAAAAACCATTTAAAACCAAAACTGACCCCAGTAACTTCTGCCTTCCAGCATGAACTATATTCACAAAATTCAAGGTACAAATCTTTTATTTTCCTGTCTAAATAGGAAAGCCAGTTTGTTCTCACACCCGTCAGGTGAGCAGGAAGTCTGAGACTTCACCAGGAATAGTCCATCAACTCAGGGAGGGTCCGTCTTAAGTACAGGGATGAGAGTGAGTCTAGGGCTCTCAGCCACAGTCTTTGCTTCTCTCTGCCTCATGGTGGTGCTGCTGGCAACAGGTCTTGGTTCAGCCACCAGCTGAGTCCTCAGTTCTATTAGGCCCTGCTCAAGTGGCTGTGGACTTCCAGAGAAGACAACCCCAAAATGTCACACAAAACTGGGGGGGTGCCTCTTGCACAGGCTCCCAGGGAAACCACGGTTTCCACCAGCAGCACCTGCTCCCCCAGCACCGTGGTGCTCTCAGGACTGGTCCACTCTGACTGACATGGAACTCCATATTCTGTCCCCAGGAAGTCATGCTCATGGGCACAGTTTTCCGGGAAGCCAGAGGGTGTTCCTTACTCTCTCCAGACCAACAGGGCTACCTGCTCTCTTTCAATGGACAGTGAATCAGTAATACACTGGGATGCAAGGAACAGAAAGCTCAAGGAATTGTAGTTTAAACACAAAAGGTTTCCTTTTTCTCACATAATAATAGGGAGGCGGAGGTGATCACATCGCCTCAGCTGTCTAACAAAGCTATCAGGGACCCAGGCACTTTGCCATCTGCCCAGCCCTGCCTCCATGGCAAGCTGGCTTCTGTCCTCAGACCTGTTGGCCCCAGGTTGCGAGCTGACAGCAACAGCTGCACAATTAGCACCTATGTTCAGGCAGAAAAGGGCCAGCCATTTCTGACCCCTTTCATCAAGAAGCAAAACTTTTCCAGAGGCCGGACATAGTGGCTCACGCCTGTAATCACAGCACTTTGGGAGGCCAAGGCGGCTGGATCACCTGAGGTAAAGAGTTCAAGACCAGGCTGGCCAACATGGTGAAATCCCCTCTCTACTAAAAACACAAAAATTAGATGGGCGTGGTGGTGCCCGCCTGTAATCCCAGCTACTCAGGAGGCTGAGGCAAGAGAATCGCTTGAACCCAGGAGGCAGAGGTTGCAGTGAGCCGAGATCAAGCCATCGTACTACAGCCTTGGCAACAAGAGTGAAACTCCATCTCAAAAAACAAACAAACAAACAAAAAATAACTTTTACATAAAGTCCCTGCAGATATCCCACAGGTCAAAACATCACATGGCTAGCCTATCTGAAGGGAGACTAGGAAATGAGTATTTTGCTCTACCAGCCATTATAACAGAGGGTGGCAAAGGAGTAGTGTTAGACAATTCTACAGATGATTTTCTCTGAATGGTCCTGTCCCTGCACACGTAACCCCTCCAAGAAACTGCCATTCCTCATTGATGATTTACCCTTCGGAGAACACCAAGAAGGCTTCTAGGCCATCTCTCCCAGAGCAGGGAGAGGGAGAAAACAGGAGGGTCGGGGGCAGGGAATGCAGGGACAGGTGGTCCACTGTTTGGCAGTGCTTCCTGATCTTGGAGGCCATTGATGAATTTGGTAAAGTGTGGGCATAAAGGAGAGTAAAGAGGTGGAGAGAAAATGGTCTGCAAAAGAGGATAAGAAAACTGCATCTAGGGGGACCAGAGGGCAAAATGGAAAGGCAAGGGTCTCAGAAGTGAGAAGGACACAAGGGCTTTGTAAATTCCAGGAAAAGTGGGCCACACAGAGAGAAGCTCAGTGGCGGGGGAGGGGTGAGCTTCCCCCCCCCCACTGAGGGGAAGCTCAGGGAGGGGGAAGCTCAGGGAGGAGGAAGCTCGGGGTAAGAGAAACCCAGTGAGGGGGAAGCTTAGGGAGGGGGAAGTTCAGGGAGAGGGATGCTGAGTGAGGGTGATACCGAGTGAGGGTGATACCGAGTGAGGGCGATGCCGAGTGAGGGCGATGCCGAGTGAGGGCGATGCCGAGTGAGGGGGATGCCGAGTGAGGGGGATGCCGAGTGAGGGGGATGCCGAGTGAGGGCGATGCCGAGTGAGGGCGATGCCGAGTGAGGGCGATGCCGAGTGAGGGGGATGCCGAGTGAGGGCGATGCCGAGTGAGGGGGATGCCGAGTGAGGGGGATGCCGAGTGAGGGGGATGCCGAGTGAGGGGGATGCCGAGTGAGGGGGATGCCGAGTGAGGGCGATGCCGAGTGAGGGGGATGCCGAGTGAGGGCGATGCCGAGTGAGGGCGATGCCGAGTGAGGGGGATGCCGAGTGAGGGGGATGCCGAGTGAGGGGGTGAGTGAGGGGGATGCCGAGTGAGGGGGATGCCGAGTGAGGGGGATGCCGAGTGAGGGGGATGCCGAGTGAGGGGGATGCCGAGTGAGGGGGATGCGCAGTGAGGGAGATGCCCAGTGGCAGGCCAAGATGGGCGGATCACTTGAGTTCAGGAATTCAAGACTGGCCTGGCCAACATGGTGAAACCCCGTCTCTACTAAAAATACAAAAAAAAAAAAAAAATAGCCAGGCATGTTGGCACGTGCCAGTAGTCCCAGCTACTCAGAAGGCTGAAGTAGGAGAATCGAGGTGGAGGTTGTAGTGAGCCAAGATCGCACCACTGCACTCCAGCAAAAAACAAACAAAATCCTCACATGCCTACCCAACAGCCTTCACACACACCCAAATCCTGACTCCCTAGAGGGAGCAGGAGGGAGTCCACCTCAGCCCTCTCTGGAGCTGCCATCAGGTTCCTTGGCAACCTGCCTTCCCTACCACACCCAGCTGGCCCTGGCTGTGTCCTTGGCCCCCATGTGGAACACAGAGGTGGGGCTGGGACAACTGAGCCCGAGTTGGGGCTGGAAGGTGGATGTCTCTTTTGGGGCAGACGGGGCCCCTGTCTCCCCTCTCCAGCCCAGGTAATCTGAGCCCAGCATTGTGTCCATCCTGGAACAGCTGACAAGGCTGTGGTCAGACAGCTGGTGGGGCTGGGCCGGGTTGGCTGGGCTGACTGGGGTGGGAGTGTAGGCTGTTATATGACACCCAGAGCCCATCTCTCTCTGCCCCAGACCTTGGAGCTGTTGTCCCACCCATCACTGCAGAGAGCTGAGGCGCCATGCATGGGGGCCAGGGGCTGCTGCTCCTCCTGCCGCTGCTGGCTGTCTGCCTGGGTAGGACACAAAGGAATCTCAGCCTAAGGAGTCCCAGAGCTGGGGTCCACGGCCTCAGGGGATGGAGAGCCTGAGGGCTATTGGGGCCTGCCCTGGATCCAGTTCCCTGAGTCTCCACTTCACACCCCCAGGGCCTCCCCAATCTTTCCGCTTCCAAGCTCCTGCTAGGCTCACGCCTGTCTATTGCAGGGGTCCAGGGCCGGAATCAGGAGGAGCGCCTGCTCGCAGACCTGATGCAAAACTACGACCCCAACCTGCGACCTGCGGAACGAGACTCGGATGTGGTCAACGTCAGCCTGAAGCTAACCCTCACCAACCTCATCTCCCTGGTAAGCCGCAGGATGGAGGAGGGGTCAGTGCACCAGGCCCTGGGACCCGCTGGGGATAGCATGGGGTGACTCCAGCCACCAAGAGGTTGGAGGGCCCCACAGGGGACAGGCTGGGGTCTGGAAAACCCCCATGATTGTGGGGGGTGTACTGTCAAGAGGCTGGGGGATGCTTGGCCCCATCGGTGGCCTGTGGGACTGGCACTGAAGTTGGGGGCTGAGCCCTCCATACTGCACCCTTGCACCCCCAGAACGAGCGAGAGGAAGCCCTCACCACCAACGTCTGGATAGAGATGGTAAGAGGCCACCCTGCTACCCTCCTTCCATCAGGGGCCCCACCTCACCACCCCAAGGCCTCCTGAAAGTTGCCTGCCCCCTTCCTGCCTCTTCTGTCCTCTTGGGCTGGATGCCCACTCCTAGGGGTGTGGTGCAGCAGAGGGCAGAGGCCTAGCAACTGCCCCTCCCCCTGCAGCAGTGGTGCGACTATCGCCTGCGCTGGGATCCGCGAGACTACGAAGGCCTGTGGGTGCTGAGGGTGCCGTCCACCATGGTGTGGCGGCCGGATATCGTGCTGGAGAACAAGTGAGGAGGGGGCGCAGGCAGGGGTGTGGGGGACAAAGAACACAGGGTCTGGGCCCAGCAGAACAAGGGGGCTCTGGGAAAAGAGAAAGATGAGCAGGGGGTACAAATTGGGCACCTGTGTGGCTAGGGAAGAACTGGAAGGAGCAGGTGCCAAGGGCAGGGCCCTGGGTATGGCCTCTGACCCCAGGGCCAGCAGACCAGACCCTACGCCAGGCTCCATCCCCTCTGGGCTGGGCCACCTGGTGGGCTGCTCCCTTCCCTGTAACATGGGGCCACGGACGGGTCCTACAGAAGCTGGTGGGAGTCAACAAGACAGGCATGAAAAGTACATCACTTGGGGGCTGGCACATGGTGTGGGCTTAACACATTAATCGTTATTATATTATTATTATTATTAAAACAAGAGAGAGAAAGAGAAGCAGAAATTAGGAGGTGGTGCCTGAGGAAGTCTGTCTGGGGCAGGGGTGGCAGGAGGATTGCTGGGGGGACCTAGTGGTCCGGGTGGGAACCACTCAGGGGGTGACAGGCTGGTAGGGACTTGCGTCCCCAGGCCCCTATCCACATGGGGCAGAGGGGCTGGTCTGGGGCTGGGGTGTCGGGGGCTGAGCCCACAGCCTCGTGGCCTGGCCTGTTCTGTGCACACAGCGTGGACGGTGTCTTCGAGGTGGCCCTCTACTGCAATGTGCTCGTGTCCCCTGACGGCTGTATCTACTGGCTGCCGCCTGCCATCTTCCGTTCCGCCTGCTCTATCTCAGTCACCTACTTCCCCTTCGACTGGCAGAACTGCTCCCTTATCTTCCAGTGAGGCCATTTATGGGGGAGGATTAAGAGAGCTGCTCTCAGAGGGCCCTGGGCAGGGGTGGGGCAAGGCCTGGGCAAGACTTCTGGCCTTGGCTCTGGCAGCACCTAGAGGCCAAGGGCCTGGCTGCATCTCCCCTGGGCCTCTGTGCCCATCTCAGGCTAAGACGCCTGAAGGTGCCCGAGCTCTCCCTGCTAAGCCTGAGTCCCCTCACTCATCCTCCTTCACTGCCTCAGTTTCCTCGCCAGTGCCCCAAGGGGAGACATTCACACCTGGGGTGCATGGGTGAGAAGGCACACATGCACACAACATGCATGTCTGCGCACACACGAAACCACTGCACACTCCAGGCCCACGGGGAAGCGGGGCTGTTCTGTGAGAGAGGGGCCCTGGCAGGGAACCCAGCGGAAGCATGTGTGCAACCAAGCCACCCCTGGGCGTCTCTGGGTCTGTTTCCTCAAACCTAAGTGTGGGGAGGAGGGCCTGAGGGAGGGTTCTCCTGTATCTTAGAGGAGCAGTCTTTCCACAAGCAAAACCTGGCAGGGACACTCCCCTCCACAGACACAAGGGTCCTCCTTAGCTAGGCATGTATATTCTACATTGCCATCATCAGCCCCTCCTGCCAGACAGCAGTGGGAGGGACACATGCAGAGTGGCCCTGGGCCCATCAGCCAGGTGAGGGCCCTGCAGCCTCCTGGGCCGTCAACTCAATCTTCCTGACCCCAAAGAGCCCTAGGTCCCCTGCTCTCCATATCTCACCACTGGGGTTTTATGGAGAACTCAGAAGCATAGGGCTGCATCTTGCTGAAGCAAAGCTGCCCACACTTGTCCCCAGATGGTCATCCCCATGCAGTCATGGCAGGTCTACCCACTCACATTTAGCCTCTTTCCTCGGTGACTCCCAGGTCCCAGACTTACAGCACCAATGAGATTGATCTGCAGCTGAGTCAGGAAGATGGCCAGACCATCGAGTGGATTTTCATTGACCCTGAGGCCTTCACAGGTAACCCCCACCCAAGGGCTCCCCAGGCAGCCTCATCCAGGGCTCCTGCTGGACCAAGCTGTGGTCAAGGCTGGACCAAGGTCAAATCCCTCCCATGTAACTCAAAATGAAAACTACAGCAAACCATAAAATACGCTTTTTAAAACGTCCAACAAAGCTCTGACTTTCCTCATGATAATGACTCCAATTTTAGGAGAGGCTCAAGTATCCAATCTCCCACCCCACTTCTGTCCTGCAAGGGTGCCTCCCCTGCTGGTGCTCCTTAGGGCACATGCTGCCCTTGCAGCTGGGTCACTCAGGCCGCAGGGATCTGCCTAGCCCACACTTCCTGTGCCTACTCCTGCCTGCCTGCCTGCCCGCAGAGAATGGGGAGTGGGCCATCCAGCACCGACCAGCCAAGATGCTCCTGGACCCAGCGGCACCAGCCCAGGAGGCAGGCCACCAGAAGGTGGTGTTCTACCTGCTCATCCAGCGCAAGCCCCTCTTCTACGTCATCAACATCATCGCCCCCTGCGTGCTCATCTCCTCCGTCGCCATCCTCATCTACTTCCTTCCTGCCAAGGGTACCTGGAGCCTATGGGAGAGAGCCGTCCAGTAGCACAGGGGATACCTGGGAGGCCGGGGCGGGCCCTGCCTGGGGCACAGAGTGGCATTACGACCCAGGACAGAGGCAGCGGGCTACTTCTGGGGTAAGGGTTTCCTCTGTGGGTGGGGAAGGTAGGGACCTGCTCTGAGAGCCTCTCGGTCACTGGCAGCTGGGGGCCAGAAGTGTACCGTCGCCATCAACGTGCTCCTGGCCCAGACTGTCTTCCTTTTCCTTGTGGCCAAGAAGGTGCCTGAAACCTCCCAGGCAGTGCCACTCATTAGCAAGTAAGGCTGGTCTTCATGCCCACCCGCCTACCCCTCTCTCCTTTCTTGGGAGCACAATGGCCTCCTGCATTGCCCTTTTGCCCTCCATCCACCCCAGCATCCTCAATTCAGGAGGCCTGAGGGGGGCAGCCACTAAGGGTGGGGGTAGCATCATGGTATGGGCTGCCAGCTCCTGCCCACCCCACCCTGACAGGTACCTGACCTTCCTCCTGGTGGTGACCATCCTCATTGTCGTGAATGCTGTGGTCGTGCTCAACGTGTCCTTGCGGTCCCCACACACACACTCCATGGCCCAAGGGGTCCGCAAGGCAAGGACCTTCCCTGCCCACTTCAACATCCTGCTGCCCACTCCCCTACACCTCCCTCTCGCACGCCCCTGGCCATATTCCTCACCTGCGACATTCCACAGCACACCTATCCTGGGTGTATCTTGAAGCATGGGCCAAAATCGATTACAGTAATACAGTAATGAAATTGCTTCCTAGGTGCCAGGGATATTACAAATGTTAATGTATTTCATCTTCATAAAATCCGTATCATCTCCAATTACAGATGAGGACATTGAGGCACAGAGAGGTTAAGCAACTTGCCCAAGAAAGTGCACTATGAAGTCAAAAAAGCAAGAGTCTCCCAGGGTAGTCTGATTCTAGTCTGTGATCTATAGCCCACCTGCAGCCTTCAGCTTGGGCCCTTGTTGCACATGCAGATTCCCAGGCCTGCCCCAGGCATTCTAGGCCAGAATAGCATGAGGGTTGGGGGCAGGAATCTGTGTTTGTAAAAAGTGCCCTGGTGATTCTGATGTGCACTGAAGTTTGGGGACCCAGGCTCATGTCCAGTACAGAGCTTTACCAAGGCCACATCACTGCCCTGGTATGTGCCTAGCAGCACAAGCCCTTAACGCCAACTTCCTGCTTCTGCTCTGAAGCTCGGCCTGGCTGCCCTAGTGAAGCCACCCCCTCTCTAGGTGTTCCTGAGGCTCTTGCCCCAGCTGCTGAGGATGCACGTTCGCCCGCTGGCCCCGGCAGCTGTGCAGGACACCCAGCCCCGGCTACAGAATGGCTCCTCGGGATGGTCGATCACAACTGGGGAGGTGGCCCTCTGCCTGCCTCGCAGTGAACTCCTCTTCCAGCAGTGGCAGCAGCAAGGGCTGGTGGCAGCAGCGCTGGAGAAGCTAGGTGAGACATTGCAAGTGTGCCTGGGGACACTCCTCCCCTGGGACTCCAGCTGGGGAGCCAGACACAGCAGATGAGTGCTGGAGAAGTGTCCAGGTCAGGGAGACAGCAGCTGGGGTCCCTAAGGAGAGGCCATCTTCTCTGCCTGTTTCTCCTCCATTCTACTCCCAAACCTTATCCTTTCTCTTTATCAGAGAAAGGCCCGGAGTTAGAGCCGAGCCAGTTCTGTGGCAGCCTGAAGCAGGCTGCGCCAGCCATCCAGGCCTGCGTGGAAGCCTGCAACCTCATTGCCCGTGCCCGGCACCAGCAGAGTCACTTTGACAATGTAAGCTGAGTCAGGGTGGGGTGGAGGTGGAGTGAGTACCTGGGCTTGGACCTGTGATGGAGACAGGATGAGTGGGGTGGTCAAGATAGGGCAGTGGGATGGAAAAAGAGGCGTTTGGGAGCAGTGGCTCACATCTGTAATCCCAGCACTTTGGGAGGCCGAGGCAGGTGGATTCACCTGATGTCAGGAGTTTGAGACCAGCCTGCCAACATGGCAAAATCCTATCTCTACCAAAAATTAGCTGGGCGTGGTGGTGGGCACCTGTATTCCCAGCTACTCAGGAGGCTGAGGCAGGAGAATCGCTTCAACCTGGGAGGTGGAGGTTGCAGTGAGCCGAGCCGAGATCGCACCACTGCACTCTGTCCTGGGTGAAAGAGTGAGACGTGAGATTCTGTCTCAACAAAAAAAAAAAAAAGAAAGAAAAAGGAACAGGGGCAGCGGGGACATCTCAGGGCCAGGGGACCATGGAATTAGCCACCAGTTGGGACCTGGACATAGGTAAGAAGGGCCCCAGGAAATGGAGACATGGGCCTGCTGGAAGCCCAAGGATGAGAACGGGACCCAGGGAAGACCTGGTGCCGCCGCAGGCCATCCGACACCTGACTCCCATCCTCAGGGGAATGAGGAGTGGTTCCTGGTGGGCCGAGTGCTGGACCGCGTCTGCTTCCTGGCCATGCTCTCGCTCTTCGTCTGTGGCACGGCTGGCATCTTCCTCATGGCCCACTACAACCGGGTGCCAGCCCTGCCATTCCCTGGAGATCCACGCTCCTACCTGCCCTCACCAGACTGAGCCAACCAACCACCGCGGGGCATGTGGGAGTCACACACGTGGGTCACACTGAGTCTTATCAGCCACGTTCTCCTACCGAGGTCCTAAGTGTACTCTTTGGGAAGTGCCCTTCAGGGCTGTGTGAGCCAAACAGCCCTAAGAAAAGCTGGGGAAAGAGTCTGAGCTGGAGTCCGGGAGTGGTTGGGGGTGGGCTGTGGTTAGTGTGCTGCTGCGGTCAGCATGCATGCAGGACTGGCTAGCTTGTCCTGGCAATAGCTGCTCCTCCACTCAGCGCACTCCCCTCACTTAGGCCAAGCATTATTCATTCCCATCAATCTGAAGTCCAAAGGACTGTTTTGTGTAATACCTTCGGGCTTGGGACTGGCTCCCTTTTTACAAGTTCTCCCTGAAAGAGGGCAGTCAAGAGAGGTGTGAAGAGTAGCAGCCAATGATCTCTCCAAAGCAGGGCAGCAGCCCATGCCAGCTGGCATCTCCCCACTGTGCCTTCTGGGTACAATAAGCACCCAATTCTCAAAAGCCCCAGTGGCCTTTCCATGCATGTGCATTTTTCTACCACTGACCACAAGACAATTTCCTGAGTTTTGTAATCCTTTTTTTTTTTAGTTTTTGATGTGTTGTTGTTGTTTTGTTTAGTTTTGAGACAGAGCCTCACTCTTGTCATGCAAGCTAGAGTGGAGTGGCATGATCAAAGCTCACTGCAGCCTCAACTTCCGGGGCTCAAGCGATCCTCCTGCCTCAGTCTCCCAAGTCGCTGGCACCACAGGCATGCACCACTACACCCAACTACTTTTAAATTTTTAGTACAGATGAGGTTTTGCTATGTTGCCTAGGTTGGTCTTGAACTCCTGAGCTCAAGTGATCCTCCCACTTGAGCCTTGGGATTACAGGCATAAGCCACTGTACCTGGCCTCCTTTTTTTTTTTTTTTTTTGAGATGGAGTCTTGCTCTGTCCTCCAGGCTGGAGTGCAGTGGCACAATCTCGGCTCACTGCAACTTCCGCCTCCTGGGTTCAAGTGATTCTCCTGCCTCAGCCTCCTGAGTAGCTGGAATTACAGGCGCACATCACCACGCCCAGCTGATTTTTTTTTTTTTGTATTTTTAGTAGAAATGGGGTTTCACCATGTTGGCCAGGCTGGTCTCGAACTCCTGACCTTGTGATCTGCCCACCTCAGCCTCCCAAAAAGTGCTGGGATTACAGGCGTGAGCCACCGCGCCAGGTCACCTGGCCTCCATTTTAATTAAGAGCTCCTCACAGCAGTATGGACAAGCAAGAATCATTATTCCCCGTGTTATACTGGCAAATTGAGCCTAGAGTAAGAGGGACTCCACACAACACTGGTGGCTAAACAAGGTTTGAAGTCCAGAATTCCTGACTCTGACCCAATCTGACATTCTAAGATTCTATGGCCTGAAAAACAGGCCCTTCTTCCCAAAGGATGGTTGAGACAAGGAAGAGCCAGGCAAGAAGAGTGTGGAATTAACAGAAAGCCACTGAGCTCTTCATTCCAGGAGGAGACTTTGGCCTCCCTTGACCCCACTAATCAGGTAGTAAGGCAATAAGCTGGGGTCTTCCTGTGGGAGAGGCGAGGTCCTGCTCTAAGATTACAGCTGGCACAAGAGTTCGGCTGGTAACCAGGGGACACCCTTGGGCAAGTCACCTATGCTCCCTGAGCCTGTTCCCTCATCGGTAAATAAGGTGCAAAAAATAATCCATTCCCGACCAGGTGTGGTGGCTCACACCTGTAATCCCAGCACCTTGAGAGGACAAGGTGGTGGACTGCTTGAGCTCAGGAGCCCAGGAACCCAGGAACCCAGCCTGGGCAACATGGGGACACCCGGTCTCTACCAAAAAATAAAAACTTAGTTGGGCGTGGTGATGCATACCTGTAGTCCCAGTTACTCGGGAGGCTGAGGTGGGGGGATCGCTTGAGCCCAGGAGGTCTAGGCTGCAGTGAGCTGTGATCATGTGACTGCACTCCAGCCTGATGACACAGTAAGAGCCTGTCTCAAAAAAAAAAAAAAAAAAAAAATTACAAAACTAAAAAAAAAAGTGAAAGTGCCACATAAAGGCCTGACAACAGGATATGATGGCAGGAGGGGACCTTGGAAATATGCCCTCCCTCCAAGCACAGGATTGCTGTCTTTGGGGTTCAATCACCAGCAAGTTCATTTTATTTACTCCAGTGTGTGTCTGTGCTTGTGCATGCGTAGTGTGTTTGAAGCAAGAGCAGAGTCAGAGCCCTAGAGTCCTAGAGGAGTTAAGGAGAGTGGGGGAGAACTTTGATCAGGGAGGGAATCTGGTGACAGTGGGGTCATTTCAGCTTCCCATAAGCCCCTTACTAGCTGTGTATCTGGCACAAGTCTCTCAACCTCTCTGAAAGCCTCAGAAGGCAGAGGATTAGCTCCTTGTACATAGTAAGCACTCAAATTGGCTGCCATTACTATAGGTTACTGTCTCATGGGATCCATATAGTAACCTGAGGAGGTAGGAAGACGTATACCTCAAAGATATTCCAGGTTCAGTTCCAGACCAACACAAGAAAGCAAGTCACATGAATGCTTTTGGTTTCCCAATGCACATAAAAGTTATGTTTACACTATACTGTAGACTAGCAAGAGTGCAATAGCATTTTCTAATAAAACAATATACATACCTAAATTTAAAAATACTTTGTTGCTAAAAATGCTAATGATCAATCTGAGCCTTCAGTGAGTCGTACTCTTTTTGCTGGTGGAGGGTCTTGCCTCGAGGTTGATGGCTGCTGACTGGTCAGGGTGGTGGCTGCTGAAGGTTGGGGTGGCTGTGGCAATTTCTTAAAATAAGACATCAGTGCAGTTTGTCTCATCAATTGACTCTTCCTTTCATGAAAGATTTCTCTGTAGCATGCGATGCTGTTTGATAGCATTTTGCCCACAGTAGAACTTCTTTCAAAATTGGAGTCAATCCTCTCAAACCCTGCTGCTGCTTTGTCAACTAAGTTTATGTAATATTCTAAATCCTTTGTTGTCATTTCAACAATGTTCACAGCATCTTCACCAGGTGTAGATTCCATCTCAAGAAACCACTTTCTTTGTGCATTCATAAGAAACAGCTCCTTATCTGTTACAGTTTTATCATGAGACTGCAGCAATTCAGTTACATCTCTAGGCTCCACTTCTAATTCTAGTTCTCTTGCTATTTCCACCACATCTGCACTTACTTCCTCCACTGAAGTCTTGAACCCATCATAGTCATCAATGAGGGTGGGAATCAACTTCTTCCAAACTCCTGTTAATGTTGACATTTTGACCTCCTCCCATGAATCACGAATGTTTTTAATGGCATCTAAAATGGTGAATCCTTTCCAGAAGGTTTTCAATTTGCTTTGCCCAGATCCATCAGAGACATCCATGGCAGCTAGAGCCTTATGAAACGTATTTCTCAAATAATAAGACTTGAAGGTCGAAATTACTCCTTGATCCATGGGCTGCAGAATGGATGTTGTGTTAGCGGGCATGAAAACAACATTAATCTCCTTGTATATCTCCATCAGAGCTCTTGGATGACTAGGGGCATTGTCAATGAGCAGTAATATTTTGAAAGGAATCTTCTTTTCTGAGCAGTAGGTCTCAACAGTGGGTTTAAAGTATTCAGTAAACCACACTGTAAACAGATGTGCTGTCATCCGGGCTTTGCTGTTCCATTTATATAGCACAGGTAGAGTAGATTTAGTATAATTCTTAAGGGCCCTAGGATTTTCAGAATGGTAAACAAGCATTGGCTTCAACTTAAAGTCACCAGCTGCATTAGCCCCCAACAAGAGAGTCAGCCTGTCCTTTGAAGCTTTGAAGCCAGGCACTGACTTCTCCTCTCTAGCTATGAAAGTCCTAGATGGCATCTTCTTCCAACAGAAGGCTGTTTCATCTACATTGAAAATCTGTTGTTTAGTGTAGCCACCTTCATCAATGATCTTAGCTAAAGCTTCTGGATAACTTGCTGCAGCTTCTACATCAGCACTAGCTGCTTCACCCTGTGCTTTTATGTTGTGGAAACGGCTTCTTTCCTTAAACCTCATGAACCAACCTCTGCTAGCTTCAAACTTTTCTTCTGCGGCTTCCACACCTCTCTCAGCTTTCATAGAGTTGAAGAGAGTTAGGGCCTTGTTCTGGATTAGGCTTTGGCTTAAGGGAATGTTGTGGCTGGTCTGATCTTCTATCCAGACCACTAAAACTTTCTCCATATCAGCAATAAGGCTGTTTCGCTTTCTTATCATTCGTGTGGTCATTGGAGTAGCACTTTTAACTTCCTTCAAGAACTTTTCCTTTGCATTTACAACTTGGCTAACTGTTTGCCGCAGGAGGCCTAGCCTTCGGCCTATCTCGGCTTTTGACATACCTTCCTCACTGAGTTTAATCATTTCTAGTTTTTGATTTAAAGTGAGAGACGTGCGACTCTTCCTTTCACTTGAGCACTTAGAGGCCATTGCAGAGTTATTAATTCGCCTAATCTCAATATTGTTGTGTCTCAGGGAACAGAGAGGCCCAAGAAGAGGGAGAAAGATGGGGAACAATCTGTGGGTGGAGCAGTCAGAACACACACATTAAGTTCGCGGTCTTATAAAAGACGCTGTATGTGGCACCCCAAAACAATAGCAACATCAAAGATCACTGATCATAAATCACCATAACAGACACAGAAATCATGAAAAGTTTGAAATATTTTGAGAATTACCAAAATGTAACACAGAGACACGAAGTGAACACATGCTGTTGGAAAAATGGCGCTAATACAATTGCTAGACTCAGGGCTGCCACAAACCCTCAATTTGTTTTTAGAAAGTCCTATCTGCGAAGCGCAATAAAACGAGGTATGCCATAGTATAGTGGCGCTGCCGCCAAAGGAAAGCCTCGGGAAGGTTAAGAGAGATAAGGGAGAGTGCGTCCGGCACTGGAGGAGGAGGAGGGTTTTTACCAGGCAGCGAGTCCAGAGCCCGCGCTGTCAACGACGCGGTGCTGCCTTTTTTTGGAGGCGCTGCAGGAGGGCGCCTGGACACGCTCCCTTAGGAGAGCGGGCAGGTCACAGGACCTGGACGGCGACAAAGCTGAGACCTGAAGCCAGCTCGGCCTCTGAGGCCAACCCTCTGCGCAGCCGCCCTGGGCTGGCGTCCCGAGATAGACGCCCCCAAACCGGGCCTGCGCGTGGACGTTCCGCTGTGCCCCGCGCAAAACCGGAAGTACCCGGGCCTAAGGCTGAGGGACCCGGTGGAGCGGAAGTCACTCCCTGAGGCAGTGGCGACAGCCGCGGCGAGAGGATGAACAACAAG
This sequence comes from Macaca thibetana thibetana, assembly GCF_024542745.1. Lineage (NCBI taxonomy): Eukaryota > Metazoa > Chordata > Mammalia > Primates > Cercopithecidae > Macaca > Macaca thibetana. The sequence goes on along the minus strand of NC_065589.1, from coordinate 10,082,290 downwards.
TTCGACGCGTGAGTGGCTCGTGGCCGCCCCCGGGGCCCCTTCCCCCAACAGTTCCCCCGCGCCCGCCCCCACTGGGGCTAGGGCGGCGCAAACCCGGCGGCCCCGGCTTCCCTGCCGGGATCAGGCTGCGGCCGGACCTGGCCTGGGCTGGCGGGGAGGAGGGGGCTGGGGAGCGATGGATCCCGGGGTCCCGGAGACCCCAGGGCCGTCCGAACCGAGGGCGAAGAGCTGAGCCCGGGGGAGGGGTGGCTGTGCCGCCCGGTAGGGGGAGATTTTCGGACGCCCCGCCCCGGTGGATGCGGATTGCCGACGACGTGGAGGGGTGGGGACCTCGGCGGTTTGGGTGTTTCCGCAGTCTGGCCGCGCTGTCTCTGAATCCAGCTTTCCCCACACACTCCCTCTCCCCTCTGAGCCTCAGTTTTCTCATCTGCAGAGTGGGGACGGTAACACCCTTTGTCGTAGAGTTTGGAGGATGCAATGAGGTAATGTGGCGGCTGCCCTCGACGCGGTGGAAGGCTGGCTTAGGAATTAGCATCTTCCTGAGACTCTTCCTACTTTCTTTCTCCTCCCACTCCCGTTCCCGTCTTCCAACACACTCGCCAAGACTTGGGTATACTTGTCGCCCTCTCTTGCCCGCTCCGGTTTCTAGTTTCAGCATCAAACAGTTTGGAGGTACAGAGGGAAAATGCAGAAGTATTTTTACTTATTCCCCTCCAAGGATTGTATCTTGAGGTAGAATATGTTCCTACCTCTGTTCCAGTAGTCTAGTAAATCTGTCTCTTCATCTGAAAGCCTGGATTTGTAGTCCCAGATTCACCACTTACCAGCTGTTTGACTGTAGAAAAGTTACCCAGTCTCTGAGCCATTGTTGCTCAAACCACGTTAGTGGTTAGTACCCTGCTGCCACAGCGGGGTGTGATAAGGGTCAAATCACACTCAGCAATGCTTAAAGATATTTGTGAAACATTGCTAACTACTGAGATATAAACGTAAAGTGGAATTACTATTAGTTTAGGTTGTGACCTTGTGCTTTTGATGGGAAATTAGGGTTTTTCCAATGCAGAGAGTACTGTGCAAATTCAAAGAGTACTGGATTTCCAGCACTCCAGGCAGGTAGGTCCTCAGGCATGTTTGCTGGTTGCTGAGGGGTCTCTGCTACTTGAGAAAGTCTTTGCCCGACCTCTTCTCTATCCTTAGGTTTAACTGAGCCTATCCCTCTACGAACCTCTCCCACACTGCCGTCCCATTTCATCTCTATCGTAAACCCTGCAACACCTAGTTCCAGATCCACATCCTGCCTCAGTGGAGCTTTCTGGAACCTTTATACCCCTTCCTCCACTGATTTGCACAAACCAAATTTCATCCTAAGAAGACATCTTATGGGTCATCTAGCTCAGGCCTACCTAAATCATTTGGGGGTCTGCAGTAAGAATGGTAATAATGGACTTCCACAGGGATCTTGCTAGGTACTTTTCATATATATATGTTTTTTGAGCCAGGGTCTCACTGTGTCACCCTGGCTGGAGTGCAGTGGTGTGACCACAGCTCACTGCCCACTCAACCTCCCGGGCACCAGCAATCCTACCATCTCAGCCTCCAGAGTAGCTGGGACTACAAGCATGTGCCACCCTGCCTGGCTAATTTTTTTGTATTTTTTTGTAGAGACAGGGTTTCACCATGTTGCCCAGGCTGATGTCCAATTCCTGGACTCAAGAGATCCACCCACCTTGGCCTCCCAAAGTGCTGAGATTACAGGCGGGAGCCACCACCGCCAGCCTCATATGTTATTTCTACTCTAACAACTCTGTGAAGGGGATCTTGTTATCTCCTTTTACAGATAAGGAAAAGGAGACTCTGAGATTAAGTAATGCCCAAGACAACAGGAAAGGAAGGGCTATCCCAGGTTTGTTGTGTAACCTTGGTTCAAGCACCTTGTGAGAAATATTAAACTTGTCCACTTTTTTATCTTAGCTCTTCTATGATTGAAGAACCTGGGTCATTTTAATCACTTTGAATTATTAACTATTATATTGAGCCAGAATCTTAACATCTACCCTCTAGCATTGCAGGAAGAAGAAAAACAAGCTTTCTTTCATTTGAAATTAGCAATTGAAAACAGCACTCCTGCCCCTAGTTTTTTTTTTTTATGTTGTTTTTCATTCAGAAATTCTGCAGTTTTTAGGCCATTGCTGCATATTTGGAGTCTTTATCACATTGCTCTCTTTACTAATCTGCACTCTTTACCACACTGCTCTTAAGGACATGTTCCAGTTTGCCAGAATTCTTCCAGAAGTCCAGTGGCTGGAGCTGAGTACAGTAGTATATAATCTAATGGGCTCATATTAAAGATTAGCTCTAATCTCCGTTACTGTATGGAGTCAACTTCTCTGAATGAAACCTTTGATTATAATTGCTTTTGTGGAGAGGGGGTAGACCTATCAAGTCCTTAGATCGCATTGCCAGTGATCCTATTGATATGTAAAACCCTAAGATGCTTTCACAAAAACTGCAGTCCTGACGTAGTTAAACATGGTTTTCAGATCTAGACCACTGTACTTGATTTTGTCTGTATTCTACATCATTTGCTTTTTATTCTGTATTGTTAACTTTGGGCCCATTCCTAACTATTGTCTAAACCACGTATTTGGCACTCGTTGCTTTGATTCTATAGACCCATTCATTAAATGGAAATTTGTTTTATGCCACTGTCTGATGGTGGGGGTATAAAGATGAATTGAACCAAGGTCTTGCCCACAAGGAATTGGTCTAGTTCGGAGGGTGAGAAAATACCTGGGCAGAAGCTTAGCAAGCTAACTAAAGTTCCTCTCAGTCTGGACAGCCTCAGAGTTGCTACCTGACTGCCCGAGTTTACAGAGCACTGATTTTTCAGGCTGAGTGGTATCTTGACTCAAATCCAGCTTGAAGCTGGGAAGAGTAGCTTATAAGATTTGCCTTAAATGTAGGCTTAGAGGGCAGAGTAGTTGGTTAGTTCCACCCTCAGGTAATAAAAGCACTAGGTGTAGGTCCATTAGGGTTCCCATTTACTGTCTTAGAAAGGAATCCGAAGTGGTCCAGGGATCACAGGAACATTGTTTCTTCCCTGACAATTATTTTTGTTAGTTTTTTCTCTGTTTCCTGGTAGTGATCAGCAGCAAAACCACTAAAAAGAAAGGAAGGTATATGCTTTTCTTGGGACTAGCAAAAACAAGATGCTGGGATGACTATACCCCTCTTCAACCAAGATCTAAATGCAAGGGACCCCAGAGGCTATAGTGGGAGTTGGAAGCTAAGAAGAGAGGAATAGGGTTTGCATCCCAGGGGTGTGCCCTAAAGAAGAGAGTTGAGAGCTGTCCTGAGCCTAAGCAGAAGAACCCTTGAGATGTTCTTGATCAGGAGACAGAACTGGCCATGAGAGTATAGCTGGAACAAGTGCAAACATTTATATGGGGAAGTTCAGAAGAGGAGAACCCAACTTAGCCTAGGTCGGGAGAGGTTAGGAAATGTTTCCAAGAGAAAGTGGCCCTCGATCTGAGTCCTGTAGGACAAGTTAACTAGGCAAAGAAGGACTTCTTGAGGAGAGACCACATGATGAGCACAGCAGAAGGATAAAATTGGGGCATCAAAATTAGGATGATACAACTGGAGTGAAAAGAGTTCATTGGGACCAGGAAGGAGATGATATTGGGACATGTGAGCAGAGCAGGGGCCTTTGCACCATGCTGAGGCATGGATATATCTGTGAACCTTTTCTCCTCAGCTGGGTCCTTGGGGACAAGCACTCTGGTAGCTCATACACACCATAGATGCTTGGTAGATGTTGGTAATTTTTAATCCATAGATCTTGTGTGCTAGACAGGCTCCTTTTGAAAAGGAAACCAAATGTTTAATAAAGGGGAAGGGAATATCATAAGCGCAGATGATGGTCTCCTGAAAGTCCAGGGAGGCTGAATAAAAGCCAGAGAGATGGTAGCACCAGCAACAAAATGAAAGTCCCCTGCATTTTCTCTGCTCATCTGCCCCATTCTCTTATCTCCTGGCTTTCTTATCTCTTATCTCCTGGCTTTCTCTGCTTTTGCTCATTGTCTTAATTCTTTCAGGGCTTTTCTTGCATGGGGCGCATATGGCTGCCGCAACTCCTAAGTCTATGATCTTTCTCCTCCTAGATGAATGCTGAGGGGAGGAATTTGCTTATATATTTGAGCAAGGCCCTGGGGCATAGGTTATTGCCCGGGCTGGACTGCCCTTTGGTCAGGTGCCCTTCCTAGTTGTGTCTTGACCAGGGTAGGGATGGGAAGGTTCATGGCACAGGGCATAACCTCCTGAGATTATCCTACAGCTAGGCCTGTGAAATGGGGAGAGCAGGGACCCCAACATGTGACTAGTGCATTCATTCTAATATTTATTGTGTGCTTTTAATGTATCAGGCACTGGGGATTCATGGGCAAAAAAAAAAAAAAAAAACACAAAGTACCCTGCAACATGTTTATGTATCTGCATAGGTTAGTATCTGAATTATAATTGGAGCATTTCTTGTACCATTCTTGAGAACTGCCTAATTTCATTTGACCACATATATAGTTATTGGAGCAAGAAAGATGATTGGAGAGATCTCTGATGAGTTAATGGTCCAACCCTAGAATAAATGGTTTTCTTACTGTCTTTGCAAACTCACCTTCCATTTATCTTTTTGTCTGGATCCATTGATTTTTAGGTGTACCTGAAAACCTTGGGGTAGTTTCGCTGCTCATGAAAGGGAGGGTAATCCCTAAAGTACGTTTGTGCTTATGAAGCAAGAACACATTTATTCTTTCAGTCATTTATTTTTCCTTTTGGTTTACCATTTATGCAGCATCTTCTAGTGCTGCATGTTCAGGCAACATCTTGCCGTGGGTGCAGGAGATACCAAGATGAAATAAGACACTGCTCTAAGGGAACTCTCTCTCTAGTAGGAAAAACAGACATGGGAGGAATGGTGTGGCAGACTGAAGGGGTGGTGTTTGCAAATGGCACCGATACGGGAATATAGATTGCTAGAGGTGGAGGATCCTGGCTGGCAGGAGTCAGATTCTAGAGGATTTTACATTTTGCTGTACTTTATCTTAGAGGGTAGGCATCAAAAAGCGAGGGACTGTTGAAAGTTTAAACATGAAAGTTAAATGTCAGATTTGCACTTAAAAAGATAATGCTGGTGAAAGGGTGGATAGAGAGTGAGAGATTTGTGTCAGGAAGACCACTGAGGAATTTATTGTATGATTGAGATGTCAGGTGAAGAGGGCCTAAACTAAAGTAGTGACAGTGGGGAAGTGTAGAAGAGGTGGTAAGGAGAAGTGGCAAAGCAGATAGTACGTTTTTAACCTTCATTTGAAATGCCAAAGCATTAGAGACTCTTCTCATTTTTTACTCCATTTTTGGCAGGGAAAACAATCCCTTAAACTGTATACCTTAAACAGTCCCTTTAACTGGTTCTTTTTGTGCCTTTTTAGAAAACTGAAAGACAGTGCTTTCTGGAGTTCACAAGTTAGCTGATGGGCATTTCGTTTTTGTTTAATCCTCCTAATTTGCCTGTCTGTATTATTTTGCCCTTCTCACATCTCAGGGCCTGAATTTGAGTGACTTTGGGTTGGTTACATGTAGTTCATATGACTTGGTGGCTTTGTTAGGTGAGCAAGAATTGACTTCATCACAGAATAGTATTATGTTGCCTTTCCATTCAGTTTGAAAGATGATGACAGTGGGGACCATGATCAGAATGAAGAAAACAGCACACAGAAAGATGGTGAGAAGGAAAAAACGGAACGAGACAAGAATCAGAGCAGTAGCAAGAGAAAGGTGAGTTTTGCGCTGCACAGTTGTAGTTGCCTTTGAACTTGAGACTTTATTGTCTTGTGGAATCTGTTTATCTAGAAGATACCAGATTAACTTGATGGCATCCTGTGTTGGAATATCTGACTTTGTTCTCAGAAAAACATTGTGCAATCATTGACGTTCATTTTGGGACCTAGAACTTTTCTCTTGCCGCAAAATCTTGAGATGCTGCCTTGCTTTCAGCATTCTCCTAGCCTGAGATGGAGGAGATTAGCCCTGGAGCTTAACAAGGCTGTTAGCTACTTCTTAGGCCACTGCTGAGTGTTTCAAATGCTACACACCCTTTTAAATTTTAGACAGTTTAGTCAACAATAGTCTAAGGTGAAAGTGACTTGGAAAAGGGAAAACTTAGGGAATGAGAGAGAGAGAGAGATCAGTTTTTTCCTTGAAATGTCAAAACAGGCTGGGTGCAGTGGCTCATGCCTGTAATTCCAGCACTTTGAAAGGCCAAGGTGGGCAGATCCCTAGATCAAGAGATCAGGACCATCCTGGCCAACATGGTGAAATCCCATCTCTACTAAAAATACAAAAATTAGCTGGGTGCTGTGGCGTATGCCTGTAGTCCCAGCTACTGGGGAGGCTGAGGCAAGAGAATCGCTTGAACCCGGGAGGCGGAGGCTGCGGTGAGCCAAGATCATACCACTGCACTCCAGCCTGGCAACAGACTCCATTTCAAAAAAAAAACAAACAAAAGAAGAAATATCAAAGCAATCACTAATTCATTTATTCTGCAATATTGAGTAGCACTCCAAGGGCAAGCCACTTTATGCTAGATGCTAAGAGGACACAAAGGGGAATGAGAGACTGTGGAAGGGGCTTACATTTAATAGTACCAATAATAACAATACTGACATCTGTTGTGCACGTACTCTCTGCCAGTTGCTCAGCATTGTATATCCACTAATTCATTTGATCCTCTCGGCAGTATTATGAGATAGTTGTTATTATTTTCCTCATTTTGCAGGTAAGAAGATGAGGCAGAAACAGGTTAAGTAACTTGACAGTGATGAATCTCATAGAGAAAGCAGTGCTTGGACTGGGCATAGGCTGAGATAAGATACAAACGTGAATACCTGTTATTATATGAGGCAGAAAGTTACAAAGGCCATAAGAACACAGGTAAAGTGTTAGAGGAATTTGGAATCGGTTAACCACTGAGGAAATGTACTGTGTAAGCAGAATCTTGGGCACATTGCGGGTAGTTGAGGTTGTATATCCTTTTTTAATTGTGGAGGTGGTAAAGATTGACACTGTAAAATGTTCTCTCAGTCTCAGACCATATGACAAATGCCCAGGACTAACACACGTTCTTTACTTCCCAGGCTGTTGTTCCTGGACCAGCAGAGCATCCCCTGCAGTACAACTACACTTTTTGGTACTCCAGGAGAACCCCCGGCCGTCCCACCAGCTCACAGAGCTATGAACAGAATATCAAACAGATTGGCACCTTTGCCTCTGTGAGTTCTTGGTGATTTAATGGAGTGTGCCTTGATAGTTCATTCATGCCTGTATCGATACGATGTTTATTTACCTTCCTAGTAACCTATTTAAGATTCTGGTTTTCTTAATTGACTGACCTGAGCCTCCGGAGTCAGATTTGTTCATTTTTAGGTTTCTCACTAGATATCCATGGTTAGCATGTAGGTATCAACATATAGGAGAATTGTAGAGTTGATCAGAAGGGCATAATACAAAAGAACAGGTTTGGGGTTTTTTTTTTTTTTTAATTGAGACAGAGTCTCTTGCTCTGTCGCCCAGGCTGGAGTGCAGTGGTGTAATCCCGGCTCATTGCAACCTCCACTTCCTGGGTTCAAGCAATTCGCTTGCCTCAGCCTCCTGAGTAGCTGAGATTATAGGCATGTGCCACCACAACCAGCTAATTTTTGTATTTTTAGTAGAGACGGGATTCCACCATGTTGGCCAGGCTGGTCTCGAACTCCTGACCTTAGGTGATCTACCCGCCTTGGCCTCCCAAAGTGCTGGATTACAGGAGTGACCCACTGTACCTGGCCCTATTTTTTGTTTTGTTTTGTTTTGTTTGTTTAAGTAGATATTTATGGAGTCCTTACTAAGTTCAAAGTGTCATAAATACAAAGGTTTATAATACATGTTGTCTATCCTCATGAAGTTTAACAGTAAACTGAAAAATTTTGAAAGTTTTGTATTTAAGAAGCTCCCATTAGGGTTCTGGCTGTGTTAACGATTATGCATAAAATATCTTTTTCCTGTGTTCAGAAAGAAAATGAAATGTCTAATAATTGCTTTTGTGGGTACTGTCAGTCAGAGAGCCCAGACCGTCTCATCTCTCTCCCAGGTGACTTGGTTTGTGTACCCCAAGAATCCATCTGCAACTAACACCACTCTAGTTGAACAAAGGTTATTATGTACCTAGTGTGTGCTGTACATTCAATCTCTGGGCAGAGTCAAATGTGGGGTTTGTCATTTTCTTGAGATTGGTAAAGTATTAGTCCATTTAAAATGCAGAAACTGGAAAAGAATACTCCAGTAGGAAATACTACAACAAACTGCTAAGGAGGAAGGACGTATAACACATACTTTATTTGTGTCATTTCCTTCCATCATTTCGATAGCCCTATGAGGTCAGTGATATTATCCATATTTTACAAATGAGGAAAGGAAAACTTGGGTTAAGTATCTGATCTAAAGTCTCAAGTTATGGTGGGGCATGGTAGCTCATGCCTGTAATTCCACCACTTTGGGAGGCTGAGGTAGGAAGATTGTTTGAGCCCAGGAGTTTGAGACCAGCCTAGGTAATGTAAAATTAGCTGATTTGGAGAAAAGGGGAACACTAAAAAAAAAAAAAAAAAAAAAAAAAAATCTGGCCGGGCGCGGTGGCTCAAGCCTGTAATCCCAGCACTTTGGGAGGCCGAGACGGGCGGATCACAAGGTCAGGAGATCGAGACCATCCTGGCTAACACGGTGAAACCCCGTCTCTACTAAAAAATACAAAAAACTAGCCGGGCGAGGTGGCGGGCGCCTGTAGTCCCAGCTACTCGGGAGGCTGAGGCAGGAGAATGGCGGGAACCCGGGAGGCGGAGCTTGCAGTGAGCTGAGATCCAGCCACAGCACTCCAGCCTGGGTGACAGAGCAAGACTCCGTCTCAAAAAAAAAAAAAAAAAAAAAAATCCTGGCCATGTTGGTATGTACCTGTGGCCCCAACTACTCAGGAGGCTGAGGCAGGAAGATCACTTGAACCCAGGAGGTTAAGACTACAGTGAGCCATGTTTATGCCACTGCACTCTAGCCTGGGCAACAGAGATAGACCCTGTCTTAAAAATTTTTTTAAATTCTCAAGTCAGTCATAATTCACTGGATTAAATGGGGGAGCTCTGTACCTGAAGCTCAGGTACAGAAGTTTCCGGATAGCTGAACACATGGAGGTACCTGGAGGGTGGTGCACCTAGAGGGGACATAGAAGCTCCCTGAACCTTCCTCCATACCTTCCCTCATACCTTGCCCTACACATCTCTTCATCTGTGTCCTTTGTTTATAATAAACCGGTAACGTCAGGTACCAAGACAATAACTGGGGAAAGAATCTTCTTTTCAACAAACAGTGCTGAGACAACTGGATTTCCAGGTGCAGAAGAATGAATTTGCATTCCTTCCTGATACCATGTACAAAAAGTAACGAAAAATGGATCATAGACCTCAATGTAAGAGCTAAAATTATAAAGTTCTTAGAAGAAAGATGTTAGTACATCTTAATGAACTTAGGTTAGGCAAAGCCTTCTTAAATAACACACTAAATGCATAAGCAGCAAAAGATTAAATACTTGGCTGGGCGTGGTGGCTCACACCTGTAATCCTAGTACTTTGGGAGGCTGAGGCAGGAGGATCACTTGAGCTCGGGAGTTTGAGACCAGCCTGGGCAACATAGTGAGACCCTATCTCTATAGGATTTCGTCAGAATTCAAAACTTTTCTGCCTCAAAGGAGACTATCAAGAAAGTGAAAAGATAGCCTACAAAATGGGAGAAAATATTGCAAATCATATCTAATACTTGTATCTAGAATACTCTTACAACTCAATTATAATCTGCTTAATATGAAATCAATATCATTACTATGCCGAGCTGATAAAATTTCAGCCTAAAGCAAAGATCTTGTTTAGTTCGCCAGTGCTATCTTAGAATCGGCTAACTTAGAAGAGGTTTTTGAAATAATATAACTAGCTTGTGTACTGGTTCATATTTGATTCAAGAAATGCTTGTTGAATGAATTCAAGGCCCTAGTAGGCTTCTAAAAGGAATGAAGGCACAGATCCTGTCCTTGGGGAAATAAGATGTGCCCAGGAATTTCTAATACAGGATAGACAATAAGTGGTACTATGGAAAGGCATGTAGAGTGCTCTTGGAGTTTGGAGGAAAGAAGGAATTGATTCCAGTTTGGGGAATACTGCCATTGAAGAGATGGGTTTAAGATCAATTTTAAAGAACTTGGCCAGACCTGGTGGCTCATTCCTGTAATCCTAGTACTTTGGGAGGTCAAGGTGGGAGGATTGCTTGAAGCCAGGAGTTCAAAATCAGCCTGGGCAACATAGTGAGATCTTATCTGAAAAAAAAAAAAAATTGGAGTAATTATGCATACTTCTTGCATTTTTATTTCCCTCTTGTGGGAAAAAAAAAAGCATATAAAAATTTACCCAAATTGTACAAGGAGAGTTTTTCTTTTCTTTCAGCGTATATGTTAAGGAATGATTTATCATCAGGACTATCTCGGGTTAAGGCATCTTCAGTGCTCACTGGATGTGTGATAGTATTTAAAGTCTGTCATTTTGACTTCGTAGGTCTGAACCTGAAAAATAGAAATAAAGTCTATTATGTAATTCAGGTCATTAGGAAATGGCTCACAATATTAAATTCATCACAGATAAATAATTACATTATTAATCCTTTTAACTAATTCAAAGCAGTGTTTCCCAGTGATTCTTAGCCTAATCATTAACAACATTCAAAAGTTCTTAAAGTCGGGGTGACTAGGAAGGCATCATCTTGAAATGGAAAGAGCACTGGACTCGGTAATCAGAGCTCACCTATTCTGATGCCTCACTCTCAGCTAGAGCAACTCAGTCCTGAAACTTTTCTCAATTATAAAACAAGTTGTTGAGATGATTTCTGAAGTCCTTTCTGCACCTCATATTCTAAGTCTGTGAACGCTTATTTTTTTGGTTTCAATTAGAACTGTCAAATCTTTTAAAGTTTAATAATATTTCTCAGGCCAGGCACAGTAGCTAATGCCTGTAGTCCAGCACTCTGGGAGGCCAAGGAGGGAGGATCAATCTAGGACTTCAAGACTAGCCTGGTCAACAGGGTTAGACTTCATCTCTACAAAAAATAAAAATAAAAAAATAGCTGGGCATGGTGGTGCCCACTTGTGGTCCCAGCTACTCAGGAGGCTGAGCCAGGAGTATTGCTTGAGCCTGGGAGGTCGAGGCTGCAGTGAGCCGTGATCACACTGCTGCACTCCAGCCTGGGTAACAGAGCAAGACCCCATCTCAAATGATGAATGAATGAATGAATGAATGATGGTCTTGAGCTGTTTAACTTCACCTCTTTGCATATAAGATTGTGTAGTGGGGCTAGGCGTGTTGGCTAACGCCTGTAATCCCAGCACTTTGGGAAGCCAAGGCAGGTGGATCACCTGAGGTCAGGAGTTCGAGACCAGCCTGGCCAACATGGTGAAACCCCGTCTACTAAAAATACAAAAATTAGCCAGGCGTGGCAGCATGTGCCTGTAGTCCCAGCTACTTGGGAGGCTGAGGCAGGAGAATTACTTGAACCCGGAAGATGGAGGTTGCAGTGAGCTGAGGCAAGGCTGCACCATTGCACTCCAGCCTGGGCAAAAAGAGTGAAACTCCATCTCAAAAAAACAAAACAAAAACAAAAAAAAGAAGATTGTGCAGTGTAGTTGTAAGATTGGAGGAGACCAAACTATTAAAGTGATTATTGACTGGGGAACTGGAGATGGTTGCCATACTTTCTCCTCACCAAGCCTCTTTCAGTTCCTTATTCACAATGAGCCATTTGGGGGTGTACTTAGTTCTCTTCAACTATGTTAGGGTGGATAAAGGTTTAGATTATTGCTGATTGTATTCATATGACCATTTACTATTCCAAGTCACTATATGCAGCTAAGCTTAGCAGTTGCTGAATATGAAGCACTGCCTTGAAGCCCTATAGATGGCGTTAGTTCCTGACTTCTTTTTAACATGTAAGATGCATCACATGTTCTTGTGCCAGAGAGGAACTAAAGGGGCAGCCATTTCACCCAGTGTAAGGTTGATTTCTCCTTAGGTGCTCCTGAAATCTAGAAGTATGACCTGAATCTTTGTCTACTCAGTACCCATTGTCAGCTCCATAGTTGTGGTATCTTGCTGTATGTTGATTTAGAGCCTGCTCAGCAAGTTGGCAAATACCAGCTATTTCTCATCAGAGTGTTCATGTTTTTTCTTTCCTCCTAAAGTGTGCCTCTTCACTGGCCAGTACTTACTAGGTATCCTCTGTGAATAAGGAAATAATCTGTCCTATCAAGACACTAATGAGCCTGTAGTCCCAGCTACTTGGGAGGCTGAGATAGGAGGATCCCTTGACACCAGGAGTTAGAAGCTATAATGAGCTATGATCATACTGCTGCACAGATCCTGTCTCTTTTTTTTTTCTTTTTCTTTTTTTTTTAAGGGGGGAGGTGACACTAATGAGAAAAATGGGACTACTGTGATGAATACAAATAAGCATATACTTGATAGAAAAATATAAATCTAGTTTTCTCATGGGATTGTGAAGGAGCAGCAAGGAGAAACATAATTTTTCTAGCTAAGAAGAAGGCCTTAAACCCTAGCTATGAGAAGCTAAGTCCTGTACGATTTTGGATGGGCCTGGACTTTAGCAACAGCACCATGGTGTAGAGTAGTATGTGTGGTACAAGTGGTTGATTCTATCACTTATGCTTAGTAACTAAACAGGTATAAGAAGTATTTCATTCAGCAAATGCTATATTTGCCAGTGAAACAATCTTTGATCAGTAAGTGATTTGGTTCTAAAAAATGCATTCAGGCTGAGGCTGTGTGGCACTTAATATACCTCAAGGCTAAAGAGTTTCCATTGTGCAAAAACCTGGTCCTCTTACTGCATGTGATGACTGTCCTGCAGCTTGAGTGGGAGAGTGCGTATTAACATGGTTTCACCAACTAAAGCTCCTGGCTCAGGCTTGCATTTCTCACCAAAGATTTTATTCTTGTATTGCTAATGTTACATTTTTTCTTTCGTGAAACTAGATGATACACTTTTCTTCTAATGTGTCTTCCCTCACAGTGCCACACATGAAAATGAGTCCTCTGAAAAGGACAGCCTGTAGTATAGTGTCTTCCATGCTTATGTTCTTAACTAAATTTCAACTTCGGGATGCATTCAAAGAAAAATACAAGACACATCTTTTTTACTGTGGGGTCTTCTCTCTGCAGGTGGAGCAGTTCTGGAGGTTTTATAGCCACATGGTACGTCCCGGGGACCTGACAGGCCACAGTGACTTCCATCTCTTTAAAGAAGGAATTAAACCCATGTGGGAGGTAAGGACTAATGGTCTCTGACTGCTTTTTTGAGCAAGTTTGGGTTTTTTTGTTTTGTCTCTTAGCCTACCAAGGTTAAAAGTATTTTAAAGTCTTCTCTCAAAACTGCATCACTCTCCAGTATATCCTTGGAACCTGAGCCTCTAGAGAAATGCACTGATGCTATTTTTTTGTCTGTGTGGGTTGGTGCTGGGTGTTTTTTAAAGACTGTTTTATGACTAAAATGGTATCAGAACATTAAAGGATTTTTGTTTTCAGTTACCTTTATCCCTATGGAACTTGTTTGTGTATGCGTGTAATATTTTTACATAGTACACATATGATTAAAGTGGGTAGGAAAATAAGCTTAAAGGCAGTAACTGAAGACCTAGAACTGTTGCAGAGCCAGTATTCGACTGCACCCTGGTGTAATGCATCTTCTATTCTGATGCCATGGCATTTTTTGAGTAGACACATGTGGTCACATCCACGCCGCCCAACTTACACAGCTCCTCATTGCTCACATGATCTTGCATCTCATTTACCTTTCAAGCCTCATCTCCCATTATCTCTAAATCTTCCCTTCCTTGCAGGTGGACCCTCCTGTCAGTTTTTGCGCAGACATGTTCTTTCCAGTGCCCGCAGTGCCCTTCGCCTGCTTTTCCTGACTCACTCCTATTGCCCTTAAGACCCACTTCTTGGCAGGCCTTGGTGGCTCATGCCTGTAATCCCAGTACTTTGGGAGGTCAAGGTGGACAGATTACCTGAGGTCAGGAGTTTGAGACCAGCCTGGCCAACATGGTGAAACCCCGTCTCTACTAAAAATACAAAAATTAGCCAGGTGTGGTGGCAGGCACCTGTAATCCCAGCTACTCGGGAGACTGAGACAGGAGAATCACTTGAACCCAGGAGGTGGAGGTTGCACTGAGCCGAGATTGCACCACTGCACTTCAGCCTGGGTGACACAGCAAGACTCCATCTCAAAAAAAAAAAAAGACCCGCTTCTTGACTGTTTCCAACTGTCTTGTTCTTCCTTAACATAGTGTGTATATCTGTTAACAGCAGCACTTATAATTACAGTAGCATTGCTGTAATTAACATCCTTGTCTGTCTGTTCTACTAGACTGGATCTAAGTAGCGACTGGGGCTTCAGCCAGGCACAGTGGCTCACTCCTGTAATCCCAGCACTTTGGGAGGCCGAGGCGGGCAGATCACGAGGTCAGGAGTTCGAGACTACCCTGCCCAATATGGTGAAACCCTGTCTCTACTAAAAATACAACAATTAGCAGGGTGTGGTAGCTCATGCACCTGTAGTCCCAGCTACTCAGAAGACAGAGACTAGAGAATCACTTGAACCCGAGAGGCAGAAGTTGCAGTGAGCCGGTATCATGCCGCTGCACTCCAGACTGGGTGACAGAGGGAGACTCCGTCTCAAAAAAAAAAAAAAAACTAGATTGGGGCTTCATGACTGTGTACTTGGTATGTAGTTACACTCAGTATTTTTTTTTTTTTTTTTTTTTTTTTTTTTTTTTGAGACAAAGTCTTGTTCTGTTGCCCAGGCTGGAGTGCAGTGGTGCCATCTCAGCTCACTGCAAGCTCTGCCTCCAAAGTTTACGCCATTCTCCCGCCTCAGCCTCCTGAGTACCTGGGACTACAGACACCCGCCACCACGCCCGGCTAATTTTGTTTCTGTATTTTTAGTAGAGATGCGATTTCACCATGTCAGCCTGGCTAGTCTAGATCTCCTGACCTCGTGATTCGCTTGCCTAGGCCTCCCAAAGTGCTGGTATTACAGGCGTGAGCCATCACGCCCAGCAGACACTCAGTACTTTTAGCAAGTGAAGGGATGATCCGTGCTTGAAATATGACATCATTTCATTTTGATTCCTAAAGTATTTCCAGTAAAGGGGATTATTTTTAAAAGGTCTCTTAAGCCATTTTAATATATGGCTTATGCCAAGGATCCCAGCCATGTTTTTCTTTTTTTCCCCATTTCTTCTCTCCGTAGTCCTACCATCAGTTTTTCTATAGAGTTGAATAATTGGAAAATGATATGACTTATTAGTGTTTAAGAGATTATTGGCTTTTTACTGCTTTCATACAAAAAAAAAACACTGTGAAACCGTATTTTAACTTCAGTGCTTTCTGTCTTTTTACAGGATGATGCAAATAAAAATGGTGGCAAGTGGATTATTCGGCTGCGGAAGGGCTTGGCCTCCCGTTGCTGGGAGAATCTCATTTTGGCCATGCTGGGGGAACAGTTCATGGTTGGGGAGGAGATCTGTGGGGCTGTGGTGTCTGTCCGCTTTCAGGTAAGCCACCCATGGGCCAGTCTGGTTTCTTGTGTTGCCTTTGCTCTCCTCGCTGCCTCTGATTTGCTTTGATGATTCCTTGTGTTCCTCTGATAGGAGGACATTATTTCAATATGGAATAAGACTGCCAGTGACCAAGCAACCACAGCCCGAATCCGGGACACACTTCGGCGAGTGCTTAACCTACCTCCCAACACCATTATGGAATACAAAACTCACACCGACAGCATCAAGTACGTGTTGGGGGGTTATGGGAGGATGTGTCCCTAAGCTTAGCAGAAGTAGATCTGTAGTTGGGCCCAGAGGAGTATGACAGGACAGGAGACTTACTTGTGGAGAAGGGACAGACCAGGCCTTCCCTCCAGGGCTTCTGGCTACTTGCTGCAGTTCTTTGTCAGCGAGGCTCCCTGCCACCTATACTACCAGGTGCTTTGTAGCAGAGAGAGCCTGTCTGCAGAAACCCAGTTGCACTGCCTGGGCTTGCTTAATTTCTACAGGCTGTCCTGTCTTTCATATTCTAACCACTATCTTAAAATGAAAGACAAGTGCTTTTCTTTTTCTTGCTGTTTTTTAAGATAATTTCACCCTGCCCACCCTCACCCCACTTCTGCATGTCTTTTTAACTTGTTAGCTTCAGTCTGTTTTCTTTGTCCTGGGATACTGACTACTTATCAGGAATGACTCCATTTCCTTGTGTATAGAGCTGACTCATAGAAGAAGGGGGATAGTGTGTGTGTGAGAGAGCAGAATCAAAGGGAAGCATGATGGCCACAGGGAAAATAAGCTTTGCAGTCTCCCTAGGACTCAGGGAAATAGAGCTTTCTGTCTACAGTGAGAATCACTGTTAGGCTTGCTCCTTCAGTGATTGAGTGTCAGAAGTAAGCCCAGGCTATTGTGAAAAAGTGTGGGGAGTGGCTGTCAGATTGTCTCAAAGCTGGAGGGAGAGCTAGCCAGCTAAGAGTTAGGACTCTTAGGTTTAGTTCTGTCCTATGGCCCCGTACCAATATGTGCCTTTGACAAGCGTCTTTGCAACTTTGCTTCAGTTTCTCCATCTGTAAAGTGGGAGACAGTACTTTATCTAACAAGGCTATTGTGAGGCTGATTTAATCTTTAACTGAGGGTCCTCAGATGGAGAATGCTCTTACAGGGCCACGTAGTAGTATTGCTATCATCATCATCATCATTAGTAAGAATATCATCATGTTGTTATTATTGAAGACTAGTAGTGAGCCCAGCGATTATGTTCAGCAGACAGACCGTTTGGGAATCTCTTTCCCATGCATTCACAGATAATGTTATGAGTGGAGTTGGCTTAAACCAGCTAAGTACCAGTTTTTAAGTGGGAACACTGCTATGGGAGTTGGTCCGTGATCAAATGGCTGGCATGACTCATCATAGTCACCAACAGTTATTAGCCAGCCTTGGCCCTGGTTGCTTGCCTTAGCAGTCCTGTGTTAGCATTGTTTTTCTCTAGGCACATTTTTCTTATTCTCTGTTCTGGGATAGAAGTAGTTTCTGACCTCTAGCCTCATTCAGTCCAGGCTGGAGAGATCTATACCTTTTTCTAGGATTCTTGTTTTCAAGGTTTCTAAATATCCCCCACTCCCACTCACCCCCAAAATAAGTTTTCCACCTGGATAAGAGAGGGAAAGAGGTATTTTTCATCAGTTCTCCCCTTCTCTGCTGTTCTCCCTTTCTAATACCATAAGGCAGTTCTTTGTGACTTTTATAGATATATATGTACATGTCCTGACAGAGTTTAGGAGAGCCTGTGGGCTTTTTGCCTTAGTCTGCTAGAAAGACTGGCCTGCTGCTCCCTGCTTTATCCAGAGGTCTGCCTCTGGGACTTCAGCCCTATAGCTGTAGAGACCAGAAAACCAGCCCTCTTTGAGACCCAGATGCTACTTTCCCTTGCGTCCCCCTCTCTTTCCTTTCCCAATGAGCCAACCTTTTGCACTTCCACTAGAATGCCAGGCAGGCTGGGCCCCCAAAGGCTCCTTTTTCAAAACCTCTGGAAGCCGCGGTTGAATGTGCCATGACCCTCTCCCTCTCTGGATGGCACCATCATTGAAGCTGGCGTCATCGGAGTCTCTTGTTCTGTTGGCGTGCTACCTGGAAGATCCTTCTGTCCTGGACAAGAGGAATTGGAAGAGCATTTTATGTTTTAAGAACAGGCTGACACACAGCAGCTACAACAACAGCTGAGATCACTTAATAAATGGTGCTAAACTAGCTTGTCTCATGCTCTTGCTCTTTATGGTGCATCAAAGATGTGGCCTTTCGGACTGACTGTCACCATATTAAGGGATGGCACAGACTTTTCCATGGAGGGCCATCCGGGGAATGCAGCCTCATTTCCATAAGCCCATTGTATAGTGTCATGTGGTATTTTGTTCCAGGACTGCTGAGGCCTGACATAATAAGGTGACATCTAGCTTTCAAAATAAGACCCTATTTTCTGGTACTTAAATTTGAGGTCCCATCTAGTCACGCCGATGACCAGAACAGAGTGATTTCTGATATAGAATTCAGCTTGAAAGTCTGTTCAGGTTGGAAAGGGGGATCCTTGGCCTTTGCTTCGCTGACTTCCATTCGCCTTTACTTCAAAGAAATTTCTTGCTTGGAGGTAAATCCCTGCTTCCGTCTGTGTGGCTGTATGTATATAGCTTCCTTGCTTTGTGCTAATGGGGTTTTCTTGCTGGTGCCAAAGCTGCCCAAGCCACAGCTCTTTTCTAGCCTTCTCCCTTCTGCTTTCCCTTTAGAGCCAGGTCATCTTCCTCTTTGAGTTAGCCCTGCTTGCAAGATCTCAGGGTTATAGCCCTTCCCTTTCTCCTGGGCCCGGTGTTACTGCACATCAGGATCTGGGGTAGGGAAACGTCTTCATCCCGTGTGAGTTTGCTCTGTAGGATATCTGACCGTAGCACATATGGACCCCTTGTGTGCTTTGTGGCTTTGGCTTGTATGTGCTGCAGCTTGGCCTTTAGGCCCCTAACCTGCATGTAGAGTTTCAGCAAGCCTCATGCTACTTTAGGTTTTCTTAGGAGCTACCACCAAAAACATAATAAAGAATCTTTTTTTGCAAACACTGGGTCAGTCGGCCTGAGAGGATCTGTGAAAGTGGCTGTGAATTTAAGGTTGAGTTTTCCAGAGTGGCTGTTCCACTTTGGCAGTGATACCCTGTGCTTGTACCATCCTGACTTACCCCTGATCTCCATGTGGCCCAAGATCCTGCATAACACCTATTAGGATTAGCACTGTGGGCTCAATATTCTAGGGGTGTTTGTGTCATTGCATCTTTGTTTATTACCTATCCAAAATTGGTTGAAGTACCTATAAAATGAGAGATTTGCTGGAATATGGAAAGGCCCGTTCTCTACGTTTTTAGTATTTGTCAAAGAATTACCTTCTCTTGCCTTCAAAAAGTGTTACATGTATTAACCTTAATTTTGGCTGTATTGTAACTTTTCCGGGAGGGAGGCTTGATGTCACCTCCCAGAGTCAATGTTGATTAGAAAGCACCAAACTGACCTCGAGACCCTTCTGATCCTTGTCAGTATGAACAAAAGTCAGAAGTACTTCTGCTTTCTTCTATTCCTTGTGGCTCTTCCATGGATATGGCTTTGTTTGAGCCAAGGAACAGCAGCTACTGAGACTCAAGAATTCCAAGGAGGCTGGGCGAGGTGGCTCATGCCTGTAATCCTAGCACTTTGGGAGGCTGAGCCGGGCAGATCACGAGGTCAGGAGACCAGCCTGGCCAACATGGTGAAACCCCATCTTTCCCAAAAATATAAAATTAGCCGGGCATAGTGGCCAGCGCCTATAATCTCAGCTACTCGGGGAGGCTGAGGCAGGAGGATTGCTTGAACCCAGGAGGATTGCCTGAACCGAAGGTTGCAGGGAGCCGAGATTGCGCCACTGTACTCCAGCCTGGGCAACAAGAGCAAAACTCCATCTCAAAAAAAAAAAAAAAAAGAATTCCAGGGAAAATGAAGGAAGAAGGAGCCAACATTAATTTTCCTGCGAGTACTCTGAAGATAGGGCTGCTGGTGGTGAGGGGAGTTTTTTTAGGAGTGGCTTAGATCTTTCAGTCAGGTGTTCCTGATTCCTGCTTGCTATTTTTGGCCCAGTTTCCAATGTCCTTCTTCAACTGTTGGGTTTTTCCAGCCTTTCCCTAATCACACTGCTTATGGCCTTTTCCTGCTGCTCCCCTCAGTGTGCTACAAGGCACTGCCTGCCACACAGAGCAGGCAGGTGATGAGCTGCTGTGCTGCAGAGGGCTCCTGCTCTTGTTTATAGCTGACAGTTCACCCCTAAGAAGCGGACAACTTGTTAAACTGAGTTTTTGCTCAGGTCGTAGCTCCTTTTAATGAGGCCAACTTGTAGTCGAGTTTTCATAGATGTGGGTTCTCCATATTCTCTGCTTTGAGGAGAAATCTCATAATGCAGTGAGAATCATGGGGCTACCAGGATAAAACTGGGCTCAGAACCATATGAAACACCAATGTCTTTTGTGAAGAAACTCCTCTTTGGATTAGTCCCACTGATTCCTTTTGTGCATCTAGCCTGGAATGGAAAAGGAAAACAGGCCAACTTCCCATAGTGGACTACAGCACTGGAAAAGACTGGCCCAGCTTCTCTGCAGGAGTGGAGGGTGGGTGATTCTCTTTATTCCTTTATCTTAGAGGAGAGACAGGTCAAATTGTGGGGACTTTCCCACGTCTAAATATCATTGTATTTCAACACTGAACTTTAATATATAGGCAAGGACTAGCCCATTCCCTTCTCCTGGCATGGCTAAATCATAGGCCAGTAGCACCAGGTTACCCCAGCTTAATTGCTGGCCTGGCTTTGCATCTGTGATATGTACCACCAAACTGGTAGTCAAAGCAAAGAGCCCAGATTAGCAAGAGGCTGAGCCCCTCCCTAAGTATAGAGAGCTAGTGAGTGCAAGACTGCGAACCTTGCAGGCTTTGGGTGGAGGTAGGGGAAAGTGTAGAATTGCACAGGATTTGCTTTCTGGTATGTGAGATGGGACAAGAGTGGTCTTAAAAGAACTCTTTGTTGCTCTGTCTTTTGAATCTGTTCAGAATTCCCTGTTGGCTATATTAATCTCAGTAATTTCTGTTTTTAGAAACTCCAGTCATATGACACTTTTTACATTTAACTTGTTCTTTCTTTACCTTTAAAAGAAGAAAGTTGTAATATTACCCAGTATGCCTGGAATGCCAGATGGAAAATAGCTGGACTATTCACACCTAGCTTTAGGTAGTAGATTTGCCTTTTGGCCGAGCTCTGGGCCTATGAGAATAAGAGTGATTATACCAAAGATTATGGCCCAGTATTTTATTTCTGCTGAATCCATGTGAAGAAATTTCTTTCTTTTTTTTTTTTTTTTTCTGAGATGAAGTCTTGCTCTGTCACCCAGGCTGGAGTGCAGTAACATGATCTCTGCTCACTGCAACCTCTGCCTCCTGGGTTCAAGGGATTCTCCTGCTGGGAGAATCCCAGTAGCTGGGATTCTCTCCAGTAGCTGGGATTACAGGTGCCCGCCACCACACTCGGCTAATTTTTTTGTATTTTTATCAGAGACGGGGTTTCACCGTGTTTGCCAGGCTGGTCTTGAACTCCTGACCTCAGGTGATCCGCCCGCCTCAGCCTCCCAAAGTGTTGGAATTACAGGCATGAGCCGTGGTGCCCGGCCGTGAGGAAATTTCTTAACCCAGATTCTTCATGTTGAGGTTTAACATATAGTGAAGATACTAATGAAGAAACTGGGAGGGGAATATAATACTGGAATGGAGTAGGACAGAGCCATGAAGTCCGTATTTCTTCAGGTTCTTGACAGAGAACTGCTCAGTGTAGGCTAGTGTAAGGATGGCCCTTCCTGGAAACAAAAGGGTAAATGACACGAAGCTTCAACACAGCCATGTAATTTCTTGTTGACACCTAAGTGGTTTTAAAAGGAATTTAAATTTCACTATTACAGTGAGGGGTTTCCCTGGGTCATTGCTGAAGCATTGGATTTTGCTTTGCCCTTGTCTTCATTTGGAGTAAAGAGTGAGATTGCCTTCTGATGTCACTCAGGGATTCACAAAGTGCATCACATCACCATCTTTCCAGAAAGAGCTCTGAAACAGGTGTCTTGCTGTGGACACTGAGTTTGGGAATTGACAAAGACTGGCATACTTGTTTGGCAGTCTTACATTTTTCCTTAATTTAGTTAGCACATACACTAGGAGCTTTCGTAATAATTCTCTGAAGAAAACATGAACTGCAGATCTACCTCCTCTAAGAGGTAGATGGTTAACTTATAAATGTAGTGTATTGTCACCCTGGGTACTATGTCACCAAATTAAACCAAGAATGGAGTAACAATAATGAGGAACTTCAGACTTAGAAGCACCATATTTTATTTATAATTCCCAAGGAACTCATCAGTTTGGGGCTGAAAAGTGGCTAGGGCTTAGGGAGGAAATCAGCTCCCCTGAGAAAACTTGAGTTTGAGCCTCCAGAAGCATAGGGGATCTGGTTTTCTCCTGTGACTAGTCCAGCAGTCACCAAGAGTCTTTTCTCTGTGGAGCACCATTCTGAAAGGCCACGTACCCCCTCTGTCACATTTCTTATCCCTTCCCAACCTAATTTCAGAATTAAGCTAATCAGCATGAAAATTGTAATGGGCGTTGTTCCCTGGAAATTTTGAACTACCGTGACTTGAAATTTTCAGATAGTAGTTACATAAGCACTTAAGAAAGGTGGAAACTGACACATTGAAAGTCTGAGTGTAGAAGGGTTAGAAGGTTGGAAATATGAAAGCAGAGAAAGTGTATACTTTCCTCCTTGCATCTTTAGACATAATGCTGTTGGGAACTGGCCTTTACCCTCAGTGAGGCCTGATGAAGAAAAATTGTTTCTGCCACCTGTGCACACATACCCAAGGCAGAAAGGACAGGGAGTGTCACTGTAAATTGGAAGTGTTTTTGGTGACAGTTGAGCGTCAGCTCTGACCTTACTGGCCTCCCCTGGAGCCTTGTTGAAGGAACACTGGTGCAAATCCTTGAGGGAACAGGGGCAGACTTCTCAAGTGAAGCAAGCAGAAGTGCCCGCTGGCCCTGAAAGGGTAGGCTGCACTGCTCCTCGGAAAGGAAAGTCCAGTGGGACCTCGCTGCTCTGCTCCCAGGTACCTGTGGCTCCACTCGACTTGGAGGGCATCTGAAGGGGGATGTGGGGTTATTGTGTCTGCTCTCTGTGTTCAAAAGCTTTTGATCTGAATGTGCTATTGTGTTTTTTTGTCTCTGGTTTGCCAGGGCCTGGGAGGAGTTTCATGGCCTGGTGAACAGCAGCGGCCGCTGATCGGACGCTCCCCCTCTGTCTCTCACACTCAGGGTAGGGCCTTGTCTATCTTCTATGTAACCCTGTGACATACCTCTCATTCGTAGGACCCCTCTTCCCATTTACCCCCAAACTTGCCGCTGTCAACATTGAGCCTCAGAGAAAAACATAAGTCCTAAACCACTGGATTCTCATCCTCCCTGGGTCCCATGTCTCCTGGTGAACCCCTGAGCAGGCCACTTCACCTTATTATGCCCCTATTTTCTCATCTGAAAAGTGAGGCTCCATGGATGAAAAAGTCTCTGAGATCTCTTTTGATGCTAACATTTCATGATGGTAAACGTGCCACAGATGCTTTTTCTTTTTTGCTCAAATGCCATTTTTAAGCCATCTGGCAATGTCCTATGACTAAAAGGGCATTTCCACAGGCCCCAACATGAGTTACATGAGAGGTATGTCTCCTGTTTGCTGGTGTCATGTGTCAGTTGTGAGGAAACGGTAATATAAATTCAGGGTTTCCGCAATGTCAGTAGTGGGGCTGGATTTCAGGGCTGTGTGCGTAGCAGTTGTTCCAAGCTGTACTTTCACTAGACCAACGCAACTGTACTAGCAGGGAGAGGCACTGAGATACAAAGACTGAGGCAACTAAAGCATTGACTTTGGGAATATTTGTATTTCAGTTAAGAGAGTATCAAGTCCATGTTTGTCTCTGTAGCAGAGGGAGCTGGGTGAATTTATTCTGAATGAGAGGAATGGATGAAAGGCCAATATCTGCATGTGCTGGAGATGACAGCCTTTTCCTGGATATCAAACTGTCCCTGCCACTAACATCCCTAAGAAATAGAGTATTTCTGAAATTGGAACAGAACATGTCAATTGTAATAGCTACCTCAGAATTCCCCCTTCCCAAGAAGGAGATGAGTGCTTTCCAGAAAAGGAGACCTGCATCCCTCACGTGGACTAGAAGAGACAAGATGACACTCTGAGGGACAGCAGCAGGTGGCCAGGGGCCTGAGACATGGGCTGGAAGAGACAAGATGACACTCTGAGGGATAGCAGCAGGTGGCCAGGCCTGAGAGCTCGGGGGTGTAGGTATGATATACAGATAAAACTAGTTGCAGAGTTCCTGCACACACAAGTGATGCCACCCATACCTTTTTTGTCTTGATAGTTTGATTTCTTTATTATAAATTCAGTCTTCTGGTGGTTCAAAATTTAAAAGGATTCTCTTTAAGATGTAGTCAACATTCGTGCCTGGTATCATGGCACATGTCTATTGTCCCAGCTACTTGGAGGCTGTAGTGGGAGGATCACTTGAGTCCAGAAGTTCAAGGCCAGCCTGGGCAACATAGTAAGACCCTGTTTCTAAATATATGTCTGTGTATTTGTGCATATATATAAGTGTCTGTATATATAGTCAACATGGAATTCCAAGAGGTCTGCTAGTATACACAAAGAGGGAGGAAAAAGGTACCAGCTCTAATAGTAGATAAATCATTGATTTGTAAGGTAAAAAATAGTAAATATTTGAAATAAGATATTAAGTTAAATTTTCAGAAGCCAGGTACTATAATGGAGCTATTTTAAAAATACTACCATATTTAATTATTTCTAAGGTTTTTTTTGGCTTTTAATATTTTTTTCAATCCTGTTTCTTCTGTAAGGCTTTTAATATTCTTAAAATTGGGTTGCTTGGCTGGGCGCAGTGGCTCACGCCTATAATCCCAGCACTTTGGGAGGCCAAGGCGGGTGGATCACGAGGTCAAGAGATCGAGACTATCCTGGCCAACATGGTGAAACCCCATCTCTACTAAAAATACAAAAATTAGCTAGGCGTGGTGGCACGCACCTGTTGTCCCAGCTACTCGGGAGGCTGAGGCAGGAGAATCACTTGAACTCAGGAGGCGGAGATTGCAGTGAGCCGAGATCGTGCCACTGTACTCCAGCCTGGCAACAGAGCGAGACTCCATCTCAAAAAAAAAAAAAATTGGGGATGCTTACAGTGAATGTGATTTAAAAGGGTTTTGTCACTGTTTAATGGGCAGTGTTTATTTCTTAAAGTACATAAAATGATGTACCTTTAAAAATTGATGGCATCTGAGGTTCAGTGAAAAGTCTTTAAAATGAAAGTGGAATAGTCAGAATGGAAGAAGACTCAAAATGACTCCCACCCCTCTTGGCAGACACTAATCCCCCAGGAAAAATATCTTTGAATTGCTGTAAAAAGTCATATATTTGCATAATTGCCATTTTGTGGTCTCTTTGTGGCCCCTGTGTCTTTTTTATACAGTGTGGGAGGCAGACGAAGAGAACACTCATGGTTCAGGTATTTTCCTTAAAGCACGGGCTTGGAAGTCCGTGAGGAGTGTTTGAATTTAAACCAAAAATTATTCTGAAAGTGGGGGAGAAAATGAATTTACACAGCAACAACAAAAAATCCACTCACTTCATTGTCTTAATAGACTTGAAAAGGACTTCATGTTGCATCTCTATTGATTTAACCTCACTGTAAGTGAAAGAGATGTTCTGAGAAGATATGCATCCCTAGCTTATGTTTGTTGGGACTGCCATTTTAGAGGCCCCTTAACATTTTAGCCCTCTTTCCCTCTCTCCCTTTTCTTTTTCCTCCACACAGATCGGGATCTATAAAGAAATTTGGTAGAAAAACTGCTATTTAAATAATTCTTGATGAATCATAAATACTTTTTCTCAATTTATCTGCTATTTTATGTCATTACATGTGACTGCTAGTATTTTAGGACAATTTCATTTGACTTCCATTCAAATAAGTATTGTCCTTTTAACTATGACTTCAGTAAAAGTGTCAGTGAGCTGCTAGGAAAGGATTCTGATTACTTAGCTGTCTGGGCTGGTATCCACAGAACAGTGAGTCTATATTGTTGGGAAATGAAGTTGGAATAAAATAAAGGTGAAGATGAGAGACTGGAATTTGCCTCACTGAAACTAGAAAAGAGTTTGCAGCTTTACTGAATATGCAGGGAGAGAAGAGGAAGCCAGAACTGGCCTGGGGTGGACAGCTAATGGCCAAAGAATGTTCTCCTGAAGACCGTGTGTGCTTAGGTCTACAGTACCACTCAGAGCCACCCCTCAGAGCCACTCTTCAGAGCAGAGACATAGGTAGCCTTCCTCCTTGGATGACTCCCAGCTTTCACTTGAGAACCCAGAATCACTTAGGTGCCCTTGCCAGGCACCAGCACAGTGGCAGGTAACTCCAAAGAGGCGGGGGCATTCTGAATGACCAATTTGCCCCTCTGTCATCCATTTTCAGGAGTTAATCTCTGCCGTAGCTCATTGTTTTCAGAGTTGGAACTTGTCCATTTCTCTAAAAGTACTAAAAGATGACCATTTTAAGGTAGAGCAGATTGGAAAGCTATTTCAGAGTATTTGGACAACTATTTTCCCCAAGATACCTGGGAATGTGAAGTTGGAAGCCATTCTGAATGGGGCTCTCGGATATTTCTGAGACATCATCAGGACAAAGGAATATCCGGTAGAGAAAGAATTCTATTTTTTTCTTCCAGCATTGTGGGACTGTCAGCTTCTATGTCCTCTGGTGTCCTAAGCATAGCCCATGCGCTATCACAGCTTTGCCAGATTACTAGAGGTCCAGCTTTCAGGAGCTCACTGTGGATTTGCTAAATTTTAGTTTGCTTTTAAAAGAACAGAAGCACGTTGTTTTTTAAAGGGTCATCTGTGGCCTCTGCCCCTTCCTGTCTACTTCTCCCTTTCCTGCCTCCTAATCTCTCTGTGCACTGAGCCCAGGGTGAGGGATGTAATGGAGTATCACTTCCCAGCTGGCTTGAGGTGAACACATTCCTCAGACCAAATTTGGCATCAAGCTGTTCTCAACCCACTTTTTTAAAGAAGGCTGGACCAAAGCCATAGGGCCTCACTGCCACCAACCTGTGTTAGTCTGTCACTGTCAGGAGCAGGCTACCCCCACTTGCTGTTCTGTTTTCCTCTTAAATCAAATTGGAAAAGCACAGCTGGATTCTCCTGGCTTTTCCTTTACTCTTCTCCTCCCCTTTTTCACTTTGCAAATAGACCTTAGAATATGATTTCTTAGGTTTTCTGACAATAAAGTGGTCTATAATAACAAAAATATTAAATATCTGAATGAGGCCGGGCGCGGTGGCTCACGCCTGTAATCCCAGCACTTTGGAAGGCCGAGGCGGGCGGATCATGAGGTCAAGAGATCGAGACCATCCTGGCCAACATGGTGAAACCCCGTCTCTACTAAATATACAAAACTTAGCCAGGCGTGGTGGTGCGCGCCTGTAGTTCCAGCTACTCGGGAGGCTGAGGCAGGAGCATTGCTTGAACCCAGGAGGCGGAGGATGCAATGAGCCGAGATTGTACCACTGCACTCCAGCGTGGTGACAGAGTGACACTGCATCTCAAAAAAAAAAAAAAAAAAAAAATCTGAATGAGAAAGTGTTTTTAAAGCTCTCCAGTTTATCTGCTACAGAGAAAGAATTTATTTCTGCCCCACCTAGCATAATAGAGGAATTCTTCCAAAAGATAAGATGACCTGCTTATGGTAATGATTACCCTGAAAATCCTCTTTCCATCACTAAACAGCTGAAAGAGTTGGGGCCAGACACTTGCTTACCATCTCCTTCATTCCAAGATAGATAATTCTCCAAGTCAGCAAATTCTCTGCTCCTACCTTCCCATACCCCTGACTTTCTAGTCTCTCTTTTAATAAGAAGAGCAGAATCCCTACTGATAGACTTCTGGTGTTCAATGATTAGATGGGCATAGAGGTGCCAGTAAAAGGGAAGAAATGGAACACAGCCATCTGTTCCTGTGTAATCACTTTCTTTAGTATTAACTGTAGGTACAAAAAAAAGTGTCTTTTATAATGCATCTCTGTAACACAGCACATTGTCCCTAAGAGAACTCAGAAATAACACACACACACACAAACACACAAACACACACACACACAGCAGTTGTGCTTGCTTTTCTCTGTGTTATGATCAGGTATGTTCCTTATCCTTTGCTAGCTACTTGTAGCATCTCAGAGGGGTCTATCCTTTTGAAAGGAGTTTTTTTAAAATACCATTGGCCTTTTAAAAAGATGACCACCCTATTAACTTGGTTTTCAACCTTCAGCTCTTTAGTTGAAGACAGTTGAAGTGCTAAGTAGCCATTGATAAATGAACCACACGGTTGTCATGCCAGCTATAAAATACTAGCGAACTTTTGAGATAGCATCAGTTTATTCCCAGCCTGAGTTCACCTATCCCAGCTCCAGTTTCCCTTCTCAGTTCTTGTCTGCAGTCATTCTCTTTGTGTAGTGGGGGCTGTTGGTCACTGTCAGCTGACCGCCATCATGGAGGAGGATCTGTTAGCCAGTAACAGAAAGAAACTGCTGTTTGGCTGGGCTGAGCATATTCTTTCCTTAGCACATATTTACTCTGAACCAATTGCCATATGTCCCGTTAATTATAACAATTTTAAGATAGGTCAGGCTGGGCTTGTAATCTCAGCGCTTTGGGAGACCATGGCCAGAGGGTCACTTGAGCCCAAGAGTTCAAGACCAACCTGGGCAACATAGTGAGATACTATCTCAAAAAAACAAAACAAAACAAAACAAAGGTCAAAGCCAGAGCTTCTAGAATGTCCCTTTAAAATGAAAGAGAAATAATGACTCCAAAATCCAGGTAAAATTTTCTGACAAATTGAAGTCCAAAGCACTGGGCAAGGGCAGCAACTGGTTGCCTTTAAAGTCCCTGCCAGCCTGAAATGTTGAGACTCAGATGGTGATGGACCTGCTAAGATGTCATTAGATTTCTAGGGTGGGACAGGAAAGGTCACTAGTGGCTGTCCAAGCCTGTCTATATTCAATAAAAGGCAACTAAGAGGACACATATTGGGATCCCCCACATACATAACACGCACACACACACACACGCACACACACACATTGAATAATTAGAACCATGTTTGTAAAGTGAAAGGTACCCAGATTTTACTTCCTGGAATATCCTTTCCTTCTGTAAGCAGCTCTGAGTTTTAAACTGAGGATTCTTATTTGGTTGGTTGTTTTTTGTTGTTGTTGTTGTTCACATAAGACCAGGTGAATCACACAGTGTTTTCAAAAGTGTGTTGTTAGATTAAAAGAAGAAGGGGAGAGAGACAGAATGTCTCCTTCTCAGGCTTCCTCCATCTGCCCAGTTTCTAGTGTGCCCCTTCCACCTCCACTGCCCCAGGTAACCACTGTTGTTGGTTTCCTGTGTAGCCTTGCAAAGTTTGATAATGCATATATGAGCAAATATGAACCTATAACCTTGTTTCCCTACCCCCACTTACACAGAAGGTAGCATACCATGTATACACACTCTACTTTAAGCTATCAGTTTATCTTGGAACCCTTTCCACAGCAGTAGAGAGCTTCCTGTTTTATTTCTATGAATGTGCCCTAGCATTAATATTTAACCAGTCCTCTCTTGATCTGCATTTGAATTGTTTCTAATCTTTTGCTGTTGCAAAAAAATTGAATGGAAGTTTTACAAGGGACTTGGGAGGTGGGTTGCTGTTTTGGCATTAGATTGGCAAGTGAAGAAGGCCCCGGGATATGTCATGGAGACCCCAAGGGCTGATGAGTCAGCTTCCCCCTGTATATATGTGCTTCTATATAGATGATCCTTGTATTGAACACTCTATTTTCTCCCATTTTTTTCTTTCAGGGACAATTCAAGCTTTCGAAATACAAAAATCACATTGTGAAAGTACACAAGCTGGCAATAATCCTTTTCTGTATGTGTGTGTTTGTCCGAAATGGATGGGAGGCCTCCAGCCAGTCCTTCCATTGCTCACTGAAGGGACGTCCCTGAGCTGTGCGCTCCCCTTTTGCACTCATTCCTGGAGGACGGATTCCGCTAGACACCCTCCAGCATCGCTGACTTTATAAGGCGGAAAAACGGAAAACGTGACTTTGTAATAGACAAACATTGTTTTTTAATGGGGTTCCGTGGGGGGCGTTCAGCCTTTCTGTTTGCTGTGTCCTGTCCAGATGCCTCTTGGGCATCCTGTTGTTCTCTTCCCGTGCTGTACGAAGGGTACCATGGCCACGTGTAGATGCCAGAGCTGTTGATGAGAGTTACCAGTATTATGAATGTCTGTGCATCCAGGAAAAGCTTTCTGTTGGAGAGTCCCAGAATAGCTGTAAATGCTCTCTTCTAGCTATGCCATTAAATTATTGGGACACTTTGTTTCTTTCTCTCCCCTCCTCCAAGCCCACCACTTTCTGAAGCTGTGTTACTGATGCGATGACTGTCCAGGATTTTGTATCATCCCCTGCCTTATGCCCTCCAGTCTCCTCTCCTGTGGGACTCTCTCTTTCTTAGGCACAGCTACACTTAGAATTGTAATCCAGTTGAGGCAGCTTAGAGGGAATGCCTTAGTAAACTGAACTGGAGCAGAATCTAGTTTGATTAGGAGCTAGATTATAATCTAGGTTCCAAATACAGAATTTGGAGCTGAGGACAGTGACTGAAATCTTTTCCCATATGAGCAGAGCCTGTGTGTCAGGCCTGTTTCCCGTATGAGCAGAGCCTGTGTGCAAGCCTATTTCTGGCATTGAGGAAGGGAAGCAAAAGCTGGTTATTTGCCAGGCCTATTAACACTTAGTATGCAAATTCTATCATCCTGAAACTGGGGCATCTGAGGAAAAGGCGACCTTGCTGGATGGCTTTATTTGCATGGCTCTGCCTGTCTGCAGTGGTTGAGTCCTTATCACCTGGTATGTGTATGAGCAAATGTGTGCTGATCGTGATGCCCAGGCAGAAACCTCTTGAAGACTACTGCAGGTATGCTTTAAAAATGACCAGTCACTCATCAGAGAAGCTGGGTGATCTGACTCCTGAAGGACTGAAGTCAGAGAGGTCAAAAGAGCACCTAGGATTCAAGTAAATTGAGTCAGAGTCCTATAGCAACCTCCAAGTAGCACTGTCTTATTTGGCTCTTGTGAGCAAAGACTGCAGTACCTTAAATTAAGGCCTCTCTTTAAAACATATCCTTGAAGACTAGGGGATCCTTGGCCACCTGGTCTCAGAGAAATTATATGAGAATAACAGGCATTTCCTTATTGTATTTATATTACTCTCCTCCTACTTTTCCTTTCCTGAACACCCTCTAATTACCACTGTTTTGGGGATGCTTTTTTCCTGAAAGAATGGGGAGTACAGGGGCCAAAAGGGAGGTGCTTCTATTACAGGTCAAGTTAGATAAGATCTAGCAGTGATTTAAACTCCAGGAATATGAAGAGTGCATTCTAGTGTCCAGACAGTTGTGAAGGGCTCGGCAAATGTAAGAGCACCATTGGCTACATGGGGAGCAAAGGCTGTCTTTGAAAACCCCAGGGAGGTCTTCACTTTTGCCTAAACTCAGATTTGCCATGAAAATTCCAAAGAGATCTGATATTTGGATTTGCCCTCCTTTGGGCATCTACCTGACTGTTGTGTGTGTGGGGAAGTCTGTGTGTATGTGTACGGCATGCTTAGGAGTGAGTGAGTGGTCAAGCCTACTGGTTAGGTGTGTTGTCCATAGTTTTTTTTTTTTTTTTTTTTTTTTTTTTTCAGAGTTTTGAATCTTATGTTTTCTAGAGCTGCTTATGTTTCCCCTTCCTCTTTGTCGTTGTAGTATTTGACAGTTGTCTTTTCCATCCAAAACATACTGCCCTTAGGCTGGTTAGAGCAAGGGGTTATGTCTGTTAGGCAGCATCTTACCCCCAGTGTTCTCCCAGATGTTCTGCCTAACAGGTTTAAGTGGGAGATTAAATAGTCAGTTTATCTAAACCCTCTATTTTTCCAAACTAGCTTGAGAGGTCTTTTCATCTATTTTTACTCCATGGGCTTCTGATATGCTGAGATGTGACATGGTTATGATTATGGTATCACCTGTTATAGAGGCAAAGGGAGAAAGGTCTACCAGGGCCAACGTAACCAGAATGTGAGGAGAGTGGAGAGTCGGTCTCCACTTTGCACAGTTGGGGCTGTTCTCCTCTAACCCCTTTGCTGGGTTTTCTGTTTGAAATTGGCCCCTACTCCTCTCCAGAGCTCTGCTTTTTGAATCCTCCTGTTCGTGTGTGTGTGTGTGTGTGTGTGTGTGTGTGTGTGTGTGTGTTTTCCCTGTGATACTGGCAGTGGCAATAATTTTCCATCCAGAGAGAAGCTTGTGGTCCACAATGCTCGAAGAATGAATTTCCAAGTATTTGCCAGTGGAAATGGAGCAGAGGCTATGACAAGAGTGATTTAGTGTTGCACTTTCAGAGCAATTATCTACTGCAGTAATAAATGGAAAATATCAGCAAGAACCAGGTTGTGGACTTGTTAATACAAGGGAACCGGGGGTATTGTTACTAATTCTACCCTTCAGTGTATGAGTCTCAAGCTTAACTGCATCCCAAAACGAAATATGTGGAATAGTCCAGGCAATGTCAATCTCAATGACACAAATGTATTGTGGAAATATTCTCTAATTGATATTAATCATTGCCACAACTCAATTTACATTTTTATTATCAAAATATAGTTGGTAACTCTCCTTAACTTGGGGTAAGGAATATTGGAATAGAAGAAAGTTTAAAGAATTTGATTTTGATGTAAAAAATCACTCAGCCTAAGCTTGGAATGTTTTTGTTATATTAAGTAGCTTAGCCTAAAGAGGGACACATGGGCATGCCAATGGCTGGTGCCCATGGGAAACACTGAGGGAGAAAAAGGCTTTGCTGAGCCTCAGTTATTGTTGACAAAAGATTTAAAACAATACAGTCTTGAGACTTAGTTTCTGTAGATAGAAATCTCCTCTCTGTGTCTATCAGTCATGGTCCAAATAGGAGATAGAAACCATGCCAGTTCAACAATGTGATAAAAAGAATTACTGACACACTAACCAAAAAAGCAAAAAACCCACACAAGAATGAAATAGCAATTTCCAGAAGTGCTCTGAGGATGGGTGTTGCTCACCTGGTCCTGGGTCTTTGAGCCCATCATGAAGCTGGTTCTGAGCAGGTCAGAAATGACAACTGGGATCACCTGCAGCGTGGACGCTTCCCTCTACTGGCATCTACTGGAAAAATCCAACAGGATGCCAGCTGGCAACGCAGAGATGTTTGTGGAGTTCTATCCCTGGTATCACAAAAGCAGAGCTAAAAAGAGCGGGTGTGGAACTGAGAGACAAGAGCTTCCTAACTGGCACAGCCCCTGTTAGCTACTCAGCATCTGCGCACAGCCTTCTACACCTTTGAACTTCTGTCCCACCAGAAAAGCAATTATTTGTGCCCAAGAAGATGTAATTAATTGGAAGCTGTTACCCTCTCTCAAAAATGAGGACATGTAAAGCCCACCAGTCACTGTCAATCTCAGAGCTGTGTTGACTTTTCTAATTCAGTTTCAATCCCTTCTGAATAGAATACAGAACAAGAGAATGGTACCCAAACACTAAAGGGTAAAGTTTACTTCCAGAAAAATTTGCATGAAATGATGAGAGAAGAAAATTTGTGCACATAACAAGCAAGAATATGTACATCAGCCGGGCTCGGTGGCTCATGCCTGTAATCCCAGCACTTTGGGAGGCCGAGGTGGGTGGATCATGAGGTCAGGAGTTCGAGACCAGCCTGGATAATATGGTGAAACCCCGTCTCTACTAAAAATACAAAAATTAGGTGGGTGTGGTGGCGTGCTCCGGTAGCCCCAGCTGCTCAGGAGGCTGAAGCAGGACAATCGCCTGAACCTGGGAGGCAGAGGTTGCAGTGAGCCGAGATAGCGCCACTATACTCCAGCCTGGGCGACAGAGTGAGACTCCAACTCAAAAAAAAAAAAAAAAAAGAATATGTACATCATCTATAATGATCTTGAGGCTGTCAGTTATGTATCACTTCCTTTTCCACTGCCTATTCTGTATTTTCTTTGCCCTCAGCCAGGATCTCCTCTGGTCAGGATTCTTTTTTGGGTATGATTGATCCAAACCTTTATTCCTAAGGTGTCTGAATTAGTTGTCCTTCCTTTGTTACAGTCTTTTGTTTTTGCTATTTGTAAGAGGGACCCCAGAAAATTATGGGTTCTAGACAGTTCTCCCTGGCCCTGGAATGTAGCAGCGTTTGTTTTCCCTTGGTAATACACCCGAGTCACTAAACCCCTTGTTTGCTTGTTGGTTCAGTGCCTAGAAGGGCCCAAAACAGCAGGTGAGCCTCAGGGTATGATTCAGTGAGCCGTTGTTCCCTGGAAGCGTTCCTCCTTTAAAAACCAAGCCCTCCAAACCAGCAGAACTCCAGCTGAGGGGACAGGTGAGAGGAACCACTCCTACTTCTAGCCCTTGATTCCCGGACCCACGAATCCTGGTTATGGGAGAGACAATCCATGCAAAGCAGAATCTTTGGGGCAGCACCCAAAGGTGGTCTCCCAAGTGGTGCTGTAACAGAGTCTTCATGAGGCTATTTCGCTCTAATGTTTGTCCAGCTGCTTCCTCCTGCTGAGATGTGGTATGACTGATTACCTGGTCTTAAGCCCATTGCCTCATTTTCTTTGCTGTGAAATTTGTTTCTTGATTAAAAGCAATATGGAATACTATGCTGGTGAGTAAGGCATTCCATTAGTCCACAGGTGATCATGCTGGGAGAAGCAGGAAACGCAAATTCACATCTAGAATATGCGTCTATTTACATGGTTTGCCAAAGGGCAATGGAACTAATCCAGCACCATCCAGTGGAACCTCCAGTTCCTCCAATGGAGCTAATCCAGCATCACCATCACTTTTTTGGAGCTGTGTCCCCCAGCTACCTGGACGGTCCACATTTTTGGTATTTCTCATCTCATGTGATTGCCCATAGGCCCCAGGTCTGCTTTCCCTTGATTGCAGTCTTGTCTGATGTCACTTGAAAGCCTCAGCCAAATCTTGTCCCCCGCGCCTATTTCCATGAGACCTGTAACAGTGAGCTCCCCGTCAAGATCATTTTGACTCAAACAAATATCCTGGGGGGGAAAAAAAAAACAAAAAAAACCTGTCTCCATTCCAACAATTTGTAGAAGTATAGCGCACTGATGGGCCAGCTGCAGGAGAGCAGGGTCCACAGGAGGCCTCTGCAGCCCTCAGAATGTCTGTCCAGCACACCTCCCGTCCAGTGGGCTGGCCAGTGTGGCAGGCAGGATGAGTGGGAGATGAATAGGAAGCTATAGGCTGTTCCCTTGAGGAGCTCGCAGTCCAAAGGGGAGAAGAAGGAATGCAGCAAATAAAGGCAAGAAAGCCTCCAAGAGGATGGGTGGCTCAGGTGTACTCCATGTGGGCCAAGTCCAGTGGGCACGTGACCATCACTCATCTGGACTCCAGAAGTGCAGACATGAGGCCAGTGGGCTTCATGCTGGAGATGTTGCCTATGGATGAGATTAGTATATTTGTAAAGTGTACCATTTATTGAAAACTGCTAGACACTAAAATTACATGCATATTTCATTTAAATCTCACAAGAGCCCTGTGGGTTCCCCATTTCACAAATGAAGAAACAGGCAGAGGTTAAGTAACGCAAAAAGTCACTCCATGTAAGGGCAGAGATGGGATTTGATTTAGAATTCCAGAGCTCTTAAGCCTGTCACACTGATAGGTTATAGCTCACCTAGTCTGCAAGTCATTATTTTGATTGCTGGGAAAGAGGGCTTTGAATCGGATGTAGCTCCAAAATGACTCCTGCTGCCGCAGAGTGATCCTAGTAGATCAGAGGCCCCACCCCATTGGCCAAGGAGCATCAAGAGCCATGAGCAAGGCAGCCTCCCCTGGGGCCCTGGGAACGGCCAAGAGGGCACAGGAGTTTGCCAGCAAGGTGACATTTCTGTCCTTTCCCCTAATCCCACACCCTCCTCCTGACCTGAGTATTGGCCTTACCCTAAATCCATGACATGTAGATTCCAGGCATCTCTGTTCCCTATTTCCACAACCAGACCATAAATACTCCCTTAAAGTCCCTCTGCCCACTCCCCCCGCCCCCAGCGGTTTTTTTTGTTTGTTTGTTTTGTTTTGTTTGTTTTTTTGCATTGTTTATGGAGGTCCCTGGTGGGGTTTTGCATCGTTCCCCAGACTGGTCTTGAACTCCTGGCCTCAAGTGATTCTCCTGCCTCAAGCTCCCAAAGCTAGGGTTACAGGCATGAGGCACTGTGCCTGGCCTTATTTTAAAAAAAAATAAATTGAAGGTGAGGTCTTGGTATGTAGCCCAGGCTGTATTTGAGTGATACTCCGGCATCAGCCTCCTGAGTCGCGGGAGTTATAGGCACATGCTGCCATGCCTGGCTCTGCCCAAATTATTCTCTCCACATTTGTCCAGCAGGCCCTGTCAGACCCTCTCCGTGAACTGTATGGGAAGTAAAATTCCCACCCTGAGAGCAAAACTTCCCTTTCTCCATCTCACCCCACCTCTTCCTTGTAGTAAACATAGACAATAGTATTTCACACCAGGGCCTGCCCTCCGTCTTGACGTCTCTGTGAGGCGGCAGGGGAGGAATGCTCAGAGCACCCTCTACCTGCCATCCTCCACCCTCTCAGGACTCCGAATGGACAGAGAAAGGGGCATCAAGGTCTTCTCCCCTGTGAGCCCAAGAAGGCAGGTAGGTCAATCCAACGTCCCCCTCCAGGTGACCTTCCTCCTGTCCCTGACAAGAGGACTGTTAACATTGATGCCCCAAGAGCCAGAGCCCTGTCCTGTGGCCTCGTGTGTTCTTCTTCGCAGGGTCCCAGCCCCCCAACCCCCCTCAGGATGTTTCCCAGAACGTGGTGAGAGCCCCTGCAGAGGCTGAGCTCATCTGTGGCCGGGCTGGCTGGGTACCACCTAGCACCAGGCTCCTGGAAGGGCTCGGGGGTCCGGCCTCCAACCCCATGCTCTCTGGCTCACAGTGCCCACCATGCCCTGGCTGCAGCCACCCTGGCTGACTCACTGCCAGGCTCCTTTGCTGTCACCAGTTCCACCACAGGTTCACCTCAGCTCACTCCTGCCCCACCCATGGGCAGCACGCACACCTCTGTCTCCTGACCAGTTCTCACTTTATCGCCGAGTGATTTCCAAGACCCTTTTACAGAGGACAGGTGGCTGGTCCCTCCTGTGTTACAGAATGGCCAGAGGCCCTGGGAGGAGACCCTGCTCCTCATCTTAGCGCAGTGCTTTGTGGGAGGCTCAGATGGGCAGCCCAGGTCATGACTATGACCTTGGAGGGACCCTCCTTCCTTACCACCCCTGGACCTATGTCCTGGCCTCCTTGGACAACTTTACACACACACATCCCCAATATCTCCCCCGCATCTAATCGATGTGCTCCTGCCCCCTGCAACAGCCTTGGCCAGCCCCAGCCCATGTCGTGCTCATGCCATTGAGCCTGGCACTGTTGAAGGACCTCACATGCTGCTTCATTGAAAGCCCTGCCATATCAGTTTCGACCAGAGTTCCCGGGGTTCCGCAGATACATCCTTGTTCCCTGCTCTCATGCCATTCATTCCCTGCTGTAGAAGGCCCTCGCTCCACCCTCCACCCTGCCCACCTCCTCCACCCTTCACATACTGCCTCTTCCAGAGAGCCCCTGGTCCCCTCCCGCCCTAATCATGGGCACCTCCTATGTTCCCACAGCACTGGGCCCAAGAGATTGGAACCGCAGGTGTCCTTGTCTGTTCTGGCTGCTGGGGTAGGTTCCAAGAAGTTAGGGAGCACACCTTCCTCATCTCTGAACAGGCCTGGCATGGATGCTGGCTGCTGAGAAATTCCTGCCAAACAGATTTATAATATGCCTTAGTCATCGTGTGCTGTTCCACCTAGCACTGCTTCTCACCGAATAACTCATCTCACAGCAAATGAAGTGCAGCAGTGGGCTTGAAGGAAACCTAAATATTTCTCTCTAAAATACTGAGTATTACATAAGCGTAAAACACTACATAAATATACTAATTAAAATACTGCCGGTCGGGCGCAGTGGCTCACACCTGTAATCCTGGTACTTTGGGAGGCCGAGGCAGGCAGATCACCTGAGCTCAGGCATTTAAAACCAGCCTGGCCAACATAGCCAGGCTCTACTAAAATACCAAAATTAGCCGGACATGGTGGCTCACGCCTGTAATCCCAGCTACTTGGGAGGCTGAGGCAGAAGAATCACCTGAACCCGGGAGGTGGAGGTTGCAATAGCCGAGATCGTGCCACTGCACTCCAGCCTGGGCTACAGAGTGAGACTCCACCTCTAAATAAATAAATAAATAAATAAATAAATAAATAAAATAACAAATAAATAAATAATAAAACGCTGTGATTGTTGGGCTGAAGAAGGCTAAATGCAGGGGGGCACTCAGCCTTTCCCTCTGCTTCCCTGATGGCAGGACAGCAACTCACAAAGACAAGAGATCCTTCTACCTCCCCTCCAGCTTTCCTGTGTAAAAGCAGAGATGGAAAATTTCCTCAAACAACTCACTCATCAACTCAGAGATGGTGCCAATGGGACCAGGGAAATTTGGGAGCTAACTTTACTCTCTTCCCAGAGTTTTCCTGCTTTTGCAAGACTCTCCTTTGTCATGTCAACACTCTACGATTTATGGCTGATTTATGGCTTTTCGCTGGGCGCGGTGGCTCACGCCTGTAATCCCAGCACTTTGGGAGGCCGAGGTGGGTGGATCATGAGGTCAGGAGATCGCGACGTCTCTACTAAAAATACAAAAAATCAGCCAGGCGTGGTGGCGGGCGTCTGTAGTCCCAGCTACTCTGTAGTCCCAGGCAGAGGCAAGAGAATGGCGTGAACCCCGGAGGCAGAGCTTGCAGTGAGCCGAGATCACGCCACTGCACTCCAGCCTGGGTGACAGAGCAAGACTCCGTCTCAAAAATAAAATAAAATAAAATAATAAAATTAAAATAAAATAAAATATTTATGGCTTTTTGATAAAATACTATGTCAGGCAGAGCTTCAAGCCACTGCCTTGAGAGCTACACCTTTCAACTGAGGCTCCTCCCACGTGATGTAAACTGTGCACATTAACATAAAAATGGCTTTTCTCTTGTTAATCTATCTTTTGTTACAGAAGGCTTGTTCCAGCTATCAACTTATGAAGGTAGAGGGAAATTACATGTTCTTCCCTCAGGCTCATGTTTATGGAGGTGTGAGAGCTGCTGACCTCTATGATTGAGGTTTGTTCACTGATAATAAATTATTGCTATTTGTAGCATTTCACAGATCATTTGCTTGCATTTGCCGGGGGGGGTGTGTGTGTGTGTGTGTATACATATTATATATATATATATTTTTTTTTTTTTTTTTTTTTTAACATAGCCTTGCTCTGTCCCCCAGGCTGCAGTACAGTGGTACCACCTTGGCCCACTGCAGTCTCCACCTCTTGGGTTTAAGGGATCCTCCCACTTCAGCCTCTGGAGCAGCTGGGATTACAAGCGCACACCACCACACTCAGCTAATTTTGTATTTTTTGTAGAGATGAGGCCTCACTACGTCGCCCAGGCTGGTCTTGAACCTCCTGCGCTCAAGTAATCCTCCCACCTCAGCCTCCCCAAGAGCTGGGATTACGGGTGTGAGCCACCATGCCTGGCTTTATAATCTTATTATCTTCAAATTATGAAGGTTTTACTTTCTCCTTTCCAACTTTCCTATCTGTTTTCTTTGCCTTACTTCATTGTGTTGGTTAGCACCTCCAGTACATTGTTGATTCACGCTGGTAACAGTGGTCGTGCTGTCTTGTTCCTAACTTGATGGGAATGCCTCTAGGATTAAATTAAATCCCATTAAATATGATGCTGGTTTTGGAGCTGAAATGTATTCTGTCCTGTTAAAGAAGAGAAGAGCCAGGCATGGTGCCTCACACCTGTAATCCCAGCACTTTAGGAGGCTGAGGTGGGCAGATCACGAGGTCAGGAGTTCGAGACCAGCCTGGCCAACATGTTGAAACCCCATCTCTACTAAAAAAATACAAAAATTAGCTGGGCATGGTGGCGCATGCCTGTAATCCTAGCTACTCGGGAGACTGAGGCAGGAGAATCGCTTGAACCCGGGAGGTGGAGGTTGCGGTGAGCCGAGGTCCCGCCATTACACTCCAGCCTGGGCAACAAGACAGAAACTCTGTCTCAAAAAAAAAAAAAAAAAAAAGAGAAGAAGAAGAAGAAGAGAAGGTTTAAAAGTTGTATGGGAGAGTATATGGATGTACCATCTTTTTGTAACCTAATTTTTCTTAAGAGATGAGGTTGAGGTCTCTCTAATGTTGCCCAGGCTGGAGTACAGTGGCTATTCACAGACATGATCACCGTGCACTACAGCATTGAACTCCCAGGCTCTAGCAATATTCCTACCTCAGTCTCCCAAGTAACTAGGATTACATGGGTTCCCCTTTGTGCTTGGTCCCGTCTACTGATTTCATGAACATTTCGATTATTTCCAGTATTTTGCTGAAAGAAGTGAATAGCTTTGTATATATACCCATTATTTTGCATGTGTGGAACCATATTTGTAGGATCAGTTCTAGAACTTGAATTGTTGGCCTGTGTGGTGGTTAATTTCGTGTGTTAACTTGACTGGGCCAAGGGATGACCACATAGCTGGTAAAACATGATTTCTGGGTGTGTCTGTGAGGATGTTTCTGGAGGAGATGAAGATTAGAGTTGATACACTAAGTAAAGATTCACCCTCACCAGTGTAGGTGGGCATCATCCATCCATTGAGAGCTGAACAGAACAAAAAGGCAGAGTAGGGGCAAACTTGCTTTCTCTTCTTGAACTGGGACATCCATCTTCTCCTGCCCTCTAACATTGGAGCTCCTGGTTCTCAGGCTTTAAGACTCAGACTGCATTTCCCGGGCCCTCCAGCTTGCAGATGGTAGATGGTACGATTTCTCAGCCTCCATAATCACCTGAACCAATTCCCATAATAAGTCTCCTCATATATATACATATAGGTTGGGTCAAAGAGTACATGATATTTGATTTGATAAATATTGTGAAATTGCTCCCCAGGTTACACCCTCACCAGCAATGCATGTGTTTTGTCTCAGCCCCACAGATAGAATATATTATAAAATTTAGATTTTTGCTAATCTGATAGGTAAAAAATGGTATTTCAATGTCATTCTTTGTGTGAGTGAGATTGAGTTTCTTTTCATATATTTAAGGAGAATTTGTGTTGGGTTTTCTGTTCATAACTTGACCATTTTTCTATTGAGTTGATGGTCTTTTTCTTATTGACTAACAGGGGTTTTTTATATATTAAGGAGATTATCCCTTTGTTTGTAATATTAGCTTGACCAGAGCAGGAACCAACATAATTGAATGAGGAGTCCAGGATGGCTTACCCAGTATTGTAGGATGAGGCCTTTACCGTGCTGGTGGCTAAGGGTGGGCAAGAGAGTCAAAGATGAGTTGTATCTGAACAGGAAAACCTGTTGTTACGCAGACAAGCTTGACTCTAAAGTGGCTGCCTAGATAACTTATTTTGGAGCCTCCAGGATATAAGCAGCCCAGGTACCAAGAGGGTGATGCAAGCATTTTGCCTCTCCTCCTAGTGGGAGGAGTTCCAGCTGCCTTCTACTGGTGGGGACTGCTGACCTGTCCAGCTCCACTGTCTCTTGTCCCTCTGGACTGGGTGAATGAGGATTCTGGATGTGAATTGTTGATTTGCTTAGTTCTCTCCTCTGTTTAATGGTCATTGTCTTCTACAGACAGTCCTTTGCTCTGGTCTGTTGGGGTGTTGGGTGATTTTATTTGCTCTCCTTGAAATCGCTGACCAGCAGCACTGCAGGTGTTCTTTCCAAGCTTGTCTTG
Source organism: Macaca thibetana thibetana (assembly GCF_024542745.1). Taxonomy (NCBI): domain Eukaryota; kingdom Metazoa; phylum Chordata; class Mammalia; order Primates; family Cercopithecidae; genus Macaca; species Macaca thibetana. The sequence goes on along the minus strand of NC_065589.1, from coordinate 10,040,423 downwards.
TTTCGCCCAACGTGTTTTTACATCCAAAGTCTTGTTGCTGTGTATTTGAATGAATCAGTCTTTCTTTTTATGACTTCTGGAGATTGACTCATACTTGAAACCCCTTTCCTATAAAACCTCGATCTATTTATAGAGAAGACTAAAGGTTTGAAAGAGCCGTAGGGCAGGGGGTGGGGAGATGGAAACCCACGACACCTGCACACGAGGATGCTCGGGGAGTGCCGAGGACATGGATTCATGGCTCAAACCAGGAAGGAACTAATCCAGTCTGGATCCCCAGGTTCAGGAATTGGCAGAGCTGGTGGGCTGGAGACAGAGGGCACAAGCTGAAGAAGGCCCCTGTCACGGTACCTGAAGTGATTGACCAAGGGGCCTCAGCAGGCGAGGGAGGTGAGTTACGGCAGAGTAACAGGGAGGGTTAGGGGTTCTGGGGGCCCTAGTGAGGCAAACAGCAGGTAGCATAAGAGTCAGAGAAGAAGACAAGTAGAAGGAAAGTCATTCCAGAAAGAGCAATTTCAGGTGATGGCAAAGGCCAGAGGGCAAATACGGGAGAGGGCGGCTGGTAGGCCGGATGCTTTGGACCAAGGAACCACGAAGGCGGGGAGGTGTGGGTCTGGAATGTCTCCCGGGATGATGACATGTTGAAGATCAAAGAAAGACCAAAGCCAGGGGTAAAGCCTGCCTTCACCATCCCTTAGCTCAGTACATCTTAGTCCTGATTGTGCCTTATAATCAGCAGGGTCTGGACCCGGCCCCCATGATTCCAGTGTCAGCTGCAGTTATAAATTGCTGTCCTAACTTATGTCGCTGTTAAACTTTCCACTGAAGTAAGGAGCATGAATTAAATGCAAGAGACCCTGTCAGTTCATCGTAGGCCTAACCACATGGACTTCCTAGCCTTTTCCTGGTGCCTCAATAATGACAGGGCAGCACAGTGCAGGTGTGGTGCTAACAGCCCAGACCCGATTTCCTAGTCCCGGCTCTGTTTCTGCTTCGGTAAGATCACTTGCAGCCTCAGGGCAGATCCAGGATGAGCTTGGGCGCAGAAGGGTCCTTCTGGCAGCACATCAGCTCATCTTGATGAGTCCAATGTCAAGCAGCAAAATGTCTGCCAGGTCAAGGGTACATGGAGATGAAAGACTCTGAAGTCATCAGGGATAATTGCCATTTACTATAGCCTCCCAGCAACCTACAACATTTACTACCACCACCACAGAGCCTTCAAAATTACACGAGACTAGAATGAACCATGTAATGCTGGATCAGAGTAGGACATAGCCTACAATCATGTTTAATAGACACACAGACAGATAGATACAGACATATAGATATGTGTGTATATGTGGGTTAATATAGGTAGACGTATTCCCTAGATTTGTCCTCTGAGACAGACTGGAGGCAGTGACACCCAGTAGCAATGAGTACACCTTACACCCAGATCTTGAGACAGGGTCTCTATCGCTCTGTCACCCAGGCTGGAGTGCAGTGGCGTCACTGCAACCTCTGCTTCCTGGACTCAAGTGATTCTCCTGCCGCAGCCTCCCAAGTAGCTGAAACTACAAGCACACGCCACTGTGCCTGGCTAATTTTTGTATTTTTTGTAGAGACGGTGTTTTGCCATGCTACCCTGGCTGGTCTTGAACTCCTGAGCTCAGGTGATCTGCCTGCCTCAGCTTCCCAAAGCGCTGGGATTACAGGCATGAGCCACTGCACCTGGCCCTAGATCTTGATTTCTAAATACAGTTATCCAGAACAAGGAACCAGCCTCCTTGGTGAAACAGCTGATTATAGGGCTGGGCAGGAAAAATATAAGATAAGCCTGGAACAGTTTATAGAGCCGGAAAGTTAAGGAGTACTAAAAACAAGGCCCAGTGCAGTGGCTCACGCCTGTAATCCCAGCACTTTGGGAGCCCAAAATGGGCAGATCACTTGAGGTGAGGAGTTCGAGACCAGCCTGGTCAACATGGTGAAACCCTGTCTCTACTAAAAATACAAAAATGAGCTCGGTGTAGGTGGCATGCGCCTGTAATCCCAGCTACTCCAGAGGCTGAGGCAGAAGAATCGCTTGAACCCGGGAGGCAGAGAGGTTACAGTGACCGAGATTGCGCCGCTGCACTCCAGCCTGGGCGACAGAGTGAGACTGTGTCTCAAAAAGAAGAAGAAGAAGGAGAAGGAGAAGAAGAAGGAGGAAGAGGAGGAAGAGAAAGAGGCAGAGGAAGAGGAAGAGCTAAAAACAAAAACAAACCAGCAAAGAAACCACATCAATGGGACACAGGAACCAACTGAAAGTGCTGAACGGCCAAAGTTGAAACAATTGAGCAACAAAATAAAAGGTGGTATTGGATTGTAGCCCAAAGCATAAAATAAATGTCTTTGAATGTATACTGATATAAAATAAATAAACAAAGAGGAAGAGTAGACAAATCGTCTGTGGAGAATTCTAAATACTGTGTGGAGTAACTTCATTCCTTCAGTGTTGGCTGCATTCAGTGACTCCCTTCCAGCGAGTGCAGTGTGGAAAGGAGATCCCCAGTTTAAAGCTGAGAATGGAGAAATCCGAGCAATCCTGCCTCAGCCAGATGGCCAGGTCAGCAGTGACAGGGAAAAGTCATGTCGTGGTGTGTACCCTTGACACGGTGTGATGAGGGGAGCACTTGACTTTCATGGTCTTCTTTCTAAACACGCCCAACCCCAGTCTAATCATGAGAAAAACATTAGATGAATTCCAGCAGTGAGAAAGACGTTCTATAGAACACTGACTGTACTCCTCAAAGCTCGAGCAGCCATTGCAAACAAGGAAAGTCTGAGAAACTGTCCCAGCCAGGAAGAGCCTCCGAAGACAGGACAACTGGGTGTCATGTGGTATCTGGATGGGACCCTGGAGCAGAAAAAGGACATCAGGTAATAACTAAGGAAATCTGAATGAAGTATGGACTTTTTTTTTTTTTTTTTTTAAGAGACAGGGGTCTCACTATGTTGCTCAGGCTGGAGTGCAGTGGCTATTCCAGGCGTGATTATAGCACACTATAGTCTCAGATTGTTGGTCTAATGGGATCCTCCAGCCTCAGCCTCCTGAGTAGCTGGGACTACAGATGCATGCCACCACACCTGGCTCAGAACACTTATTTTATTTATTTATTTATGAGAGGGAGTCTCACTCTGTCGCCCAGGCTGGAGTGCAGTGGCGTGATGTTGGCTCACTGCAACTCTCGCCTCCCAGGCTCAAGCGATTCTCCTGCCTCAGCCTTCCGAGTAGTTGGGATTACAGATGCACGCCATCATGCCTGGCTAATTTGTGTGTTTTTTTAGTAAAGACTGGGTTTCACCATGTTGGCCAGGCTGGTCTCAAACTCCCGATCTCAGGTGATACCCCGGCTTTGGCCTCCCAAAGTGCTGGGATTACAGGCCTGAGCCACTGTGCCCGGCCAGAACACCTTATTAATGTTACAGGCAAGATCTGCAAATGAATGCTAAAAATAGTGAGCAAAACTTCAAGGAGAAACAGGATATTTCCCATAACCCCCAAGTATCTCTCCTGAAAATATTTCTAATTACAGTGATGGTTTGAATGTATGTTTACAAATATTTGATATTCCTCATTCCAGGAGAGGGAGCTTAGTTCCCCTCCCCTTAAATATGTGCTTCTGGATTAGTGACTTGCTTCTAATGAATGAGAGCAGAAAGAGAAAAGCAGTAATTTAATAGTGGAGGAAACTGGCAGACACCACCTTCGCCAAGTGGTCAAAGTCAACAGCGTCATTGAGGCATGTTGACATGGCATGCCTTGGGAGGATGTGCCGAGAGAGGCAGTCACCTGTGAAGTCTTCTTCCCCCAAATCCATCACCTTAGTCTACTCATGAGACAATGTCAGACAAACCCGCACCAAGGGACATTCTACAAAACACCAAAATACCTGACCAGCACTATTCAAAAGTGTGAACATCATAAAAGACAAGGAAAGACCTGGAAACTGTCACAGATGAGTGAGGAGAACTGATGACTATCATCTGGAATCTTGGATAGGATTCTGGAACAGAAGAAGCTCAACCAGGGAAATCGGAATAAAGTCTGAAGTTTAGTTAGCAGTAGTGTTCCAAAGCTAATTTCTTAGTTTTGATCAATGTGCCATATTTAGGCAAAGTGTTAACATTAGGGGAAGCAGGGTGAAGGGTACATGGGAACTCTGTGTACTGTCTTAGCAACTCTTGTGTAAATCTAAAATTATTATTATTATTATTATTATTATTTTTTTTTTTTTTTTGAGACGGAGTCTTGCTCTGTCGCCGAGACTGGAGTGCAGTGGCCGGATCTCGGCTCACTGCAAGCTCCGCCTCCCGGGTTTACGCCATTCTCCTGCCTCAGCCTCCCGAGTAGCTGGGACTACGGGCACCCGCCACCTTGCCCGGCTATTTTTTTGTATTTTTTACTAGAGACGGGGTTTCACCGGGTTAGCCAGGATGGTCTCGATCTCCTGACCTCGTGGTCCGCCCATCTCGGCCTCCCAAAGTGCTGGGATTACAGGCTTGAGCCACTGCGCCCGGCCCTAAAATTATTTTAAAATAAAAGTTCAAGTTAGACCCCTTGGCTCCTGCCTGTAATCCCAGCTCCTCTGGAGGCCAAGACAGGAGGATCACTTGAGCCCAGGAGTTTGAGACCACCCTGGGCAACATAGCAAGACCTCATCTCTTAGAAATTTTATTAAAATTAGCCAGGCATAGTGGTGTGTGGCTCTAGTCCCAGCTACTCAGGAGGCTGAGGTGGGAGGGTTGTTTGAGCCCAGGAATTTGAGGCTGCAGTGAGCTATGATCATGCCCCTGCACTCCAGCCTAGGCAACAGATCAAGACCCCATCTCTAAACAAATAAATGAATTACATTAAATTAAAGTACAGCCAGGCGCAGTGGCTCACGCCTATAATCCCAGCACTTTGGGAGGCCAAGGTGGGTGGATCATGAGGTCAGAAGATTGAGACCATCCTGGCTAACATGGTGAAACCCTGTCTCTACTAAAAATACAAAAAATTAGCCGGGCATGGTGGCATGTACCTGTAGTCCCAGCTACTAGGGAGGCTGAGGCAGGAGAATCGCTTGAACCTGGGAGGCAGAGGCTGCAGTGAGCTGAGATCATGCCACTGCACTCCAGCCTGGGTGACAGAGCAAGACTCAGTCTCAAAAAAATAAAAAATAAAAAAGTACATTCCTATGAGGCCTGATAGGATCCCCCATTCCCTGATCTGTGGCAGGGTGCACACCAAGCAGGAGGAGAAGCGGTGGGATCCAAAGTGTCAGGTGGTGAAGAGAGGGACCCCACAGAGGAGGTGGGCAGTCCCACGAGTGGAAGGCATGGCCTACTTTGCCCATAGGGAACCCCTCTCAACCCCCCACCTTGGGTGTGCTCTGGGTGGTCCACACATGACAGGTGGTAAGAGTCCAAAATAAGGCGGGAACTGCCTCCAGCTGTGGGTCACTGGTGAGCCACAGCTAATGGTCAGACTGTCCCCTCTCAGGTTAAGGACATGCTAAGGTGGTGACAGGTCAACCAAATCATGGAAAAAAAGTTCGAAAAAAGGCACCACACCAAGCCTAGGCTGACTCTCTAGGACAAGTATTGTTAAGATGCCAGTCCAGAATGAGCTGAGGCTTGCAAAAACCACCAAGAGCAGTACTGTATCTTTTAATTGATGATCAGAGCATAAAAGAACAAGAGGCAATTGATGGGAGATTACCACAAGCAGAGAGATTGCCTTCCCTGTTGGAAAATGGGTCATCAGTGTGGAAAGGGTGGGCTGCTCAGCATGGGTGCAGATGAGAAGCCATGCCTGGGAAATCATGGGTCCCAGCACTAACCCAGGTGGGAAAAGCTACACCCAATTCTCCAGAAGCGGGGAGGGGGTATCAGCTGCCTCTCCAGGGGCTGCTGCTCAGTGTGCTCCAGAGGAAGAGCTGAGGTCTCAGAGGCGCCCCCCAGTACCGCCCACAGCACGGCTGAGGCCCTGAAACCCTCCAGCCCTGAGAAGGGAACACTGCCAGAGGAATAGTTTCAAATATCTAAATGATCAATCATGGAAAATGGCCTTGTGTGTGGAACTAGCACCTCTGGGTAGAAGTTACAGTGATGAGGCTTTAGGTTTAAGAAAAACTCCCTGACCATTTGAGCTGTCTAAAAATGGAGTGGCTGGCTCAGCCGCTGCAGGTGAAGAAGCAGAGCCCGGAAGGCCACCTGTTCGGGAGTTTGCTGAGATGCCAGTGGTAGACCCAAGGGTAGGTCAGATGACCTTTAAGGCCCCATTCAGTCAGGAGATCTGAGGGTCTCAGAACTGAGCCTGGAGGGAGCTTAACAGCCCCTCTCCAGCAGCCACCCCAGCCCTGGGAATGCAGTGGTGTCAAAGGGGCTATTGCAGCTGGTGAATGAGGCCCTGGCACCAGTGGCAACCTGGCAGACTGCCGGTTTGGCCCGGAAGGTGCTAAAGATCCCAGCTCTGAGCCCCTGGCCTCCTGGGAAATGTGAGCAGCTTATGGATAAAAGGATAGCTCTGTCTAGCTTCCCAGATCGCAGCTGCCAGGATGGGGCCGAAAGGGGTGATTTGACCCTCCACAAGCTAGACAGGAAATCCCTCAAGACCCTGGTCAACATGAAGGGACATCAGATCCCAGCAGCTCCTGCACCTGTCACGCCCCCGCCCTCTCTCCCAGGACCCAGGACTCCAGCTAAGCACCTCCTGCGGCTGCCATCCTTCTGCAGCCCCCTCCCCCAGGCTGCCCCATGCCTTGCCCCCTCCCATGGAATGTCCTGCTCTACTCACTTTCCCACCTCACCAGGTCGCCCCAGCGCCGGCGTTCAATGCCTCCTCTCCCTGCAAAACTTTTTTTTTTAAGATGGAGTCTTGCTCTGTTGCCTAGGCTGGAGTGCAGTGGGGCAATCTTGGCTCACTGCAACCTCCACCTCCCAATTCAAGTGATTCTCCTGTCTCAGCCTCCTGAGTAGCTGTGATTACAGGCGCGCACCACAACGCCCAGCTAATTTTTTTTATTTTTAGTAGAGATGGGGTTTCGCCATGTTGGCCAGGCTGGTCTCAAACTCCTGACCTCAGGTGATCTGCCCACCTCAGCCTCCCGAAGTGCTAGGATTACAGGCATGAGCCACCGCACCTGGCCAACTTTTTTTTTCTTTCTAAATGAAGGACGTTTTTCCTATTTCAAAAACAAGACAAAAATTAGACAAACTAAAAATTAGACAAACTAAAAATTAGACAAACTATGATACATTCATACAATGGAATATTATTCAGTGATTAAAAAGAAATGAGCTATCAAGCTATAAGAGGATGGGGAGGAAATGTAAATGCATAATGCTAAGTAAAAAAAGCCAATCTGAAACAGCCCCATACTGTATAACTCCAACTGTGACATTCTGGAAAAGGCAAAACTACGGAGACACTATGATCAAGTGGTTGCTGGAAATTGGGGAGAGGGAAAGAGAGAGATGAATAGGTAAAGCACCAGATTTTTAGGGCAGTGAAACTATTCTGTATGCGACTGTAAGGGTGGGTACATGGCATTGTCCATTTCTCAAAACTTACAGAATGTACAACGCAAGCAGTGAAGCCTCATGTAAACTAGGGGCTTTACTTAGTGATTGAGCATCAGTACTGGCGAACCTGGAGAGGAGGTGGAGGTTCCGCGTTTCTTCCCACGTGCCTCGCCCTGTGCATCTCTTCATCCTTTGTAACATCCTTTAGAATAAATCAGCAAACTGATTTCCTGGAATTCTGTGAGCTGCTCTAGCAAATTTTTTTTTTTTTTTTTTTGAGACAGAGTCTCACTCTGTCACCCAGTCTGGAGTGCAGTGGCACGATCTCAGCTCACTGCAACCTCTGCCTCCCAGGTTCAAGTGATTCTCCTGCCTCAGCCTCCTGAGTAGCTGGGATTACAGACACATGCTACCGCGCCCTACTAATTTTGTATTTTTATTTATTTATTTATTTGAGATGGAGTTTTGCTTTTGTCACCCAGGCTAGAGTGCAATAGTTCAATCTTGGCTCACTGCAACCTCTACCTCCCAGTTCAAGGAATTTTCCTGCCTCAGCCACCCAAGCGGCTGGGATTACAGGCATGCGCCACCACGCCCGGCTAATTTTGTATTTTCAGTAGAGACAGAGTTTCTCCATGTTGGTCAGGCTAGTTTCAAACTCCTTACCTCAGGTGATCCACCCGCCTCAGCCTACCAAAGTGCTGGGATTACAGGTGTGAGCCACTGCGCCTGGCCAATTTTTGTATTTTTAGTAGAGATGGGGTTTCACCATGTTGGCCAGGCTGGTCTTGAACTCCTGACCTCAGGTGAGCCGCCCGCGTTGGTCTCCCAAAATGCTGGGATTACAGGCCTGAGCTACTGCACCCAGCCTACTCTAAAAATTAATCAAACCTAAGGAGGGGTTGATGGGAACCCCGATTTATACCCAGACGTTCAGAATCAAAGGTAAAAGAACCATGAGTTTGCAACTAGCGTCGGAAGTGAGGGACAATCCTATGAGACTGAGCCCTCAACCTGTAGGATCTGAAACTGTCTCCAGATAGTGTCAGAATTTCATTGAATTAGGGGCCTCGTGCGGTGGCTCACACCTGTAATCTCAGCAGTTCGGGAGACCAAGGCAGGCGGATCACTTGAGGTCAGGAGTTCAAGACCAGCCTGGCTAACATGGAGAAACCTCGTCTCTATTTTTAATTTTTTTTTAAATGTTAGAAAAACAGGAAGAATGTAATCGATTTAGAGGACACCCAGTTGGTGTTTGCTGCAAAATTGATTGATTGGTTTTTGTGTTAGTTTGAGACAGGATCTCGCTCTGGCACCCAGGCTGGAGTGTAGTGGCTCATTGCAGCCTCAACTTACTGGGATGAAGCAATCTTCCTGCCTCAGTCTCCCAACTGGCTAGGACTGACTACAGGTGTGTGCCACCATACCTGGCTAGTTTTGTTGTTGTTGTTGTTGTTGCTGTTTTTGAGATGGAGTCTTGCACTGTCCCCCAGGCTGGAGTGCAGTGGCACGATCTTGGCTCACTGCAACCTCTGCCTCCCAGGTTCAAGTGATTCTCCTGCCTCAGCCTCCCAGGTAGCTGTGACTACAGGTGCCCGCCGCCACACTTGGCTAATTTTTTGTATTTGTAGTAGAGACAGGGTTTCACCGTGTTAGCCAGGATGGTCTCGAACTCTTGACCTCGTGGTCTGCCCACCTTGGCCTCCTAAAGTGCTGGGATTACAGGCATGAGCCACCGTGGCTTACCACGCAGTTTAAAAAAAAAAAAAATTTGTAGAGATGGGGTCTTACTTTGTGGCTCAGGATGGTCTGGGAGCTCCTGGGTCAAGAGCTCCTCCCACCTCAGCCTCCCAAAGTGCTGGAATTACAGCCGTGAGTCACTGCAACTGGAATAGTTTCTTCCTACTGTACTCTCAACACCACAAAATCTTCTATGACCTCGGGTTATCAAGAAATGTGTGAGAATTTCTCCCCACCAAAAACCGATCAATTGACTGGGTGTGGCAACTCACCCCTGTAATCCCAGCACTTTGGGAGGCTGAGGTGGGAGGATCGCCTGAACCCAGAAGCTTGAGACCAGCCTGGGCAACAAAGTGAAACCCCATTTCTATAAGAGAAGAAGAAGAAAGAAGAAAGATCAAAAGACGAAAGACGGAAGAGGAGGAGGAGGAAGGAAGGAAGAAAAAGAAGAGGAAGAAAGAGGAGGAAGGAGGAGGAGGAAGAAAGAAAGAAGAGGAAGAAGAAAAGAAAAGAAGAAAAAGAAGGAAGAGGAGGAAGAGGAGGAGGAGGAGAAGGAGGAAGAAAGGAGAAAGAAACACTAAGTTTTCTCCCCCTCGCTGTCCTCAGATGATGGTGTTGTGGGTTTGGTAAGGTTTTGTTTTATTTCGTTTTGTGAAGAGGGTGGTGGCTTTTCGGTTTTTCAGCTTTCAATCATGATAATTGTTGTCTCTCCCTTTCCCAATAATTATACTACTTTATTTTTGTGTGTCATTGCGTTGGCCACAATATCCAGAAAAAAATACCAAATGATTGCAGTGCCACTGGGATTTATTCCTTGTTCTGATTGAACTTGAGTGCTTCTGGGATTTCCTACAGCTCCCTAGAGAGGATTCTTCTTCACATTCACTCAAGGAATCATTCTACTGCTAAGTTACCAAACGTTTCCATCAGGGGTTGATGTTGACTTTCATCAAATGCTTCTTCATAGGTACCAAACAATCTTTTCCTTTAAAAAGACCAAGGTTTCCTGTACCCTTCTATCTTTTATTCATCTTCCCCTTCACTGGTTTCTCCTTTCTCAGCTAAAAATAGCTGCTCATGGCCACCTCCTTCCTTTTTGATTTTCTTCCCTCTCCAGCCTCTGAAATGAATGCCCTGGGCCAGCAGACACCACTCTTTTGCCACTGCTGTCTCCTGGAGCCCCCAGCCCACCCTACCCGGTTCTGCACCCTCCCTGGCCTGGAGAACGCCCTTCTCACTCTCATTTCAGGGTGGGTCTCTTGATCTCCCACTCAGGCCGTGAATCAGATCTTCCCCTCTCTGCTCCTCCATCCCATGCCAACAAGACCTCAGGTGGGCGTCCTCTGCAGTGCCCAGGCTCTTATCTCTCTCCCTACCTGCTCAGTAGACACGAGACTTCACTGTCACCCCACACTCAACATTCGGAGTCTGAAACAGGGCTCATCCTCTTCCCTTCTCTTCCAGCTTCCCACTTCCCACAGCTCAGCAAGACAGGGAAACACATAAGCCTGGGACCAGGAGCCTGTGGCCTCTTTCTCTCACTAAGTCCAGGTGCTGGGGCCACACTTCCCACAGCGTCCTTCCCCTTCGGGCCCAGCATGCTCTTCTGAGTACATAAGCTCATTCAAGCTTTCCCAACCCTGATAGCCAGATCATTGTGGTCCCATTTTACAGATAAGGAAGCACCTTACCAGCCTAAGCGTCTAGTAGGCACAGAGGCCAGGAAGGAGGTGCCCCAGCTGACCCCGCCTCCAGGGCTGGCCGGTTCCAGCACCTTCTCCCCAGCGGTGTTGGAGTCGGACACCCAGATGCTACGCCAGAGCCCCCTGTCTTGGTGGGATGTTAAAGAATTAGGGACCAGGCCACGTGCGGTGGCTCACATCTGTAATCCCAGCATTTTTGGGGATCAGGCCATGTGCAGTGGCTCACACCTGTAATCCCAGCATTTTGGGAGACCAAGGTGGGTGAATCACCTGAGGTCAGGAGTTCAAGACCAGCCTGGCCAATATAGTGAAACCCTGTCTCTACTAAAAATACAAAAAAAATTAGCTGGGGGTGGTGGCATGCACCTGTAATTCCAGCTACTCAGGAGGCTAAGGCAGGAGAATCTCTTGAACCTGGGAGGCGGAGGTTGCAACTGAGCCGAGATTATGCCACTGCACTCCCGCCTGGGTGACACAGTGAGACTCTTCAAAAAAAAGAAAAGAAAAAAGAAAAGGTTGGCCGGGCGCGGTGGCTCAAGCCTGTAATCCCAGCACTTTGGGAGGCCGAGGCGGGTGGATCACGAGGTCAGGAGATCGAGACTATCCTGGCTAACATGGTGAAACCCCGTCTCTACTAAAAATACAAAAAACTAGCCGGGCGTGGTGGCGGGCGCCTGTAGTCTCAGCTACTTGGGAGGCTGAGGCGGGAGAATGGCATGAACCCGGGAGGCGGAGCTTGCAGTGAGCCGAGATCACGCCACTGCACTCCAGCCTGGGAGACACAGCGAGACTCCGTCTCAAAAAAAAAAAAAAGAAAAAGAAAAAAGAAAAGGAAAGAAAGAAAAAGGGAGAAAGAGAGAGAGAAAGAAAGAAAAAGAAAAGAGAAATAAATCAAAACGAAGTGTCCAGTTTGCTCTGTGGCCCCCCAGCTTCCTCTCGCCATAGGGACGTGGCTTTACTGTTGTGACTCCTCAGTACCACAAAAACACCCTCAGCCGGGAAGGTGGGGACCTGCGGGCAGCAGCGCAGAGCGGGTGGCGCGGGCGCAGGCTCTGGAGCAGGCTCGCCTGGCTGCTTGTCCCAGCCCACAGGCTCGTCACCGGGCTGCGCCGAGCCTCAGGTCCACGTCTGGGAAAGTCAGGATTCCCCACCCGTGAGTCTCTGTTAGCATCGAGCGAACCAAAGCGCAGAAGAGCACGGTCCCGCGCGGGGCACGTGGTGGACATCCGTGAGCGCTGTGACTGCGGACCGCGCGGTGCTTGGTCCCTGTGGAGGAGGCGGCCGGGGCGCGGGGCCCGGGGGCGCCGCCTGCTGAGCGCTGCCTCCGTTGCTACGTGTCAGCCCCTCCAGGCGAAGGCATCGAGAGTTGAGGGCCAGAGACCCCAGGGACCCTGACCAGCGGTGCCGGACTCAAGCGGTGTCTTGGAGCTGCTGAGGGCGTGGGCAGGGCTTGAGCTACACGGTCATCACCCGGGGTGTCTCCTTGTCCACCTGCCCGCTGGACACCAGACCTCACTCCCACCCCACAATCTGCAGGTCTGAACCAGAGATCTCCCCTCCCCACTTTGCTCTGGACACCTGTCCCCCTCCCCCGAGTCTGAGGCTGCCCCGCAACAGAGGAGAAATCAGTTGACCAACTGCTCAATGTGTTATTTCACTTCTGAATGATTCTTCAAGAAGCAAACCTCCAAAACAGACCTTATGTACATATTAAAATTAATATATGATACAGCGATATCTCAAATCACTGAAAAAAGTATTATTCAATAAAGGGCCTGGAATGATTAATCAACAGTTAAAAATAAATAATCTCGACTGAGCACAATGGCTCACACCTGTAATCCCAGTACTTTGGGAGACCTAGGTGGGAGGAGCTTGACCCTGGATTTCAAGACCACCCTGGGCAACATAGGGAGACTCAATCTCTAGGAGAGAAAAAAAAAAAAGTAATTAGCTGGGCATGGTGGCACATGCCTGTGGTCCAAGCTATTGGGAAGGCTGAGGCAGGAGGACAGCTTGAGTTCAGGCGATCAAGGCTGGTGTAAGCCATGATCATGCCACTGCACTCCAGCCCGGGTGACAGAGTGAGACACCGATTCAAAAAAAGAAATGCAGAAAAGCCAACATTAAGTAGCCAAATCTGGGACAATTTGAGGATCAAAATATCTAATGAGGCCAGATGCGACAGCTCATGCCTGTAATCCCAACACTTTGGGAGGTAGAGGCTGGTGGATCACCTGAGGTTGGGAGATCGAGACCAGCCTGGCCAACCCAGTGAAACTCCATCTCTACGAAAAATACAAAAATTAGCTGGGCGTGGTGGCACACTCCTGTAATCCCAGCTACTCAGGAGGCTGGACGGGAGGATCTCTTGAACCCAGGAGGCAGAGGTTGCAGTGAACCAAGATCCAGCCTGGGTAACAGATCAAAGAAAAAACAAACAAAAAATTAATGATAGTAACAAATTATAATCCATTAAATAACATAAGAACCTAGGGCCGGGTGCAGTGGCTCACGCCTGTAATCCCAACACTTTGGGAGGCCAAGGCAGGTGGATCACATGAAGTCAGGAGTTCGAGACCAGTCTGACCAACATGGTGAAACCCCATCTCTACTAAAAATACAAAAATTAGCTGGGCATGTTGGCAGGCACCTGTAATCCCAGCTATCAGGAGGCTGAGGCAGGACAATCTCTTGAACCCAGGAGGCGGAGGTTGCAATGAGCCGAGATTGCACCACTGCACTCCAGCATGGGCGACAGAGCAAGACTCTGTAAAAAAAAAAAAAAAAAAAAAAAAAAAAAAAAAAAAAAAAAAAAAATTAGCCAGGTGTGGCGGCACACGCCTGTAATCCCAGCTACTCAGGAGGCTGAAGCAGGACAATGGCTTGAACCCAGGAGGCAGAGGTTACAGTGAGCCGAGATTGTACCACTGCACTCCAACCTGGACAACAGAGTGAGACTGTCTCAAAAAAAAAAAAAAAAAAAAGAAAGAAAGAAAGAAATCCTGTTGCCGGGCGCGGTGGCTCAAGCCTGTAATCCCAGCACTTTGGGAGGCCGAGACGGGTGGATCACGAGGTCAGGAGATCGAGACTATCCTGGCTAACGCGGTGAAACCCCGTCTCTACTAAAAAATACAAAAAACTAGCCGGGCGAGGTGGCGGGCGCCTGTAGTCCCAGCTACTCGGGAGGCTAAGGCAGGAGAATGGCGTGAACCCGGGAGGCGGAGCTTGCAGTGAGCTGAGATCCGGCCACTGCACTCCAGCCTGGGCGACAGAGCGAGACTCCGTCTCAAAAAAAAAAAAAAAAAAAAAAAAAGAAAGAAATCCTGTCATTTGCAGCAAAATGTATGAACCTGGAGGACATTATGTTAAGTGAAATAAGCCAGGAGCAGGAAGGAAAATACTGCACGATCTCACTCATGTAGAATCTAAAAAAAGTTGGTCTCATAGAAGTTTAGTCTTAGAGGTTGGGGAGGACAGTGGGGATGGAGGGAGACTGGTCAGCAGGCACGAAGTTACAGTTGGATAGTTCTGGTGTTCCAGTGCACTGGCCAGAGTGAAGAGATTTTACTGAACGCATGGGGTAGAGAGCCCAGAAGTGCCACACCTTAAAAATAGGATTAAATTAGCCAGAGAGGATAGCCTATTCCAGACTAATCCTGAGTTATCTTAAAACCAAGGCTTATATGCCCAGGCCCATTGGCTCACGCCTGTAATCCCAGCGCTTCGGGAAGCAGAGGCAAGAGGATCGCTTGAGCCCAAGAGTTCGAGACCAACCTGAGCAATATAGTGAGACCTCATTTCTACTAAAAATTACCAGGGCATGATGGCTTGCACCTGTAGTCCCAGCTACCAGGGAGACTGAGGCAAGAGGGTCACTTGAGCCCAGGAGTTTGACACTTCAGTGAGCTATAATCATACCACTGTACTCCAGCCTGGGCAATAGAGCAAGACTCCACCTCTTTAAAAAATATCAAAATGATCTGCATGTAAATTAACTGCCTAAAAATGTTTCGGTGCTCTTTGAGAGGATCACAACAAACTCCAGCAACCCAAAACATACATTTCACAATGTCTGACATCCAATAAAAAATTACATGAAATAGGAGAAAGAAGGAAAAGGCGACCTTTAGCCTGGAGAAAAATCAGACAGTATAAACTGATACAGCAATGACAAAGATCACAGAATTTTTCCTTTTTTTTTTTGAAATGGAGTCTCGCCCTGTCGCCCAGGCTGGAGTGCAATGGTGCGATTTCAGCTCACTGCAACCTTCGCCTCCCAGGTTCAAGAGATTCTCCTGCTTCAGCCTCCTGAGTAGTTGGGATTACAGGCATGTGCCACCATGCCTGGCTATTTTTTTCTTTTCTTTTTTTTTTTTTTTTTATATCTTTAGTTTCACCATGTTGGCCAGGCTGATCTCGAACTCCTGACCTCATGATCCAACCGCCTCAGCCCCCCAAAGTGCTGAGATTACAGGCATGAGCCACTGCGCCCGTCCTCAAATTTGTCTTTTAAAATGACCCCCAAATAACAGTCCCTGATGAAATTTCAAAGTGGGATTCTGTTCTGTTCTGTTCTGTTTTGGCAGGGTCTCACTCTGTTGCCCAAGGTGGAGTGAGTGCAGTGGTGCTCACTGCAACCTCGACTTCCCAGGCTCCAGTGATCCTCCCACCTCAGCATCCCAGGTAGCTGGGACTACAGGCGCATGCTGCCACACCCGGCTAATTTTTGTATTTTTTGTAGAGATGGGTTTTGGCCATATTGCCCAAGCTGGTTGTGAACTCTTGAGTTCAAGCGATCTGATCTGCCTGCCTCGGCTTCCCGAAGCGCTGGGATTACAGGTGTGAACCACCGTGCCCAGCCTGAGATTCTGCCTCTTCTCCCTCTTGGTAAACTGATTTCATCTAATGTTGCATTGTGGTCAGCTTGCTGGTCATCGGACAGCGGCTGCAGTGAGCTTAGCACCTGGTTGGATGGAAGCTCCACCCTTTACACACCAATGCCTGACATTGTTTAATTCAGGAGCAACGTCGTCTTCTACAGAAAGCGCTCCCGGACCTCCTGGACTAAGTAGGTCAGGCTCCTTAAGAGTGAAGTGTTCTCTCTGCCCTGTTCTTTCATCCTGGCCATTTATCACAATTTATTCTGTCTCCCTCAAGTCCAAGAACTGGGGCCAGGTATGTCCTTGAATCTCCAGCAGGAATCACAGTGTCATTGATACTGTGACAATCGGGGTGTCATCGATAAACATTTGTTGAATGAATGGATGCATACTTGAAAAAAATGCTGTGGGTATGATATTCGGTTCCGGGCCAGGTGCGGTGGCTCACGCCTGTAATCCCAACACTTTGGGAGGCCAAGGTGGGAGGATCACTTGAGGTCAGGTATTCGAGACCAGCTTGGCCAACATGGTGAAACCCCATTTTTACTAAAAATACAAAAATGAGCTGGGTGTGGTGTTGCGCGCCTGTAATCCCAGCTACTCGGGAGGCTGAGGCAGGATAATCGCTTGAACCTGGGAGGCGAAGGTTGCAGTGAACCGAGATTGCGCCACTGCACTCCATCCTGGGCGACAGGGCGAGACTAAGAAAAAAAAAATTCGGTTCTGAACAAATTTCGAGTCACTGACAAAGCTGCGGCATCCAGCAGAGGGCGTGCCAGGCGCCAGCACCAGGCTGGAGGACGCCTGGCTCAGCCCCAGGCCGGCTTCCGGGAGCCCCGCTAAGTGCAAGGGGATACCCCGTCCTTGGCGGCTGCTTGCCTTTCTCCGTACTGTCCCTGTGAAGGTCAAGATCTATAACGTTGAGAGTCCCCAGACATACGATGGGAGAGTTGCAGTAAGTACTCTTTAAATCCCCTTTCACCCTTGAGAGTCTACGATTTTCGACGTTTTCCAGGCGATTTTTACTCTGGTCCAGAATAGGTGCGTGGTAATTCCTGACTTTCGCCACCGGAGGGCACTCCCGGCCCTCGCTTCCCTGCCCCGCGCGCGGTCTGCAATCGGCTGGGCTTTTAAGCCTCTCTGGGCTCTGGCTGGTCTCCCAGAGAATCTAAACTCAAAACGCTTGAGAGACACACCAGCCTCCGGCAATCCCAGAGTGTGCTGAAGTCCCCATCGTCCTTCCCTGGAATGTCAGTGAATGGGGAAGCCTTCCCTTTTTACTCACCGCCATCCTCCCCTCCCAGGCGTGGGGAGACCCGGCGCTGGGGCTGGGGGGCCCTGAGCAGGTTCCTCACCTGCACCGACCCACATCTTTGAAGTTGGAGTGCGTGGAATGGGCCTCAGTGGCACACCCCAATCTGGGGACACATCAGAACTTTTTTTTTCCCCCTTATTTTGTTTTTCTTTTGAGACGGTCTGGCTCTGTCGTCCATGCTGCCGTGGCGCGATCACGGCTCACTATAACCTCCACTTCCCAGGCGAAAGCGATTCTCCCACCTCAGCCTCCCAAAGTGCTGGGACTACAGGTCCAGGCCACCACGTCTGGCCCATTTTATTTCTAAATGGCTCATGCCTATAATTCCAACACTTAGGGAAGCCAGGGCAGGCGGATCACTTGAGCCCAGGATTTTGACACCAGCGTGGGCAACATAGTGAGACCCTATCTCTACAAAAGATTTAAAAATTAGACGGGCGGGCTGGGCGTGGTGGCTCACGCCTGTTATCCCAGCACTTTGGGGGACCGAGGCGGATGGGGATCACCTGAGGTCCGGAGTTCAAGACGAGCCTGGCCAACATGGTGAAGCCCCATCTCTACTAAAAAAAAAAAAAAAAAAAAAAAAAAAAAAAAAAGACCAGGCGCGGTGGCTCACACCTGTAATCCCAGCACTTTGGGAGGCCAAGGCGGGCGGATCACGAGGTCAGGAGATGGAGACCATCCTGGCTAATATAGTGAAACCCTGTCTCTAATAAAAATATAAAAAAGTAGCCGGGTGTGGCGGCGGGTGGCTGTAGTCCCAGCTACCTCAGGAGGCTGAGATAGGAAAATGGCGTGAACCCGGGAGGCAGAGGTTGCAGTGAGCCAAGATCGCGCCACTGCACTCCAGCCTGGGCGACAGAGCGAGACTCCGTCTCAAAAGAAAAAAAAAAAATAGCCGGGCGTGGTAGCAGGCAACTGTAATCCCAGCTACTCAGGAGGCTCAGGCAGGAGAATTGCTTGAACCTGGGAGAGGGAGGCTGCAGTGAGCCGACATCGCACCACCAACACAGGGAGACTCTGTCTCAAAAATAAATAAATAAATAAATTAGCTGGGCGTACTGCCATGTGCCTGTAGTCCCAACTACTCAGGAGGCTGAAGTGGGAGAATAGCTTAAGCCCAGCATCAAGCCTGCAGTGAGCTGTGATTGTGCCACTGCACTGCAGCCTGGGCAACAGAGCAAGACCCTATCTCAAGGAAAAAAAAAAGGAAAGAAAATATAGGCTAAAATTCTATTTTTTTTTTTTTTTAATTTAAGGTTAGGGCCAGGCATGGTGGCTCACGCCTATGATCCCAGCACTTTGAGAGGCCAAGTCAGGAGGATTGCTTGAGCCCAGGAGTTCAAGACCAGCCTGGGCAATATAGCAAGACCCTGTCTCTATTTTTTTAAATTAATTAATTAAAAGTCAAATAAAATGAATTTAAGATAGCCACTAACAAGATAATATGGAACTACAGTCCTCAGTATCTGAGAAGGCACTGGTTCTAGGACTGCCATACCAAATCCGTGGTATCAAGTCCCTTATATAAATTGGTGTAGGCCTGGCATGGTGGCTCACGCCTGGAATCCCAGCACTCTGGGAGGCCGAGGCAGGCAGATCACCTGAGGTCAGGAGTTCAAGACTAGCCTGGCCAACATGGTGAATCCCATCTCTACTAAAAATACAAAAATTAGCCGGGCATGGTGGTGCACATCTGTAATCCCAGCTACTGGGGAGGCTGAGGTGGGAGAATCACTTGAACCCGGGAGGCAGAGCTTGCAGTGAATCAAGATTTCCCCACCGCACTCCAGCCTGAGCGAGACTTCCTCTCAAAATAAATAAATAAATTGGTGTAGTATTTGCATATAACCTACGTATACTTACATCATCTTTAGATTACTTATAATACCTAATACAATGTAAATGCTATGTAGATAGTTGTCCTGCTGTATTGTTTTTTATTTGTGTGATTTTTATTGTTATATTTTTTCCTGAATATTTTTGATCTATGGTTGCTTGAATCCCATGGAAATGGAGGGCCAATTGTACTTGGGAAAAAGAGAAAAAAAATACTTGATCAGTATAGCAAAGAGAGGGAAAGAAAAACCAGAAAACAGCCTGGCCCCGTGGCTCACGCCTGTAATCCCAGCACTTTGAGAGGCAGAAGCAGGCGGAAAGTGAGGTCAGGAGTTCAAGACCAGCCTGGCCAATATGGTGAAACCCCATCTATACTAAAAAATACAAAAACTAGCTGGGTATGGTGACCCACACCTGTGGTCCCAGCTACTCAGGAGGCTGAGGCAGGAGAATCACTTGAGCCCAGGAGGCGGAGGTGGCAGTGAGCCGAGATCATGCCACTGCACTCCAGCCTGGCAACAGAGCAAGACTCTCTCAAAAAATAAAATAAAATAAAAAAGCATTTTCAAACATATCACTATCACAATACATTTGAATGGATGAATCTCTTCTATTACAAGACCAAAAAAATGTTTAAATCATGAGACTCATAAGTTCTTTTTTTTTTTTTTTAGATGGATTATTGCTCTGTCACCCAGGCTGCAGTACAATGGTGTGATCTCGGTTCACTGCCACCTCTGCCTCCTGGGTTCAGGTGATTCTTCTGTCTCAGCCCCCCGAGTTATTGGGATTATAGGTGCCCACCGCCATGCCCGGCTAATTTTTTTGTATTTTTAGTAGAGATGGGGTTTCACCATGTTGGCCAGGATGGTCTCGAACTCCTGATCGCAGGTGATCTGCCTGCCTCGGCCTCCCAGAGTGCTGGGATTACAGGCATGAGCCACTGCGCCTGGCCAAGATGCATGAGTTCTTAAAGTGAAAACGAAGCGTCCTTTTTTGCAAACAGTCTGATCAGGGAAGGCAAGGTTAAGTGAAATATACATTTTCACTTCAATTTTTCATTAGTTCCTTCCTCCATCATTTTGTTACAGTGCCTAAGTGTGCCAGGCATGGTATTGGGTACCAGGGGTTCAGAGATGAATTGACTAAAGCTTCTCTAAGTGCCCCCCTCCCCAGTAGGAAGGATATCTGTCTTGACCAGAGTTAAACCCAGAGACAGCCAAGGAGGAAGTCTCGGCCTTCTCACCTGAGCCACACTCAGCCTCTTCCACTCCCAAAGGCCTCCTGCTCCTTCACCTTCAGCCCAGCCCATGCATCTCCCTTGATGCGAGACTCACCCAAGATGAGACGGAAACAGTCCCGACACACAATCAATCCTCACCTTTCCGACTTTTCCTTTTGGCACACAACACAAACACTCCGGGTTTGCCCTGAGGCATCTGCAGGGGCAGGGCCAGGGGAGCAGAGGCTGAGGCTCCTCCGGGTCTACTTTCTCTGAGGAGAGCAAACACCGTTTGCCTTTGATACTTACCAAGGTCACTGTGGTTGCTCCCTGTGGAATGACAGTGGCAGCGTCCCCAAAACACTGGCTCCTTCTCCAACCCTCACACATGCATTAAATCCCAAAGGTGAAAGGAGAGGGCTCAGGGCACAGTGCTTATCCCACCACATGCCAAGAGGGGCTGGGTAATCCTTCTGGGTTTGTTCTCCAAAGCCCGAGTTGGGGAAATGGGGACTCTTCAGACAGGGTTACCTTTGTCTGTCCCTGTTCGTTTATGTGAGAGCAGGTTTGTTCTGCCAGGCTGAGGCCCCAGGCCCACCAGCCATCAGCTCCTTGTGGAGGTTGGGTGTGGGAGTGCCCCTCTGGGGACTGAAAGCCCTCCCATCCCTGAAGCTGGGCCTATCTGGGGAGTGGGGGCAGGCGAGCTCCGTCAGCCACTGAGGAGAGAGGGCCTGGTCAGGGCCCTGCCACAGTCATTCCACAGGGAGTAACACACAGTTCTCTACTAAAAACACAAAGTTCACCAGGTGTGATGGCACACACCTGTAATCCCAGCTACTCAGGAGGCTGAGGCAGGAGAATTGCTTGAACCCGGGAGGTGGAGGTTACAGTGAGATGGCACCACTGCACTCCAGCCTGGGCAACAGAGTAAGACTCCGTCCCCCCGGCCCGAAAAAATATACTGGGCTGGCAGGGCGTGGGGGTTCACGCCTGTAATCCCAGCACTTTGGGAACCTGAGGCAGGTGGATTGCTTGTGCTCAGGAGTGTGAGACCACCCTGGGCAACATGGCAAAACTCCATCTCTGTAAAAATTTAAAAATTATCTGGGTGTGGTGGCATGCACCTGTAGTCGCGGCTACTCAGGAGTCTGAGGTGGGAGGATCGTCTGAGCCTGGGGATGTTGAGGCTGCTGTGAGGCATGATTGCATCACTGTACTCCAGCCTGGGTAACAGAACAAGACCTGTCTAAAAGAAAATACTGACATTAAGCTGGGCACAGTGGCTCATGCCTGTAATCTCAGCACTTTGGGAGGCAGAGGTGGAAAGATCACTTGAGGCCACGAGTTCAAGATCAGCCTGGGAAACATAATGAGACCTCATCTCTACAAATGTTATTTTTACTTAGCCAGGCGTGGTGGTGTGCACCCATAGTCCTAGACACTCAGGAGGCTGAGATGAGAGGGTCCCTTGAGCCCAGAAGGTTGAGGCTGCAGTGAGCTATGATTGTATTATTGCACTCCAGCCTGGGCAACAATGTGAGACCATGTTGCCCAGGCTGGTCTGGAACTCCTGGCCTTGAAAGATCCTCCCACCTAGGCCTCCCAAAGTGTGGGATTACAAGCGTGAGTCCCTGTGCCCGGCCTCCAGGGGCTTCTTGACAGAACAAGCATCCTGGAGTAGGGGTGGGGGTGGCCATCCCAATTAGAAAGCATCCCTCCTGGGTCTCTCTGAAGCGCTAAAGCCAGGTGAAGACCCCAGCTCTGCGTCTTGGCCCACAGTGGATCTTGAGAGGGGTCCGTGGGAGTTCTCATCATCAATAAGACGTTCTATAACTGGAGGACTCCAGTCACCTGAGAAATGAAGAAATGGGTCAGAGGACTCGACAGGGATGGGTGGGCCAGCGGTGCCCCCAGCTCTGCACCACGTGATGGAGCCTCTTTTGCATTTGCAGCTCCCTCCCCGGGGCAGAACAGGTCTGTTTGTCTTCCCAAACCTCAGAGATGCCAAGAACGAAGGAAATCTGATACCCCTAAGGCAAGAACTGTTCCAGCCCTGTGCTGCCAACAGGAAGCCTTTGCCCATGCCCAAGAGAGAGGGCAGGTGAGAGGCTCCCGCCTCAGGGTTCCCACCAACCAACCAGGGACACCAGGAGCCATCTGCCATGTGGTTCCCACAGCAGCCAGCAGGGGGCAGCCTGTCGAAGACTTCCTGGGGCCATGTCGCCCTGAGTTGTGCAGGTTCCCACAGGCCAGCACCCGGTGTGGAAAACAGCATGTGGTAGCAGGGGGTTAGGTGTCCAGCATGAGCCAGCCTGGCCTTTACCTTTTGGGCTCTTTTCCTGTCTAGCCCACCCAAAATGTGGAAACCTTAACAGCAGACATGGGTTATGATGTCAGAGTTTGGGATATTTTAGAAGGGGTCTTGTTATGTTGCCCAGGCTGATCTTCAACTCCTGAGCCCAAGCGATCCTTCCACCTCAGCCTCCTAAGTAGCTGGGACTACAGGCGCCTGCCACTGTGCCCAGCTTAATGTCAGTTTGTAGCTTCACAACTTTGCTTTATCCTAATTTCTGAGCAATACCCAATCAGCTAGGCCTGGAGCACCATCCCCACACTGAATTTCTCCCTCTTTTGGATATTTTATGGACATTAAAAACAAGCATGGGCTTCAAAAGACACCCACAAGCTGGGAGAAAACATTTTAAAAAACAAACCACAGACTGGGAGAAAAGATTCACAACCTACATATCTGGTAAAAGACTTGTATTCAGAATATATAAAGTACTTTTACAACTCACTCATTAATAAGACAAACATCTCAACCGAAATGGGCAAAAGATTTGAATCAACATTTCATCAAAGAAGATATGTGGAAAGTCACTAGAGACATGAAAAACGCACCCCATCAGCAGCCATAAGGGAAACGGCCCTTGAAACCGCAGCGAGATAATACCATTTCCACCCCATTGGAGTGGCTGCAGTCCGAAAGGCTGACCATACCAAGACTTGTGAGCATAGGGAGCAAGGCAGGCTCTCATGCGCTGCTGTTGGAAATAGAAAAGAGCGCAACCACTTTGGAAAACAGTTTGGTAGTTGCTTTTTTTTTTTTTTTTTTTTTTAGATGGAGTCACGCTCTATTGCCCAGGCTGGAGTGCAGTGGCGTGATCTAGGCTCACTGCAACCTCCACCTTCCGGGTTCAGGCAATTCTCCTGCCTCAGCCTCCTGAGGAGGTGGGACTATTGGGATACACCACCACGTTCAGCTAATTTTTATATTTTTAGTAGAGACGGGGTTTCGCTGTTTAGCCGCTGTGAACTCCTGACCTCAGCCACCCACCTGGTCCCTCTGGGATTACAAACACTGCACCCAGCCAGTTTCTTAAAAAAATTGAAATGTAACATTTAGAGCATACACTATCCCATTCTAAGGTAATTAATCACCCCCTTTCCCCCACACAAAAAAATGTATGAAAGCATATGTCCAGGCCAGGTGTGGTGGCTCACGTCTGTAAGCCCAGCACTTTGGGAGGCCGAGGTGGGTGGATCACTTGAGCCTGGGATTTTGAGACCAGCCTAATATGGTGAAACCCCGTATCTACTAAAAATACAAAAATTAGCTGGGCATGGTGGCATGCACCTGAAATTCCAGCTACCCAGGAGGCTGAGGCAGGAGAATCGCTTGAACCCGGGAGGCAAATGTTGCAGTGAGCCGAGATCACGCCACTGCACGCCAGCCTGGGCAACAGAGCAAGACTCTGTCTTGAGAAAAAAGCACATGTCCACACAAAGACTCAAACACAGAGACGAAAATTTCCACAGCAGCTTTACAAGTAATAGCCCCAAAACAGAAAACAACCGCAATGCTCACCATGAATAATGAGTAGATAAGCAAATTGTGGACTATCCATCCAATGGACTACTGCACAGGGACAAAGAGGAACCACACACACACATATACAGACACACAAATATACATACACACATATACACACAAATATACACACAAATATACACACACACAAACATATACACACATATACACACATATACACACACACAAATATATACACACATATACACACACACAAGTATATACACACATACACACAAATATACACACATACATACACATATGCACACACACACAAATATACACACACATATACACGCACACACAAATATACACACAAATATACATGCACACAAACATACACACATATACACACATATATACACACACACAAATATATACACACATACACACACAAATATACACACATACATACACATATGCACACACACACAAATATACACACATATATACACACACAGAGATATATACACACACAGAGATATATACACAAATATACACACATACATACACATATGCACACACAAATATACACACACATACATATATGCACATATATACATACATACACACATATACACATACATATATACACACATACATATACACACATATATACAAACACACACCTATACACACACACATATATATTTCTAAATACAGTTGGCCCTTGAACAACATGGGTTTGAACTGCATGCCTCAGCTTATACACAGATTTTTTTTCAATAAAAGAGACCCTGAGTGTGCCTGCCTCTCCTCCCGCCTCCTCCACCTCTTAACCCTCTGCCTTCTCTGAGACAGTGAGACCAACCTCTCTCCTTCCTCCTCAGCCTACTCAATGTGGGAGACAACCAGGGTGACGACTTTTGCAATGATCCACTTCCACATAACGAATGGTAAGTAGAGCTTCTCTTCCTCACAATTTCCTTGATAACGTTTTGTCTTCTGTAGCTGACTTTATTGTAGGAAAGCAGTGTGTAATACACAGAACCCACCAAATATGTCTGCTTTCTAATCCCCTCAAGAATTAGAATGAGTG
Source organism: Macaca thibetana thibetana (assembly GCF_024542745.1). Classification (NCBI taxonomy): domain Eukaryota; kingdom Metazoa; phylum Chordata; class Mammalia; order Primates; family Cercopithecidae; genus Macaca; species Macaca thibetana. The sequence continues at coordinate 10,015,281 of NC_065589.1, read as the reverse complement.
GATTGTTTGGCAATTGTGGAGTCCCAGGTTCCAGCAAAGGAGCTGAATGGTCTTTTAAAATGTTTTTATTTTTAGTTTTAAAAATCATTTGGCCAGGCGCAGTGGCTAATGCCTGTAATCCCAGCAATTTGGGTGGCTGAGCCAGGTGGATTGTTTGAGCCCTGGAGTTCGAGACCAGCCTGGGAAACATGGTGAAACCCTGTCTCTACAAAAAATACAAAAGTTAGCCAGGTATGGTGGTGCACACCTGTAGTCCCAGCTACTTGAGAGGCTGAGGCAGGAGGATCACTTGAGCCCAGGAGACGAAGGCTGCAGTGAGCCGGGATTGTGCCACTGCACTCCAGTCTAAGTGACAGAGTGAGACCCTGTCTCAAAAAAAAAATGATTTGTATTTATTTCACTGAGCATGTCTCATGGTTCATCCACGTTGTCTCAGGTGTCAGAATTTCCTCCTGTCGAAGGCTGAATAACACTGCGTTTTCTCTATACCCCGTGTTTGATTTCTCCATTCATCTGTCGACAGACACTTGGATGGTTTCCACCTTTTGGCTGTGTGAGTGATTCGGCTATGAACACGGCACGCCACTAAAATTTTGATTCTAGGTGTTGTTATACCACAACAAATGGCTGGAACAATGTTGCGCCTCAATAAAAATGTATTTTAGGGGCCGGGCGCAGTGGTTCACACCTGTAATCCCAGCACTTTGGGAGGCCGAGGTGGGCGGGTCACCTGAGGTCGGGAGTTCAAGACCAGCCTGACCAACATGGAGAAACCCCATCTCTACTAAAAATACAAAATTAGCCGGGCGTGGTGGTGCATGCCTGTAATCCCAGCTACTCTTTGACAGCCAGGCTGGAGTTGCTGTGGCAGGACTATAGCTCACTGCAGTCTCCACCTCCTGGGCTCAAGCAATCCTCCCACCTTAGTCTCCCAGGTGGAGGGGACTACATGCACCCCCCACCACTCACAGCTCAAAATATGTGTTAACTGACTGTTTACACTATAGGCAAGACTTCTGTCAATAGCAGGCTGTTAGTAGTTAACTGCTGGGGAATGAAAAGTTATATTTGGATTTTTTACTGTTGGGGCCACCCCTAAACCCCTGCATTGTTCAAGGGTCAACTATAGTATGTATATATATTTACATATTTTTTCTTAGAAGGTCAAGGTTGATACTGTATATATGCACCAGAGTAACCATAATTCTCCCTCCTCTTTTGCCTTTACTTTTAAATAGATTTGGTGCTCACCTCGACCTTCTGCACTTTTCCCTGCCTGCTCTTGTTTATGTGGACTGACCTCTGGATGGTACTGTCAGGCACAGAGGGGCTTTGTTTCTTCAAGAGATCATGAGGCTGCATTCCCTGAGAGTCTGCAGGTCGCCTGACCTTTGAAGGAAGGCTTTGCTGAGGAACACTTTTTAAAACATAGTGTAGTCATTTTAAAAATACATTTTCTTTTCCTTTTTTTTTTTTTTTTTGAGATGGGGTTTCACTCTTGTTGCCCAGGCTGGAGTATAGTGGTGCATTCTCAGCTCACCACAACCTCCACTTCCCGGGTTCAAGTGATTCTCCTGCCTCAGTCTCCTGAGTAGCTGGGATTACAGGCATGCACCACCACGCCCGGCTAATTTTGTATTTTTAGTAGAGATGGGGTTTCTCCATGTTGGTCAGGCTGGTCTTGAACTCCCGACCTCAGGTGACCCGCCCACCTCGGCCTCCCAAAGTGCTGGGATTATAGGTGTGAGCCACTGCGCCCAGCCCCTAAAATACATTTTTATTGAGGCGCAACATTGTTCCAGCCATTTGTTGTGGTATAACAACACCTAGAATCAAAATTTTAGTGGCGTGCCATGTTTATAGCCGAATCACTCACACAGCCAAAAGGTGGAAACCATCCAATTGTCTGTCGACAGATGAATGGAGAAATCAAACAGGGGGTATAGAGAAAACGCAGTGTTATTCAGCCTTCGACGGGAGGAAATTCTGACACCTGAGACAACGTGGATGAACCTTGAGACATGCTCAGTGAAGTAAGCCCGTCACAAAAGGACAAACACTGCACGATGTCACCTTTTTTTTCTTTTGAGACAGAGTCTTGCTCTGTCGCCCAGGCTGGATTGCAATGGTGCAATCTCGGCTCACGGCCACCTCTGCCTCCCAGGTTCAAGCAATTCTCCTGTCTCAGCCTCCCGAGTATCTGGGATTACAGGCGCACGCCACCACGCCTAGCTAATTTTTGTATTTTTAGTAGAGATGGGGTTTCACCATATTGGTCAAGCTGGTCTTGAACTCCTGACCTCAGGTGATCCACCCACCTTGGCTTCCCAAAGTGCTGGGATTACAGGCATGAGCCACCATGCCTGGCCGCATGATGCCACTTATACGAGGTCCCTAAAGTAGTCAAATTCAGAGAGACAGAAGTAGAACGGTGGTTGCCTAGGGCTGGGAAGAGGGGATGGAGAGTGGGTGTTTAATGGGTAAGAATTTCAATTTTACAAGATAAAAAAGCTCTGGAGATCTGTTGCACAGTCATGTGGATGTACTTAACACTGCTGAAATGTACACCTAAAAATGGTTAAGATGGTAAATTTTACCTGTCATTTACCATAAATTAAAAAAACAAAAACAAAAACCAAAAACTTAGTGGCATAAAGCAGCCACCACCATTGTGTGATGTTCCTGTGCTCCCTGCTCAGAAGTTTGGACACAGGCAAGGTTGCTCCTCTCTGCACTAGGATGTCTGAGGCCTCATCTGGAGGTGACCCTAGTGACTAGGGCTGGAAGGACTGGAGACAGATAATCTACTTCCAAGACCACGCTTTTACTCACGCGTGTGGCACCTGGGCGGGGATGGCCCAAGGACGGGCTCTTCTGGGCCTGTTGACTGGAGCCCTCCATGTGGCACTTTCAGCATGGCAGCCTCCAAGCAATCAGATTCCGTTCGAGGTGGTTCAGAGTTCCAAAACAAGTGTCCCCATCAGGCAAGGCCATGTGGCCTTTTATCACCTAGTCTCAGAAGTGACAAAGTCACCACTTTTATGAATTGCTTCTTTACTGCAATGTAGGTACTTTAACAAACTTCAGCATCAACAGTGAAATGTTATGTGTATGCCGGTTACTTACCCCTTAACTCAGTATGTATCAAGAATGCTGCTAGGGTTGGGCATGGTGACTCATGCCTGTAATCCCAGCACTTTGGGAGGCCGAGGCAGGTGGATCACCTGAGGTCAGGAGTTCAAGACCAGGCATGACCATCTCTATAAAAAATCAAAAATTTAGCCAGATGTAGTGGTAGGCACCTGTAATCCCAGCTACTCTGGAGGCTGAGGCAGGAGAATTGCTTGAACCTGGGAGGCAGAGGTTACAGTGAGCCGAGATTGCACCACTGCACTCTAGCCTGTATAGCAGAACGAGACTTGGTCTAAAAAAAAAAAAAAAAAAAAAAAAAAAAAAAAAAAAAAAGAATATATTCTAAAAACCCTTATAACTCAACAGTAGAAAGATAAATAAACCAATTTTATTTAATTTATTTATTTATTTGAGATGGAGTCTGTCTCTGTCACCCAGGCTGGAGAGCAGTGGCGTGATCTCGGCTCACTGCAACCTCTGCCTCCCGGGTTCAAGCGATTCTCCTGCCTCAGCCTCAAGAGTAACTGGGACTACAGGTGCCCGCCACCATGCCCGTATAATTTTTGTACTTTTATTAGAGACGGGGTTTGGCCATATTGGCCAGGCTGATCTGGAACTCCTGACCTCAGGTGATCCACCTGGCTCAGCCTCCCAAAGTGCTGGGATTACAGGCGTGAGCCACCGTGCCCGGTCAAGAGTGATTTCTTAAGGAAGTACTTGGTATTTTTCTGGAATGATGAAAAAGTTTTGAAACTAGAAAGAGGTGGTGGTTGCGCAACACTAGGAAAACTCTGGATGCCACTGAATTGTACACATCAAAATGGTGAATTGGAGCCTGGTGCGGTGGTCTGGAACTGTAATGCCAGAGACTCAGGAGGCTGAGGTGGGAGGATCACTTGAGCCCAGGAGTTCAAGGCTGCATTGAGCTATGATCCTATGATCAGGCCACTGCACTCCAGCCTGGGCAACAGAGCAAGATCCCTGACTCAATTAAAATAAAAAATATATATTAAAAAACAAGAGAATGCATAGGCTCCAGGGGTATCAGCCACCATCATATCAGCAGGGTCTCACTCCAGATGTGGCTAATACAAGTCTTTCTGTGATCCATAGCTTTATCAATAACCTAAACTTGATTTGCTAATTAGCATAATGATATCTTTTTTTTTTTTTTTTTTTTAAAGAGACAGGGTCTCTCTCTGTCTCCCAGGCTGGAGCATAGTGGTGCAATCATAGCTCATCACAGTCTTGGACTCCTGGGCTTAAGCAATCCTCCTGCCTCAGCCTCCTGAGTAGCTGGGACTACACGTGTGTGCCATCACTCCTGGCTGATTTTTTTGGTAGAGACAGGGTCTTGCTATGTTGCCCAGGCCTTATTATTGTTTTGTAAGAGCTTCCCTTTCCTTTAAGATTCTGGATACTTTGATACGTTTATTGAAGATACCTTCTCTAAGTGTACATAATTAAATTAAATCTTGAAATACACTTTCTTGGAACAGACTGCTCTTAACTGAAACTGTAAGTAGGTGAATGTTTTGCTGGAGATTCTGAAAAAGTCAAACCGTCCCTGCTCATCTCCAGACCCACTGGGCCTTTGTCTAAGGATGTCACAGGCCATAATTCCCAAGCAGCAGCCACGTTCTTACAAAGGCTGAGGACCTGGGTTCCGCGTTCTGCGGGGGAATCTGCTTAGGAATATAGGAGGAATTTGGGACTGGGTGAGGGAGTGTCGGAGTTCTCTAAGAGGGAGGGGCAAGGATGGCAAGGAATGAAGGGGAGGAAGAGCTGAACCACACAGCCAATTTGGAATGGAAGCAGTTGCTAAGGCCAAGGTTTTCCAAAAATCAAAATGGAAGTCATTGTCAGGCAGCAATATGGCTCCCTGCTGTTTCCAAACCACCCTGACTGCTGTGGGCTTTTGAAATCATGAAGGGCTGAGTGGCTGTCTGCATAGCAGGGATGTGGGTGAAGGCTGCAAGGCGCTTCCTCCAAAACTGGCTTAGTCTGTGCCTGCAGATATGAAAGGGGTACACAGAGGATCCCTGGCGGCTGGAACCAATTTCCCCCATCCCCAGCCTCAGCCACCACCTGTGCTGAGCCTGTAGCAACCGGGACACAGCAGCAGAGTGCCATTCACTGAACAGCTAACCGCTGTTCAGTGACGATTCATCGATCGTCACAACATCCTTCTAAGTCTTGTCGTTGGTATTCTTTCATTTTTTCTTTCTTTTTTTTTTTTTTTTCTCTTTGAGATGGAGTCTCACTCTTGTCGCCCAGGCTGGAGTCTGGTGACACAATCTCAGCTCACTGCAACCTCCACCTCCCAGGTTCAAGCGATTCCCCTGCCTCAGCCTCCCGAGTAGCTGGGATTACGGGCACCTGCCACCACGCCTGGCTAATTTTGTATTTTCAGTACAGACAGGGTTTCACCATGTTGGCCAGGCTGGTCTCAAACTCCTGACCTCAGGTGATCCACCTGCCTTGGCCTCCCAAAATGCTGGGATTACAGGCGTGAGCTACTGTGCCTGGCCCGGTTGGCATTATTTCTATTGCATATATGGGGAAATTGAAGTTCAAAGAAGTTAAGTAACTTACTCCAAGTCACATAGCCTCTGAGTGACAGAGCCAGGATTTCTATGATTTATATGATTCTGTGCCCATGACAGAGGGCTCCTGGTTGTGTCTAAAGGGAAAAGCCAGGATAGTTTATTATTACCAGAACTCAAAAGGTTAATTTGTCCTGTGCTGTATATTAAAATTGTCAGAGAATTTGGGGAATTAAATGAAGTATCATCTCCCCAAACTTCCTTAAGAAATGCTCCCATCAGCAGGTGCCTAGCACGAGGCAAACCTTTTAACTTTGAACGTGACCCCTCTCTACAAAGGGTAGGCAGCCCTACCCACTACCACAAAATTCCTGCTGCCCAGGACCCAGACTTGAACAATAAAAGACATCTGGGGCCAGGCACGGTGGCTTACGCCTGTAATCCCAACACTTTGGGAGGCCGAGGTGGGCAGATCACCTGAGGTCAGGAGTTCCAGACCAGCCTGGCCAACATGGTGAAACCCCATCTCTACTAAAAGTACAAAAATTATCCAGGCATGGTGGTGTGCACCACCATGTCCCAGCTACTCTTGAGGCTGAGGCAGGAGAATCACTTGAACCCGGGAGGCAGAGGTTGCAGTGAGCCGAGATCACACCACTGCACTCCAGCCTAGGCGATAAGAGCGAGGCTCCATTTCGCCGGGGGTGGGGTGGGGAGGAAGACATCTGGGAACTGGAACTGGTGGGTTTCATTTATTTAGACCCTAGGCCTAGCATCCCTGGAGCCTGGCTCAGATTTTTGTGAATCTGAACACCTTGGCGGGAAGGGAGGGAGTAACGAGGGGGGCAGGTTTCAGAGGAGAAGTAGTGGTGGCCAGAGATGAAGCCTGAGCAGAGCTGCTCGGTGGTGGGATGTCCTCTCCAATGAGGGTTGAAGGAGAGGCAGCAGCTGCTCCGGTTTGCCTTCTGGGCCTGAGCTATTCCACGAGGTTGCCGCCAGCTGCACGTGGCTATCAGGTGCTTGAAATGTGGACAGTCTGATTGAGATGAGCAGCAAGTGTAAAATACACCCTACATTACAAAACCTTGGCATGAAATAAAGTAATGTAAAATATCTTGTTAATATTTTTATACTGATTACATGTAGGGATGTTGGACATATATTAGATTAAATGAAATGTTATTAAAATTAATTTCACCTGTTTTATTTTTCTTCCTTTACTTTTAAAAGCATGTGGCCACTAGAAAATTTTTCTTTTTTCTTTTTTCTTTTCTTTCTTTTTTTTTTTTTTTTTTTTTTTTTTTTTTTAGATAGGGTCTTGCTCTGTTGCCCACGCTGGAGTGCAAGGCACAATCAGGGCTCACTGCAGCCTCGACCTCCTGGGCTCAAGTAATCCTCCCACTTTGGCCTCCCGAGTAGTTGGGACTACAGGTGTGTGCCACCACACCTGGCTAATTTTTAATTTTTTGTAGAGATGGGGTCTCACTATGTTGCCCAGGCTTGTCTCAAACTCCTAGACTCAATCCATCCTCCCACTTCAGTCTCCCAAAGTGCTGGGATTACTGGTGTGAGCCATGGCACCTGGCCCAGAAAATTTTCAATTCAAAATTACAAATGAAATTGCTCATTCTAAGGCCAGGTGTGATGGCTCATGCCTGTAATCCCAGCACTTTGGGAGGCCAAGGTGGGTGGATCACCTGAGGCCAGGAGTTTGAGACCAGCCTGGTCAACACAGCGAAACCCCATCTCTACTAAAAATGCAAAAATTAGCCAGGAGTGGTGGCAGGTGCCTGTAGTCCCAGCTTCTCAGGAGGCAGAGACAGGAGAATCGCTTGAACTCGAGAGGCAGAGGTTGTGAGTGAGTCAAGATTATGCCATTGCACTCCAGCCTGGGCGACAGAGTGAGTCTCTGTCTTAAAAAAAAAAAAAAAAAGAAAAGAAATAGCTCATTCTATTTCTGTTGGACAGCGCTGTCTTGGACCAGTCCTTCCTGCCTGTGTGAGTGAGGGGAGGACAGGTGGGCAGAGGGCTGAGCTCCTTCAGAGGAAAGCATTGCCTCCTGTGTTCCCTCCAGGTGAGAGCTGTGTGCAGGCCTCTGTAGAGAAAGGGAGGAGAGAGCAGAATCACCCCAGGGGCTGGAACCAAGAGTTGACTGACCGGATGTCGGGACAGACGGCTGGGAGGATGGAGCTTCCTAGGGCAGTGCCAGCCCCTGAAGGGCATGGGTGGGGACAAGATGGGGCCGGGCAGGTTGTCTTCTGATAGCCATGCCCAGGGCTGTGGGGGTGGGGTCTGCTCTCCCTCCCTCCAGCCCTGTAAGATTTTTGCCACTCCTGTCGGGTGAGGAATAAGACTGATATTTTCTTTCTTTTGGAATCCTTTGTTGGTCTCTTGATTCTCTGAGCCTGTGGGCAGCTGAGCCTACCCAGGGAACTCAGGTCTGAACTAATCGGCCCCCTGGGGGTGCTCCCTAGCGAGTCCCTAAAGTCCCCCGGCCCCAGCTTGCCCCCCAGACCACAGACATGGATGACAGGAGCCACAGGGGGCTTTGGGAACCAGGCCTCACCTGGGGGTTGGAGCCTGTGGGTCTAGGCCTGGCGCCTGGAGTCTGAGGTTTAAAAACTCCCCCGTTCTTGATGCCTGATTCTCTGATTCTCTGCCAGGAATTTCTCCGGCAGCTGTGCCAACACAGGGGTTCCAGGGCCTCTGCCAGGGGGTACCTTTGTGTCTGGCTTGCTGGGATTCATTTACACAATCTGGCTAATAAAAGAGATGGGGAGAAATCCATTTAGCTAGTGCCTGGGGCTATCCACTGGGCACTAGCAGCCAAGCCGGGGAAAGTTGTGTAAGTGTTTCCCAAACGTAAACAAAGGCTTGAAACTTGCCCTTGCGGAGACATCCCTGGAGAAAAGGTGAAGTCATTGAGGGCTATCTAGAAACATCTATAGGGAAAGAATTAGAGGAAAGGACACAATTGTCAGAAGAGGCTGGCAAAAAAAAGTGAGGAATTCCACGCCTACAGCCTCTGTTGTTTCTGTTGTAGCCCTCAATTTGCTGTTAGACCCCCTCACTTTCTGCTGGTCATGATTTAAATGTCAGCTACTCCATGATGCCCCTCCTGGTCATTTTACCTAAAATTACAACGTGCCCCATCACTCCTGACAGACTTCCCTTAAACGCTTTTCTGACTTATTTTTATCTTAGTGCTTATCAACTAAGATAGATTTTTATTTATCTTGTTGACTATCCATTTCCGCCATTAGAATGTGGGCAGGGATTTTGTATTATTTTGCTGGTACTGGGTTCATACTTGTTTGTTTGTTTTTTGGAGACTAGGTCTCACTGTGTCACTCCACCACTGCACTGTGCTGGAGTGCAGTGGTGCAATCACACATCACTGGGGCTTCGATCTTTTAGGCTCAAGCAATACTCCCACCTCAGCCTCTGGAGTAGCTGGGACTAAAGGAATGCACCACCATGCCTGGCGAATTTAAACTTTTTTTTTTTTTTTTTTTTGGCAGAGATGAGATCTCGCTATGTTGCCCAGGGCTGGTCTTGAACTCCTAGGCTCAAGCAGTCCGCCCACATTGGCCTCCCAAAGTGCATGGCAAGCCACTGTACGCGGTCTAGCTTTCTATTTGTTGATTGAAGCAATGGATGCATGCCTGAATATATGAGATTTTTCAACTTCCAACCCAAAAGCCGCTTAGGATGGGAGTCCACCCCCTGTTCTTTGCAATACTCTGTGGGTAATAAAAGATAGGAATGACCTTGAATGTCCACCAACAAGGACAGGTTAGTTAATGTATGCTACACACAGAGAACAAAATACTCAGCTGCCAATAAAAGAAATAAGATTAGTGATTCCTCAAAGTGCTCCACGTACCTCTGAGAACTATTTTCATAATACTAAGACAGTATTTGCCTTTTTCAATGTGTTGACATTTGTACCCATGATGCAGAAGGAATGGTGGGTAAACCTGACATCGCCTCAGCCTGAATTAAGGCAGTGGCATCAAACTGTACCAGGAGTTACTGTGTTCTTCACCATCATACACTCCTCATTTTTAAAAAAATTAATTGCATTTAAGAATGTCCTTGAGGTTGGGTGTGGTGACTCACACCTGTAATCCCAGCATTTTGGGAGGCTGAGGCGGGAGGATTGCTTGAGCTCAAGGTTCCAGATCAACCTAGGCAACATGGCAAGACCATGTCTCTACAAAAATACAAAAATTAGACAGGTGCCTGGTGGCATGTCTGTAGTCCCAGCTACTTGGGAGGCTAAGGTAGGAGGATTGCTTGATCCTGGGAAGTTGAGGCTGCAGTGAGCCATGATCACAACACTGCACTCCAGGCTGGGTGACAGAACAAGACCTTGTGTCCAAAAAAAGAAAAAAAATATACCCTCAATGAAGCAGGAAAATAGTTTTTAATTTTATTAAATTTTGAGGCTGGGTATGTTGGCTCATGCTTGTAATCCCAGCACTTTGGGAGGCCAAGGCAGGCGGATCACTTGACATCAGGAGTTCAAGACCAGCCTGGCCAACATGGCGAAACCTCGTCTCTACAAAAAATAAAAAAAAATAGCTGGGCGTGGTAGTGCATGCCTATAATCCCAGCTACTCTGGAAGCTGAGGCCTGAGAATTGCTTGAACCTGGGAGCTGGAGGTTGCAGTGAGCCGAGATTGAGCTACTGCACTCCAGCCTGGGTGACGGAGCCATACCTTGTCTAAAATCAGTTAATTAATTTATAAATTTTGATCCTTATGTACACACCTTTTTAATATTTGGTGTAATGGATGGAAAGTGAACAGAAAGCCCTTGGGCTGCAGATCAAAGTCCATTACTCATCCTGAGAAAAGCATGTGTGCTGTTGTTTATGAGCTGAACTAGCTTCCCTTTCAGGGAACATCAGTTTTGCCTGGAAGCACAGCTGACAATCCATGGCTATTCACAGCTGGGCATTCAGAGACACTTTCTAGAACAATGAACAAAGTGAGCCTGTCACTTCAAGGTAAACAATTGATAGTACTTTCTAATAACAATAAAATGTGAGCTTCAAAGAAAAACTAGAATTTTGGGCCGAGCATGATGCCTCTTGCCTGTAATCCCAGCACTTTGGGAGGTGAAGGCAGGAGGATCACTTGAGCCCCAAGTTCAAGACCTGCCTGGGCAACATAGTGAGATCCCGTCTCTCTTTCTCTCTCTCTCTATATATATATTTAAGTAGCTAGTTGTGGTGGCACACACCTGTAGTCCCAGCTACTAGGGAGGCTGAGGTAGGAGGATCACTTAACCCCTGGAGTTTGAGGCTGCAGTGAGCTATGATCATGCCATTGTAGTCTAATCTTTGTGACAGAATGAAACCCTGTCTTAAAAAAACACAAACAGGGCCGGGCGCGGTGGCTCAAGCCTGTAATCCCAGCACTTTGGGAGGCCGAGACGGGCGGATCACGAGGTCAGGAGATCGAGACCATCCTGGCTAACACGGTGAAACCCCGTCTCTACTAAAAAATACAAAAAAAAAAACTAGCCGGGCGTAGTGGTGGGTGCCTGTAGTCCCAGCTACTTGGGAGGCTGAGGCAGGAGAATGGCGTGAACCTGGGAGGCGGAGCTTGCAGTGAGCTGAGATCCGGCCATTGCACTCCAGCCTGGGCGGCAGAGCGAAAAAAAAAAAAAACACACAAACAGGAAAAAATAGACTAGAATTTTGGAAAACTTTAATACTGTGTAAGTAAAATGTGTCAACACAGCCAATGGTACAAAAATTTGCATAGGTTATGGATCTTAAATGTGCAAGACAGAGCAACAGATTTTTCTGAAACAGAGTATGTAAAGTTTGTTCATGTACTTTCAGTGTCCACATTGCAACTAAACCTCAAGAAACCCCCACTTGTCTGAGCTTTGCTGTCATATCAAAGAAGAATAGCCACCGTTATCTGAAAAGCCTATTAAATGACACCTCCCTTCTTTCAGCTATATATCCAACTGTATTTCCAGCGATCTGTGGAAGATTGGATTTTCTTCACATACTTCAAGCAAAACAAATTGCAGCAAATCAAATGCAGAAGCAGATGCGATATCCAACTATCTTCTACTAAGCCAGATGTAGAAGACATTTGCAAAAGACATTTGAAAAAAGGTAAAACAGTGCCTCTCTTCTTATCAATATTATTTATGTTAATATATAATGGCTTATTATTATATTTTTAAACTAAGATTTATGGAGATATAATTCACTTATCATAAAACTGATCCTTTTTTGTTTTGTTTTGTTTTTGTAAAAGTCATCATTTTGAAGTGCACAATTCAGTGGTTTTTGGTGTATTTCCAGAGTTGTAAAACCATCATCACTATCTAATGTCAGAATATTTACAATTTAAAGAGGCACCGCAGGAAGAAACATGAAAAGAAAACTCTGCACCAAAATGAAGTGCTTAACAATGTTTTATTTATTTACATTTATTTATTTATTTATTTACTTGAGCTGGAGTCTCACTCTGCTGCCCAGGCTGGAGTGCAATGGCGTGACCTCAGCTCACTGCAACCTCTGCCTCCCAGGTTCAAGTGATTCTCCTGCCTCAGGCTCCTGAGTAGCTGGGATTACAGGCACCTGCCATCATGCCCAGCTAAGTTTTGTATTTTTAGGAGAGACGAGGTTTCACCATATTGGCCAGGCTGGTCTCAAACTCCTGACCTCAAATGATCCACCTGCCTTGACCTCCCAAAGTGCTGGGATTACACACATGAGCCACTGCACCCAGCCATGACATGAAGTGCTTAACAATGTTTATAAAAGTCAAAACCCTTTGCTCTAAAACAAATCAAAATCCTGAAATTTTGACTTGTTCAAGAAATAAGTTGACAATCCAAAAACAAGTGGGAGGGAATACCTCCGGGGATGAAAGCAGCCCGGGGTTCTGCTCGTCCCTTTCTGGAATTTAGTTCACTCTGACTTCTTTGTGCCTTGCAGGTCAGACTTTCCCACAGGACTCAGAGGCCTGTACTGACCCATCAGGGCTGAAAGAGAAATCTTTTCTTGTCCAGATGCCACAGAAATGGACTCAATTCTGCAGGGATTTGAGACTCAAATCCCCATTCCGACTCAATTCTGCAGGGATTTTCAGAGGGCGGGCAGGCAGATTATAATATCCAAAAATGGCCACAATTTCTCCCTGGAGAGGTAGGGGTCTATGATCCCTCTCCTTGAACTACGGTCCCTCCCCTTTGTCACTGGCTTGGCCGATAGAGTTCAGCTATGTGACTTCTGAGGCTACATCACAAAAGGTGATACAGCTGCTACCGGACTCTTCTTCTTGGAAAGCCCACCCTTGGAGCCCAGTGACCACGTTGTGAGGAAGCCCAGGCCACATGGAGAGGCCACATGTGGGTGTTCCAACCAACAGCTCCAGTGAAGGGCCCAGCTGGAGCCAGCACGGATCCTAGGACACGTGAGGGAGGGAGTCTGAAGGTGGTTCTTGCCTCCAGCCTTAGCGCAGCCCCCTGCTTTTTATAAGTGTATTAGAGCAGAGATTTCCCCACAAAACTCTGCCCAAATTGGACATCTGTGAGCAAAATAAATGTTTGAAGCCGCTACATTCAGGGATGGTTTGTTACACAGCAATAGAACTGAACAAGAAGTCTTGGAGAGAAAACAATGATTTTATTTTCCCTGGGAAAGGCAGAACCTCCTGTGGCCACCCCAGAATGTTAGTGAAATAAATGAGCTCATGGGATGACACAGACAAAACATTTTCAGCTGCTCTACAGCAGAAACATCCGCCCTCCCCTCTTCTCCACAGTAAACAAGAACTTTCATTTTCTGATAACAGTTTGATATGTTCATGGTAGGAAATTCAAAAAAAATTAATTTTTTTTTTTTTTTTAGATGGAGTCTCACTCTGTCTCCCAGGCTGGAGTGCAGTGGTGCCATCTCGGCTCACTGCAACCTCTGCCTCCCGGGTTCAAGCAATTCTTCTGCCTCAGCCTCCCAAGTACCTGGGACTACAGGTGCATGCCACCACACCGGGCTAACGTTTGTATTTTTAGTAGAGATGGGGTTTCACCATGTTAGCCAGGCTGGTCTCGAACTCCTGACCTCAGGTGATCCACCCACCTCGGCGTCCTAAAGTGCTGGGATTACAGGCGTGAGCCACCGTGCCTGGACACAAAAAATGAGAATTTTAAAAAATGGAAATGAAAATTATCTGGACTCTTAGCATTTATAACTGTTAATAATTTGCCCCCTTTAGTTTTTTTTCCCCCATAGATAGACATTTGTTTTACAAAACATGGGTCATATTTGCACAGTAAGATTGATATTGGCCCATCATTCACCAAGCATGTTTTTTGTTTGTTTGTTTGTTTGTTTGAGACAGGGTCTCTGTCGCCCAGGCTGGAGTGCAATGGCTTGATCTTGGCTCACTGCAATCTCCACCTCCCAGGTTCAAGTGATTCTCCCACCTCTGCCTCCCAGGTAGCTGGGACTACAGGCACATGCCACCATGCCCAGCTAATTTTTGTGTTTTTAGTAGAGGTGGGTTGTCACCATATTGGCCAGGCTGGTCTTGAACTCCTGACCTCAAGTGATCTGCCTGCCTCAGCCTCCCAAAGTGCTGGGATTACAGGTGTGAGCCACCACAGCCAGCCCACCAAGCATGTTTGAGTCTTTGTCAGGTGCCCGACTGGACACTGGAGAAGAGGAGAAGGAGAACAGGCTTTGAGATGTGGCCGTAACAGTGACCACCTGGAATGGTCACTAGTGAGATACTAACACTTCATTCCGAAGGGTGGCCAGGTGTTGCCTGGTGAATACTGTGGGCCTCTGCTATTTTCCCTCAGGGGTAGGACACAGCTCAGAGGGCATTCTATCCGGGCTGGCTGCCTGGTGGACACAGCCCTCAGTCTTTGCCCCTCGCAGGTGATGTGCCTTTTGAGAGGCACCAGGTGACTGCTCACATTATGCAAGCTCATTAACTTAAAGCGCTCCCTCATTTGGAAACACTTCCATGAAAAAGTGAAATGTTGTTCACAATCCACTCTTATTAATTTCAGAATCTTCAAGGCAGGGCACCGTGGCTCACCCCTGTAATCCCAGCACTTTGGGAGCCTAGGCAGACAAGATCGACAACATAGAGAGATCTCATCTCTATTTAAATTAAAAAAGAAAGAAAGAAAAGGAAAAAAAAGTCATTTTTAATTAAAAAAATGTTCAACATTATATTCATAAATAGGAAGAGCTGTTAGATTTTTTAACATGAACTGTTGTAAATTTCAGCATGTAAAAAATGGTTTAAAAATTGTATTACCGGCTGGGCACAGTAGCTCACGCCTGTAATCCTAGCACTTTGGGAAGCCGAGACAGGTGGATTGCTTGGGGCCAGGAGTTCAAAATCAGCCTGGCCAACATGGTGAAACCCTGTCTCTACTAAAAATACAAAAAATTAGCTGGCGTGGTGGTGGGTGCCTGTAATCCCAGCTACTTGGGAGGCTGAGGCAGGAGAATCGCTTGAACCTGGGAGGCGGAGGTTTCAGTGAGCCAAGATCGCACCATACACTCCAGCCTGCGCAACAAGAGCGAAACTCCGTCTCAAAAAAAAAAAAAAAAAAAATTGTATTACCTACTCAAGCAAAATTTCTCTCTCTCTCTCCCTCTCTTTCAGACAAGGTATTACTCTATCACCCAGGCTAGAGTGCAGTGGCATGATCATGGTTCACTGCAGCCTCCACCTCCTGGGCCCAAGTGATCCCAAATAGCTGGGACTACAGGTGCACACTACCACACGTGGCTAATTTTTTTTTTTTTTTTTTTTGTATTTTTTGTAGGCAAGGTTTTGCCATGTTGCCCAAGCTGGTCTCAAACCCCTGGGCTCAAGTGATGCACCTGCCTCTGCCTCCCAAAGTGCTGGGATTACAGGTGGGAGCCACGGCGCCCAGCTGCAAAGTTTCTTCCTGATATAGACTATTAAGAATTTTGAACTTTCTTTTTCTTGAGGAGAGCTCAATGGAATATGAAAATTTAACAAAAGAACAAAACCAACCGGGTGCGGTGGCTCATGTCTGTAATGCCAGCACTTTGGGAGGCCGAGGTGGGAGGATCATCTGAGGCTAGGAGTTCATGACCAGCCTAGCCAACATGGCAAAACCCTGTCTCTACCAAAAATACAAAACATTAGCCAGGTGCAGTGGTAGGCGCCTGTAATCCCAGCTACTCAGGAGGCTGAGGCAGGAGAATCACTTGAATCCAGGAGGCAGGGGCTGCAGTGAGCCAAGATCACGCCATTGCACTCCAGCCTAGGAAACAAGAGTGAAACTCCATTTCAAAAAAAAAAAAAAAAAAGTTTTTAAAATATAAAATTAAAAAAAATTTTAATTACAAAAAATTTTTGACCTTTTTTCCCTGAAATATGTCACATAAAGTGATCAAAACAGATGTGACAACAAAGGCAACCTCCTAGTCACCACCACCAGGTCAGGAAGTGTAGTGCCCTGTGATGTATTTGCAGGGTTCTCCAATTGCAATTGCATGTGTAAAACCCGTCTTCTCCGTACCAAGTCAAGTTGTTCAGTATGAATGTTAAAGAAAGATTTTTAAACTTTTATTTTAAAAAAGTATTTTCCTTTATAACTTTTTAAAAATAACATTTTAACCCAGGTCCCCCACATGCCCTGCACTCGCATGCCAAAAGCTGGTCCCTGGGTCTCAGACGACCACAGTCCAGCGGGTCGCTGACTCGCCCCAGTCATCAGCCCCCGGTGGGTCAGAGCAGCGTCGTTCTTAAGCAGGGACAGACCCGTGTTTACAAGATTCTCAGTGCTTGGCTGATGTAACAGCGGCATCAGCCTTCCTTGGGGAGAATGACGACTGTATGTTTTTACCCTCTTGTTAAAAATGCTGATTTAATTTTCAAGCTGTTTTTCTCTCTCTCCTTTCTTTTTTCCTCCCTTCCCCCTCCTTCTTCTTCGTTTATTTTTAGAGCCAGGGTCTCACTCTGTCGCCCAGGCTGGAGTGTGGTGGCCTGACCATGGCTCGCTGCAGCCTCGACCTCCCAGACTCAAGCTATCCTCCCACTTCAGCCTCCTGAGTACCTGGGACTGCAGACAAGCGCCACTACGCCTGGCTGAATTCTTTAAAAGTTTTTTGTAGAGACGGTCTAACTATGTTGCCCAGTCTGGTCTCGAACTCCTGGGCTCAAAAGATCCCGCCACCTTGGCCTCCCCAAGTATTGGGATTGCTGGTGTGAGTCCCCGCGCCAGGTTTCTTCTCTTTCTTGTGGGTTTCACGCAAAAAACCCCGAGTCCCTGAAGCTGCGCTGCTCTCCTGCCTCCAGGGAAAACGGGAGTTTTTTTCTGCTCCTTTGCTCTCCCTCTTTTTTGTTTGCTTATTTGTTTTTAGTATTTTTAGCATGTTTTGGAAACATTTCGTTTCAATGAGTACTTGAAAAGCAGCTCCCCCGCCCCGCGCTCCGGGCGGGCGCCTGCCACTCCTTGACCCCGGGGAGGGTGGGCACCACTCCCAGACGCGGGGGACGCGTGGGTGTCGCTCGGGGGCCCTCGCCTCCCCCACCCAGCCTGTCCCAGGCCGCGAGCGCTTCCAGTTGGGTTACTGCTGGGGGACGAGAAAGGAACCGCCTGAACGGTGGAGACGCTTTTTCCCGCTACGATTTTCCCCGGAGCGGACAGGGGCAGCAAGGTCGGAGTTGACCCGAGGGTCCCTGCCTGGTCCCGGGGGGACGGCCAGCCTCCCGCCCTGAGCCGCGGGGAGAGGAAGCAGGTCGGGGTCTCCGGGACGCGCAGACACCGGCGGCCTCCTCCCACCAGGCTGGCGGTCCCTGAGCCCTGGCGCCTCCTTAAAGCCGCAGCTCCGCCCCGCCCGCCCCGCCTGCCCATCCTCAGTCCCTCCCAACCGCCAGGTCCTCGCCGCCTTGGCGAAGTGGTGTAGAACCTCGAGACTGCGAGGAGCGCGCCGCCCGCCAGCTCCCTGCGCCCCGTCCCGCGTCCCCGCGTCCCCGCGTCCTGCGATCCGCCGCCATGGCCAGCGAGGAGCTGGCGCGCAAGCTGGAGCGCCGGCTGCGGCGCGAGGAGGCCGAGGAGAGCGGCCCCCAGCTGGCTCCCCTCGGCGCCCCAGCCCCGGAGTCCGAGCCCCCAGCCCGTGCGCCCACGGCCAGCGCCGACGCGGAGCTGAGCGCCCAGCTGAGTCGGCGGCTGGATATTAACGAGGGCGCCGCGCGACCCCGGCGCTGCAGGGTCTTCAACCCCTACACGGAGTTCCCAGAGTTCAGCCGCCGCCTCATCAAGGACCTGGAGAGCATGTTCAAACTGTGAGCTCCCGCTGCGCTCCCTTCGTCCCCGGGATCAGGTTGGGAGCGGGAGGCTTTCTGGCCCGAAGTCCCGGGCCCGGTTTGGGTGGGGAGGGGTCTCGGGATGCAGGTAGCATTTGGCCCAATGCAGCCAGATCTTGCGCGCTCGGGTCTATCTCGGCGGGTGGGGGGACGGGGCTGGACAGGGGGGACACCGGGAGCAGGAGCTCTCCAGGAAGGAGCCCAAAAGTTCTCGGCAACCGGCGGGCCCCAGTTCCAGGTCCCCCAACCCCAACCGCTAGTCCCGCCCCCTCCACCCGCCGGTCCGGAGATTTGCTCCGAAAGCAACTTCGAGGAAAGGGAGCCGTCGCTGCGCCTCACCTGCCAGCTTTCACCGTATCCCCCAAGGGAAAAATTAGCCCATGTTGGCCTTTTATCTTTTAAAACAAAAGGGGAAAGTTAATCCTTGGCTGCAGCGCGGGGTTTGATGAACCAGCGGGAGCCTGAGAATGGGGAGTTTGGTAAACTCGTTGTAAGAAATTCAGGACTTTCTTGGAGCAAGCGCGGCCCCGGAGCCTCCTGGGGGGGTCATGGGAACCGAACTTAGCCGCTGGCACCGGTCCGGAGGGGGTCGTTCAGTCCTGCTCTGTGAGCCCCAGTGTGCGGGGAGCCGCCCACCTGGGGAGACACTGAGCCAGAGGCAGGCGATAGAGACCCACTAATCCACCTCGTCGGCCTGGAACCTCCTTGGATCTCAGTTTCCTCATCTGGAGAGTGGGAGCAGTAACAGTCCCTGCCTTTTAAGGCCGAAAAGTATTTTGCACCCGGTAAGCTCTTAACCGAGCTATTAATATTTCCAGAATTGAGCCGAGACCGGAAAAATGCCTGGGGGAGCTGAGGCCGCCGGCCAGGTCATGCTTGGGCGTTTTTAAAAGCGCATGGAATGTGTTTGCCCTCCGCGTGGAGGTTCTATTTAAAGGCGCTGTGGCTGGCGCTGCGTCGCCTGAGCCTCCGCTGTCCCTGCACAGAGGTCTGCAGAGCCGGCACCTGGGAGCCTCCGCCTCCTCTGCCTCCCTGACACCCTGGTTTCTTTGTCTGGCTTCCAGGCACTGATCTGTGGCGTTTTCTGGGTCTAGTTTGGACAATTCAGGAAGGCCGAGTGGGGCTAAAGAATGCGACCGGGGCGAAAATGGAAAAGTAATGGGTGAGGCAAGCCTTGTTGGAGCCCCTTTGATTTCTCTGGGGTAATGCCTTTCATGGGAAGACTGCCCTGGCCGGGCTGCTCCCAGGCCTTACCAGTTCCTCCCAATCCAGCTAGATTCAGGGCATCTTGGGGAGGGACCTTTATCTTCAAGTTGTCTTGTGGCCACTCAGGCTTCTTTTGTTTTTCCTGCAAAACAATCTTTGGAAAGATCAACTTGTAGTTGGCTATCTAAGAGGGATAAAAAGAGCCCATACGCTCGGAGGGTCTTGGGAGATGAAGCAAGGTGGCATCTGTGAGCAAAACGGTACTGGACCAGGATCAAGCAAAGGGGAGCCGGGCACAGTGGCTTGTGGCTGTAATCTCAGAACTTTGGGAGGCCAAGGCCGGCGGATCACCTGGGGTCAGGAGTTCAAGACCAGCCTGGCCAGCATGGTGAAACCCCATCTCTACTAAAAATACAAGAATTAGCCAGGAGTGGTGGCGCGTGCCTGTAGTCCCAGCTACTCGGAGACTGAGGCAGGAGAACTGCTTGAACCCGGGAGGCGGAGGTTGCAGTGAGCGGAGATCACACTATTGCACTCCAACCAGGGTGACAGAGGGAGATTCTGTCTCAAGGGGGAAAAAAAAAGCTAAGGGGAAGGCAGTGTGTGGCCTGGGATCCCAGCAGAGCTAACAGTTCAACCAATACTTGGTATTTCTTTCTAGGTTGAGTTTTCTGTCACTTGCAACCAAAATTGGCATAAACGAAAGGGGAATAATTTGGCTGAGGAAACCAAAAAGCCATCACCAGCTTCAGGTATGGCTGGATCTAGGAGCTTAGGTGCTGCCATCAGTGCTTAGTTTCTCTTTCTGTTAAGCCACCTTCCTCTCTGCGTTGTCCCCATTCTCAGATGGCTCATCCTTGGTGGTGGCGGTGTGGCCACAACAGCTTAAATTAATAACGTAAGAATGTTAAAAAACACTAAAGAAAATGTAACACACCAATTTGTTTTCTATTGGATTACCTTCCAGATTTTACTCATTGCAGCAGCAGTCTTGTGAGGCTATGAAAAGCGAGCACTTGGAGGCAGGCTTCCTGGGTTCAAACCCCAGCCCCACCACTTGCTACCTGGAAGGTTCCTTGGGCCTCTTATTTAAAAGCTCTGTGCCATCAGTTTTCCCTTCTGTCAAATGGGAAAGCACAGGACCTGCCATGTGGGGTTATTGTGGGGATTAAATTAATTCATGTACGTGATGCATTTAGCTCCATGTTTTAGCCTATAGTGAAGACCCAGTAGATTTTAGCCACTAATTTTTGGATTATCACCTATCTGTAAATTGGGTAAATCTGCACATTTGGCTGGGCGCGGTGGCTCACACCTGTAATCCCAGCGCTTTGGGAGGCTGAGGCGGGCAGATCACAAGGTCAGGAGTTTGAGACCAGCCTGATCAACATGGTGAAACCCCATCTCTACTAAAAATACAAAAATTAACTGGGCATGGTGCCGTGTGCCTGTAATCCCAGCTACTCAGGAGGCTGAGGCAGAAGAATCGCTTAAACCCAGGAGGTGGAGGTTGCAGTGAGCTGAGATCACATCATTGCACTCTAACCTAGGCAATAGAGTGAGACTCCGTCTCAAAAAAATAAAAAAAGTGCACATTTTGTGTTGTTCTTTTTTGTTTAATAATTCACTTTGCTGAGTCCACTTTATCCTTTGAACCTGATTTAGCCCACAGTTTGAGCTGTGGAGTGGTGACCTGGCCTCTTGGTGATTTCCGGGTCCCCGTGGGGGACTGTGTGCTTTGCCCTTCTGGGTTCTGTGGAAGGAACTTGTTAGCTCCTCTGCTACTGGATCAGGTTGTTCATTTCTTAGAGCTGCCTGAATGAAATGCCACAAACTGGGTAGCATAAAACAACAGAAGTGTATCCTCTCGTAGTTCTGGAAACCAGAAGTCTGACAAGTCTGAAACCAAGCTGTCAGCGGGGCTGTGCTGCCCTTGAGGCTCCAGCCAAGACCCCTTCTGTGCCTGTCTCCTGGCTTCTGGTGGTTGCCAGAATCCTTGGTGTTCCTTGTGGTATGGATGCATCACCCTAATCTCTGCTACCCTGAGCTCCTGGTGCTCTCCCTGTGTGTGTTTCTGTGTCTTCACATGGTTTTTTTTTTTTTTTTTTTTTTTTTTTTTTGAGACAGTCTCGCTCTATCACCCAGGCTGGAGCGCAGTGGCTCTATCTTGGCTCACTGCAAGCTCCACCTCCCAGGTTCACACCATTCTCCTGCCTCAACCTCCCAAGCAGCTGGGACTACAGGTGCCCGCCACCACGCCCGGCTAATTTTTTTGTATTTTTAGTAGAGACGGTGTTTCAACGTGTTAGCCAGAACGGTCTCGATCTCCTCACCTCATGATCTGCCCACCTCGGCCTCCCAAAGTGCTGGGATTACAGGCATGAGCCATGGCGCCCGGCTCACATGGCCTTCTTGTAAGGATCCCAGTCACTGGATTTAGGACCCCCCCCCCTAATCCAGTATGACCTCATCTTAATTTAACTTTTAAATCTCTAAAGACCCTATTTCCTGATAAGGTCACATTCTGATGTTCTGGGTAGACATGAATTTTGGCGGGGGATGGGGTGGGGTTGGGGGCACTATTCAGCTGAGAGTAGGGAGTGAGAAATGCTGCCCAGAGCTTGAGCACCATCTCTGGAGCCTCATCCAAGGAAGCTTCTGGATTTAGGGAGGTCAGAATCTCAGATTTATCCAAAGCCAGTATGACTCCCACCCCTGTCAGAAAAAGGATGTCTTCCCAATGCACAACTCTGATTCAAGTGGATTCACTACCTAACTATAAAAACAAAACTGGCCAGGCACGGGCCTCACACCTGTAATCCCAGCACTTTGGGAGGCCGAGGTGGGTGGATCACCTGAGGTCAGGAGTTCGAGACCAGCCTGGTCAACATACTGAAACCCTGTCTCTACTAAAAGTACAAAATTAGCCGGGCATGGTGGCAGGCGTCTGTAATCCCAGCTACATGGGAAACTGAGGCAAGAGAATCACTTGAACCCAGGAGGTGGAGGTTACAGTGAACCGAGATCATGCCATTGCACTCCAGCCAGGGCAACAAGCATGAAACTTTGTCTCAAAAAAACAAAACAAAACAAAAAACAAAACCAACAGAACCCACACAACACCCCTCTTCATGCCAGAAACACGCCTATTTTCAGCAAGAATTTCAATTTTTTTTTTTTTTTGAGATGGAGTCTCACTTGCCGCCCAGGCTAGAGTACAGTGGCACGACCTTGGCTCACTGCAACCTCCACCTCCCGGGTTCAAGCAATTCTCCTGCCTCGGCCTCCTGAGTAGCTGGGACTACAGGTGCGCGCCACTATGCCTGGGTAATTTTTGTATTTTTAGTAGAAACGGGGTTTCACCATGTTGGCCAGCCCGGTCTTGAACGCCTGACCTCAAATAATCCACTGGCCTCAGTCTCCCAAAGTGTTAGAATTACACACGTGAGCCACTGCGCCTGGCTTAAGAATTTCACTTTTAAGCAGTTTCTAGATTCACATTCTGATGTTGCCTTAGTTCATTGGGCCCCTTACAGTGTGTAACCTGATTAGACCAGTACAAAGTACACCCAGTCTTTTTGTTTGGGGTTTGGGGCTAGAAAGATTCATACAGATACTGGGAGACATGCTTTGATCGTTTAAATTTGATTTTCCTATTTAAAAGTATTTGGCTTAGGGATTTCTTACATTTTCAAGGCTTAAAAAAACTGGATCCTTCCCAGCCTCTGAGTTTGTTGGGTTCTTGGAGTGGTGTCCTTTGTCTTTGGGTCCTTAGGACCTAACAAATGAGGCTGGCTTCTAAATGGTGTGTTGTAGAAGAAAGAGGGTTTTCTAATGAGTGTGGGAAGCCAGAGGCATCATCAGCCCGGCCGGAGAAAGTTCCCTCTCCATTTCCAAGCCTGTTACTGGATAGCCTGAGCCAAGAGAATAGTGGCCTGATTTTAAAAGAATGAGAAGGCCCAGAAGAAACTGACTCTACAGTGTAACGTGAGCTGGTGGAGCAGTCAAGGTTAGACAGGAAATTTTAATTACGCTGGACTTATCTGGAGGCCTCTTCCAAAGGGAGGCAATGAGAGCAGCCACTTAAAGGCAGAACCCCAATGCAACATCTTAAAATGCAGCTGCGAGGTTTTTGCAGCATACTAAAAGCTTGTGTTTCAATTCCCCAAAGAGAGGGTGGGAAGAGGAACATTTGGCTATGGGAAAGCTGTCTTTTTCTTAAGAATCTGAAACGGTGATGTCATGGATGTCCTGCCAGTGCCAGAGTTCCGCATTACCAAGACACCAGTGAATCCCAAAAAGGTGAGGCTGTCGTGGAATCCGTCATTTCTCGTCCCTTCTTGTCTCCCAGTTTCTTTTTCTCCTCCTTAGTCTTGTCTCTAAAGGAGGGAGAAGTGGGTGTAGATTTGGAAGGCTGGGAATTTTCCAAAGAGGTAAAGTGAGCCTCTTGGGGAGGCTTACTGGGGAGGTAGAGGTGAGGCTGCCTGCATACTGGCATCCTAATCTTTTAAGTGAATTGACTCTAGAAATGGGAAAGATGGATGGAAATAAAAGGAAGAAGTTAAGTGCTGTCTTTTTCCTTGGAGAAAGGCAAGAGGTACTGACTTGTCCTGGCTGTAGCTTCAGTCAACAGTGATCACCTTACATGTGAAATTTTCTCACCTGCACTGGAGTTTGCACATTTGACAATTCTGAATTGGGGGGTAGGGTAAGAGGACCTAGGGTTTGTCTGAATTCTGGAGGAGAGCTTTAGGTCAGCCTTCTGTTTTCGGTCTTAGTCTCTGGCAGAAAGACCCCATGACTTGGAACTGCGTCTCAGACTGGTTTAAGTGCTGGCTGCTTTTACTTGCCGGTACGCATGATTAACCCATGTAGGAGGAGCTGGAAGGAGCTTCCACAGTTGCTGGTGGGTTCATCTTTGTAGGGAGTTCCCTCTTCCTCCTCCTTCCTCGCTCCCCACCTCCCTCTCCCTGGGATGTCTGTTCCACCATCCTTGTTACGAGCCATTGAATTTTATGAGAGTTTGAACAATGGGAATGTGAAGTTGAGTGATGAAAACACTTATGAAAGTCTTACATTATACAAAAAGAGAAAAGTCCTTTCCCCCTTCTTCCTTGCAAGATTATTAAAAAGTGCCTAATTTCAAAGCTGTAAGGTCCAGGAGACTCTAACTTTTTTTTTTTTTTCTTTTCTCAAGACAGGGTCTTGCCATGTTGCCTAGGCTGGTCTCGAACTCCTAGGCTCAGGTGATTCTCCTGTCTCAAAGTGCTGGGATCATAGGCATGGGCTACTTCACCTGGCCAGACATAACACACACACACTCTCTCTTCCTTAAATGTTGCATACCAACCAAACTAACTTTATACCCTCAGCTCCGTGGTACACCCTGGACCAACTAGTATACAGGAATACTTCTTCCATTGACCTACAGGGTGTTTGATTGGCATTGGGCTATGTTCTGCATGGGTTCATGGTGTGGCTGAGCTAGTGGGTCTCCAAAGATGTGCCAAATGGCCTAAGAGTCCACAGATCAGGTCTTGGGAGCTAGAGGGTGCCAGGCTGTCCACAATTGATGTTCATCTTAGTTAGGAGCCCAGCACACCCTCAGGGCACTGACATCTGGGCTTGGCACACGTTTGTCTTTAGCTCTAGGCTTCACAAACCTCTGTATATCATGTGCAACCTCACACACTCACACATGCCTTCCTGCATGCTCACACACTAGCTCACTCCCACAGCCACTCTTCGGGTGAGGCTGTCGTGGACCCACCTGTCATGACTCACTGCCCTTGGCCTCCTCCACATTTTACAGCCCTCCCAGAACACACCTCTATAGCCTCCTCCTGCTTCTGTGTTCCCTGACCGTTGGTGGCCAAAGGGCATCATTGATCCTAAATCCTAGACGCTTCTTGGCAGGGGACACACCTTGAGTTATTGGCGCATGGACCATGATTCTCCATTCCCAGCAAGATGAAACCTGACCTGTGGTCAGTGACCTGCCGAGACATGGCCTTCCATGTTCCAAGGCTGCAGAGGTTCTGTGGTACCCGCAGTCCAACTGGTAAACAGGAATACTTCTTCCACTGACCTACAGGGACTTTGATTGGCATGGGGCTACGTTATGCATGGGTTCATATTGTGGCTGAGCTAGTGGGTCTCTAAAGATGGGCCGAATGACCTAAGAGTCCACTTAAGTCTCCTCCAGTGTTCCCAGCTCTGGGCTCCTCTGGCCAGCACTGTCTATATGTCTGCTAGTGTGTACTCCTATGGTACCATATCATGATGATGATGACGATGATCACCATGCCCCTTTCCAGCCTGCTGTGAGCTATTCATTCATGCATTCATTTTTTCATTCATTTAACTAAGCACCTGCCGGGTGCCAGATTATACATACTTGTATAATCTGGAAGGGTCTTGGCCCTTGAGAAGCTCAACAAATGCTGACAGCAAGCTGGATGTAACATGATGCTGTTTGGCCGGGAGGGATGTCACTCCCCGAGAAGCCACCCACCACCTACATACAGGACACTCCAGTAGCTGAGCAGACCCTGAGAGGATGTGGGGGTTGGGGACACTCTGACCTCAGGCTGCTGCGTTCAAAGCAGGGGCTCCTGGTCGTTCTGGGCACAGCCATGGAGGAGCAGCCACCGAGGACTGTGAAGGGATTCAGGCCCTGGGTGGAGGTGGCAGCGAAGGCCTTCGGGATGAACCTCCTGGAGACAGAGAATGGGGGCTGAGAACTTGATCTGGGTGGTGAGTGCTTGACCTTGGATGGCAGAAGGAGGGCAGTGAGGGCTCAAGGAAAGGAAGCTGCAGCCGTCGGGAAGCAAGAGCCTTCTCATGGTGGGAGTTAGTACTATTATTATTATTTTTTGAAACAGGTTCTCTCTCTGTCTCCCAGGCTGGAGTGCAGTGGCACAATCTTGGCCCACAGCAACCTCTGCCTCCCGGGCTCAAGTGATCCTCCCACCTTAGCCTCCTGAGTAACTGGGATTACAGGCACGACCACCACGCCTGGCTAATTTTTGTATTTTTTTGTAGAGACAGGGTTTTGCCATGTTGCCCAGGCTGGTCCTGGGCTCAAGTGATCCGCCCGCCTCTGCCTCCCAGAGTATTGGTTACAGGCATGTGCCACTGCACCTGGCCACGATCGGAGTTACTGAGAAATGGAACGAAAGGTCTTGCAAGGTGGTGAGCTGCATTCTCTGGAGTTTCACTGAAAGAGAGGTGCTCTGACACCCTGGTGTGAGAGGCTTGCAGTTAGGAAGGGCCGAAAGCTTATGGAGGGTAGGAGATGGGCTGTCTGACTTTCAAGTTTCTTTCTAGGCCATGGGTGGGCAAACTTGTTCTGTAAAGGGCCAGATAATCCATCTGTTTGGCTTTGGGCCCTAAGGTTTCTGTTGTCCCTCTGCAGCCTGCCATTGTGATATGAAAGCAGCCACAGGCAATATGCAAATGGATTGGCATGGCTGTGTTCCTGTAACAGTTGGTGAGCATGATTTGGCCTGCATGCCGATGTTAGCCAGTCCCCATGCTAGGCAGTCACTTTAGAATCTTGAATCCAGAGCCTGGTCTCATTTGTCCCCTTTCTTACTTCTTGGCCTTTCCTCCCATCAGTGGCCTCAGGTTCAGAGGGGACACAGTGGAAGCCTGGTGTCCCCCCAGTTGGGTAGGCAGCGTAGTGAGGCCTGAGTTCCAGGACCCCAGAGCTGCTTTTGGAAGATTAGCACTGGAGAAGGAGCAGGACCTGCATCTGCTTCTTCTGCAGGCTAAGGAGGCCTGGCAGCTGGTGCTCGCAGCCGGAGTCCGGGGTAATACTCCCCACCCTAGGAAGGCTTGCCTTCCTATGGCTTCCCCTGAGAGGTGGTCCCTGGTATGTTTGAGCTTAAAAACTCCCAATGAAAAAGACAAATGAGGCCGGGAGTGGTGGCTCACGCCTGTAATCCCGGCACTTTGGGAGGCCGAGGTGGGTGGATCAGAAGGTCAGGAGCTTGAGACCAGCCTGGCCAACATAGTGACACCCCGTCTCTACTAAAAATACAAAATTAGCAGAGTGTGGTGGCGGGCGCCTGTAATCCCAGCTACTTGGGAGGCTAAGGCAGGAGAATCACTTGAACCCTGGGAAGCAGAGGTTGCAGTGAGCCAAGATTGTAGCACTGCACTCCAGCCTGGGCAACAGAGTGAGACTCTGTCTCAAAAAAAAAAAAAAAAAAAAAAGACATATGAAAAACAAAAGTTAATTAGCCTTGGGTATCTGCTTACTTGAGCCCCGTGTTTGGAGCAGGAGCTCTTGACCTCCGGTCTTGGAACTCTCACCAACTGTGTGTGGAATCGCACTGTCACACCTGCTGGGAGACCTTGCTTCTCAAGGGGGTGTACGGCTCCTCACCCCAGGAAAATTTGAGATCTACTGGTTTGGAGGGAAATGGGAGATAAGAATCTTATGACTTAAGGAAAACTTATTTTTCGTTATCAAATTATAATATTCCCCATTTAAAATTTCCTTTAAAACAGTAAAGATCTTTAGGAAGCAGAGAGTGGAAGCCGATGCTGTTCTGTTCCCGAGGGTCCCCTCCAGCTGTTCCCGAGGGTCCCCTCCAGCTGGTTGGATACATGTTCTTACACAAGATTGTAAGAGACGATCTCTGCTGTTCTGCCCGTATTACTTGGGAGGCCTTTGGCTCAAGTGATGGAAAACTCTGCCCCAAACTCACTAATGAATAAAGAAATGGATCATCTCATGGATGAGGGCATCCAGAGGACAAGGGTGGCCTTGGGGCAATGGTTGGTTGCTGCTGTCATCCAGGACTTGGGTTCCATCCTCTGTCCTCTGCCACCCTCTGTGCTGGCGTCAAGGTAGCAAGGTGTGAGGTTCCCCGAGTCACATCAGCTGCAACAAAATCCAGAGGCAGGAAAGACCTACGGTTCTTCTAAACAATGAGGAAATTAGAGCGTAGGCAGCTAGAAGTGAAAGAAAAAAGATAGAAAGAAAAACATAAACGATGAGGAAATCTTCCTGTGTGTGTGCCCCAAGCCGGCCTCTGGCACCCCATCCCCAGCACTAGGTCACGGGCCCATCCATCCAGGGTGGTTTCTGTTCCCTGAGGGGTGGAGCCAAAACAGGGCTCTGTTAGTGAGGAAGGAGAGGTGAGTTTTTACGGAATGGTGTTCCATGGCTCTTTTCTGTCCATCTGTGTGTTTTGTTTTTGTTTGTTTGTTTTGTTTTTTGAGACAGGGTCTTGCTCTATCATCCAGGCTGAAGTGAAGTGGTGCGATCATGGCTCACTGCAGCCTCCACCTCCTGGGCTCAAGCCATCCTTCTGCCTGAGTCCCTCCCACCCCAACACCTGGCTAATTTTTTCTTTTTTTTAGTAGAGATGGAGTTTCACCATGTTGCCGAGGCTGGTCTCAAACTCCTGGGCTCAAGCAGTCTACCCACCTTGGCCTCCCAATGTCCATCTGTGTTGTTGTTGTTGTTGTTGTTGTTGTTGTTGTTGTTTGAAGCAGTCTTGCTCTGTCACCCAGGCTGGAGTGCAGTGGCAAGATTCAGCCTCCCAAAATGCAACCTCCGCCTCCTGGGTTCAAGTGACCCGCCCCCCCCCCCCCCCCAGCCTCCTGAGTAGCTGGGATTATAGGGCGTGCTACCACCCCAGCTCATCTGTGTTTCTGTGTACATGGGAGGGTCTTTTGATGTCGGGCTTGGTTTCTGGAGGCCAGGCAGGGAGCAGTCCATTCCTGGGGGCTCCCGAAGACCAAATGCAGAGGTCTTTCCTGCGGAACGTCTGTCATTTTCCCTGGGATTCCCTGTGATTTTTCTCTTGCCTGTGGGGGTGGACCCACAGCTAGGAGTGCTGTGTGTGCATCTGGTGATGGGTGAGCTGTCTGTGTCGACCACTCCCTAGGCCAGCTTTCAGTGAACCCCCCCCCTTCCATCTCTTGTCGCCCTTCCACCCTCCAAAGCGCCTGACATGGTGGACCCGCCCCCTGGCTTTGGAGGGCTGATCATTCCGCCTCACCCTCCTGGCTGCTCACTGTCTTGGAAAACTGTTGGCTGCTACCCTGTGTCTCCCCAGACCCCCTCCCCAAACCTCTTTTATTCTTTTTCTCATCGGGGGTGCCATGCCTCTGATTTCGTCTCCTCTTAGAAGAGGCTCCAGCTGCTACCTTTGGCCGGGAGTTGCCACGCCTTGATGGTCCTCATTCCTTTAGTGGCTCCTGGGCTTCTGTGGCTAAGGGCCCTTCTGTTGGCTTGGAGGCCTTTGTACAAGTCATGTGTGAGCATGTGTTAGGGGGTGTTCTGGGCTGGTTTTCTTTTCTTTCTTTTATTTATTTTTTATTTTTGAGACAGTCTCACTCTGTTGCCCAGGCTGGAATGCAATGGCGCGATCTCGGCTCACTGCAATCTCCGCCTCCTGGGTTCAAGCAATTCTCTGCCTCAGCCTCCCAGGTAGCTGCGGTTATGGGCACCCACTGCCATGCCTGGTTAATTTTTTGTATTTTTAGTAGAGATGGGGTTTCACCATCTTGGCCAGGCCATCGTGATCCACCTGTCTTGGCCTCCCAAAGTGCTGGGATTACAGGCGTGAGCCACTGCCCCTGGCTTAATTTTTTTTTTTTTTTCTTTTAAGAGATAGGTCTTTGTTGCCCAGGATGGTCTTGAACTCCTGGGTTCAAGTGATCCTCCTGCCTCAGCCTCCCAAAATGCTGAAATTAGAGGTGTGAGCCACCATGCTGGCCTGCTTTTATTATTTTTTAGTCTTAGCCTAGCACACCCTACTGCCCGATTGCGTTGCTGAATGAGGGTAAAGTCTTTGGTTTTGGAGCTCAGACCTGGGTTGCCAGTGACAGCGGCAGCCTCCTTCCAGGCCAGGCAGAGCCCTGAAGCGGGCTGGGCGTCCACATCCAAGGCAGACTCACCCTCAGCCCTATGCCACAGATCCGGTTTTCAGGAAGTAGGATGTTCAGGACTTACAAATGGCCTTGTGCCCAAGGCTAGCCACTCTGCCCCTTCCGGGTGGTGAAACAGCAGAGGCCCCCACCCCACAGGGCTGTGGCTGATCCTAGCTTTAGGGTTAGACATCTCCACCCCCAGATTTCCCCAGCACCCCTCACTGAGCACCCACTGTGCCTTGGGACAGCCCTGATCAAAAACATCTGGATGCTGACAGCCCTCACTCTTTGCCCATGGGGACCCAGCGAACTCTCTTGCGGCCTTGGAGAAGTGCTGGCCTCTGATGCTGTCCTGTTTGCCTTTGGTGCTGACAGGCTCTCTGCCTCCTCTCTAAATGCCTCGTGCTCTCCACCCTGTGATGGCTGACTTCACGGAGCATTGGGTGTCCCTAATGCCACCTAGGGGCCCCACTGACAGAGCCGACTGTGTGCCGGGCTGTGCTTAGCGATTTCCACATGGGAACTCATGCTTCACGACACTCCAAAGTGGGTACGATATCAGACCCCATTTCACAGATGAGGAAACTGAGGCACAGAGAAGCCAGGACACTCACCTAAAGTCACACACCTTGTAAGCTGTAGAGCTGGGATTTGAATGAACCCAAGTGGCCTGTACTCTTGTCCAGTGTCACATGCCCGTCTCACTAATGTCATTCCCACCTCCCAGTTTTCCAGCCTCCAAATCTTGGCCTTCCTTGACACCATCCCCTGCATAGCCAGGCAGGGCCTTGCCTGGCACAGTCTCTGCAGGCAGCCTGACCTCCAGGCCCTGTTGGACCACCTGCCCTGAGCCTGTAGCAGCTGCCTCAGACCTGGCCTCCCCCATCCGTGCAACACGTTTTAGCTGGATGGACCTCACCAGAGCCCAGATCTCATTACCTTGCTTCCCTCTTCAGAAGTTATTTTGAGTTGGGGTGGGGCAATACACAACATTCAGTAGCTCCCTATTGCCCAAGGAAAAAAGTCTAGACTCCTCATGTGGACCCTTAAGGCCCTCTCCAGTCGGCTGTTACAGTCTTCTCTCTCTCTGGTTCCCCCCGCCCAGGCCTTGCTCTCACTGAGCTGAATGGCCCCCACAGCCTGTCTCCTGTAACCCTGCAGTTCCTAGTTGATTACACTTAGGTCTGTCCATTGTCTGTTATTGCTATTTATTGCTGATTCTCTCTCTTCTTTTCTCTTCTTTTTTTTTTTGAGACAGTGTTTCACTCTGTCGCCCAGGCTGGAGTACAGTGGCATGATCTTGGCTCACTGCAACCTCTGCCTCCTGGGTTCAAGCTGTTCTCCTGCCTCAGCTTCCTAGTAGCTGAGATTACAGGCATATGCCACCATGCCCAGCTAATTTTTGTATTTTTAGTAGAGACGGGGTTTCACCATGTTGGCCAGGCTGGTCTTGAACTCCTGACCTCAGGTGATCCCCACCCACCTCAGTCCCGCAAAGTGCTGGGATTACAGGCGTGAGCCACTGTGCCCTGCTGGTTATTGCTGATTCTTATGAAGCTCCCTCCCGCTCCAGATTTTCCCTGGGAAAGCAGAGACAGAATGTTCATGGCCAAAAGTGGCTAACCGCTTCCTGCAGTCCCCATGCCCGGCCCAGGGCTGGGCCCAGGGCCATGGCAGAGTAGGCACCTTGACCTCTGTGGAGGCCTCTGAGCTCTGCCGGCTGCAGCTGCACTGAGGCCCTGATGACTGTTGAGAGGAGCTGCACAGCTCCCCGTGGCCGTGGGAGGTAATGTGAGCCTTCAGTGGGGTTATGTGGTTCCCTCCAGCAGAGCCACTGACCCACACGGGCACACACCTGTAAGTGAGACCTGGAAAAAGGTAAGTGACCACCTTCTCAGGTTGTGCACAAGACCTCGTGACCACTCGGCATGCAGGCATGGGCTTAATTAGGGCACTCATGTTCCAGCCCAGTGTTCTTTCCACTGAGGGCTGCTGGGTTTAAGGTGGTGTGGGCCTGGAGTGGGGAACGTACGCAAAGGTCCTCCTGGCAGCAGTAGGTGGAGAGGAAATGTTGAGAGCTGCATGGGTGGCAGCCCAGGGTGTCCTTGTCTCCCACTTGGGGTGATGGCTGAGTGCCCCGTACTCTGCTTGTGTTGGGCTGCTGCCCTGGCCTGCTCTGAGACCTGTGCCCCCTGGGCCGCTGCACACCCCCTCATTGGGGCCTCCCACTGGCCGTTTCCTTCCCTGACCTTGGCATTGCTGGAACTGCACCAGGCACAGCATGAATGGAGTCTAGTGTGGAAACCCCGTGTTGTTTGGGAACATCTGTTCCCTGATATCCACAGGGCTCCTGGGAATGCCAGAAGAACTAGGTTTCCAGGGGCCCTTCCAACCCAGTTTCCTGGCCCCTCAGGACTCTCCTATCAGAACTTTTTTTTTTTTTTTTTGAGACGGAGTTTTGCTCTTGTTGCCCAGGCTGGAGTGCAATGGTGTGATCTCGGCTTACTGAAACCTCCGCCTCCCAGGTTCAAGTGATTCTCCTTCCTTAGCCTCCCAAGTAGCTGGGATTGCAGACACCCACCACCATGGCCGGCTAATTTTTGTATTTTTAGTAGAAACGGGTTTCACCAGGTTGGCCAGGCTGGTCTTGAACTCCTAACCTCAGGTGATCCACCCGCCTTGGCCTCCGAAAGTGCTGGGATTACAGGCGTGAACCACTGCGCCTGGCTTGCTATCAGAACTTTTATGCAGACCTGGCAAGGTGGCTCACTCCTGTAGTCCCGGCACTTTGGGAGGCCGAGGCAAGAGGATTGCTTGAGTCCAGGAGTTCAAGACCAGCTTGAGCAATGTGGCAAAACTCTGTCTTTACAAAAACATGAAAAACTATCTGGGCATGGGAGGTATGTACCTGTGGTCCCAGCTAGGCAGGAGGCTGAGACGGGAGGATTGCTTGAACCTGGGAGTTGGAGGCTGCAGTGAGCTATTATCACACTCACTGCAGTGAGTGCGTAAGCCGAGTGTTTGGGGCACAAGGTGAGCTGGGAGCTCATTGGACAAAAGTGGCTATGAGTGGTTTGATTGGATGATGAAAATTTTGGGTCAAAGCTTTTGTATCTCTGAGTCCCCTGGCCCTTTTTCAGAGCCTGCCCACCCTCACTCTGCATGCAGCTAGAGCATTGGGAGTGACTGTTTCCCAGCCCGCAGCTGGATGGGTAGGAAGGAGGAGCAGGTGATTTGACAGCTGGGGAGGACCCACACAACCAGAGAAAGCTAGAAACTCAGAGAACCTTGCAGGCAGGGATGTAGGGAGGAGTGACCTTAGGGAGTCCCTGAGGCTCATCTAGATAGGCACAGCTGGGGACACCCACAGGTTAACCCCAGGAGGGCCCCTGAGAAGACCACCTGCCGGTGGGTGTAGTCTCTGTCGCCCTTCTCTGCCTTGAACATGCCCAGGGTGTGGCACATTGAATGTGATGTGGGGGGCTTGTGAAAATGCAGGCTCTGATTCAGCAGGTCTGGGGGTCTCGGTGGAACTTGAGACTGCATTTCTAATACCCCTGGGTGACCGTGATGCTCTGGTCTGGGGACCTCACTTTGTGGGGCCAGAGCCTGGCTGTTGAAAAAGGCAATGCGTGATTTCTATTCCAAGCCTTTCTGTGTGAACAGAAGCAGGTGCTCTTGTGTCCTGGTGTCCCTGAGGTGCAGGCAACCCCTCCCATCACTAAGGCGTGTTCTGGGGCACTGCTGCCCTCCTGAGAACACCCTATCTGAGGGGTCCCTGGGGACTTTCCGACAGCTGAGCCTCTGGTGGACAAAGGCCGGCCAAGTCTTTCTCCATGAATGGCAGGATAATTCCTGGTAGGGAAGTTGGAAAACCAAGAAAGCCCAGGGGCTCTGCACAGTGGAAGCCAAGAGAATAAGTGACTGACTCACGGGCCTGAAACCGGGAGGATGCCGGAGACCAGCCATTGTCCCTTGCTGCTGTCCTTTTGCTAGCTGGCCCTGGGTGGGGTTGGGGTCAGAGTCACCTCGGGCCCTTTGGCGGATCTGGGGGCTTTCCCAGGCAGTGGACATGCACATCAGCAGATGATCAAGTGGCCCAGGCAGTCACGCTTCGCTCCACTGCTCAGTGGTGGCCTCAACTATTAGATGAGTTGAGAAGCCTTTTCCAGGGGGCCTGGAGAGGCAGGCCTTATCCTCTGATAGGGCTGGGCCCTAAGAGTTACTCAGGAGGCTTTGTGGAGCAGCAGCACAAACAGTGACCACAGCAGGTGGTGGGTTTGGGTTTTCCCCAGAAGGCTAAAGATGAGGCTGTCTGGGACAAGCTGGGTGTGAGCAGCTTGTTAGAGTGGAAGCCCTGGAAACTGTCTGCTTCCTCATGACCACAGACAGGTGCTACTTTAAAAAAACAGGCTCGGCCGGGCGCGGTGGCTCAAGCCTGTAATCCCAGCACTTTGGGAGGCCGAGACGGGCGGATCACGAGGTCAGGAGATCGAGACCATCCTGGCTAACACGGTGAAACCCCGTCTCTACTAAAAAAAATACAAAAAACTAGCCGGGCGAGGTGGCGGGCGCCTGTAGTCCCAGCTACTCCGGAGGCTGAGGCAGGAGAATGGCGTGAACCCATGAGGCGGAGCTTGCAGTGAGCTGAGATCCGGCCACTGCACTCCAGCCTGGGCGACAGAGCGAGACTCTGTCTCAAAAAAAAACAAAAAAACAAAAAAACAGGCTCCTCACTGATAGCTTACCTGGGCCCGTGTGCTATGCAAGGGGATGATTTCCTTTGGGCCCCTTGACCACTCTGCAAGACACACAAGGCTCATGGCACTCTTGGGTTACAGATGGGGCCAAGTCTCTCCCAAGAGGGTGGTGGGGCTGGTTTGGAATCATCCCAAGTGCCAGTGGAACCAGAGTCTCCCCCTAACAGAGTCTGGAGAATATAAAGATGAAAGGGACTGAGCGTGGTGATACATGCCTGGAGTTCCAGCCCCTTGGGAGGATCGCCTGAGCCCAGAAGTTCTGGGCTTTCTGTGCTCTGTGCCCATCAGGTGCCCACACTGAGCTCAGCATCAATACGGTGACTTCCCAAGAGGGGAGGTGGGGTTAGGGGGATCACCAGGCTGCTTAAAGAGGGGTGAACTGGCCCAGGTCAGACGCAGCAGGTCAAAACTCCCGTGCTAATCAGCAGTGGGATTTCTCCTGTGAATAGCCACTGCACTCCAGCCTGGGCAACATAGCGAAGGCCTATCTCTAAAAAGTAACAATAACAAAGATGAAAGGGACTGAGAAAATGGAAAATTTGGGAAAAAACCACAAGTCCACAAGAAAACTCTAGGATGCAAACAGGGCTGCAGGGTCTTTTTATGGGTAGTTTTTCTTTACTATTCTGGGTTGCCTTTTTTTTTTTTTTTTTTTTTTTTTGAGAAGGAGTTTCATTCTTGTTGTCCGGGCTGGAGTGCAATGGCGCAATCTTGGCTCACTGCAACCTCCACCTCCCAGGTCCAAGCGATTCTCCTGTCTCAGCCTCCTGAGTAGCTGGGATTACAGGCATGCGCCACCACACACGGCTAATTTTGTATTTTTACTAGAGACAGGGTTTCACCATGTTGGCCAAGCTGGTCTCGAACTCCTGACCTCAAGTGATCTGCCCGCCTTGGCCTCCCAAAGTGCTGGGATTACAGGTGTGAGCCACCGTGCCCGGCCACCCTTTTTTTTTTTTTTTTTTTTTTTTTTTTTTTTTTTTTTTTGGAGGCTGAGTTTCACTCTATCACCCAGGCTGGAGTGCAGTGGTGCAATCTCGGCTCATTGCAACCTCCGCCTCCAGGGTTCAAGCAATTCCTGTGCCTCAGCTTCCCAACTAGTTGGGATTACAGCCCACCACTATGCCTGGCTAATTTTTGTATTTTTAGTAGAGACGGGGTTTTACCATGTTGGCCTGGCTGATCTTGAACTCCTGACCTCAGGCAATCCACCCACCTCAGCCTCCCAAAGTGCTGGGGTTACATGTGTGAGCCACCACACTTGGTCTATTCTGGATTGCCTTTAATTAAAAATATATATGTATATGGATTAAAGTTTAAATTATAGGGAAAAAATGAGCTAAGATGTTGGCAGAGAAGGAGCTGGGAGCTCAGGGGAACTCCAGTAAGCCTGACAGCATTTGAAAGATGTAGGCTATGGGGAGAAAAAGGAAAGATGGTGATCATTTGAAATAAGGAGGGAGGGATCCAGGGTTAGGCCAAGCTTGTGGGAAGAAAGCAGGTCCCGGTCAATTGGGCCCAGGGCTGGGGCTCTGTGAGGCCTCACTGGGGCCAGGGCCTCCCTCCCCAGGCCTCCCGCTTCCAGGTGCTCCAGGGCTGGGAAGGGCATCTTTGCCCAGGGGAGGGGTGCCAGGTGTGCTACTCCATGGGGTTCCCTTTCCATGTGGCTGGATTCCAAATTGCAAGGAATGTGATAGCATTTTCATGGAAGGAGAGGGAGCAACAGACCTTTCAAGAATGAAGAAAACAAATCCACCTTCATTTGCCTTTCCCAGAGGCTCAAAAGTTTGGTAGAAGATCTCCTGTTTGCAGGTAGCCTTGTCTTAAGGGACTTTCACATTGCCGTTGCTTGGAGAACCTTCTAGCAGGTTAAAGATAAGTGTTCCCCCTTCCCCCCAGTGTGTTTGGCCCTGGACCCTACCTGGGAGGCTGAGCCCCTCACCCCCAGCTTCCTTCAGCCACACCTGCCTGTGTGATGAGCACATTGAGGATTCTTTATCTTGTTTATTTTCCTTTATCTTTCAAACACCTAACTCCAATACAAAAAATGACTGGGTCCTGTGGTCCCACCTACTCAGGAGGCTGAGGCAAGAGAATCGCTTGAACCCCGAAGGCAGATGTTGTAGTGAGCTGAGATTGCACCACTGCACTCCAGCCTCGGCAACAGAGGGAGATTCCATCTCAAAAAACAAACAAACAAAACAAATACCTAACTCCAGTTTCTGTCTTTGTGAACTGTTTTGGAGGGGCAACCTTGGCATGATGAGGACTGACCTGAAAATCAAGTCTCACTTCCCTAAAACCCAACTCCTCTGGCCACATCACCCAGCCTGGGGCAGAGCTGCGGGTTAGGGGGTCAGGCTGGTGGTCGTCCTTGGGCCTGGTGATCTTGTGCTGATCGACCTTGGTGGGCCTGTTTCTCCATCAGCCAAACAGCACCACACCCCTCAGAGGAGCCTTGAAGGATTACATCAGATGACATTTATTTGAAGGGCATGGCTGGTGAGACTGTTTCTCTGAATGTCTGCAAGGCGGTAACATCAGCATTCCTCTTGGCGAACAATGAATTCCTTTGCATATGTCGGTAGCCACGGGTCCATGCTTTGAGGCCACAATCAGAATCCACAAATATTCAGAAACATGACTTCTATCATTTCTGTCTACATCTTGAGACATAATTGCCAAATGTCTAACTCTCACAACAGTGACCTGGACATGGGGACACCGAGCACACACTGTGCTTTCTCTGGCCCCTTCCAAGTTCACGGGCACATCGTTCCTACTATACTTGAAAGCTTAGCATCTGCTTGAAACCCCAGGTTCATTCTGATCCCTACGAATTCACTTACTTCAGTTTTCACCATCTATGAAGCGGGGCTACTAATAACCACTTCACAGCACTGCTGTGTTCAGTGAGGTAATTTAGGACAGTGCCTGGCACTTCTAAGCTCTCAGGCACCCATAAAGGCAGGCGGCTGTGATTAATTCTTCACAGGACTGTTGTGAAGATCAAAAGGATCAGTACATGAGACAATGCCTTGTGAACTGCAAGGCCGACCAGTTGTAGTTACTACATGTTTGGAACCCTGTTGTGTGCCGTGCCCTATGTAGACATCAGGCATTTTGAGAGAAGCAGATAAAATAGCGAGATGATAAAGACATGTGAGGTTTTTCCTGCCTGTCTTGCAAATCCAGGCCCTAAAGGAAGTGACTGTAGACAAACCCTCCAAGGGTCACTTTGAAGAGAGAAAGACAGGTTTCTGGTGTACATATCCTGGCTCCGTAGGAGAGAGGGTGCCCCTGATGTGGTAGCTCTATTGTTTTTTTCTTTTTATTATTTTTTTCTTTTTGTTTGTTTGTTTGGTTGGTTGGTTTTTTCTTTTTTGAGACGGAGTTTCACGCTTTTGCCCAGGCTAGAGTGAAGTGGTGCAATCTCGGCTCACTGCAACCTCTGTCCCCCGGGTTCAAGCGTTTCTCTTGCCTCAGCCTCCTGAGTAGCTAGGATTATAGACGCCTACCACCACGCCTGGCTAATTTTTGTGTTTTTATTAGAGACAGGGTTTTGCCATGTTGGCCAGGCTGGTCTCGAACTCCTGACCTCAGGTGATCCACCTGCCTAGGCCTCCCAGAATGCTAGGATTACAGGCATGAGCCACTGTGCCTGGCTGTTTTTTTTTTTTTTTCCAAGATGGAGTCTCACTCTGTCACCCAGGCTGGAGTACAGTGGCATGATCTTGGTTCACTGCAACCTCTGCCTCCCAGGTTCAAGCAGTTCTCCTGCCTCAGCCTCTCGAGTAGCTGGGATTACAGGCACGCGCCACTAGGTCCAGCTAATTTTTGTATTTTTCGTAGAGATGAGGTTTCACCACATTGGCCAGACTGGTCTTCAACTCCTGACCTCAAGAGATCTGCCCACCTCAGCCTCCCAAAGTGCTGGGATTACGGGCATGAGCCACCGCGCCCAGCCTGTGGTAGCTTTAGAGTCCTGCCAGGACTTAAATAAAGGGAACTTGGCTGATGCTTCCAGCAGGAACAAAAGAAAGCAGCCCTGACTGAGCAGCTGGGATTGAAGAGGGTGCTTGGCTCAGGATTCCTTTCTCTCCTGCCCTTCTCCCCTCCACATGACACGGTCACAGCTCCACACTCACTTTATTCCTGTGCCCAGCGGGTGGCTCTCAGCAGAACACCAACGGCCCTTTTCCCTCTACAGGACTTGCCCACTGGGCTGGTGGGCTTCTGTTTCCGGGCACATTCTCTCCAAAGGAGTTGAACCAAATTTTCTTGCCCATTTAAATAAGTTGGGGCCAGGCCTGGTGGCTCAGGCCTGTATTCCCAGCACTTTGGGAGACCGAGGCAGGCGGATCACCTGAGGTCAGGAGTTCAAGACCAGCCTGACCAACATGGAGAAACCCCGTCCCTACTAAAAATACAAACATTAGGCGGCGTGGTAGTGGGTGCCTGTAATCCCAGCTACACGGGAGGCTGAGGCACGAGAATCACTTGAACCCGGGAGGCAGAAGTTGCAGTGAGCTGAGATTGCACCACTGTACTCCAGCCTGGGCGACAGAGTGAGACTCCGTCTCAAAAAAAAAAAGAAGAAGAAGTTGGAATTCCTTCAATATTGCCCTGAGCTTGCTGAGGTCTTTTTTGACATATTTGACCTTTTTGTTAGGCCTGGAGAATGTTGCAGGCTTTGGGACCTGAAAGGAAGGTTTCCCAAGTCTTCTAGACTCCTCTCAGTTTGAACTCCAGAGGTAAAAGGATGACTTTTCTTTTTTTTTTTTTTTTTTTTTTTGAGACAGAGTCTCGCTCTGTTGCCCAGGCTGGAGTGCAGTGGCCAGATCTCAGCTCACTGCAAGCTCCACCCCCGGGTTCACGCCATTCTCCTGGCTCAGCCTCCCAAGTAGCTGGGACTACAGGCGCCCGCCACCTCGCCCGGCTAGTTTTTTGTATTTTTTAGTAGAGACGGGGTTTCACCGTGTTAGCCAGGATGGTCTCGATCTCCTGACCTCGTGATCCGCCTGTCTCGGCCTCCCAAAGTGCTGGGATTACAGGCTTGAGCCACCGCGCCCGGCCACAACTTTTCTTTTTTTTTGAGACAGAGTCTCACTCTGTCACCCAGGGTGGAGTGCAGTGGCACAATCTTGGCTCACTGCAACCTCCACCTTCCTGGTTCAAGCAATTCTCCTGCCTCAGCCTCCCGAGTAGCTGGGACTACAGGTATGGGTATCTGCCACCACACCTGGCTAGTTTTTTGTATTTTTAGTAGAGACAGGGTTTCGCCATGTTGGCCAGGCTGGTCTTGAGCTCCTGACCTCAGTTGACCCTCCCATCTAGACCTCCCAAAGTGGTGGGATTACAGGCGTGAGCCACTGTGCCCTGCCCAAGGATGGCTTTTCTCATATCCCTCCCTGTGTTGGGAGAGCCTCTTTCCCCTCACATGCGACAGCCGCTCTGTGTCTGCGGGAGGCTGTGCTAGCTCCGGCTTACGTGGGCTGGGAAGCCGTCTCCTTGGTCCTTCCTCTCCCAGCTGAGGACAGATTCCTGCCTATTCCCTGACCTTTATTTATCTTCCCATCTGCCTAACCAGTTTATCTCCTGTTCCTGGGCACTGCTGTCTCCTTATACCCAGGCTTTTCAGTTCCTCCCTTACTCGCTTCACTCTCCTTCCTTTCTGCTCACTCTTTGTTCATGTCCCAAATGATTCGCTTCTCAAATGCACCACATTCATCACTTCAGCCTTTTCTGTGAATTCTGTTGGAACACACTGTGTGTGCTGGGCAGTGAGCAGTGGGCAGAAGACGTTTATCCAGAATCTTGGCACTGAAGGGACCTTAGTAGTCATGTTTTTCTTTTTTAAGAGATAGATCTCACTGTGTTGCCCAGGCTGTACTTGACCTGCTGGGCTCAAGCAGTCCTCCTGCCTCAGCCTCTGGAGTAGCTAGGATTACAGGTTCAAGCCACTGTACCTGCCCTTAGTGGTCATTTAACTGGGCCGCTCCTGCTAAGGCTGACTTGACCAGAAAAGTGCTTCTCAGAGGGTTTTCTTGAAGCACTGCATTGCCAAGGTGCATCTTCTCAACGGAAAATCCCCAAATGCAGAGGACTGTGTGGTCAGATGAGTCTGTGCGCTCTGTTTCCCTCTTGTAAGTTTTGGACACATATGGAAAGTTCCACACTGAACCTGTTTACTTTGGGACTCCGTGTAACAGAGACTGTCCCTCCCAGCTGGTTTGTGCAAGCTCTTTACTTCTCAGGTCTAGTTCCAGTTGGCCATTTTGCCAGAAGGCACCTCCTTGCACTTAGCTGAAGCCTGTCTCACCCATTTCCATGCACAGAGCCTAGTTCTGGCACCCTTTGGGCCCCTGGGCAACATCTGAAGGCAGCTCTGCCAAATCCCGCTGGTTCCTTCCACCCTGTCCTTGTGTGGGGTCTTAAGTCCATTCTTCTTCTTGGGTGCTTCCCGCTGACCAGGCCCATGGCCTCCCTGCAGTGTGAGGTCTGCGTGGAGTGGGGCAGGCCATGATGGGGTAGACAGGACTGTGGCCCCTGCATTCGGAATTCAGGACTTTTTGTACTTGCCGCTATGATTTATTTTGCCCACAAGTTTTTGGCAGCCTCCCTGACTCACTGTAGCATCCCAGTCCCCTGAAGGTGTGGTCACAGGTGCAAGTGAGTGCCATTTGTCTCAAAACCTGTGCTGGGGAAGTCAGCTTGTGGGGGTCTCAGTTTTAGCACCTTGCTTTTTTTGTTTGTTTGTTTGTTTGTTTTTGTTTTTGTTTTAAGACAGGGTCTCACTCTGTCACCCAGGCTGGAGTGCAATTGTGTGAACACGGCTCATTGCAGCCTTGACCTCCCAGGCCTGAAATGATCCCCCTGCCTCAGCCTTCTGAGGAGCTGGGACCACAGGCACATGTCACTATGCCTTGCTAATTTTTTTATATTTTTGAAGAGACAGGGTCTCACTATGTTGCCCAGGCTGGTCTTGAACTCCTAGGCTCAAACAACCTTCCCACCTCAGCCTCCCAAAGTGCTGGGATTGGAGGTATGAACCACCACTCCGAGCCAGTACCTTGCATTTTTTAAAAATTGTGGTAAGGGCCGGGCGCGGTGGCTCAAGCCTGTAATCCCAGCACTTTGGGAGGCCGAGACGGGCGGATCACGAGGTCAGGAGATCAAGACCATCCTGGCGAACACGGTGAAACCCCGTCTCTACTAAAAAAATACAAAAAAAAAACTAGCCGGGCAAGGCGGCGGGTGCCTGTAGTCCCAGCTACTCGGGAGGCTGAGGCAGGAGAATGGCGTAAACCCGGGAGGCGGAGCTTGCAGTGAGCTGAGATCCGGCCACTGCACTCCAGCCCGGGCGACAGAGCCAGACTCCGTCTCAAAAAAAAAAAAAAAAAAAAAAAAAAAAAAAAAATTGTGGTAAGATATGCATAATGTGAAATTTAGCTATTTTGTTTTGTTTGAGACAGGGTTGCATGCTGTCACCTAGGCTCGAGTGATCACAGCTCATTGTAGCCTCAAACTCTTGTGCTCAGGTGATCCTCCCCCATTGGCCTCCCAAGTAGCTGGGACCACAGATGTGGGCCACCACACTCAGGTACTTTCTTAATTTTTTTGTAGAGATGGGGTCTTGTTTTGTTGCCCAGGCTGATCTGAAACTCCTAGGCTCAAGTGATTCTCCTGCCTGGGCCTCCCAAAGTGCTGGCATAACAGGCATGACTGACTGCACCCAGCAAAATTCACCATTTTTAAAACATTTTTAACCATTTCTGAGTATAGAGTTCAGTGGCAACAACATTGACGTTATAATGCAACCATCATTGTCATCCATTTCCAGAATGTTTTCACCCTCCTAAACTGAAACTCTGTCCCCATTCAACACTAACTCTGCATTCTCTTCCCCAGCCCTTGACAGCCACCATTCTACTTCTGTCTCGATGATTTTGACTACTCTAGGGACCTGATGAGTGAATTCATACAGTGAGGTGCCCTTTTTGTGACTGGCTTATTTCACTTGGCACAATGTCTTCAAGGTTCATCCACACTGTAGCCTGGGAGCATGTGTCAGAGTTCACTTCCCTTTCACTGCTGAATGGAATTCCATTGTTTGTGTAGATCACATTTTGTCAATGGGCATTTGGGTTGTTTCCCCCTTTTGGTGATTGTGAATAATGCTGCTAAGAACACTAGTGTCAGCCAGGCACGGTGGCTTACGCCTGTAATCTCTGCACTTTGGAAGGCCGAGGCGGGTGGATCACCTGAGGTCAGGAGTTCGAGACCAACCTGGCCAACATGATGAAACCCTGTCTCTACTAAAAATACAAAAAATTAGCCGGCCATGGTGGTGGACGCCTGTAATCCCAGCTACTCGGGAGGCCTGAGGCAAGAGAATCACCTGAACCTAGGAGGCAGAGGTTGCAGTGAGCTGAGATCGCGCCACTGCACTCCAGCCTGGGCATCAAGAGTGAAACTCCGTCTCAAAAAAAAAAAAAAAAAAGAGAGAATACTAGTGTCCGACATCCATTGAATCCTATGGTAATTCTTTGTTTAGGACCTTGCATTTTTCTTTTTTTTTTTTTAAGACTGAGTTTCACTCTGTTCCCCAGGCTGGAGTGCAATAGCCCTATCTCAGCTCACTGCAACCTCTGCCTCCTGGGTTCAAGTGATTCCCCTGCCTGTGCCTCCTGAGTAGCTGAGATTACAGGCATGCGCCACCACACCTGGCTAATTTTTTGTATTTTTAGTAGAGACGAGGTTTTACCATGTTGGTCAGGCTGGTCTCGAACTCCTGACCTCAGATGATCCACCCACCTTGGCCTCCCAAAGTGTTGGGATTATAGGCATGAGCCACTGTGCCCGGCCAGGACCTTGCATTTTTTTTGCTATATTTTATCTGTGGACATCACACCAGCTTGCTGAGATCTTTTGGGCCTAGATTGTGCCCCAACTTTGTGTCAGTAGCAAATCTGAGAGTCAGCACCCTTTCCGGGTGGCTGTAACTAACAGCCATTCCGCCTAAGTGTATCCATACCTGTTTATCTTCCCCCAAAGGCCTGCTATAGGGTATTGCTCACCCTGAGTGGTGACATCAGGTCAGCTGTGGTTTTCCATTAGACCAACTTGACAGTAACGTTTCACAAGTAAATAAGCATGTGACCCAGCATTTCCAATCTTGGGTATATACACAAGAAAATGGAAATATATGTCCAAACACTTGTGTATGAACGTTCAAAGCAACACTGTTCATAAGGTGTTGCCAAAAGGTGGAAACAACCAAATGTCCATCACCTGATGAGTGAAGAAATGAAATATGGTATATTGATACAGTGGAATATTGTTGGGCAACAGAATATCCATAAGAGGCAAATCCATAGAGACAGAAAGGCTAGTAGTTGCTAGGGGGGAGGGGTGGCAAGAGGGGAGTGGGAAATGACTGCAAATGGGTACCAGTTTCTTTTTAGGGTGATGCAAACATTCTGGAATTACATGGTAATGATGTTGGCACAACCTGAATATATAAAAATCCATGCACTGTACAGTGAGTTTTATGGTATGTGAATTATATCTCAGTAAAGCTGTCTTTTCAAAAAAAAGCTTAAAAAACAGGTAAGTGAGGTCCATCCCCAAGTCATTTTCAGTGAACCCATGGAAATCGTTGCTTCCCTTCTTAAAGTGCTCACAAACCATCCTCTGGCAACGCTAGATCCTGGGCTGATGCATCTGTGATTCACATACTCTGACCACTTCTGGGAAACCCAGAAGCACCTTGCTTGTTTC
Source organism: Macaca thibetana thibetana (assembly GCF_024542745.1). Classification (NCBI taxonomy): domain Eukaryota; kingdom Metazoa; phylum Chordata; class Mammalia; order Primates; family Cercopithecidae; genus Macaca; species Macaca thibetana. Next base: position 9,970,620 of record NC_065589.1, on the reverse strand, counting down.
CAGATCTGGAACACCTGTCTCATCCTTCACGGTTCCTCAAAGCTCACTGACAGCCATCCGGTGATCTTGTCTGTGTCCTTTAGTGCCTTGCAATGTAACTCTGCCAGCGAGGAGGCCGCGCTGAGCACACAGCTGCTTGAGTAAGAAGTAGCCAGCATACTGTTAAAATGAGGGCATTGAGGAAAAAAAACACAAGAAATAAAAATAGCACCCACCAGAGGAAGGTGGTGAATGCTGTCCCAGAGAAGGATGGACAGTGGGTGCTACTGGAGAGCTGAGGAGGAAGCGAGTGGCTCCCTGAGCTCCCGGGCACAGGAAGACCATAGAGGAAGGCACAGAGGGGGTGGCTGGGTGGGAGGAACGGCACGAGTTGGCCACTGTGACTGGAGGGGAGCCTGTCAGGGATTCCTGGGCCTCCTCTCCAGCCTGACCTTGGGAACCTTAAATGACTCCAGCCCACAGCACTAGATTCCTAGGTACCCACAGGCTACATTTCTTGGCGGGTAGTGGTTGTTCTCAATAATGGTGGGTTTTTGTTACTGAGGCTGTGTTGGGGGGAATGCAGATGGGTAATGAGTGGATGAGTCAGTTCTCAAACAGCAACAAAGAAAAACCTGAGACTAACTAATTTATGAGAAAAGTGGTTTAATTGGCTCAGGCACAGTTCCTCAGGCTGTACCGGAAATATGGCAGTGTGTGCTTGGCTTCTGGGAAGGCCTCAGGAAACTTACAAGCATGGCAGAAGGTGAAGGGGGAGGAGTACTTTACATGGCCAGAGCAGGAGCAAGACAGAGCAAGCGGGGAGGTGCTGCACACTTTTGAACAACTAGATCTTGCAAGAACTCACTCACTATCGCAAGAACTCACTATCACAAGAACAGCACCAAGGGGATGGTGCTGAACCATTCATGAGAAATCCACCCCCATGATCCAACCGCCTCCTGCCAAGTCCCACCTCCAACACTGGGGACTACAATTCGACATGAGATTTGGTGGGGATGCAGGTCCAAACCAGATCAGTGAGGAAGCTTGATTTGTTTATTTTAATCTTTAAATTTGTATTTATTATTTATTCATTTTATTTTATTTTATTTTATTTTGAGATGAAGTCTCGCTCTGTCTCCCAGGCTGGAGTGCAGTGGCACAATCTCAGCTCACTGCAATCTCTGCCTCCTGGGTTCACGCCATTCTCCTGCCTCAGCCTCCCGAGTAGCTGGGACTACAGGCGCCTGCCACCATGCCCGGCTAATTTTTTGTATTTTTAGTAGAGATGGGGTTTCACCATATTAGCCAGGATGGTCTCGATATCGATCTCCTGACCCTGTGATCTGCCCGCCTTAGCCTCCCAAAGTGCTGGGATTACAGGTGTGAGCCACCACACCCAGCCCCTTTATTAATTTTTTTAAGAGATGGGGTCTTGCTACATATTCCTGGGCTGGATACAGTCAAACTCCTGGGCTGAAGCGACCATCCCACCCCAGTCTCCCAAGTAGCTGGGACTGCAGGTGGCCTATGATACTATACCCAGCCTTATTTATTTAATTTTTTAAATATTGTGGTAAAATGCACTTAACATAAAACTGACCAGGCCAGGTGCAGTGGCTAATGCCTGCAATCCCGACACTCTGAGAGGCCAAGGCAGGCGGATCATGTGAGGTCAGGTGTTTGACACCAGCCTGGCCAACATGGTGAAACCCCATCTCTACTAAAAATACAAAAATTAGCTGTGTGTGGTGGCACCCACTGGTAATCCCAGCTACTTGGGAGGCTGAGGCAGCAGGATCGCTTAAACCAAGGAGGCAGAGGTTGCAGTGAGCCGAGATTGTGCCACTGCACTCTAGCCTGGGTGACAAAGAAAGACTCCACCTCGAAAACAAAACAAAAAAAACAAAAATTAGTTGGGTGTGGTGGTGCACACCTGTAATCCCAGCTACTTGGGAAGCTGTGGCACTATAATCGCTTGAACCTGAGAGGTGGAGGTTGTGGTGAGCAGAGATCGTGCAGCTGCACTCCAGCCTGAGCGACGGAGCGTGACTCTGTTTCAAAAACAAAAACAAAAAAACAGAAAAAACCCAAAACCTCTGACCACTTTAACCATGTAAGTGGACAGCATTAAGTACATTCACATTATTGTGCTGCCATCACCACCATCCATCGCCAGAACCTTTTTCTCATCTCAAGCTGAATCTCTACCCATTGAACACTAATTCCCATGCCCCTGTCTCCCAGCCCCTGGCAACCACTCATCCACTTTCTGTCTCTATGAATTTGACTACTGTAAGAACATCGCAGAAGTGGAACCATACAGGATTTGCCTTTTTGTGGCTGGCTTGTTTCACTTAGCAGAATGCCCTCAAGGTTCACCCGTGTGTTAGCATTCCCTTCCTTTTTATTGCCAAACAATATTCCCTTGTATAAACATACCATATTCCATTGTGTGGATATATGAATATACCCGCTTTTTGTTTTTGAGACGGAGTCTCACTCTGTCACCCAGCCTGAACTGCAGTAGTGTGATCTTGGCTCACTGCAGCCTCCGCTTGCCAGGTTCAAGCAATTCTCCCACCTCAGCTTCTCGAGTAGCTGGGATTACAGGCATGTACCACCATACCCAGCTAATTTTTGTATTTTTGGTAGAAACAGGGTTTCACCATGTTTGCCAGGCTGGTCCACGAACTCTTGACATCAGGTGATCTGCCCGCCTTGGCCTCCTAAAGTGCTGGAATTACAGGCGTGAGCCACCGCGCCTGGCTGGCTATATCCTGTTTCATTTCTCCTTTCATCTGTCCGTGGACACTTGCATTGTTCCCACCTTTTGGCTGTTGTAAACTGATTTGTTTTTAGAGCAAGGTATTCATACCTGAGCAACAAGGGGTCTCTGGGTGACGGGAAATGCTTGAAGGGAGGAGAGCCAGGGGGTCTGTGGAAAAATCCTGTAATGGGGGAAGTGGCTTGGAGGAAGCAGAGCACAGAGGGCTGCTGATGGCTGGGCCAGGAGGGGATAGGGCCGGTCCCCACCTGGTGAGGCTGGGTTTGTTTCCTGGCTGGGGGCTGGGGGGCCAGTGAGCAGAGGGGTGGCCCTGTTAGAGGACAGTCAGAGCCCTCTCGGCAGACACAGCCGTTCAGAGCTGGAGACAAGACGAGCGAACCAAAGGGGAATCATGAGCCAGAGTCACGGCCACACACAGGGGTGGGAATCAACTTCCCTAGACTCGGGACGAGCTGTTCAGAATGGCCGTGGGAGAGATCCAGGGGCAGTGACCAGGAGGAGGCTCCTGGAATTGCCAGCCCTTCCCTGCGAATGTGCTGGGCATCAGGGGCCAGCTCCTGCAACCCCTCCAATGTCCAGCATTAGGAGGAGGTGCTCACTTGATGTTTGTGGACCGAAACTGGGGGAAATTAAGGTAAACAAGGGATGTTTCTTACCCTCCAGAAATTATGGTTTAGTTGAGGAGATAAAAGACATGAAAACCAACAGGTAGTACAAGATCCACTTTAAGCCCTGAGGCGCTCTGAAGAGAGAGGGGTACCTCTGGAGCAGGTGACCCACATCGGCCTCGCAGAGCGGGAGGTATTTGAGTCATTTTTCGATGAATGAAGCCAAAGGAATTACATGTTTGGGAGACTAACAAGTGTCCTTTCGTCCCGGTCATGCATTCCTTTGACCCTGCAGGTATGACGCTGGGCGGGATGGCTTCATCGACCTGATGGAGCTGAAGCTGATGATGGAGAAGCTGGGGGCCCCCCAGACCCACCTGGGCCTGAAGAGCATGATCAAGGAGGTGGACGAGGACTTCGATGGCAAGCTCAGCTTCCGGGAGGTACCTGCCTGCTGTGGCCCTGAGCCCCTGTGGGGTGCCCCTGAGAGGACCTTCAAGTGTACAGCCCCCTGGAGCACAAATGGGTTTGGCGTCTCCAGAGTGCTGTTTGCATATCTAACCTGCAATTCTGCTTTCAAAAATACCTTTTAGGAGACAGCTAACCCCAGTTCTGGCCTGGAAAAAGCAGCATGGGTGGTAGTATAACCTCATTTCAATAAAATAATAAGAAATTTGGGGGATGTTCACCACAATATTCATAGTGGATATTTATGGAGACAAAATTTTGGTGGTTTTATAATGTTATTCTTTTTTTATGTATTAAAGCTTTTCATTTTTAAACGTATTTTAAAATTATTTTTAATTGTTATGGATACATAATAATTGTACATATTAGACATGTGATTTTTTTTTTACTATTATTATTTTTTGAGACAGTCTCAAAAAATGTTGCCCAGGCTGGAGTGCAATGGTATGATCTCAGCCCACCACAACCTCCACCTCCTGGGTTCAAGTGATTCGTGCCTTAGCTTCCCAAGTAGCTAGGATTTCAGTGTGCCACCAGGCCTGACTAATTTTTGTATTTTTAGTAGAGATGGGGTTTCACCATGTTGACCATGCTGGTCTCAAACTCCTGGCCTCAAGTGATCCTCTGTCTCGGCCTTCCATAGTGCTGAAATTACAGGCGTGAGCCACCAAGCCTGGCCTACGTGTGATATCTCGATATAAGCATACAATGTGCAATGACCAAGTCAGGGTAATCTAGGTATCCGTCACCTCAAGCGTTTATCATTTCTTTGTGTTTGAAACATTCTATTCCTTTTAATTATTTTGAAATATACAATAATGTGTCTTCTTTGCTTATCACCCAGGCTGGAGTGCAGTGGCTCTATCCTCAATTATGGCTCACTGCAGCCTTGACCAGACTGCTCACTGCAGTCTCCTCCATTGATCCTCCCACCTCAGCCTCCTGAGTAGCTGGGACTATAGGCACATACCACCACACATGTCTAATTTTTTAAATTCATTGTAGAGATGAGGTCTCACTGTGTTATCCAGGCTGGTCTCCAACTCAGCCTCAAGCGATCCTCCTGCCTCTGCCTCCCAAAGTGCTGGGATTACAGGCATGAGCCACTTTGCCCAGTTATTTTGAGAATAATACTTCCTTATATTTTCATTTTCATTGCTTATTTATTTGTTTGTTGTTTATTTACTTGAGACAGGGTTGCTCTGTTGCCTAGGCTAGAATGCTGTGGCATGATCACAGCCCACTGCGGCCTCAAACTCCCAGTATCAACCCATCCTCCCACCTCCGCCTCCTGAGTAGCTGGGACTACAGAAATGTACCACCATGCCCAGCTAATTTTAATAAATATTTTGTTGAGATAGAGTCTTGCTATGTTGCCCAGGCTGGTCTCCAACTCAGCCTCCCAAAGTGCCAGGATTACAGGCATGAGCCACCGTGTCTAGCTACTTTTTATTTTTACAGCATGTAAAAATAGTTTATTTTTTATTAAAAAATTTTTTTTGTTGTTGTTTATAGAAACAGGGACTCACTTTGTTGCCCAGGCTGGTCTCAAACTCCTGAGTTCAAGCAGTCCTCCTGTCTTGGCCTCCCAACGTGTTGGGATTACAGTGTGAGCCACTGTGCCCATCCCCAAAATAGATTTTTTTTTAAATTTTTGAGACAAAGTCTCACTCTGTTGCCCAGGCTGGAGTGCAGTGGCATGATTTCAGCTCACTGCAACCTCCACCTCCTGGGTTCATGTGATTCTTGTGCCTCAGTCCCCACCAAGTAGCTGGGATTACAGGTGTGCACAACTATTCCTGGCTAATTTTTGTATTTTTAGTAGAGAGGGGGTTTCTCCATGTTGCCCAGGCTAGTCTTGAACTCCTGAGCTCAAACAATCTGCCTGCCTCGGCCTCCCAAAGTGCTGGGATTACACGCATGAGCCACTGCGTCCAGCTATATTTTTTAATTTTTTGAGACAGAGTCTCACCCTGTTCCCCAGGCTGGAGTGCAGTGGTATAGTCTTACCTCACTGCAACCCTCACCTCCCAGGCTCAAGCGATCCCCCCACTTCAGCCTCCTGAGTCGCTGGACCACAGGCTTGTACCACCACACCTGGCTAATTTTTTCAAAAGTAATTTTATAAAGGGTCTTATTCTGTGCCGGTGGAGCCCCCTCACCAACAGTCCAAGAATGGACTTGGTCTTTGAACCTCTGAAATTGCAGGCAAGATTTTGAGGTACCGGCATCTCCCCAGGAAGAGTGCATACAGCATTCACAGCTGATCCCCAAATGGCTAAGAACCTCTGTGAGAAAGCCATATCTATTTTAGGGACAGTGTCTCAAGACTATCAGATGTCTTCCATGGCAAGGATGCCACCCCACAGGGAAGGGAATTTCATGTGTTAGATGTGTTCTTATGAGTTTTATCTGCCACCTGTATTATATTAACTTTTTTTTTTTTTTTTTTTTTTTTGAGACATTCTCACTCTGTTGCCTAGGCTGGAGTGCAGTGGTATGAACTCGGCTCAGTGCAACCTCCACCTCCTGGGTTCCAGCGATTCCCCTGCCTCAGCCTCCTGAGTAGCTGGGACTATAGGCGCGTGCCATCATGCCTGGCTACTTTTTGTAATTTTAGTAGAGATAGAGTTTCCCCATGTTGCCCAGGCTGGTCTCGAACTCCTGGCCTCAAGCAATCGGCCTCCCAAAATGCTGGGATTATAGGTGTGAGCCACTGCACCTGGCCTATTATAATAATTTTGATGATGGTATCAGATTAAAGGCTCAGAGCATCTGCAGTTTCAGTCATGTCTCAGCTTCAGCCCTTAGGAGCTCAGAGTAGAGGACTCTCCCTGCTTCCTGGTGTTTAACCTTGGTTATTCCAGAAACGTTGGAGTACTGGCATCCTGGTTTTTTCACAGCTCACTGCAGCCTCTCACTTCTGGACTCAAACAGTCCTCCCACATCAGCCTCCCAAAGTGTTGGGATTACAGACGTGAGCCCCCACACCCAGCTAGCGCCCTGGTTTCTAATGTGAGACTTTAGGTCAAGCATTGGTCTCTCTAGGCTAGAAGTTCTTCCTGGAGCAGAACTGGCAGCCACAAGCCCCTCCCCCAGACGTGGTGAACTGGGCTTGTCCCTTCTACAAATCGGCTCCAAAATCTTCCACCTTTACTGAAGCTGAGATGGGATTCACAGGGCTGGGCATGACCCTCTGGATGATCTCATCCAGCTTTGCATGCCAGAGCCAAGGAGCTGAAGGGCCACAGAGATCTGGGTTTGCTGGGTGTGGGCTGTGGCCTCCGTGCCACTCGACCTGTCCTGTCACCACCACACTTGTCTTCACAGCTGCCCCATTTGGCTCCTGCTGGGGCACTGGCTCTTTCCAACTCCAATACCCCTAGAGTATAGAAGGCAGATACTTTTGCCTTGGTGAAGCTTTGGAGTAGGTTCTGGGAAGAGAGCTGTGGTGAGGCTGTGACCTCTGGGAACAGGAGCTGAGAGGGTGTTTCATGGCTTGCAATTGCCAGATGAACTAAGACGCATTCCCCCATCTGCTCTGTTGTACTCAGGGGCCAACCGCAGGTGCTCTTCCCTGAATCCATGATGCTTGGTTAGCTTTTGTCTAGCTGCTGGTTTGGCCAGCAGATGGTAGACATCAGAGGCTTGGAAATCTCCAAAGGGTTCCTGTGATTTGTTTGCACCCCCATTCCAGAGCTTCAGGGACACTCACAGTCTACCCTTTGTCAGTTCCAAGCCCAGTCCCATCTCTAGTAGCCGCCCCAGGCATGCAGGCCCTGGGAGTGTAAGGACATGCTGCCACTCACACTTTCCCGTTCCATTATCTCACTGTGCTGGTTTCCACCTCTGCTTAAGGCCCTGGTGGACCAGGGCTGTGTTCACAGGCTGAAAAGAGCATGCGCTCCGTCTGCCATGCAAAGCTAGGTCCCCAGAGTGAGATCTTTTACTTCTGAGCCTCAGTTTTTGTGTCTTTAAAATAGCGGTGTGAATAACTCTGCCCGCTGTTGTGACCATTGTGAAAACTAAGTTCTCTTTCTGTGCCCTTTACAAGCTAGGAAGACATTCCTTACTGGAAACCGTATTTGCTGCCACCTTGGTCTTGCACTTCCAGCTTCTGAAACGGTGAGAAAATACATTTCTGTTGTGTGAGCCACCCAGTCTGCACAGTTTTGTTAGGGCAGCCCAAGCAGACGAATCCAGTGGCCCCTGGAGCCTGGGCGTGCTGGGCTGCCCGCCCGCCTGACCGTGGCTGACCAGACCATGGATGAACCCCTGGTCTCACCAGGCCAATTGAATTCTCTCTCTTGGGATTTTGAAATTGGGGCTGAAGTGCTCTGAGTTGGCTCTGCAGATGGCTGTTCTTGGAAGGGTAATGCAATGTGGGGTGCCCACTTTCTACCATGTGGACCAGCATGAGAGATGGAGGGGGAATCTTGCCTCCAGTCCGAAGGGCTTTGCCTCTCCCAGTTCCAGTCCTCCTCCAGGCCACTGCATCTCGTCCTTCGGTTTTTGAGACATCTATTTTATTTATTTATTTATTTATTCATTCATTCATTCATTCATTCATTCATTCATTCATTTACTTTGAGACAGAGTTTTGCTCTTGTTGCCCAGGCTGGAGTGCAATGGTGCAATCTCAGCTCACTGCAACCTCCGCCTCCCAGGTTCGAGCAATTCTCCTGCCTCAGCCTCCCAAATAGCTGGAATTACAGGCATGCAGCACCACACCCAGCTAATTTTGTATTTTTCTTTTTAGTAGAGACAGGGTTTCACCATGTTGGCTAGGCTGGTCTCGAACTCCTGACCTCAGGCGATCCACCTGCCTTGGCCTCCCAAAGTGCTGGGATTACAGGCGTGAGCCACTGTGTCTACTCGAGACATCTGTTTTAAATAATGAATACCTCCTTTTTGCTTAAGTGAACAAGTTTATTTCTGTCACTTGCAACCTAAGAGTTCTAATACCGAGGGAGTGTTTGCATCACCAGCCGCAGCCATGAAGTTAAAAATTCCCTGCGTGTATCAGAAGCATCCATAGCTTGCGTGTGAAAGGGCTTTTTAGCTTTGTTAGTTCTCTTGCTGTCTCTTTGTTTTCTACCTCTCCTTCCCTCCCCCTCTTTCTTCACAGTCACAGCTAGGACAGTTTCCAATTCTTCTACCACATGCCCGGCTTTGTGGACTATAAATAGGAAGACAAACAAGGCTGGGCAGTTGGATAAATTGTCGTTTAGGGTGGTTGGTGATTGTAACAAAATAAATGGAAATGTCTGGCATGCTTCATGGAAGGCTGGGCACTTTCAGCTTGAGCTGAGTTTTTTTTTCCTTCTTTAACTGGCTGGGATAGGGGGGACCCCTGAGGTGTGATGGGGATGCTGCTGGTCACCTGCTGACCTGGCACAGTGAGTCGATGTGGTCTGGATCTGCCCCAGACCTGAGGGTTCAGAGGAAACAGCTCTGGGAAGGGACCCGTGAGGAGAGCTTTCCCTCATGTTTCCAGTTCGTGGAACCCGTCCGTAAACTGTCATCTCCACTCTGGATGTGAGAAGGCCAAGCCTCCGGGATGGCGAAAGTCCCTGAGGTCACCTGGGTGGGCGCTGGCTGGGAGTGGTGCTCCGTCTTTTCTTTTTTTAGAAAATATTTTATTATTTTATCTATTTATTTATTTGAGACACGGTTTCACTCTGTCACCCAGGCTGGAGTGCAGTGGCACCATCTCGGCTCACTGCAACCTCCACCTCTCAGATTGAAGCAATTCTTGTGCCTCAGCCTCCCGAGTAGCTGGGATTACAGTTGTGTACCACCACACCTGGCTAATTTTGGTATTTTTAGTAGAGATGGAGTTTCACCATGTTGGTCATGCTGGTCTCGAACTCTGGACCTCAAGTGATCCGCCCGCCTCAGCCTCCCAAAGTGCCGAGATTACCGGTGTGAGCCACCACACCCAGTCAGTGCTCCGTCTTTTCACAGCTGCCTGTCTGGGCCCCACAGAGCACTAGCCTGGTGGGGCTGCCTGTTCTGTTTGCCTCGTGCAGCAATGTGGTGGGGCCTTCTGTGAAGGAAATGCTTTAAGGATAGCAGGGCACGGAGCAACTGGTATGTCATTCCCTCTCTCCACATGCCTCTCATCCACAGCCCTGAAGTCTGCTGGTTCGATCTTTCCCACCCCTGTGTCCCCATCCCCTTGACCTCCAACCTATTCTTGGGGGGCCTGGCCTCCTTCAAGAGGCCTGTCTTCTTTCAAATCAGTGTTCAGGCTCTGATAATCCGCCGCAAACTGAGTCTCTGCCGGCCTCTAGTGAGAGAGTTTGAAGCTGCAGGTGGATGAACGGGGCTGACCGTCGGCCTCTCCGTGGGCATCTTGCTGTGTCCCTTGCTTTGTATTTGACAATATTCACGGTGGCGGTGGCGTTAGGACCCTGAAGGGAGCAAAAGGAAGAGGGTGTCTTACAAGGCGTGTCAGGGTTGCGGCGGTTGAGACTCTCACCCGCATGAAACACGCTTGCCTCTGGGGATTGAGAACCTTGGCAGTAACGATACTAAAGTGAGCGTTTGGAAGGCCTGTAGAAGTTGCTTAACATATCACTTTACTTTAAGTAGTGTTCTTTGCCCTTTTGAGAAGGCTTTTTTTTTTTTTTTGGAGACAGAGTCTCGCCCTGTAGCCCAGGCTGGAGTTCAATGGTACGACCTTGGCTCACTGCAACCTCCACCTCCTGGGTTCAAGCAATTCTCCTGCTTCACACTCCTGAGTAACGGATTACAGGTGCACGCCACCATGCCTGGCTAATTTTTGTATTTTTAGTAGAGACGGGGTTTCACCATGTTGGTCAGGCTGGTCTCGAACTCCTGACCTCGTGATCCGCCCGCCTTGGCCTCCCAAAGTGCTGGGATTACAGGCGTAAGCCACTGTGCCTGCCTAAAAGAAGGCATTCTTTTAGGGAAGAGGGTTATGAAAAAAGACCTGGAAACCTGAAATTTTCCTGTGGGTACACACATTTTAGGTAGCACCTGAAAACCTGGAGAAACCCTCTTTTGATGATGGCTTAGAACGTATCAGTTTATATTCTTTCCATATGGAAAAATAAATCATGAAACTTAGATAGCAGTTGTTTGATGCGTAAATCACTTAAAATTATTTAAAGAAGAGAACTTAAAAAGCCACAAAATTGCCTTGGGAGAGTACAGGAAGATGGGGGACCTGCCATTTAAGTTTGGCCAATTTATAGCTGGGCATGGTGGCTCATGCCTGTAATCCCAGCACTTTGAGAGACCTGAGGCTAGGAGTTCAAGACCAGTTTGGTCAACATGGCGAAACCCCATCTCTACTAAAAAAAACAAAAATTAGCCAGGCATGGTCACGCTCCTGTAATCCCAGCTACTTGGGAGGCTAAGGCGGGAGGATCACTTGAACCTGGGAGGCAGAGGTAGCAGTGAGCTGAGATCGAGCCATTTTACTCCAGCCTGAGCAACAGAGTGAGACTCCATCTCAAAAAAAAACAGTTTGGCCAATTTATTTATTTAAAAGTTTGTTCTTTGGAGGCCTGAAGATTAATTCATTCAGGTCACATTTTGAATCTGGAGGAGAAGGGTGGATACAAGGATTACTAACAAATGATACAAGGATTACTAACCAACCATTTGGAAGAAAATAAGGTTAATGATTAACCTCACATGATAAATAAAAATAAATTTCAGAGATTAAATATTTACATGGTTAAAAAAAAAAAGCCATAAAAGTTGTAGAAAAAACGTAGGTGATTGTTTATATAACCTTGCTGCTGAGGAAGGTTTTTCTAAGCATAACACCATATGTAAAATTTTTGAAAGTTGAAAATTAGCATAAACATACTTAAAAGGCAAGTGACAGAGCTGAAGTATTTGAAACATACCAGGTTCTGTGAAGATCTTTAGCAAATGATAAGAAAGGTAAACCATTTAATGCAAAAATGAGACACACTAGAAAAATACAAGTTGTTAAAAAACCATTGGAGGCCGGGCGCGGTGGCTCAAGCCTGTAATCCCAGCACTTTGGGAGGCCGAGGCGGGCGGATCACAAGGTCAGGAGATCGAGACCACAGTGAAACCCCGTCTCTACTAAAAATACAAAAAAAATTAGCCGGGCGCGGTGGCGGGCGCCTGTAGTCCCAGCTACTCAGGAGGCTGAGGCAGGAGAATGGCGGGAACCTGGGAGGCGGAGCTTGCAGTGAGCCGAGATCGCGCCACTGCACTCCAGCCTGGGCAACAGCGTGAGACTCCGTCTCAAAAAAAAAAAAAAAAAAAAAAAACCATTGGAAATATTAAGTTATTTAGTTTTTAAAAAAATAGTTTATACAGGTTTATTTGATTTTTCTTTTGTCACTGTAAACTAGGATGCTGCTAATTTTTTACTTTCATAGATAATGTTTAAACCATTGTAGGAATGTTTCTGAAGGATAAATTCCCACCAGTGGAATTAATGGTTGGAAGGCAAAAAGCATCTTATTTTCAGTAAACATTTCCAGGAGTTTGAGACCAGCCTGGGCAACGTAGAAGACCCTGTCTCTACAAATTAAAAAAAAAAAAAAAAAAAAGCCAGGTCTGGTGGCACATAGCTGTGGTTCCAGCTACTCAGGAACTGGAGGCCACAGGACTACCTGAGCCCAGGAGGTCAAGGGTGAGCTGTGATCACACTACAGCACTCCAGAGTGAGACCCTGTCTCAAGAAAATAAATAATTATCGGCCGGGCGCGGTGGCTCACGCTTGTAATCCCAGCACTTTGGGAGGCCGAGACGGGCGGATCACGAGGTCAGGAGATCGAGACAATCCTGGCTAACACAGTGAAACCCCGTCTCTAGTAAAAATACAAAAAATTAGCCGGGCGTGGTGGTGGGCGCCTATAGTCCCAGCTACTGGGGAGGCTGGAGCAGGAGAATGGCGTGAACCCAGAAGGCGGAGCTTATAGTGAGCCCAGATCGCACCACTGCACTCCAGCCTGGGCAACAGAGCGAGACTCTGTCTTAAAAAAAAAAAAAAAAAGAAAAGAAAAGAAATAAATAGGCCGGGTGCGGTGGCTCACACCTGTAATCCCAGCACTTTGGGAGGCCGAGGTGGGCATATCACCTGAGGTCAGAAGTTTGAGACCAGCCTGACCAACATGGAGAAACCACGTCTCTACTAAAATACAAAAAATATCAGCCAGGCATGGTGGTGCATTCCTGTAATCCCAGCTACTTGGGAGGCTGAGGTAGGAGAATTGCTGGAACCTGGGAGGCAGAGGTTGCAGTGAGCCGAGATCACGCCATTGCACTCCAGCCTGGGCAACAAGAGTGAAACTCCATCTCAAAAAAATAAATAAATAAAAAAGAAAATAAATAAATAAAAGTTTGAGGGCGGGGGGCAGTGGCTCATGCCTGTAATCCTAGCACTTTGGGAGGCCAAGGCGGGCAGATCACTTGAGGTCAGGAGTTTGAGACCAGCCTGGCCAACATGGCGAAACCCCGTCCCTACTAAAAATATAAAAATTAGCGGTGCGTGGTGGCACGTGCCTGTAATCCCAGCTACTCAGGAGACTGAGGCATGAGAATCACTTGAGTCCAGAGGCAGAGGTTGCAGTGAGCCGAGATCACGCCATTGCACTCCAGCCTGGGTGACAGAGCTAGACTCTGCCTCAAAAAAAAAAAAAAGTTTGAATTGGTTTACACTCTCAAATAAATATGAGGGTGCCCATTTCCCTATATCCTTGGGAAAAATGCACATGTTTCCATTTCTGACAATCTGATAAGGGAAAAAAATAATTTGCCACAGGCACACATAAACATCTTTCTTAAGTGATTAGCAGAGTGACTTCGGCTTGGGCCAGAGGCTGGTTGTGAATCTCTCAGTGACAGCGACTCTGATTCCCTGCTTTCTTTCCCCTGTAGTTTCTGCTCATTTTCCACAAGGCCGCGGCGGGGGAGCTGCAGGAGGACAGTGGGCTCATGGCGCTGGCAAAGCTCTCTGAGATCAATGTGGCCCTGGAAGGCGTCAAAGGTGCCAAGAACTTCTTTGAAGCCAAGGTAGGTGCTTCGTTCCTTCTGTGAGGAGCAACCACTCCCAGCCTCCACCCTGTCCACCAGACGGCAGCTGTCGTTTTCATCTCAGCAGAGCAAACCTGCAGAAACAGACCAGGAGGGTCCTCCAAGTCCCCTGCCAATCAGCACAGTGGGTGCCAGTCCACATGAGCTCAGAGTCGGCCTCCTCCATCTCCCTACCCTGTCCACTCGGAGCCTCAGTGTCTTCATCTGTATGATGGAGAGGTGACAACAGGATTGCCTGAATGATGAAACGAGTTCATGTACATGAAAGCGTTTAGCAAGTGCCTGGCTCACTGTGAGCCCTTCGTAGGTGGTATGGGCTGTTGGGACTCTTGTGGAGTTTCGTTTTAGTTTATTCTGGGAGCTTGCCCAGAGACAGAGTGCCTTGGTGACACATCCTGGCCTGCCCGGTCCCCTAAGCAGGACTGTAAATTCTCACTTCTCTTTGAGGCTGCTTGGAGACAGATTTCATCATCTTTCTGCCACGCTGAAAGCCCAGTGCTCTCATCTGACAGTATCAAGGACAAGCCAACCACTCATTGTGCCTTAAACACTGGCACCATGTGTCCAATTCTGAAAGTGGTTTGGCCCTTCCTTCCTGACTTAGCATTGATTCAGCCCATCTCCAGCAAAGCTGGGCACCGCACTGAGCTCTAAGATACAACTTCTGTCTAAGGATGAAGTGGACATAACTGTTGCCCTTCCCAGGGCACACACATAGTCCAGTGAAGAAAGCAAGCTCCACAATGATACAGAGAGGGCAGAGAGGAGGGAAGGGCTATTTTGCAGGGGTGGGTCTTCTCCATCCATTGAGTATATAACATGCAGATGTCTTATGATGCCTTGGCAGAGGTGCTAGGTTGACAGCCCGAGTTTGCAGGACAGTTTTCAGTCCACTGCTCCAGTGCAAGGTGATACGTGCTCTAGTTGAAGTAGGTTTGAGTGTCTGGGAATGTCTTATCTGGGCATTCAAGACCTGTTATAATCTGGCTCTGATCCCTGCTTCAGCCTCATCCATCCCCTTCAAATGCTGCCACGCCTTTCCCAACTGGATCTGCTGTTCCCTCTGCCTGAACGCCCTACCCAAATGCCTCTGCCTAGAAAACTGCTTCTTCATCCAGACCCATGTTGAAGAGTTCCGTCCCCTGGGCTGCTTTCCCTGACTGTCCATCCTCTTCTGTGTGCCTCTAGTACATGTGGAAGTGGGTTATAATTTATCTTTTTGAGGCACCCTTAGATGCTTTTGGTGAAAGTATGAATTAACCCAACTTTTTATTTTATGTTTTGAGATGGAGTCTCACTCTGCTGCCCAGGCTGGAGTGTAGTGGTAGGATCTTGGCTCACTGCAACTTTGACCCAACTTTTTGTAAAGCAGTTTGAAACTAACTATTCACATTTTATATTTTTCCCTTCCAGAATTCTATCTCTTAAGACTTCTTCTTCTTCTTTTTTTTTTTTTTTTTTTTTTTTGAGACTGAGTCTCACTCTGTCGCCCAGGCTGGAGTACAGTGGCGCGATCTTGGCTCACTGCAACCTCCGCCTCCCAGGTTTAAGTGATTCTCCTGCCTCAGCCTCCTGAGTAGCTAGGACTATAGGCACGCACCACCACGCCCAGCTAATTTTTGTATTTTTAGTAGAGATGGGATTTCATCATATTGGCCAGGCTAGTCTCAAACTCCTGACCTCGTGATCTGCCTGCCTCCACCTCCCAAAGTGCTGGATAACAGGCGTGAGCCACCACACCCATGCAAATGCACATACATGTATGGACAAGGATTTTCATACAATATTGTTAGTAGTATAGAAAAATTAGAAATAACCAAAACTTCCATTATCAGGGAAGTGAGTTCATTATGATATATCCACACATTTGCACACTCTGCAGCTGTCAAAAAATGAGATGCAGCTGCGTGTCCGTGTGGACAGATGTCCAGAATAAATGAAGCAAGACAATATGCTGGAAACCTAATTTTGTAAACATGAAATCCAACCTGGATCATTACATGCCAAAGTGTTAGTAATAGTTGTGTCTGAGGGACTTATTTTATATTTTTGTGATGTTTTACAATGAGTGTGTACTCTTTTTATAACTGGAGAAAAGATGAAAAGAATGACAGTAAAAATTCTTGCAGCTCGTTACGTTCATAGGTCTGCCTCCTCACCCAAACTCAAAGGCAGAGTAGCTATGATAGCTTTGTAATTACAGTGCTTGGTATATAATGGCCCTCAATTAACATCTGCCTAGATGACAAATGGAGGGCGTCACCGCTGGATTTGGGAGAGGGCCATAAAGGAGCTGCCATTTGTGACAGATGTTCTGAGATGAATGGGGATTCACCTTGTAATCAAGGAAGGGAGGGCGTTGTGATCGTGGGAACAGCAGGTGGAAGGCTCCAAGGCGTAGAGGGTGAGGCTTGTTTGGAGGCTGCAGAGGTGTCGCAATGTGAGGATACAGGATGTGTGAGGGAGCAGGGCTGGTGACGTGTCTGGAGGTGAAAACCAAGATGCAAATATGGTGACCCCAGCCTGGCCATCATGGTGAAACCCGTCTCCACTAAAAATACAAAAATTAGTTGGGCATGGTGGTGCACACCTATAATCTCAGCTACTTGGAAAGGTGAGGCAGGAGAATTGCTTGAACCCAGGAGGCGGAGGCTGCAGTGAGCCGAGACGTGCTACTGCACCTCCAGCCTGGGTGACAGACCATGACTCCACCAAAAAAAGAGAGAGAGAGACGAAAGAAAGAAAGAAAGAGGAAGGAAGGAGGGAGGGAGAGAGGGAGGGAGGGAGGGAAGGAAAGGAAGGAAAGGAAGGAAGGAAGGAAGGAAGGAAGGAAGGAAGGAAGGAAGGAAGGAAGGAAGGAAGGAAGGAAGGAAGGAAGGAAGGAAGGGGAGAAAGAGAAAAAGAAAGCAAATATGGTGATCAGGAAACTGGGCCAGCACTTGCCACCCTCTGGCCCACCATGGCACGTATGGTCTATGACTCTCAGACTGGATGGCTCCCGGCTGCACTAGACAGTATTGGACAGAGAGCTCCAGCCTCCCCAAGGCTGAGAGGAGCTCCTCTCTGGGCACCTGGTTGGGAAGGTCAGGCCTTCCCTAGACTGCTGAGTGTCAGAACCACCCGCACACCAGCTTCTCAGGCCCACCTACATCTACCTGGGATTTCTCCAAGGTGGGTTTCAGGAAACATGGAGGTGATGGAGCTGTGATGTGATTCCAACGCACAGCCACAGGTGCAGGGGAGCCCTCGAGTGTTTGGGCTGGGCACTACGAGTACACACTTGCCTGGCGACAGTTTAGACTCAGGGAAGTTTTCACAGAGGTCCCGAGAAGAATTGTGGGTCCAATAAGTGTAGTGACAACCAGACTAGGGAGAAGGAGGGGACAAATTGAGAATTCTCTAGAAGTCTCAGTGTTCATGACCACTCCATTGGAGGTGGGAGGTAAGTGCCATGAGGTTTGTCAAGGAGGGAAGTTGATGATATTTTTCATCAAGACCAGCCTCACAGGCGGAGTGTGGTGGCTCACGTCTGTAATCCCAGCACTTTGGGAGGGCGAGGGGGGAGGATTACTTGAGGTCAGGAGTTTGAGACCAGCCTGGCCAACATGGTGAAACCCCGTCTCTACTAAAAATATAAAAATTAGCCAGGCGTGGTGGCAGACACCTGTAGTCCCAGCTACTTGGGAGGCTGAGGCATGAGAATCGCTTGAGCCCAGAGGCAGAGGTTGCAATGAGCCGAGATCACACCATTGCACTCCAGCCTGGGTAACAGAGCAAGACTGTGTCTCAAAAAAAATAAATAAATAAATAAAGCAAAAATAAATAAAGCCCGGCCTCCCCCTATTCCCAGAATGGCTGTGGTTTGAAGAGGAGAAGTTATGAACTGGGTTTGGTGTCAAGTGTGAGGGGACTTCAGGCACAGGAAAGGTGTGCCCCTTCATTTGAAGGCCATCGTGTTGGTTACAAATAATTTCTCATCACATCCTGTTTGACCGAACCTGGTGACTCCTGGCTGCATGGGAGGTTAGGGAGCGTCTTTTTTTCTGGGATCTGCCTGCCTGGCTGTCATTATGCCACTGGGGAAGGTGAAGATCCTACATGTTGAGGGTCATGGAGTAATTTCTTCCACACATGCCCAATTCTGAACCTGCCATTGGAAAACACTGGAATATCATTATCTCAACTGGGCTTTCTGGAGCCAGGGGTGGTGTCAGTCTCCCTTAGGCCTCTGGGCCATGTGCTAGGCCTCATAGCAAGAAATAAGGCAGGAAATGGGTGCTTCTGGGCACCTCACAACATAGACCACAGGAGCTAACTTCACAAGATATACGTTGAAACCAAGGATTAGAGATTGACCTATGGTAGAACAGAATGGTGCCAGGACTGTGGGGAAGGCTGGCATTTAGGCCTTTGGAGAAGAAGAAGGTGTAATCAGAGGTACAAGGAAACCCTGGGGAAATGCTATTTTGGAGGACTGGAGCAGTTTTTAGAAGAGATTAGGCTGGGTGCAGTGGCTCATACCTGGACACTTTGGGAAGCTGAGGCAGGAGAACTGTTCAAGCCCAGGAGTTCAAGGTTGCAGTGAGCTGTGATCATGCCGCTGCACCACAGCCCACACAACAGAGCAAGACCCTGTCTCTAAAACAAAACAAAACAAAACAAAACAAAACAAAACAAAACAAAAAGCAAACATAACAAAATGGAGTTTTTAGTCCCTGCCTCTAGGGATTATAATTCCGTAAGAGTAAAAGTGACCTGGTGCAGTGGCTCACACCTGCAATCCCAGCACACTTGGGAGGCCAAGGTGAGAGGATTGCTTAAGCCCAGGAGTTTGAGACCAGCCTGAGCAACATGGCAAGACCCCATCTCTACACACACACACACACACACACACACACACACACACACACACACACCTTTCTGTATAAGCATAACTCTTGCTGTTAATATTCTCAGAGTTACCTGTCTTCCGAAATGGACCCCTGTCAAACGCAGGGGAATTTAGAAAGTGGACACTGCGATTTTTCATTGAAATGGGAGCATCCAGGCCTGGCGCAGTGGCTCATGCCTATAGTCCCAGCACTTTGGGAGGCTGAGGTGGGAGGATTGCTTAAGCCCAGAAGTTTGAGACCAGCCTGGGCAACATAGTGAGATCTTGTCATTACAAAAACAAAAATAGTAGCTGGGTGTGGCAGTGCACGCCTGTAGTCCCAGCTACTCAGGAGGCTGAATTGGGAGGAACACTTGAGCCTGGGAGATTGAGGCTGCAGTAAGCCATGACTGCACCACTGCACTCCAATCTGGGTGACGGATTAAGACCGTGTCTCAAAATAAAAAAGACATTTAGAAAGTTGAGAACTCTGCTCCAACTCCCCTAAAAGACAGTTAAATGTTGGGAAATATAAGGATTACTTCTTCCTTTGTCCTCCAATGTTATAAAA
Source organism: Macaca thibetana thibetana (assembly GCF_024542745.1). Taxonomy (NCBI): domain Eukaryota; kingdom Metazoa; phylum Chordata; class Mammalia; order Primates; family Cercopithecidae; genus Macaca; species Macaca thibetana. Next base: position 9,951,280 of record NC_065589.1, on the reverse strand, counting down.
AGAATGTAAACATTGAAAAAGATCATATCATATTCATTCTCTGAAGCCATTGATTCTGATAAAGTCACATAAAAATGACACATTAGAAAAAAAATTATATCAATGAATGTAGCTCTAAGAATCTTAAAACTTCAGGGGCCAGGAGCAGTGGCTCATGCTTGTAATCCCAGAACTTTGGGAGGCCAAGGTGGGCACCTCACTTGAGTTTAGGAGTTCGAGACCAGCTGGCCAACATGGTGAAACCCTGTCTCTACTGGAAAAAAAAAAAATTAGCTGGGCATGGTGGCATGTGCCTATAATCCCAGCTACTCGGGAGGCTGAAGCAGGAGAATCACTTGAACCCGGGAAGCGGAGGTTGCAGTGAGCTGAGATCACACCATTGAACTCCAGCCTGGGTGACAGAGTGAAACTCCATCTCAAAAAAAAAAAAAAAAAAAAAAGAATCTTAACAACTTCAAAAAACGGAATGCAGTGATTACATTTAAGGATGTATATGTTAAAACTGCAAGAATGATTTGAAAATGTTGCTATCATAGGTATATCAAGAAAAAAGTCATTTAAATTAAATATCTCAAAGGTATTTGGTAAAGTTTAATACCCATTCATAATAAAACATTTTAAAATAAGAAAACAATGCTTCTTTAGCACGGTAAAAGAATATTGGCCAAGCGCAATGGCTCACACCTGTAATCCTAGCACTTTGGAAGGCTGAGGCGGGCGGATCACCTGAGGTGGAGAGTTCGAGACCAACCTGACCAACATGGACAAACCTCATCTCTACTAAAAAACAAAATTAGCTGGGCGTGGTGGCGCCTGCCTGTAATCCCAGCTACTCAGGAGACTGAGGCAGGAGAATCGCTTGAACCTGGGAGGCAGAGATTGCAGTGAGCCGAGATCGTACCATTGCACTCCAGCCTGGGCAATGAGAGTGAAACTCCGCCTCAAAAAAAAAAAAAAGAAAAAAGAAAAAAAAGAATATTTATTTTCCTCATAAATATCAAGGCATTCTATAAAGCAGTAATATTAAATCACACAGTATGGGTGCAGGAATAAACAAATCAGTCAGTGGCACAGGATAGAGAATAGAAACATCTCTTTCATGTGGGAACTTAGAATATGAAGAAAATTGGGAGAATAATGGGCTAGCAATAAAAGGTGCTGAGACAATTAGCTATGCACTTAGGAAGATAAAGTCAAGTCCCTACTTTATACTCTTCACTAAAATAAGTGCACTTAGATCCTTTTGTGGTTCATAATGTGATGACTGGGTTTTCATGCCCATGTGTGAAGTGTGCCTCCCTACAATCTTGTTAAGATGACAGCACATTGCCTTCTGACGGGAAAGAAAAGTGAAATAAGTGAGCTTATTTTTGTGGTTTAAGGGGCCAAATGAGAACACAAAACCACAAAGGTATTAAAAGGAAATTCAGGAAAATGGGTTTAGAACCTCGGGGGTTTAGAAGACCTTCTTAAACATGCCATAAAATGCAAATGGCAGAACGGAAATGCTTGATCAATTTGATTACATCAAAATGTTAAATATGTGTGTCATCCCAAATGCCTTAGAGCTAAAAGATGAGCAAAAAACTGGGAGAAAGTAACTAAAATATGTATAACCAGAGACTAATACCTAGAATTTATAAGGAAAGTAAATATTCTTTTATTTATTTATTTATTTATTTGCCTTATGTAAGTCAAATTGGGGCTGAGCTCAGTGGTACATGCCTATAATCCAAATGCTTTAAGAGGCTGAGGTGGGAGAATTGCTTGAGCCCAGGAGTTTGAGACCAGCCTAGGCAACATAGTGCAACCCCATCTCTACAAAAAATTTTAAAAACTAACCTACAGGTGGCATGCACCTATAGGCCTAGCTGCTCAGGATGCTGAGGTAGGAGGATTGCTTGAGCTCGGGAGTTCGAGGCTGTAGGGGACTGATTGTGCCACTGTACTTCAGCCTCAACCTGGGCGATGGAGCAAGACTGTTTCTTAAAAAAAAAAAAAAAAGGAACTGCAAATTTTAAAATAATAATATAATAACTGAATAGAAATGTGGGCAAAGGATATAAACGGGCAATTTACAAAAGAGGAAATAAAACAAGGTTGTTGGCTATCTGATTGGCAAAAAGTAAAAACATTAATGATAACCTTGGCAATGTTGTGGGGAAATGAGAGCTTCCAGTTCGTGATTGTGGGGGTGTAAATCAGAACAGCAGCTTTGGAGAACAATGTAATAGTCTATTAAAATAACATACATAAGGCTGGGTGTGGTGGCTCATGCCTGTAATTCTAGCACTTTGAGAGGCTGAGGCGGGTGAATTGCTTGAGCTCAAGAGTTCAAGACCAGCCTGGGTGACATGGTAAAACCCTGCGTCTACTAAAAATACAGAAATTAGCCAGGCATGTGATGACGTGTTCCTGTAATCCCAGCTACTAGAGTGGCTGAGGCAGAAGGATCAGTTGAGCCCCGGAGGCACAGGTTGCAGTGAGCTAAGATTGCGGCATTACACTCCAGCCTGGGCAAGAGTGAGACTGTCTTAAAAAAAAAAAAAAAAAAAAAAAAAGTACATACTCAACGAGTTTGGAAATTTTACAAATTGAGACACACTCACAGAATCAGTTCTAGAACAGATGATTTTTAGATGGTTTTATCCGATATGATATTATTGAAGACAAATTGTTGATTTAAAATACTCAAATGGCACCAAATTCCATTCACAATACCAGCAAAACCATGTAATATCCAGAAGCAAATATAGGACGACTGATTTAGTGAGCAACATAAAGGCATAAGTGAATGAAAACTGAGGCATTCAGCGAAAACTGTATTTTTAAAAATTATTATTGTTATTTTGAGATGGAGTCTCACTGCAGCCTCGACCACCAAGGCTCAAGTGATTCTCCTGCCTCAGCCCCTGAGTAGCTGGGATTACAGGCACATGTCACCACGCCTGGCTATTTTTTGTATTTTTAGTAGGGACAGGGTTTCACCATATTGGCCAGGCTGGTCTCAAACTCCTGGCCTCAGGTGATCCGCCCGCTTCAGCCTCCCAAAGTGCTGGGATTACAGGCTTGAGTCACCACCACACCCAGCCCACGGAGAAATGTATTTTAAAGGTATCCCTTTGCCATAGGCAGATGGATGCAATTCCAGTCAAAATCCCATGAGGGGACTGGGTGCAGTGGCTCATGCCTGTAATCCTAGCACTTTGGGAGGTCAGGGCCGGTGAATCACCTGAGGTCAGGAGTTCGAGACCAGCCTGACCAATATGGTGAAACCCCTTCTCTACTAAAAATGTAAAAATTAGCCAGGCATGGTGATGTGCGCCTGTAGTCCTAGCTACTCGGGAGGCTGAGACAGAAGAATTGCTTGAACCTGGGAGGCGGAGATTGCAGTGAACCAAGATCATGCCACTGCACTCCAGCCTGAGTGACAGAGTGAGACTCCGTCTCAAAAAAAAAAAAAAAAAAAAAAAAAAAAAAAAAAAAAAATCCCATCAGGGGATTCATTTTAGTTTGCCTTTTTCCCTACAACTGAACAATATTAGTGTGAAATTAAAATAATGTAAAAGTGGTTAATAAACTGGGATGTTAAACTGTATCCTGAAAAAAACGTCAAGTAGAATGACCAACCCCAGCAAAAGAAGCACATGGGGGCACAGCAACAAATCCAGTGATGTGTTAGAGATGGTGTCTGTGCCAACAGAAAGCAACTTCTGAAGGCCACACGGAAAGAGTGCTTGCTGGGGTCCTGCCCTCCATAGGCCCACGTTGCCTTGTCCCTAGGTCTGCTGAATGGGCTGTTCGCTCAGGTGTCAGCAGCTCCAGGGTCCTCTGCCCTGCCTTACTCTGTTGGTCTGTGTCTGCTGTTTCTCTGCAGGTCCAAGCCTTGTCATCGGCCAGTAAGTTTGAAGCGGAGTTGAAAGCTGAACAAGATGAGCGGAAGCGGGAGGAGGAGGAGAGGCGGCTTCGCCAGGCGGCCTTCCAGGAGCTCAAGGCCAACTTCAGTACATAGTCCTGCTGACCTTGCCCTCTGCCCACAGCTGTGCCTCACAGATGCCCCAGGAAGAGATGACAGGCATCTTCATCACTGCTGCCAGTCCCCTCCTGAGCCATCATCTCCACCCATCACCCTGTGCCAGCTCCCATGCCAGCCTTCATTCCTCCCAGTGTCCAAGCCCCTCCGGGGGTCCTGGGGTGGGCCAGATGCCTGCCCATCTCTGTCTCCGGCCTCTGCTCCTCCACCCTACCCGTAGCCAGAACTTGTATCTTCTCAGCGACCTTCACTTCGTCCTTGTCCCTTTACCATTCCACATCAAAGAGTAGTCTCTGTCAATTTGTAAAGATATGTCTGTCTTTTTGGGTCCTCAGAGAAAATGCCCATTTTCAAGAGGAATTCTCTGCACTCCTCTGCTTCCCATCCAACTTGCCTGTTCTCATCTTTGGTAGGATTCTGCCAGTTGCTTTTACATCTTCTGTTCCTGGGTAATGGTGGGTCTTAATGGAGGCTGGGTGGACCACTGCCCATTCACTCTTCAACAGGAGGAACAGCATGCCGCCACGGTGACACACATTAGAGAAAGGACAGAGGTCTGCTCCTTCCTGCCACCTTTCTCCTGGCCCCTTAGCATTCCCCCAGTCCCTCCCTCTTCACCCTGCTCGTCTGTGTCTTCCCAGTTCAGCCTTTTTCCTACTCTTAAATACTGTGCTACTTCACTGTAAGAATGAAAGAACAGTTAGGATACCAATGAGTAAAAGGGTTCCTGGTCACTCTGACTCTGTGCAAATTGTATTACAGTAGACCCCTGACATTCCCAAGTGACAGATCCAGGGCCTTTCAAACATCCCCAAAGTCATGGCCATGCTCACCATTAGCCAGTTTCTAACATCTGTTTCAGGGTATCGAGCTGTAGATGTTCTTACCCCCCATACTTGTGAGTTCTTGGAGTTGCTCCCAAATACAAGGGGTTATGTTGTATTTTTAACAAATATATCCTGTTGTCATATTTATTCTCTTTTGTAACTGCTATCTTTACAATAAAGAAATCACCTGCCTTTCTATCTCACAGCTGTTTCTTTTTACATTGTACAAATAATGTGACCATCACATCAACGTGCCTGGAATTTTCTTGAATTAAAGGAGAGAGTAGGGTATTTTCTATAGGAGCCAAGTCCCATCCAGGGCTTCTGTTTGACACCGAGTCCTGAAGTACAGTTAGAAATGGGAACTAGAGGCCAGGCACGGTAGCTCACGTCTGTGGTCCCAGCACTTTGGGAGGCTGACGCGGGAGGATCACTTGAGGTCAGGAGTTCAAGACTAGCCTGGTCAACATGGTGAAACCCCATTTCTAGTAAAAATATAGCTGGCCTGGTGGTGCACACCTGTAATCCCAGCTACTCAGGAGGCTGAGGTGGGAGAATCCCTTGAACCAGGGAGGCAGAGTTTGCAGTGAGCAGAGATGGTGCCGCTGCACTCCAGCATAGGCAACAGAGCAAGACTCCATCTCAAAAAAAAAAAAAAAAAAAAAAAAAGGGCCGGGCGCGGTGGCTCAAGCCTGTAATCCCAGCACTTTGGGAGGCCGAGACGGGTGGATCACGAGGTCAGGAGATCGAGACCATCCTGGCGAACACCGTGAAACCCCGTCTCTACTAAAAAATACAAAAAGCTAGCCGGGCGAGGTGGCGGGCGCCTGTAGTCCCAGCTACTCTGGAGGCTGAGGCAGGAGAATGGCGTAAACCTGGGAGGTGGAGCTTGCAGTGAGCTGAGATCCGGCCACTGCACTCCAGCCCGGGCTACAGAGCGAGACTCCGTCTCAAAAAAAAAAAAGAAATGAGAACTAGAGGGCTGTTTTTCACTCTATAGGATTCAGAGTACTGAGCTTATCTGTTGCACTCCCCTTCCCTTCTGTGAGGATGCCTTCGGCTGCAGGGAAAAACCACAGCTTCATTTCTTTTGCTTCTTAGATCCCTTGAAACTGTGATGAGAGCCAATGCCCCTCCCTCGTATGTATAATCCAGGATATTTGGGCTACCCATGCAAGGACCTCTGTCCCAAGAGAACACCCTTTGCTCCTCAGGAAGGATCATTCTGTGTTACACAAATCCAAGACCTATGCTTTGCAGACATCATTTTTCTAGCTGGTGTCACCCTCTAGTCTCCCTACCAGAGGGGACGGACATGAAAAAGGAGTAGAGATCCTTACCATATGATCCAGCAATCCTACTCCTTCCTATTTCTTCAGACTACATGAGTGCTTATGTCCACACAAAAACCTGCACATGAAGCTTTTGTTTGTTTATTTTTTTGAGACAAGGTCTAGCACTGTAACCCAGGCTGGAGTGCAGTGGTGCGAAGATGGCTCACTGCAGCCTCAACCTCCTAGGCTCAAGTGATCCTCCTGCCTCAGCCTCCCAAAGTGCTGGGATTGCAAGCATGGGCCACTGTGGCCAGCCTGCACATGAATCTTTATAGCAGCTTTATTCCTAATTGCATAGACTTGGAAACAATCAAAATGTTCCTCAATAGGTGAGTGCATAAACGATGATACATCTGCACAGTTGAATATTATTCAGTGATGAGAAGTATTTACCAATAGAAAGAAATGAGTTATCAAGTAATGAGAAGGGAGGAAACTTACATGCATACTGCTAAGTGAAAAGCCAGTCCTAATCTGGGTGTGGGGCACTTGTTCATGGTTCTAGCTGCTCGCGGCTGAAGAGGAAGGATAACTGGAGCCTCGGAGTTCGAGTGCAGCCTGAGCAACATAGTGAGACCCCATCTCAAAAAAAAAAAAGCCAATCTGAAAAGGCTACATACTATTTGATACCAACTATGGTATGACATCCTGGGAAAGGTAAAAGTGTGAAGACAGTGAAAAGATCAGTGGTTGTCAGCAAGGAGAGGGGGAGGACTTTTAGGGCAGTAAAACTTATTCTCCATGATGCTATCGATGCTGCTGGATGAATGTCATACATCTGTCAAAACCTATAGAATGTGCAACACAAAGAATGCACCCTAGGCCAAGTGCAGTGGCTCATGCCTGAAATCCCAGTACTTTGGGAAGTGGAGGCAGGAAGATTGCTCAAGCTCAGGGGTTCGAGACCAGCCTGGGCAATATAGTTGTATCCTGAGTCTACAAAAAACTTTTAAAAAGCCAAGCTTGGCTGGGAGTGGTGGCTCAGCACTTTGGGAGGCTGAGGCAGGGGGATTGCTTGAGCTCAAGAATTTGAGACCAGCTGGGGCAATATGGTGAAACCCTATTTCTATCAAAAATTCAAAAAAAAATTAGCTGGGCATGGTGGCAGCCACTTGTGGTCCCGGCTACTCAGAAGACTGAGGCTGAGGTGGGAGGATTGCTTGAGCCCAAGAAGTGGAGGTTGCAGTGAGCCGAGATCGTGCCACTGCACACCAACCTGGGTGACAGAGTGAGACCGTGTCTCAAAAAGAAAAATAAAGGCCAAGTGTGGTGGCATGCACCTGTGCTCTCAACTACTCAGGAGGCTGAGGTGGAAGGATGGCTTGAGCCCGGGAGGAGAAGGTTGCAGTGAGCCAGGATCATGCCACTGCACTCCAGCCTGGATGACTGATTGAGAGCCTGTCTCGAAAAGGAAAGAGAAGAATGCATCCTAATATTAACTATGGAGTTTAATAATGCGTCAATATGGGCATGTCAATTGTAACAAATATACCACATTAAAATAACATAATAATAGGGAATGGGGAGTTGGGGTGAGAGGGGTACATAGGAACATGTACTTTTGGCTCCATATTTCTGTAAACCTGAAACTTCTCTAAAAAATATAGTCTAGGGTGGGTGTGGTTCATGCCTGTAATCCCAACACTTTGGGAGGCCTAGGTGGGCGGATCACCTGAGGTCAGTAGTTCAAGACCAGCCTGGCCAACATGGTGAAACCCTGTCTCTACTAAAAATGCAAAATATTAGCTGGGAGTGGTGGTACACGCCTATAATCCCAGCTACCCGGGAGGCTGAAGCAGGAGAATCGCTTGAAAACCAGAAGGCGGAGGTTGCAGTGAGGTGAGATCGTGCCACCATACTCCAGCCTGGATGACAGAGCAAGACTCCATCTCAAAAAGATAAATAAATAAATAAACATCTAATGGTGAAGGAGACAAGAAAAAAAAAGCCTATTAATTTAAAAAGAAGGAAGAGAATGGAGATAGCAGTGTCATTACTTGAAGCATCCGTTTGCCTTTCTGGACAAGTGGGCCCACGTGAGAACTAAAACTCTTGATTGCTTGTTACAGACTGTGAAAATAAAAATAAACAAATAAGGCTGGGTGCAGTGACTCATGCCTGTAATCCCAGCACCTTGGGAGGCTGATGCAGGTGGATTACTTGAGGTCAGGAGTTTGAGACCCACCTGGCCAACATGTCAAAACCTCATCTCTGCTAAAAATACAAAAAAATTAACCGGGCATGGTGGCATGTGCCTGTAGTCCCAGCGACTCGAGAGGCTGAGGCAGGAGAATCCCTTGAACCCTGGGAGGCAGAGGTTGCAGTGAGCCAAGATCACGCCACTGCATTCCAGCCTGGGTGACACTGTCTCAAAAAATAAAAATAAAAATAAATAAATAAAACTTTTGATTGCAAGCAATAGAAAATCCAACACAAAAGGACTTCAGACAAAACAGGACACATTGGACCATGTCACTACAAAGGCCAGGGAGAGGATGTCGTTCCTCCCTCTTGGCCACAAAGTCCCCCAGAGGCTGCTCCCTTGTGCCTCCCGCCCTCTGTCTCCAGTGCCATGATCACAGCTCAGACCTTCATAGGTTCCTTCCTGGGTCTCTACCGTGGGCTCCTCACTGGTTTCTCTGCCCTCATTATAACCTGATTGTCTACTTTGCAGCTGGAGTAATCCTTAGAAAATGCAAACCTGTTCCTAACATCTCCCCTTCAATTTTTGATTCCCCACTTTCAGGATCTGGCCCCAACTCATCTCTCCAGCTCCATCTCTTGTCCCTCCTCCCTGTCCTGTCTCCTTCCAAACTCTATACTCCTGGTATGTGCAATGCCTAACCGATCCTAGAAAATTCCACACCTCCAGGCTTTTGCATATGCAGTTTCCTCTGCCTGGCACTCCCTCCCTCCCTTCCACAGGTGGGCTACTTCTCACTGTTAAAGACTCAGCTCAGAGATTATCTTCAGGAAGCTTCCTTGATGCTCCCAGCCCAGGTAAAGTGTCCCTTCTCAGGGCTCCCATTTCCCCCTGAGTTTCTCTCTACTGTAATCCTGACAGCTTGAGGCAGTAGCCCTCTTTTTACTTCTCAGCCTCCCTGTTTGGACTGTGAACTCTTTGCAGGGCAGGAAGTTTGCCTTGCCTATGCTATAGGCCCAGCATGCTGCGTGGCATGTAGCAGGCAACCCTTGCATGACGGTTTTACAAGGACATGCCAGGTTTGTTAGAGCAGACAGATGGGCAAGGCAGGATCATTACCACTGATGTCAGAGATCTTCTGAGTACTCCACCATGAGAGCCTGAGGGGCCAGCTCTGAAAGTGGAGACTGGCCGGGTGCGATGGCTCATGCCTGTAATCCCAGCACTTTGGGAGGCCGAGGCGGGCGGATCACCTGAGGTCAGGAGTTCGAGACCAGCCTGACCAACATGGAGAAACCTCGTCTCTACTAAAAACACAAAATTAGTCGGGTGTGGTGGTGCATGCCTGTAATCTCAGCTATTCGGGAGGCTGAGGCAGGGGAATTGCTTGAACCCAGGAGGTGAAGATTGCTGTGAGCTGAGATTGTGCCACTTGCACTCCAGCCTGGGCAATAAGAGCGAAATTCCATCTCAAAAAAAAAAAAAAAAAAAAAGAAAAGAAAAGAAAGAAAGGAAAAGAAAGAAAGTGGAGAGAGCAGAGCTTGTGGGAATATCTTTCTCACTGGAAGAGAGTGAGGTCACTCCTCAGGGCCCTCCTTTGACTGAGCAATAGGAAACACAACACACCAATTAGTCTTGCCTAGGCCCTGGAGGCTGTGTGATGTAATGGAATTTGGACTCCAACACTAGGCAAGTAATTGAACCTCACTGAGCCTCCGTTTCCTCACCTGTAAAATGGGCACGATGATGACCTACCTGGAAGATTCCATGCCTGCCATATATTTAGTGCTCAGGACACATGGGTCCCCTTTCTCCCCTCCCTCCTCCACTACTGTAACTCTGTCTCCTCCTGAGCCCTGAGTCTCCACAGTTAGGTCCAAGAGTCTTAGGCCAGGGTAGCCCAGAAGTGCTCAGTCCTGGCTGCTGTCTTGGCTACAAGTGCAGATGCCCATGGACCCAGGTTCTCTGTTATTTTGAGACCCCTTTCCTGACCAGCCCAGGGAATTTCTGCCATCTGCCGGCTCACTTGCATGCTCCTGGCGGCTGCCAGTTACTGAATGTGGCCTGACAGCTGTGGCTTTGTCGCTACTCAGATTTCTCCTTGTCTGCCTGTCCACAAGGCCAGATGCTGGCACATCCCTGCCCACCTGGACTGACTGTACTATACAAGAATGATGATTCCATAGCTGCCTTCTGGGTCCTGTGATGGCAGTGGGGCTCTCAGGAGCCAATTCAGAATTCTACAATTTAGAAGGGCTGGGCATGGTGTCTCATGCCTGTAATCCCAACACTTTGGGAGCCCAAGGCAGGAGGATTGCTTCAGCCCATGACTTCAAGACCAGCCTGGCCAACACGGCGAAACCCCATTTCTACAAACAAATACAAAAAAATTTAGTCGGGCATCGTGGTGGGCACCTGTAGTCCCAGCTACAAGGGAGGCTGAGGCAGGAAGATCACTTGAGCCTGGGAAGTCAAGGCTGAAATGAGCTGAGATCACACCACCACGCTCCAGCCTGGTGACAAAGCAAAATTCTATAACTTAGGGAGGCACTAAGGATGAGACCTCAGCAGGGGTCAATTTTTTTTCCTCCACTCCTTTCCAAAACCAGTGGCTTTTGTCATTCTGCCATGGGGTGTTGAGCATGTACATTGCTGTTGCCATCTTGTTATTAGTAGTATTTTTTCTTTTTCTTTTTTTGAGACAGGGTCTCACTCTGTCACCCAGGTTGGAGCGCAGTGGCACGATCTCAGCTCACTGCAACCTTCATCTCCCAGGCGCAAGCGATTCTCACGCTTCAGCCTCCTGAACAACTGGAACTACAGGCGCATGCCACCATGTCCAGTTACTTTTTGCATTTTTGGTAGAGAAGGGGTTTTATCATGTTGGCCAGCCTGGTCTCGAACTCCTGAGCTCAAGCAATCCGCCCACTTTGGCCTCCCAAAGTGCTGGGATTACAGGTTTGAGCCACTGCACCTGGCCTCTATTTTTCTTTAGAGAGTCAATCAAGTTAAAGCTGTTGCCTTGTTGGTTTTTTACTTATTTTTATTTTTGTAGAGACAGAATCTTGCTCTGTCACTCAGACTGGAGTGCAGTGACGTGATCATAGCTCACTGCAGCCTCAAATTCTGGGACTCAAGCGATCCTCCCACTTCAGCCTCCCAACTAGCTGGAACTATAGGCACAGGCCACCATGCTTGGCTAGCTGTTACCTTTTGAAGGGCAATTTGGTAGACTGTTAAAATTAAAAATTGTATTTGTATTATTTATGTTTATGTTAACAAATCACATTGTGACTTAGTGGCTTAAAACAATGATTAATATTTATTATCTCACACAGTTTCTGAGGGCCAGGAATTTAGAAGCAATTTGACTGGGTAGTTGGTTTGGGCTCAGGGTCTCTCATGAGGCTGCAGCAAAATGCCAGCTGGGACTACAGTCATCTGAAGGCTTGACTGAGACTGGGGGACCTGCTTCCAGCACAACTTACTCCTGTGATTGATGCTGGCTATTGGCAGGAGGCCTCAGTTGCCTGCCATGTGAACCTTTCCATGAGGCTGCTTGAGTGTCCTCACAGCATGGCAGCTGGCTTCCCCCAGAGCAAGTGATATGAGAGAGTAAAGGGCAAGCCTTTTAAGACCTAGCTTCCTGAATCACACTCTGCTATTCTACTAGTCACATAGGTCAGCCCTATTGGCAAAAGTCATTGGGAGTCACCTTAGAGGCTGGCTACTTTGGAATCAGTCAGAGTTCTTAATTGCAAGTAACAGAATCTAAACCAGACTGATTTAAGCAGAAAAGGAATTGATTGAAAAGACAAGGAGTCCCCAGAATCACCAGCAGGGCTGGGGGGTGCAGGCTAAGGAAGCAGGCAGGAGGCCAGGAGGCTGGGACAGCAGCCAAAAGCACACCATGGGAACCAGTTGCTGCCCTGGCTGACAAGCGTGCTGTGGTGTCCTGCTTCTTCAGGTCATTTACTCCACATCAGAATCTGAGTCTGAGCCTAGTCACATGCCCACATGTCAGGAGTGGGACAGGAGAGTATCTGGGCTTTTTGTGTTCTGTAAGGGGAGGCAAGCTCTGCCAGCCACCAAGATTCTCATTTTCCACAAACATGGGAAAGAATTTCAGTATTTCAACTGAAAGTAATTCACTATCTTAGTTCAGCAGAACTGTCATAAAGAACGGCAGGTGTCCACTGCAGAGATACTCATGAGCTTTGGCCCAGAAATGTATCCTATAGGTAAGTATAAAAATGAACAAGGATGTATTTAAGGGAATACTCATTACAGTGTTGTTTGTAATAGCAAAAATGCTGGAAACAATCAGCATATCCATCAGCAGGGGATCGGTTCAGTATATTAGATACATCCACGTAAGCGTGCACTGATAGGCAGCCACTGAAAAAACATGGATGCCACCAAGACATCTTGTTTCTTGGAAACAGGCCAGGAGCAGAACAGCATGCACAGTAATGCTCAGGTGTTCCGTTTTGTTTTGTTTTTTAGTTGGGAGGAATAAAGTCTTGTGTATTAGTCCATTCTCATATTGCTATAAAGAACTACCTGAGACTGAGTAAGTTATGAAGAAAAGAGGTTTAATTGGCTCATGGTTCCACAGGCTGTACAGGAATCATGGCTGGGGCAGGCCTTAGGAAACTTACAATCATGGAAGAAGGTGAAGGGGACGCCAGCACAAAGCAGGAAGTGCTACACACTTTCAAACAACCAGGTCTCCTGAGGACTCTATCATGAGAACAGCAAGGTGGAAGTCTGCCTCCATGATTCAATCACCTCCCACCAGGCCCTCCTCCAATATTAGGAATTACAATTCAACATGAGATTTGAGTGGCGACACAGAACCAAACCATATCACTCTGTCTCTACCCAAGTGGACTGTAAGCTTTATAAGGTGGGTGATCAGGTGGATTTGGGAGCAACCATTGAATCTCCAGCACTTAGTGGTACTGAGAATGAAGGAAAATGCCATACTTGTTTTGTTTGTTTGAGACAGAGTTTTGCTCTCGTTGCCCAGGCTGGAGTGCAGTGGCATAATCTCGGCTCACCGAAACCTCCGCCTCCTGGGTTCAAGCGATTCTCCTGCCTCAGCCTCTTGAGTAGCTGGGATTACAGGCATGTGCCACCATGCCCGGCTAGGTTTTTTTTCTTTTTTTGTATTTTTAGTAGAGATAGAGTTTCTCCATGTTGGTCAGGCTGGTCTTGAACTCCCGACCTCAGGTGATCCACCTGCCTCAGCCTCACGAAGTGCAGGCGTGAGTCACTGCATCGGGCCTTTTTTTTTTCTTTTTTCGCTCTGTTGCCCAGGTTGGAGTGCAGTGGCATGATCTTAGTTCACCTCAACCTCTACCTCCCGGATTCAAGTGATTCTCCTGCCTCAGCCTCCCAAATAGCTGGGACTACAGGTGCTCGCCACCACACGTAGCTAATTTTTGTAATTTTAGTAGAGACGGGATTTCATCATATTGATCAGACTGGTCTTGAACTCCTGACCTCAGGTGAGTCACCCGCCTCGGCCTCCCAAAGTGCTGGGATTACAGGCATGAGCCACCGCACCTGGCTGGAGAATGCCATACTTGTTAATGCATGCAACATTTTTGGGGAGACCACACAAGAAATTGATGGAAGGAGAACCTGAGGGTCCTAGATAGGTCTTGCGGCGGGGAGGATTTAAATTTTTTCCTTTATATGTGTTTGAATTCTAAAAACTATGAAACCATAAACATGTATTGCTTTAGTACTACAATGACTACTACTACCACCACCACCAGCACCTCAATTGTTAATAACAGTTAATAAAAAAGACAGGGGGCTGGGTGTGGTTGCTCATGTGTGTAAACATGGCGAAACTCTGTCTCTACTAAAAATACAAAAATTAGCCAGGCATGGTGGCACACACCTGTAATCTCAGCTGCTAGGGAAGCCATGGCAGGAGAATTGCTTGAACCCTGGAGGCGGAGGTTGCAGTGAGCCAAGATTATGCCACTGCACTCCAGCCTGGGCAACAGAGTGAGACTCTGTCTCAAAAATAAATTAACAAATTAAAAATAAATTAAAAAGAGAGGGGAATGTCTGACCACAAAGAAAACAAGAAGAGCACATCCCACTTGAATGTGCAAGTGGGAACCCTCTGGGATAGCAGAAATATGAAACCCTAAAGATGGAAAATTCTCAGATAAAAATGAATAACATTTTGGGATGCATCATGGGACATTAGTTGAAAGGATACATTTATTGTATTACAAGGTTTTTTTAAAAAATGATTTGATGTCTTGTACATTCAGAGGTTGGAAATGAGAACAGAATTAAAAATATGCAATTACATTTATAATAAAAATGTTTTTATAACATAAAAATGGGTTTCTTTTCATAGTTATTGTCTGCATAGCCTTTCTTGTTTGTTCAGTTCTCCGGTACAATTATCTTTTTTTTTTTTTTTCCACCTAAGCTGGAGTACAGTGGCATAATCATAGCTCACTACCGCATGAAACTCCAGGACTCAAAAGATCCTTCCACCTCAGCCTCCCAAGTAGCTGAAACTACAGGTGTGTGCCACCACACCCGGCCAATTTAAAAACATTCTCTTTATTTATTTAGAGATAGTCTTGTTCTGTTGTCCTGGCTGGAGTGCAGTGGCACAATCTCGGCTCACTGCAACCTTCACCTCCCAGGTTCAAGAGATTCTCACGTCTCAGCCCCCAAGTAGCTGGCATTACAGGCACACACCACCATGCCTGGCTAATTTTTGTATTTTTAGTAGAGACGGGGTTTCTCCATGTTGGCCAGGCTGGTCTTAAACTCCTGGCCTCAAGTGATCCACCTACCTCGGCCTCTCTAAGTGCTGGGATTACAGGTGTGAGCCATTGCACCTGGCCTAAAAACACTTTGGTTTTTTTTTTTTTTTTTTTTTTTTTTTTTTTAGAGATGAGGTCTAACTATGTTGCCCACATTGGTCGTGAACTCCCAGTCTCAAGCAATCTCCTGCCTCAGCCTTTCAAGTAGCTGGCATTACAGGTGCAAGAATCTGCACCAAGCATGGGGAACACAGTTCAATCCATAACAGTGATGTTCCAGCTACTGTTGGTGTAAACAAATTACCCCAAAACATAGTGGCTTATAACACCCATTTTATGATGCTGACAGTTTTGGTGGATCAGGAATTCAGAGAAGGCACAGTAAGGATACTTGTCCCTGCTTCTTGATGTCTTAGGCTTTGACGTCTGGGTGTGACTAGACAGCTCAGGGCTGGGATCATCTGGTGAGATTTTTCACTCAGACGTCTGGTTGTTGATGCTGTCAGCTGGGACCTCAGTTGGGGCTATTGATGGGACAACAACGTGGACCTCTCCGTGTGGTTTGTGCTTCAGGCAGCTTCAGGGACTGCCAAACTGTTTTTGCTTCAAACAAGACTGTTTCAGGAAGCAAGGTGGAAGGCATATCACCTCTTATGATCTAGCACTGATGTCAAGTCATTTTACTTCTACCACTTTCTATTGGTGATAGTGTCCAAGGGACCGGGAATTAGACTTTACCTCTAGAAAGGATAGCGAAGGTGCTAGAGAAGTATGTCAAATGGAAGATATTCTTGCAGCCATCTTTAGAAAAATACAATGTCACAGGTGATTTTTTTTTGAGACAGGATCTTGCTGTCTTTTTTTTTTTTTTTGAGACAGGATCTTGCTGTGCTGCCCAGGGTGGAGTGCAGTAGTGTGATCCCAGCTCACTGCAGCCCTGATCTCCCAGGCTCAAGCAATCCTCCTGTCTTGGCCTCCCAAAGTGCTAGGATTACAGGTGTGAGCCACCACGCCCAGCTATGTGCTTATGACAAGTTAAACTTGTTTTGGATTAAACTCCTTACCTTCCTACCATCCTCAAATGATCTATTATTCTCAACTTCTGTTTCTATAAATGACGCACTATAGCTAAAACTTTATTATCCCTGACAAAAGCATGCATCAGTCTACTGTTGTAATTTAATACCACTATTTAGTGAAACACTGGAAAGACAGTTACTAAAAGGAGAAGAGAAAAGAAAAGCCCCCTTCCTAAAGAGTAGATAATCAAGTATCAATTGGGTTTTATTGGTGTTTGTTGAGCATTTACTGTGTGTCAGGGTAATACCAGCTGCAGCGGTTGCTGGATGGAATAATGCAGCACGCACAATGGTTAAAAGCAGGGATTTTTTTCAGCCTTTTTTTTAGACAGGGTCTCACTCTGTCACCCACGCTGGAGTGCAGTGGCACACAATCTGGGTTCACTGCAACCTCTGCTTCCCAGGCTCAAGTGATCCTCCCACCTCAGCCTCCCGACTAGCTGGGACTACAGATCTACATTACCATGCCCAGCTACTGTTTTTTGATATTTTTAGTAGAGATGGGGTTACTCCATGTTGGCCAGGCTGGTCTTGAACTCCTGAACTCAGGTGATCCGACTGTCTCAGCCTCCCAAAGTGCTGGTATTACAGGTGTGAGCCATCATGCCTGGCCACCTGTATATATTTGTCTCAAATTGCAGAACTGTGCAGTAAAAATGCTAAATTTTACTGTGTGCAAATTATATCTTAATTTAAAATAATATACATATAGGCAATGTACAGATGGCATGACAAGTTGGTTAGGGACATGGGCTCTGCAATCAGCCAGCCTGGGCTTGGAAATCCTGGTTGAGATTCGGAGACGGTAAGCACTTCTCTCAGAAGCCTTGTTGGATTGCTCCATAGCTCTCTCACTAGGATCACAAGAGACAGTGCAAGGAAAGCATTTAATGAGGTGGTCAGCACATAACAAGTATTAGTATTACTTTTTTCCTTAAAAACAGCTCAAGGGGTAAACTCTTTGGTCTAATGGAGGCACAGAGGCAGTAACACATGGACTGGCAGGAGTTGTAGGTTGGGAAGAAGTGGGGTAAGTGTTGGGAATGGCATTGCAACAGGATGGAACAGCATGCGCAAAGGCTAAAACAATGTCTTGTTTACGAATTTTCTGAAATGGGCCTATTTGGACCACTTAGTTCAGGGGGAAGATCAAGGAGAGGAGAACAACATGGATGATGGGGTAGAGTTCTTTTGATTGTTTGTTTTAGAGACAGGGTCTTGTCCAGGCTGGAGTGCAGTGGCACAATTATAGCTCACTGCAGCCTTGTATTCCTGGGCTGGTGATCCTCAGCCTCCCAAGTAGCTAGGACTACAGGTGCACGCTACCATGCCTGGCTAATTATTTTTTATTTTTATTTTTTAGAAATGGGATCTCTCTCTGTTTTCCCACGCTATGGGGGTAGAATTCTGCAGAATGGGATTGTTAAGGGCTCCTTTAAATTTCTGTATTTCTAACAAGTCTCCACATGATGTTGATGCTACTGTACCACTTTGAACAGTAAGGGTATAAAAGTCAAGGGAAGAAAGTGTTTCAGAAGGCCGGGTGTGGTGGCTCATGCCTGTAATCCCAGCACTTCGGGAGGCCGAGGTGGGAGGATCACCTGAGGTCGGGAGTTCAAGACTAGCCTGACCAACATGGAGAAACCCTGTCTCTACCAAAAATACGAAATTAGTCGGGCCTGGTGGCGCATGCCTGTAATCCCAGCTGCTCAAGAGGCTGAGGCAGGAGAATCACTTTAACCTGGGAGGCGGAGGTTGCAGTGAGCAGAGATCGCGCCATTGCACTCTAGCCTGGGCAACAAGAGCGAAACTCCATCTCAAAACAAAACAAAACAAAACAAAAAAAGAAAGCGTTTCATAAAGTAGGAAGTGGTCAATCATACTGAAGACAGGGAAACACGAAGTCAAGATGAGGACTGAAAGACTCCAGTTATCAACCTGTAGGATGGGGTGTTCTTAGGGCAAGCATCAGGCAGATAGGAAAGGACAGAAGCCACCTAGGAGTGGTTGATGATTGCATGCCAGGTGTGGAACTGGAGAAAATGCATATAAACAATTCTTTGGTGCAACCTGGCTTTGAAAGGGAACAGGGTCGCAGGAGGGAGAATTGGAGTTTGTTTTGTTTTGTTTTGTTTTGAGACGAATTTTCACTCTTGTTGCCCAGGCTGGAGTGCAATGGCATGGTCTCTGCTCACCGCAATCTCCGCCTCCGGGGTTCAAACAATTCTCCTGCCTAAACCACCCGAGTAGCTGGGATTACAGGCATGCACCACCACGCCCGGCTAATTTTGTATTTTTCGTAGAGACGGGGTTTCTCCATGTTGGTCAGGTTGGTCTCAAACTCCCGACCTCAGGTGATCTGCCTGCATCGGCCTCCGAAAGTGCTGGGATTACAGGCGTGAGCCACCATGCCCGGCCGAGAATTTGAGGTTTTTGTTTTTGTTTTAGACGGAGTCTTGCTCTGTCGCCAGGCTGGAGTGCAGTGGCGT
Source organism: Macaca thibetana thibetana (assembly GCF_024542745.1). NCBI lineage: Eukaryota > Metazoa > Chordata > Mammalia > Primates > Cercopithecidae > Macaca > Macaca thibetana. The sequence continues at coordinate 9,932,566 of NC_065589.1, read as the reverse complement.
GATCTCGGCTCACTGCAACCTCTGCCTCCCCGGTTCAAGCGATTCTCCTGGGACTGCAGACGCGTGCCGCCACACCCAGCTAATTTTTTTTTTTTTTTTTTGTATTTTCAGTAGAAACGGGGTTTCACCGTGTTAGCCGGGATGGTCTGGTCTAGATCTCCTGACCTCGTGATCCACCCGCCTAGGTCTCCCAAAGTGCTGGGATTACAGGCGTGAGCCACCGCGCCCGGCCTGAGAATTGGAGTTTTTAACATTCCATTTTAAGACAGGAGACAAAAGTAATCTTTAAAACTGACAGGAAGGATCCTGTAGGAAGGAAGAAGTTGGAGACACAGGCAAGAATGGGATGCCTAAGGATAGAGTTGCTAGATTTAGCAAACACAGGACGCCCAGTTAAATTCGAATTTCAGAAAAACAACGAACAGTTTTTCAGTGTGTGCCCCAAATATTGCTGGGTGTCTTATATTTTATCTGTCCATTCCAAAACAGTTCATCTCTAGGTAAAAGGGCTATAGCCTCAGATGTCCTAGGAAGGAATCAGAGCGCTCAAGTCCTTCCCAGCTGTCCCAGTACAACACTCTGGAATGAATTCCCAGTTCTACCAGAACTGTTAACAAGTAGAGAAGCTGGTTTGAATTTCAGCTTTTGCGGCTTTCCCATTCGCTCTAGGATGGCAACTGGGCAGGAAAATGCCGGACTAAAAGCTGTGGAAAAGTTCTAATTTGAAAAACCAGTCCGTAGGTGATGCAGAGGCTTTTGAACTGCAAAAGGGCTCTGGGCATACAGGACAGTGAGTCACAGGGTGCCTGGTCCGGGCCCAACTCTGGGCACCAAGTCCACTCAACTCAAGGGCAGGTACCCAAATGCTGCCAAGGGGTCAACAGGCGCCTGCGCATTGCCGCGACCCCGCCCTCTTCCAACCTTTCATCCGGGTCTCGGGCAGGGGCGTGTCTGGGCAGAGGGGCGGGTGGCGGTGGAAAGGAAGGATGTCGTGGGAGACTGGAGAGTGGGGAGGGAAGCGGGAAGGGGCGGGGGCGGAGCAGGGGGCGTGGCGGAGCGAGCGCGCGGTCACGTGACGTACGTGGCGACGTGTCGGCCATCTTGTGTTGTTGAGGCTGAGGACTGACTTGGGTTCTGAGACTCTCTGTCCCGGACCGCAGGTAACGAGCCATTCCGTGTCGCTACCCTGCTCGGCTCTGCTCCGCGCCCTGGCCCCGCCGCCTCGTCCCGGGCCGTCTGTGCCTCCGCTCCGCGCTCGTGTCCCTGCCTCTCCTGCTTGAGCCGGCCCGGCCGCATGGACACCCACAGGCCGCTCCGGCCGGCTTGGGCCGTCAGGCGACGGGACAGGTCAGGTGCAGGGCCGGAGAGAGCCTCCTCTCGGGCGAGGGGCGCTGAGGGCGCTGAGGGCCCTGGCGCGTCACGGCCGCAGGGATCCGAGGACCCCCTTGGCCAGGGCCTCTTGGCATTGCGAGGGGAGCCGAACAAGGCAGGAGGGTGGTGGGGTGGGCAGTGTCAGGCCGGCTTGTTCGGAGCCGGAGGGCTCGCCTTCCTCTGCCTGCTTTTCCGGGCCAGCCACTCGCCCAGCCTCGGGGTGCCCCGCTAACAGCTGCTGCGGCCAGACAGCTGCTTCTGCCGGCTCTCCTGTCCACACCTAGCCCCTGGGAGGTGCGCTCCTGCTTTCCCCACGGAGCATCTGGACGAAGGAGACTCCTTCCGTGGCGAGAGTACTGGGTCTGGACCAGGCCTGAGGCGAGGTGGAGCCACCATGATCGGAACCTTGGGACCGAGGCTGGGAAAGTAGAGCCCACGGCAGCCTTGGGGACCCGAATGTTCACATCAGGTTGAAATGGGCATTAACCTTAAGTGTCAGCAGTTTCCAAAAGCACTCTGAATACTTGTTTTGTGACTGAAACATAAATCAAGCGAACAGGGAATGGGGGCCTGAAAGAAGCGGAGTGTATGATCGTATTCGAGAAGCAATAACGTTGTTTTGCAGTTAGTTATCTAGTACCGTGTTTTTTATTTTGTTGTTTTCATTTTCCTGCAAGTCAAAGCACTTAAACACACGTAGTCTCTCTGTAAGAAAGGTAAGTATTCCAGTTTAACTTGCAAGAAATTGAGTATGGGGCCAGAACCTGTGAACATCTTCCTATCTAGTGCTGTATACCTTGAATTAAGGCAGTTTTTATTCCCAGTGTTGTGTCTGGGGAAGGTATTCTTTCCTTATATAGTATTTCCTTTTTAGAATCAAATGACTTCCTAGATTAGAAAAAAATTTTTGTCATTCTGTACTTTAATTTTGATCCTTCTAATATTTGTAGCTTTGGCCTTACAAATTTTGTCCATTTTGCCTAGAACACAAATACTTTCTCTTATTCATTGATGATTTTACGTGTTTTACTAGTTAGTATAGCAGTTTCTGGTGTGCTCAAACTGGAATATGTACTTTGCTTTTACATCAGATGTTGACATCAGAAGAGGACACTAGAAAAGTATTTAAAAGTGGCACGTAACTGGAAAAATGTCACATGGTGTTTCTTTCGAAATTTAACATCAATGAATACACTGGTGATGGTAGTGATTCACCAGAAAGGAGAAGGCTTCATGCCTTTTTGATACCTGACAAAGCATTTGAGAGTCTTGAGGCTGGAGAGGGAGAAGGGACTATGTGCTTCCATTCATTTGTTTATTCATTCATACATGCGTTTATTTGACAGATACCCTATTGAGTACTTACTACACCGTTATGTGCTGGGAGCAAAACAGACCAAACAATTCCTGTCTGTATGGAATTCATTTCTAGACAGATAGGTAAAATACATGATGTAGTGGTAAAATACATGATGTAGTGGTAAGCGATGTGAAGGAAAAAAATGAGTCAGGGAGATAGAATAATAGGGATTTGGGGAGGGGTTAATTTTAAGTGTCCCGAGAAGGCCTCATGGAGAAGCTAACACTGGAGGAAAAACCCAACAGAGGTGAAGGTGCTGTTTCTTTAGCTTTACTGGGGTAAAAGTGCTCTAGGCTAGGGAGCAGCAAGAGCGAAGACCCAGAGACAAAAACTTAGTTGGGAGCGACTCAGGAGTAGACTGGGAAAAGCATGGAGGCTAGCCTAGGCCGAGAGGCAAGGGTGAGAGGGAGACTGGTGGGAGATGTGTGTACTTACCTCTTTGGTACTAAGATGAGATGGATTATTTGCTCTCCTGAATTCTTTTTTTCTTACCTCTTGTGATTCTTGGAAAGGGATATCAGATTCTGGAGATTTGGGCCAGCAGTCAGCCTATGCAACCCCCTTCCCCTACGTAATTCCCCTCCCCATCCCCTAATTTGGAAAAATTTAGGATGCTTAAATATTTCAGGAAATTATAATGAATTATCTTTCTCAAAAGTAAACGTTTTAAAATGAGATTGGTGATAAACTGCTTGAAAGTGCTTTTCAAAAGCACTTGCTTTACAAGAAGGGGTGTCTTTGGAAATTTCAGGATATTTGCAAATGTAGGGAAATGAGAAATATTCCGTTGACATTTAGACATATGATTAAGGAACATAACCAGGAAGAAAGGTGGAAACAGTGTATTAACTCAAATTATCCTTAATCTGGTTAGTAAAGAATTCCCTTAATAATGTGCTATCCAGCCCAGAGACTCTTCCTCTAATTTGTGTGCATATCCTTTACATTTTACACGTGTAGAACTTTGTGTGCTGAGTTTTTTATTCCTCCACTCTTACCTTTCAGACTAGTTCTCTAATCTGATACTTAATAGACATTTTTTTTTTGCAAAAAACATTTTCTGATTTCCTTCCAGCTTGTCTCTATATTCTTTTTACTGAGCTTTCATAAATGTCCTCGTCATTTTAGTTCAGCTGAGAAATTTTAATATTTTGGGTTTGAAATGCTTTTGCTGGTGAGATGCACATGTGAAAAACACTTTGGAGTAGGTTTACCTCAAAATCATGAGAAGATGGGAATTACAAGGTCAGTGTGTGAATGCAACTCCTTGTCTAAAAGGGAGGCATAGTGATGGTAGTGATGAGGTAGTGTTTTAACTAATTGCCTTTCTCCCTCTTGTTTTTCTGTTGTGTTTTTGAAATGACATTTCCAAATTATAATGTCTTTGATGTCGTATCAGCTCATTTGTTTTCATGACTCTGCATTTTAGTACTCCATATGTCTATTCTCTTTTTGTTGACCTTCACGTTGGAAGATGAAACTGTTGATAGTGATTGCTATCTGGGAGAACCTTTTTGGTTAAAAAGATTACTACTGTTGCTTTTATGATTGCCCTTCTATGGAATCTTTGACTTGTGCCATTTTCAAATTCTGACTTTGTTTGCAATTCTCCATTAGCCTCTGCTGATTAAATTTTCCATACTTTCTGTTTTATTCTATTTCTTATAGATTATAGTGGGACCAGTCTCATTAGGTTGAATCTACAGCCTATGTTGGTGTTAACCCAGGTCTCTTAGAGGCAAGTCAAATGTCCATTTTCCTTCAGTTTAAATTACCATGACATATTGTTTGGTCATTGTTGTAAAAGTCTGAACTCAAGCTTTTTTTCACTGCTTGACTCCCACTAGGGTTTTATGGTGATAAAGTCCTATGGTTTTTGCATGGGAGAGTATTTAAGAATAAAAGGAAAAATATATAAAGTGAAAAAGAAATAAATAGAAGTTTAAAATAAGGTTAAAAAGTTCTAGAGTTTCCATTGGTTTTTAATGCTTTGAAAAATTACATCTCTTTAAAACTAGAGATTTTTATTTCATGTATAAACTTGCTAATAGGTAGCATTGCAGTGTTTCTTGACCAAATATTGTTTTTACATTTTATTCATGCTCTCAGATGAATGAGAAATATACTAAATTAATTATGTAGGAATGTAAAGTGATACGTTTATTGAATTGCCTATAGTTTTGTGTGAGGTTGAAAGAGGAGAGAGGTTTGAAAAACAAAGGATGTTCTCTTAATTGGCCAAACTTCATTTTATAAAAATATTTCAAAGTATTACATACTTCCCTACTTTAAGTAAATGAGGAACACAATTTTCTATTTTCTTATTAACTATGGGGTTTCGTTACTTTAATTATTATTATTTGAGATGGAATCTCACTTTGTTGCCCAGGCTGCAGTGCAGCGGCCTAATCTCGGCTCACTATAGCCTATGATAGAGCAAGACCCTGTCTCTTAGAGGGTTGAGGTTGCAGTGAGCCGTGATTGCACCGCTGCCCTCCAGCCTAGGTGATGGAGCAAGACCCTCCAAATAAGACAGTCTTGCTCTGTCACCTAGGCTGGAGCGTAGCGGTGCAATCACTGCCCACTGTAACCTCAACCTCCCAGGCTCAAGCCTTTCTCCTACCTCAACTTCCTAAGTGGCTGGGATTACAGTTCCATGCCACCACATCTGGCCAATATTTTTTGTAGAGATGGGGTCTCACTGTGTTGCCTAGGTTGGTCTTAAACTTCTGGTCTAAAGTAATACTCCTGCTTCAGTCTCCGAAAGTGTTGAGATTATAGGCATGGGCCACTGTGCCCCACCAAGAATGCAATTTGAAAAAGTCACATCCACCTCTGATTTAATTTTGCAAAAAAAGTAGCCATGTTATAATTTCCAAAGGTCATATAACTTTACCCACTGAACTGTGTAATTTTTTAAGGGCAGGAGGAAAGGGAAGGAGAAGTGAATAATAAATAAACTCTTCTATGGCTGGGTGCAGTAGTTCACACCTATAATCCCAGCACTTTGGGAGGCTGAGGTAGGAAGATCACTTGAGCCCAGGAGTTTGAGACCTGCCAGGGCAACATAGAGAGACCCCCATCTCTAAAAAAAGATTTTTAAAAAATTAGCTGAGTATGGTGGTGCACGCTTACAGTCCCAGCTACTCAGGAGGCTGAGGCTGGAGGATTGCTTGAGCCCAGGAGGTCAAGGCTACAGTGAGCTCTGATTGTACCACTACACTCCAGCTGAGGGAACAAAGCAAGACCCCATTTTGAAAATAATTGGCTAGGTGCAGTGGCTCATGCCTATAATCCCAGCACTCTGGGAGATCAAGGTGGGCGGATCACTCAATGTCAGGAGTTCGAGACCAGCCTGGCCAACATGGCGAAACCCTGTGTCTACTAAAAATACAAAAATTAGCCAGGCATGGTGGTGCACACTTGTAATCCTAGCTACTCGGGAGGCTGAAGCAGGAGACTCGCTTGAACCTGGGAGGTGGAAGTTGCAGTGAGCTGAGATTGTGCCACTGCACTCCATCCTGGGCAACAGAGCGAGAGTCTGTCTCAAAAAAAAAAAAGAAAGAAAAAATCTCTGTCTGTCTGTCTCTCTACCTAGTTGCTTTCCTGTAGTTAATGGAATTGTCAACTTTAATTGTTAATTATTGTTCTTTGACTTTGTATAGCAATAAGGTATCATTTGATTTTAGCTGAGAAACTACTTGAAGATACTATACTTAAGTTCACTCCTTGTCACTTGGAATATCACCAACTTGTGAATTTTTAAGATACTGCCCCAACAGAGCATTAAAGGCAGGTTGTGATTTTGCAACTGAAAGCACACTTGGAGCTTTGCTCCCTGGACATTTTGGCAATAATCATATTTCTGAGGGTTCAGTGATTATTTGTGTAGGATGCATATTGCTGTGATGCGGCTTTTGTTTTTCTGTTAGATATATATTTTTTGAGATAGGGTCTCACTCTGTCACCCAGGCTGAATGGAGTGGTGCAGTTGCAGCTCACTGCAGCTTTGACCTCCCTGGGCTCACGTGATCCTCCTACCTCAGCCTCTCGAGTAGCTGGGACTACAGGCATGCGCCCCATGCCTAGCTAATTTTTGTAGAGATGGGGTTTTGCCATGTTGCCCAGGCTGGTCTTGAACTCCTGGGCTCAATCGATCACCTGCCTTGTCCTCCCAAAGTGTTAGGATTACAGGCATGACCCACTGTGCCTGGCAGTAGGTTTTAAAAGTTAATACCAAGTCCCTATAATGGAGTTTTGAATGAAAACCCCAAATAATCACTTCCCTGAAACCCCATGGTGGTCTTCATTTGTCAGCTTCGTAAGAATCACTTGGGACTTTTGTTAAGAAATACATAGTTTTCATTTCCATTGTAGAACTACTGAGACTTTTAGATGTTAGGGAATCTAGTTTATAAATACACCAGCTGAGCTAATCTTTTAACCAGGTTTGGAAGCCATTTTCTGCAGAATATATTCATGATGAAAAATTGTGCTTTTAAAGTTTCCTAAGAGGTTGCTGGGTGATTTATATTAATATTTTTATTATTTACAGTGTTAAAAGGATCTGAACAAAGTCTGCTCAAATCTCCTGCTGCGAACCAGCAGAATTTTTGAACAGGTAAGTGTGGAAGGGAAGCACAAAGCCTGAGGGCTTTTGCAAATAGGTAATTTCTGCTTTTAGGTTTTAGTTATTTTTGCCCTATTATTTCTCCTGAGGTTTTGGGTAGTGAGTAGAAACCTCTTCCCTGGTGCCTGTCAGATCCTTTATGAACAGTAAGAGTAACGTACCCTTTCTGCATTGATCCTGGTGTGAATTTATGTCTTAAACTGTCATAATAATTTTTTGTTGGCAAGAAACAAGGAGGAATGCTTTGGAGGCAGGGGTACTCTAAAGAACCAAAGAGCAGTTGACTTCATGAGGGATGTGAACCAGAAACTGGGAAGCTTTCAGGAGCCATAGTACTTGTAGATAGCACTTTTCTACCAGCTGGCCAGTGTCCTCTCTTGTCTCTTTTTGTCCTGCTTTAGTTGTGTTTGTGCATTCTGACCTTTCCCCCTTTAACAAACACAAACTCATGGTAGCAAGTGGCCACTTAATTCTTGGAGCCACATATGAACTTAGGCTCTAGTGCCAGTAGCCAACGGATTGCTAACACAGTGTTCATGTTTCAGATTCTTGGGAGGGGAGATTTGACTGGTTGAACTTGGCTCAGTTCTCCATCATCGATGAGACCAGTTATGGACGTAGGGTTGGAGTCTAGAAGTGCACACACAGTTAGCTGAAAGGTCCCACTCCTCATGGCGGGGGCAGGTCTCAGAGAAGGTAGAATGGTGACTGTTCTAGGTAGACTCCCAGAGAAGCTTTAGACATTTTTCCTTTTCTAGCATTCTAGAAAAATGTCCTGTGTATAGCTCTGTAGTTTCGATTTCTCTGTTCTAAAGAGTTAACGTATATGCCTATCTATCTTTTGGTGAATGAGGCCAGTAGGTCTCACCAGGCATACTTGTTGAAATTTATTAGTGCTGTTTTTGTTTGTTTGTTTGTTTGTTTGTTTGTTTTTTAGACAGTCTTGCTCTGTTGCCTGGGCTGGAGTGCAGTGGCACATTGTCAGCTCACTGTAGCTTCTGCCTCCCAGGTTCAAGTGATTCTCATGCCTCAGCCTCCTGAGTAGCTGAGATTACAGGTATTCGCCACCACATCCAGCTAATTTTTAGTAGAAATGGGGTTTTGCCATGTTGGCCAGGCTGGTCTTGAACTTCTGGGCTCAAGTGATCCACCCGCCTCGGCCTCCCAAAATGTTGGAATTACAGGTGTGAGCCACCACACATGGACTTCTTAGTGCAGTTTTTTAACAAAAATTCTTGATTTTGGAGGTTCAGAGGAGTGGCTGGGTAAAGGTTTAGCAAGCAGACATAAGCAAAGGAGAAGCTTTATGTGGACAAATTCGTTGGTTATTTCCATTGTTTGTTTTTTATAATTTTTAACTTCTCGATACTTTTTATAGTATTAAGCTACACTTGAGTATTAGGAAGCCATATAGAATTCGAAAGGTCCAACTTTATAGACTCTATTCACATTATTAGAGTAGTAATGGGGACCGTTACATTTGGGAAAGGATCAGTGAGACAGTGTAAACTTTTGAAATAATACATTTTTGTATTCCAGAATTATTAAATAATACTGAAGCAAACTTTTTTAATGGAACATTTTGAAGTCCTGTGTATTTTTTTATTTTTGTATTTTTTTTTTTGAGACAGTGTTTCACTCTTGTTGCTGAGGCTGGAGCACAATGGCGCCATCTCAGGTCACCACACCGTCCGCTTCCCCGGCTCAAGCAGTTCTCCTGCCTCAGCCTCCCAAGTAGCTGGGATTACAGGCATGCGCCACCACACCACGCTAATTTTGTATTTTTGCTGGAGACAGGGTTTCTCCATTTGGTGAGGCAGGTCTCAAACTCCCGACCTCAGCTTATCCGCCCGCCTCGGCCTCCCAAAGTACTGGGATTATAGGCGTGAGCCACCGTGCCTGGCCTTAATTTTTGTTTTTTGAGATGGAGTTTCACTCTTGTTGCCCAGGTTGGAGTGCAGTGGCACAATCTTGGCTCACTGCAACCTCCGCTTCCTGAGTTTAAGTGATTCTCCTGCCTCAGACTCCCAAGTAGCTGGGATTACAGGTGTGTGCCACCACACCCAGCTACTTTTTAATATTTTTAGTAGAGGCAGGGTTTCACCATGTTGGCCAGGCTGGTCTCGAACTCCTGACCTCAGGTGATGCACCCACCTCGACTTCCCAAAGTGCTGGGATTACAGGCGTGAGCCACTGTACCCAGCCCCTATTTATTATTGTTTGTAGCTCGTATATACTTGGTGACACCTAATTGCTTAGCTAATATTTTATTACTTACATTTTACTGTATTATTATGTCTAGATTTTTGATGCAAAGGCTAGGAACTAATAAAAGTGATTTATTATAGAGTGATATGTCTAATGACAGCCCACAGATGTGACCTCTGATTCCTTTTTTTTAACCGCGGTTGTTTTTAGCAGATGGTAGCTGAATTCATTTTTAAGGTAGAAGAGTTCTTTCTTATATTGTACATTTTCTTAAATCTGGATGTTGACATAAGACGTATTCAGAGCTTTGTGAGGTTTAAAAGGATTTCTGCATAATTTGTGTAAAATTTTCACGGGCTGGGTGCGGCATGGCTTACATCTGTAATCCAGGCATGTTGGGGGGTTGAGGCTGGAGGATCACTTGAGTCCAGGAGTTTGAAACTAGTCTGGGAAACATAGGGAGATCATGTCTCTACGAAAATAAAAAAGTTTGGCTGGGCATGGTGGCTCACGCCTGTAATCTCATCCCTTTGGGAGGCTGAGGCAGGCGGATCGCTTGAGGTCAGGATTTTGGGACCAGCCTAACCAACATGGTGAAACCCTGTCTCTACTGAAAATACAAAAATTAGCCGAGTGTGTTGGCACGCGCCTGTAGTCCCAGCTACTTGGGAGGCTGAGACAGAAGATTATCTTTTGAACCTGAGAGTGGAGGCTGCAGTGAGCCGAGATTGAGTCACTGCACTCCAGCCTGAGTGATAGAGCAAGACTCTGTCTCAAAATAAATAAATAAAAATAAATAATTAGCTCCGTGTGGTGTAGTGCATGCCTTGGTCCCAGTTCCTTGGGAGGCTGAGGCTGGGAGATCCCTTGGCCTGGGAATTTGAGGCTGTACAGCGCTGCGATTGCACCACTGCATTCCTACCTGGGTAACAGAGCAAGACCTTGTCTCAAAAAAAAAAAAAAATTTTTTTTCACAGGATCTAGGGAATCCCTCTGTGGAAAACATTGGCTTATGGTAAGATTATCAAATGATGTGGCAATGTTGATGGCATTGTATTTTTTCCTAAAATATTTCATTTTTGCTGATTTTATTCTTTTCACCAAAAGGAGGAAGAAAGAAGGAGAAATGTTTATATTGTTCAGAAACAGTAGGAAGAATGATAATATTAGCAATATGTTTTCTTCTGTGGTGATATTGTGGCTAGTATCTTCTTTGGGAACAAAGCGCCTTTTATTCAAGTTCTGGGCATGGAGGAAGTCTTGGGAGCTCTGGTCTCTTCAGTATTGGTCCTTGGGTTATACAGATTGACGAGGAATTGGCAGAAGTTTTTGAGGTTTAAAATTCCTCCTGTACAACAAGAATTTGGTTGTACAGACTGACAAGGAATTGTCTTGGTACTTTCTATTTGATAAATCATGGCTTAGGTCTCCAGGAGTAGCCATAACCAGGGGCTTTCATGATCAGTTTCTTGGGAATTGATGTGTGGTGCTCCCCAAACCATGACCAGATGTTTTTGGTTAACTGGATTAGCAGCCGTCCTGCAAGATCAGTGAATCAGAGAGCCCTACTTTAGTTCTGGAATCTGACCCTCTTCTTAGCTTTTTATATTACTTCTACCATTGGGATTTTTTTTTTTTTTTTGAGGTGGGGTTTCGCTGTTTTGCCCAGGCTGGAGTGAAGTGGAGCCATCTTGGCTCACTGCAGCCTCCATCCCCTGGGTTCAAGTGATTTTCCTGCCTCAGCCTCACTAGCAACTGGGATTACAGGCACGTGCCACCATGCCTGACTCATTTTTGTATTTTTAGTAGAGACGAGGTTTCATCATGTTGGCCAGGCTGGTCCCGGACTCTTGACTTCAGGTGATCCACCTGTCTTGGCCTCCCAAAGTGCTAGGATTACAGGCATGCGCCACCGCTCCCAGCCTTTTTGTATATTTTTTTAATTAAAAAAAACTTTTTTTGAGACAAGGCCTTGCTCTATCCCTCAGGCTGCAGTGCAGTGTTGCAGTCGCAGCTCACTGCAGCCTTGACCTTCTTGCACTCAGGTGATCCTCCCACCTCATCCTCCTGAATATAGGAGTACAGGCTTACGCCACTGCACATGGCAAAGTTTTCTATTTTTTATAGAAACTGGTTTTTGCCACATTGCCTAGGCTGGTCTTGAACTCCTGGACTCAAGCTATCCTCCCGCCTTGGTCTCCCAAAGTGCTAGGATTACAGGCGTGAGCCTCCATGTCCATTGTTTGTACCTTTATTAATGAAGTTTCCCATAATGTATTTTATAAGAACATACACTCTTCCTTAATTGAGGGCAACTATATTGTTTAATTGTGTGGTGCAAGGGGGTGGGAGTTTGGGGACAGTGAACAGAATGGAGATTGAGAAAAGGAAAGAAAAGTGACTTTGTACAAAATGAATTCTTCTGAAAATTGCAAGGAACTGGGAAAAAAAGCAATATTGAGTACCGTATCAGTATGTAGTGAAAAGCTTGAGGGCTTTTGAGCAGGGAGATGTGGGTTTGATCTTTTGTCGCTTGGCCAGGTGCAGTGGCTCACGCCTGTAATTCCAGCACTTTGCGAGGCTGAGGCAGGTGAATTGCTTGAGTCCAGGAGTTCAAGACCGGCCTGGGCAACATGGCGAAACCTCATATCTTTAACAACAACAACAAAAAAGTAGCTGGGCATGGTGGCATGGGCCTGTAGTCCTAACTACAGCCTCACTGCAGCCTCAGCCTCCCAGGCTCAAGTGATCCTCCCATTGCACTCCATCCTGGGTGACAGAATAAGACCCTGTCTCAAAAGAAAAAAAAAAAAAGAAACCAAAAAAAATTTTCTGGCCAGGCATGGTGGCTCACGTCTGTAATCCCAGCACTGTGGGAAGCCCAGGCAGGTGAATCACCTGAGGTCAAGAGTCGGGACCAGCCTGGCCAACATGGAGAATCCCCATCTCTACCAAAAATACTAAAATTAGCTGGGTGTTTGTGGTAGGCACCTGTAATCCCAGCTACGCAGGAGGCTGTGGCACCAGAATCTCTTGAACCTGGGAGGTGGAGGTTGCAGTGAGCTGAGGTTGCACCACTGCACTCCAGTCTGGGTGACAGAGTGAGACTCCATCTCAAAAAAAGAAAAAAAAATTCCGTTACTTACTACATGTAACTTTAAACAGGTTAACCTTTTGGAGCCTAACTATCCTTATCTGTAAAGTATGTCCTATGGTTATGGTATCAATGAAAAATCTAAGTATAATACCTGGCATGCACTAAGTAGGCCCTCAGTGAGTGGTGGCTTTATGTTGCTGTTACTATGTAAATAGGTAAATTTTGATTACAAAATTTCATCTTTTAAATTGATTTTTTAGATACAGGGTCTTGCTCTGTCATGCAGGCAGTTTGCTGCAGCCTGGAACTCCTGAGCTAAAGTGATTCTCTGACTTCAGCCTCCTAAGTAGCTGGAGCTATACACGCGGTCCACCACACCAAACTAACTTTTATTTCATTTTACTTTTTAAAAATTTTTTGTAGAGGCCGGGCACGGTGGCTCTCACCTGTAATCCCAGCACTTTAGGAGGCTGAGGCAGGCAGATCATGAGGTCAAGAGTTCGAGACCAGCCTGGCCAACATGGTGAAACCCCGTCTCTACTAAAAGTAGAAAAATTAGCCGGGTGTTGTGGTGCGGGCCTATAATCCCAGCTACTTGGGAGGGTGAGTCAGGAGAATCCCTTGAACCCGGGAGGTAGAGGTTGCAGTGAGCTGAGATTGCACCACTGCACTCCAGCCTGGGCAACAGAACAAGACTCTGTGTTGCAGCGGGAAAAAAAAAATTGTAGAGATGAAGCCTTAAGCCTGGTCTTGAGCTCCTGGGCTCAAGTGATCCTCCTGCCTTGGCTTCCCAAAGTTCTGGGATTAGAGACCTGAGCCACTGTGCCTGGGTTACAGCTTATTTTTTAAAAGTTATTTATTTATTTATTTAAGACGGAGTCTCGCTCTGTTGCCCAGGCTGGAGTGCAGTGGTGTGATCTCGGCTCACTGCAAGCTCCTCCTCCCGGGTTCACACCGTTCACCTGCCTCAGCCTCCCAAGTAGCTGGGACTACAGGCGCCCGCCACCACGCCCGGCTAATTTTTGTATCTTTAGTAGAGATGGGGCTTCACCATGTTAGCCAGGATGGTCTTGATCTCCTGACCTCTTGATCGCCCGTCCTGGCCTCCCAAAGTGCTGGGATTACAGGTGTGAGCCACCACGCCTGGCCTAAAAAGTTGTTTTAAGAGGGGGTCTCGCTGTGTTACCTAGGCTGGTTTAGAACTCTTAACCTCAAGCAATCCTCCCACCTTGGCCTCCCAAAGTGCTTGAGGTTACAGGTATCAGCTACCATACCCAGCCATCTTTGTGAGTTTCGAATAGACATGTCAGTGAGTTCTCTTTGTGGGTCTTTTGTCTTTAAAAAAATATTTAAACCCAGCAAATATTTGAATGATTGCCTTGTGCCAGGTGCTGGACTAGCCCTGGTGGTTGAGCAAAACACATGCTGTTCTGTCTTCACAGGCCTTACAGCCCAGTGAGAGAGGCAGCCAAACAATCATTTAAGTAAAATCCAAAATGTGAAAAGTCTTTTTGTCCTTGGAAAGGGTACAGTTTGAAAACACTAGATACTTTCTGAATAAGTGTCACGTTTTGGATCTTGGTGTTCTTTTTTTTTGGAGATGGAGTTTCGCTCTTGTTTCCCAGGCTGGAGTGCAGTGGTGCGATTCTCGGCTCACTGCAACCTCCATCTCCTGGGTTCAAGCAATTCTCCTGCCTCAGCCTTCCAGGTAGGTGGAATTACAGGACCATTACATGTCCGGGTAACTTTTTGTATTTTTAGTAGAGACAGGGTTTCACCATGTTGGCCAGGCTGGTCTCGAACTCCTGACCTAGGTGATCCACCCACCTCGGCCTCCCAAAGTGTTGGGACTATAGACATGAGCCACCACACCTGGCCAGATCTTGGTGTTCTTATTGTCAGTGATATTGTATGTCCTTTGATATGCTCTATAGGGTATTTATGTATGTTTTAAGTTTATTTATGTGTTTTTAAATTTTTGTTGTTGTTGTTTGTTTTTAAAGAGAGTGTCTTGGTCAGTCACACAGACTGGAGTGTGATGGCACAGTCTTGGCTCCCTGAAACCTCTGCCTCCTGGGCTCAAGCTATCCTCCCACCTGCACCTCCTGAGTAGCTGGGACTCCAGGCGTATGCCACCATGCCTGGCTAATTTTTTTTTTTTTTGGTATTTTTTTGTAGAGATAGGGTTTCACCATGTTGCCCAGGCTTTATTTTTGGTTTTCATTTTTTCTTCTTTCTCTGAGATAGATGTTAATCAACTTTTTGATCTTAGGACCTCTTTACCCTCTTAAAAGTTATTGAGGGCCCCAAGGAGCTTTTGGTTTTTTAGTTATATCTGTTTATCATATCAAGAAATTTAAAAAGTATTAGTTCATTTAAAAATAACAAACTCATTACATGCTAACATAAATATATTTTTAGTATGACATACCTATTTTCTACACCATTTCTAAAAATTTGTTGATAGGATTGGCATTGTTTTACCTTTTTACAGATTTCTTTTATGTCTTGCTTTATGGAAGGCAACTGGGTTATATTTGCTTCTGCATTCAGTCTGTTGCTATTTATTACTTTGGTTGAAGTATATGAAGGAAAATTATCCTCACAATGATATTATATATATATAAAATATATATATAGTTGTAATAGAGAATTTTAATAGCTTTTACAGATAATTGCAGATATTCTTTGATATTACACTAAAATTTGACCAGCAGTGTTTTTTTTCTTTTTTTGTATTTTAAATTTTTATTGCTTTACTTTAACACTGGGTAACCAAGTAGTGTTTTTTTAAAAGGTTAGTTGTGATATGAAATCTGAGTTATATCAATAGTTTGTCCTCTGTAAATATAAAATCCATTTGTCTAGCTTCCATGTTGAATGGATATCTTATACAGTATCAAAAAATCACTTTCATTGAAATCAGCACTTATCAGAAAAGCCTTTAAATATTGGAAAACTTTCTGACTCATGGTGACGAATAGAAACTTTAACAAAATTCTAATTTTTGCTTGAAAGGTCAATTTTTTTTTTTTTTTTTTTTTGAGACGGAGTCTCGCTCTGTTGCCCAGGCTGGAGTGCAGTGGCCAGATCTCAGCTCACTGCAAGCTCCGCCTCCCGGGTTCACGCCATTCTCTTGCCTCAGCCTCCCGAGTAGCTGGGACTACAGGCGCCTGCCACCTCGCCCGGCTAGTTTTTTGTATTTTTTTTTTTTTTTTTTGAGACGGAGTCTCGCTCTGTCACCCAGGCTGGAGTACAGTGGCCGGATCTCAGCTCACTGCAAGCTCCGTCTCCCAGGTTTATGCCATTATCCTGCCTCAGCCTCCCGAGTAGCTGGGACTACAGGCGCCCGCCACCTCGCCCGGCTAGTTTTTTGTATTTTTTTAGTAGAGACGGGGTTTCACGGTGTTCGCCAGGATGGTCTCGATCTCCTGACCTCGTGATCCACCCGTCTCGGCCTCCCAAAGTGCTGGGATTACAGGCTTGAGCCACCGCGCCCGGCCAAGGTCAAATTTTGTAATTGGCCACAAGTACTCTGAATTGTTTTTCTTGAAGTCTCATTCGTTTTGAAAAAAAATATCTGCTACATACACAAGTCTGGACAGCCGTATTGTGTGCAGCTATTCTTTCAAGTCAAAATTATGTTCTGTGGAAAAAAGCAACTAATTGAGCTTGTAACCCAAAACAGTTGCATTAAATATCATTCTTCATGACTTTGTATGCAGTAGAAATGCATATTTCCCATTTCATCATGTAGAATATTAAAAAGATGTGTTCCTAGGGATCAAGATTAATACAATTAATATTTTTTACTCCTTCGTCATGGGCATTCGTAATAAAAGTGGCTTTTCCCCCCTCTCTCTTATGAGTACATGCCACATGGCAGTGAAGAATACAGTGACTGCTGGTACAGTTTGTTGCAATTAACTTCAGTCATGCTGTAGTGCCAGCAGTTTTCCCCATCACTATACAGTCTGTGCAAGTGTCAACACATTGAAAAATGCAAATAATATTTTAGTTTTTGCAATAGAAAATTCTCAAACTAGCAAATGAGATCACAATAGTATTTTGTAATAGTATTATTAAGAAAATACATCATGGATGCCCTGAAAGAGTTTGGAGGTCCATAGATTGTACTTTGTAAACTGCTGCTTTGAGGAGTAGAACACTTTTCAGTGTTACATTTACATATGTTACATTGATTTTTTAAAAACTGATTTTAAAACATAAGTGTTTGAAATTAGAATAAACACATCACTGAAGGTTTTTAGATATTACTGAGAATTTTTAGTGCTGAGTAGATAAGAATTTGTTTATAAGTTAGGATGAGTTGTAATTTTCTGCTATGAAGAAAATGTTCTATGAATCTCCACCATCCAGTACTGTAACTACTAGCCACTTGTTTCTGTTGAGCACTTGAGATACTACTAGCTCGTGTGACTGAGGAACTGCATTTTTAAAAAGTGTAGAAAAAAACTTTTTTTTTTTTTTTTGAGAGGGAATCTTGCTCTGTTGCATAGGCTGGAGTGCAGTGGCACGACCTCTGCTCACTGTAACCACTGTCTCTCGGGTTCAAGCTATTCTCCAGCCTCAACCTCCCGAATAGCTGGGATTACAAGCACCCACCACCGTGCCCAGCTGATGTTTTGTATTTTTTATTAAGAGACAGGGTTTCACCATGTTGGCCAAGCTGGTCTTGAACTCCTGACCTCAAGTGATGAGATCGCCTTGGCCTCCCAAAGTGCTGGGATTACAGGCGTGAGCCACTGGGCCCGGCCTTAACTTTTAAATTGTAACTTTTTTTTTAAATAATAGGCTTTAGTTTTTAGAACAGTTGTAGATTTACAGAAAATTGAGAAGATAGTGCAGAATTCCAGTTATTAACATCTTACATTACTAGGGTACATTGTTATAATTAATAAACCAATATTGATACATTGTCATTAATTAAAGTCCCTCATTTATTTACATTTCCTTAATTGTACCTAGTGTCTTTCTCTGTTTCAGAATTCCATCCAGGATACCACGTTATACCTAGTCATGCATTCTTAGGCTTCTCTTAGCTATGACAGTTTCTCTGACTTTCCTTGTTTTTGATGACCTTGACAAGTTTGAAGAGTACTTGTTATTTTGTAGAATGACTCTCTTTTAGAATTTGATGTTTTTCATGATTAGACTGTGATTATGGATTTTTAGAGAAAGATTACAAAGTGCCATTTTCATCATATTGAGAGTATATATGTCATCATGTTTTATCATCCTTGATGATGTTGACCTTCATACGTTGTTAGGTTTGTCCACTGTAAAGTTATTCCCTCTGGTGCCTTTGAAGAACTGATTTTTTTTTTCTTTTTTTTTTGAGACGGAGTCTCTGTCTGTCACCCAGGCTGGAGTGCAGTGGTGCGATCTTGGCTCCCTGCAAGTTCCGCCTCCCGGGTTCACGCCATTATGCTGCCTCAACCTCCTGAGTAGCTGGGACTACAGGCACCCGCCACCATGCCCGGCTAATTTTTTCTGTATTTTTTAGTAGAGATGGGGTTTCACCATGTTAACCAGAATGGTCTCAATCTCCTGACCTCGTGATCCACCCGTCTCGGTCTCCCAAAGTGTTGGGATTACAGGCGTGAGCCACCGCACTGGGCCGAGGAACTGATTTTAAAATTTTAGTTAATCTTAATTTAACTTTACATAGCCATATGTGGCTAATGGGTGCTGTGTCAACAGTACAATTGTAGATAATGTTCTTCAGTTTTAAATTTTAGCTAAAACTTTAACATCTGTTTTAATACCTTTAAAGAAGGCAATTTAACATAAAAGAAATATTAAAGCTTAGTCTTGGAATACATTGTTTTTTGGGGGGTGCAGTCTGTTTACTTTTAGTAAGTTTAGTCTTTTTTAAAAAAAGTTTTCTGAGGTAAAATTTACAATAAAATACCTTCATTTTAAGTATGCTCATTAAGTGTACATTTTGATGAGTTTTCAAAAATGCACACACTGATGTAACTATTACTGGAATCAAGATATGTAACATTTTCATTATCCCCAGAAGTTTCCCCCAGCTGTTTTGTAGTCATTTTTCCTCCTCTACCACTATTTTCTGTGACTTACTGATTAATAATTGCATCTTCTAGAATTTTATGTAAATGGGAATCATTTTTAGGTCTGGCATTTTTTTCCCCCTATTTTAATACTTTTATGTTCGGGGGTAAATGTGCAGATTTGTTACATAGGCAAATATGTGTCATGGGAGTTTGTTGTATAGATCAGTGCCCATTAGTTATTTTTCCCAATCCTCTCCCTCCTCCCACTCTCCACCCTCCATCGTCTGAGAGGCCTCTGTGTGTTGTTTCCCTCTGTGTGTGCATGTGTTCTTATTATTTAGCTGCTACTTTTAAGTGAGAACATGCAGTATTTGGTCTTCTGTTCCTGCATTGGTTTGCTAAGGATAATGGTCTTTAGCTCCATCCATGTTCCTGCAAAGGACATGATCTTTTTCTTTTTTATGGCTGCAGGATCTGGCATCTTTTGCTTAACATAATTATCTGTGATTCATCCATATTGCTGCATGCAAATAGTTTGTTTTTTAATGTCAAGAATATTCCAAGGTATGACTTTACAGTATTTGTTCATAATATTATTTATGAACATTTGGATTGTCCTCAGTTTTGGGCTATTAGAATAAAGCTGACCTTAATTTTATGGCATAGGTAATGATTCAGAATTGTATTGGGTTGCAGTGTTTATCACAATACTATAAATAGAAATTTAAATTCCTGTTAGGAAGGAGAAAAGGCAGCAGAGTATCTAATTTTTTTGAAGACATGCCATAGAAAGGATAATTCACATAGAAATAATGTTTTGCAAGGTTTTATGTATAGTGTATGGGCCAGGTAGGTGTAGACAATTCCTTGGACTTTTGTTGGCTTTCTAGGGGGGAAAAAAAAGTTCTTTGTTAATTCCTTAGGTAAAATGTTTAGTAATAAAGTGAGTATTGAAGCCTAAGTTTGCTTCATGAGGTTTTGTCGTCAGTAAATGTGTTAACAGATCATATTTTAAAAATTACTCAAA